>NC_139150.1:36717319-37394319 GCF_964270905.1 Leucopleurus acutus
CGACTGCCTGCACCTTTATGGTATCGCTCTGAATTGCCAAATTGCAGCTCCTCCCAGCGAATGCGCCACAACATGCTAGCCAGCTCTTTCTCCAGCATCAGTTTTCTGTAAGGACTGCACACCTCAGTTGACTGGCAAGCCCAATCCTACCACCCCAGAAGCCAACAGCGGGGTTGCAGAGACTTCCCGGCAGCTCCTGAAGCTGCGGTTGTCACGCCCCAGACACAGGACTGAGAGAGAGGGATGCATTCCCTCCCCCGTGTTCTAGGGCCCTCCTGGCCTCAGCCAGAAGGCTGTGTGGAAATGGGAGGGAGGGAGTAGGTCAGCGGAAAGCGCAGAACTCACCGGAAAATGAGGAAGCTGGAAACGCCAAACATGATGAAGGTGATTCCTGTGCCCAGCGCCACGATTGCCAGAGTGGAAAGTGGGGCTGAAGGGAGAGGGGGCCCTGAGAAAGACTGTGTGTGGTGCTGTGAACGGGGAGGGGGGATGCTCTTAGGTGCAGGGAGCAGACAGATCTCGAGAGGTAAAGAAGCAGGCAGGGGGCATAGGAGAACAGGTGATATAGAGCTAAGGGTGGGGGAGCCCGTGAGGAGGAGGTTAAAGAATGGAAAGTCAAGGGAGGAAGGATTGCTCCCAGTCCCTGCACACACCCACTTTTATCACAGGATGGGTCGTCCAAGTCAAAGGCACAGGGGGGATTGTCCAAGGGGGGGGCCCCCTTCACCCAGGGGATGGGCCGTCCTGTCCACCAAATCTGCTTTTCGGCTCCCGAGTAGTGGGCTGCAGGCTGTGAGGAAGGAGAAAATAGGGCCCACAGGCCTGCTCCCACCAGCCTCCTCCCCCCAAACCCAGCTACTTGGGTGCTTTTCTCCCCATCCTACCGCCCACCCACCAAGCAGCTCCAGCAGAGGAAATAAGTCCCTGCCTCTAGAACCTGTGATTCTGCCCCCGTTGACCCCCTGAAAGCTGGGTTTGCAGGCCCCCCACTCTCCTCCCTGCCTCATCCCCCATCACCTGAAAGTCCCCAGAATCCAGGTCTCCCATGGCCCACAGGACAAAATCAGTCTCCCGGTCATTGTTCTTGTCCATAACAACCAGTCCAGTTACACCTAAGACAGAAAGGAGTACCCCTTACTTTGAGATCTACCCTAGGCCCCTCTCCTATCCTCCCAATCCCTCCAGTCACCTCACAGTCTGTCCCTGCCCCCATTCTTAATATGTGTCCACCTCTGCCATGTTCTCTGACCCCTACTAACTCTCCCTCCTGCCCCTGGTGTGTGTGTTTTCTTCTGCCCACTCCACTCCTGAGCGTGACAGCGGCACTCTGGCCTCCAACTGACCCTCTCCATTACCATGGTATCTTCTTCCTTGCATCTTCTCGACAATTCGAAGTCCATCTTCCCGGGTGCCTCCTTCTTGTATCGTCTCATTCAGGACTTCAGCATATAGCAGGATCCCATCGTAGAAGCAGCCAGCAATGAGGTTCATCTGGGGGTGGTAACTTCAGCAGTGCTCTCCAAAGGTCCTGCCAGGCCCCTTCCCCAGCCCCCTTTTCCATCTCTGGGGTCTCCTTCTACCTCTCCTCGCTCTGGTTTGCTTTCTTCCCTCCTCTCATTCCTAAGGTGCCATCCCTACCTCACTGAACACTAAGGCAGAAGAGAAAATCCTGAATGGAAGTGGACAGCCCCCAAAGTAGGGCTGGCTCCATGGCCAAGGCTTGATTCTGAGTTAGGGAGAAGAGGCTTTCCTCAAAGCCTGGCCTGATTCTCGGGGAAAGAGAGATCTACTTACGAGGGAAGGGGCCAGCTCCACACCAAAATCTTCCCGAGCTCTTATCAGAAGACGATTCTGGAATTCCTGATACTCAGGATTCGGGGGTTCTCGGTATGTGATGACCAATACCATCTGTACGAACAGCACATGGGAGAGTGGAAATGATTCAAGATGGGCATTAGGGGAAGAGAGGAAGCAGGACGGGGAAACTTGCTGAAATATACATGATATAAAATGTACATGGGTGACTCTGAAGGCCGAGAGGCTACTAAACTCGTGTGTGTGTGTGTGTGTGTGTGTGTGTGTGTGTGTGTGTGTGTATGTTTAATACTCTGGGGACAGCAGGTGGCACATCTCCATACAAGATAGATAGATAGGATGGTTCTGGAAAGGTGGAGACTGGGAAATACATGAAGTCAACTCCATCCCCCAAACTGGGCTCCTCATCGTCCTGAAGCCCCTACTACCACCCAGGCCTCCCAGCAGGGCTGCCATAACACTCACAGCTCCTCTGTCCCATCCTTTCTGGGCACCTGTTTACTGGCAAGGACAACACTGAGCAACAGCTCCTCTCCCTGGTGTTAATTACTGCTAATGTTATCAGTAAAATGTTTACATTTTCATTTGGGCCACTTGAGCACAGTGCCTCCACCCAGTGAATTAGAGATTTCAGGTCCTATGACAACTGGGGGAAATCCTTTGAGAGAGTGATTCCATCTGTAAAAAGCCATGAGCCGGCTCCTTTAATGTGCATGGAACACCCACCATATGCAGTCCTGCATACTGGCATAGTCCCACACATCATGAGTCACAAGGAAAACACACAGTCACACGCCCACACACATCTCATAGATAAGCCAGTGGCACACATGGTCTCAGTCATGCACACTTCTCATTGGCCACAGTCAGCATGTCTCTGTCTTTCACTGGGATGCCTGCCTGGCTCCCACTGGCCCACTGGCCTCACACACTTCCCGCTTCTTGGCCTCTGCCTCCACCTCAGGCCTCCACAATCACTGAGACCAGCCTCTGCCTTCGTCAGGGAACTGGCACTGCAACTTTGGGGAAAGACTTCAGATCGATATATTTTGTGAAACGTGACTTTGTGAAATGAGAGATTAAAACTAGTCATTTTGGGACTTCCCTGGTGGCGCAGTGGTTAGGAATCCACCTGCCAAGGCGGATCCACCTGCCAGGTTCGATCCCTGGTCGGGGAAGATCCTACGTGCCGCAGAGCAACTAAGCCCGTGTGCCACAACTACTGAGCCTGTGCTCTAGATCCCGCGAGCCACAACTACTGAGCCCGTGTGCCACAACTACTGAAGCCCATGCGCCTAGAGCCCGTGCTTCACAACAAGAGAAGCCACCACAATGAAAAACCTGCGCACCGCAACGAGGAGTAGCGCCCCCTCGCCACAACTACAGAAAGCTCATGTGCAGCAACGAAGGCCCAACGCAACCAAAAAATAAATATAATAAATAAAATTGATTCTTTAAAAAATAAAACTAGCCGTTTCTACCAGTTGTGTTAATTCCTGTCATAGAAAGTACCATAGAGATACTAGATATATCACTTACGACCTATTATAGATCAATTCATTCCAGGTAGGAAATAATGAAGTCAGTTTCTAATACACATTGATTATATTAGACTGGAGTCTACTTCATGATGTAATTATTCTTACTGGAGCGTTTGGATGCTTGATCACACACTGCTAATACTCTCCCACTGTCAGGCAGAATTAAAAAGGAGAGGGAGACTGAGGGTGGGGCTGGAAGGGTTCGTTCAGTAACACCTATTCAAAGAATAAAAGAAAAATAGAAGGGTAGGATACGGTTGACAAAAAATGTAAAAAGTTAGTTAAAAAACTTGAAAAGATCAGGCTTCACACAACGTCTATTTCATTATAAAGGTTGATAATAGGTTTTCAATGCTTTTTAAAAAGTAAATGCCTAGGTTTGTTTCTTTGCTAGACTAGCAGTTCTCAATCTTTTTGCTCTCATGACCCCTTTACGCTACTAGAAATTATTGAGGACCCCAAGGAGCTTTTGTTTGTTTGGATTACATCTATCAATATTTACCATATTAGAAATTAAAACTGACAAAGTTTTAAAACACAAGAATACACAAGCACACCTCCTATAGCTGCCAGAATGATGACATCATCACACGTCACATAACCTCTGGAAAACTCCACTGTACAATCATGGAAGAATGAGAGTGACGGAGGCAAATAACACCTTAGTATTATTTTTAAACTAGTTTTGCCCTCATGGTCCCCCTAAAAAAGGATTCCAGGGGCCCCCAGGATCCCAAGACCACACTTTGAGAACTGCTATGCTCGACTCTGTTTTGCTGTGGTTACCAGCTACTAAAAAAAAGAGAGAGAAGCAGAAGAACTTCCAAAGAATTTCTGTTCTTGCTCAGGGGCTAGAGAGAAGGTAAAGGTAGGTAACTGTGTCCCATTCCACAGGGGACCCCAGGCGGAAAAAAAAAAAAAAAAGCAAAGGCTGCCAAAATGGGTACAGCGGTGGGTGGAAGCCAGGAGGGCACCCGGGAAATGTGCAAGGGCAGCAGATGCCTGGCTCTGCCTGTGGGCCCACCCACACCCAGACCCACTCTGGCTGCCGCAGGAGGCGCTGTTAACAGTGGCCTAAATTAACAGAATGGTCTCCACAAGAGATGCTGCCTTCCACGGCCCTTGGTGTACTGCTTACTTCCATTCTAGCCGCTGGTGTCCCCCATCTGTAACCCAGTCTCATGGTGGTCACCTAGTTTGTGGCTTCTCCCTGGGTTTCTGACCGTGTAGAATGTCCTCAAATGTCCAGACAGAGCCTCTGGATCCTTAGAGCCTAGTCATTTGGTTATTTCCACCGTATCTACTTATTCTTCCCTTTCCTGGTTGATCATCTTGGTTTACAGTACCTGCCAGCTCTACTCCTGTCTAAATGAATTCCTAACCCCATCCCCCCTCTTCCCAACACACACATTGATTCAATTCAACAAACGTGCTAGGCACACGGAATACAAAGGCAAGCATGATCCCTTTCCTCAAGCGGCTAAGGTTCAATGAGGGAGAAAAATCATAGCAACATATTTAATTTGAGAGTCCTCTCCCCCAATAGCCAGTATCCAGCATGAGCTGGGACCCCTTCCTTGGGCATGACACCCTCCTGGAAAGGCTGTGGGCATCTATATCAGGGACTCCTCACCTCTGCCGCCACCTTTTCCAGGCTGGCCTGCTCTGGGACCCCAGTGGGCCAGGTATGTCTGGGGTGTGGGCTCTCTGCTCTTTCACCCTTGTCTGGAGCTGACCACACAACTTCCCTTTGATTTTCCCCTCAGCATATTCTTGACTGCCCCTTCTCTTATATTGTAGCAAAACCTCCCTCTTTGTTTTTCTGTCTGAATAATGCCTACAGTGAGTGGGAGAGCTGAGAATTAATTTACAGCTCACCCTGGAAAAACTTGGGTTTGAACTGCACGGGTCCACTGATACGCAGATTTTTTTCAATAAACGCAGACCATGGTACTACATGATCTACACTTGGTTGAATCCACAGATATGGATGGAACCTCCAAGAGGGAAGCCTGACTGTAAAGTTATACTCAGATTTTCGATTGCATGGAGGGTGGGTGCCCCTAACCCCCACGGTGTTCAAGAGTCAACTGTATGTAACTAATTGTTAGCAGACTAGATCCCTCCTCCTCCTACCCTAAGTGCTGGGGCCCCTTGGCTGGTAGGAATTCTCCCACAAGAAGAGAGGTGTTCCCTCCACAAAGAGAGTATGGCCCAGAAGCCTGTGGAGTCTTCCCATCTGGGAGGGTTAGAGAGACCCTCCTTGACCACACTAGCTAAAGCACAACCCCCCTGATACTCTCATACCACGCTATGCTTTTTTTCTCTTCTTAAGTAACACATCACAGTTTGTTCTATGTTTGTATCTATTGCTTGTTTATGTCTGTCTGTTCTACTGAATGTAGGCTCCAAAAGGCAGGGACATCTGTTATGTTCTCTGCTGTATACTAGCACCTCGCACAGTGACTAGGACATAACAGGTGCTAGCTAAGTAAACACTAACAGAATGAGTCAGTCTTCAGATGAATCAAACATTGACTGAATAATGTTGTAAGTTCTAGAGGAGTTAGAGATAGGCACAAGAGTGGGAAATTCAGTCCAACCTGAGGATTCAGGGATTGTTTCCTAGAAGGGAAAATAACTGATTTGAGTATTATAGAATACACAAGCATCATCCAGACACACAAAGGTGAGAAGGTCATTTTAGGCAAAAGTTCAGCAGCAACAAAACCTGTCCTGCCACTGCCCGTGTTCAAGTGTGACGGTCACAGACTTATACTCAGGCATGCAAACAGATATGTCATTCACAGTCAGACACTACCAAATATATAATCACAGCCACATAAAACCTTACTCATTGGAGAAGGTGGCCACCCAAGTCCAGCCCTTATACACATCTACTTAGAGTCAAAGAATCTCAGGGTTGAAAAGACCTTAAGGTTATCCTATACGCCACCTCAAATTCTTTTTGGGATAAGAAGGGGGTATGCATAAATAAGTTTTAAAAAGTACTTATGTACATAAGTAAGTGAAAAATTGGTGGGAGATTCGGGGAGCAATTCATGGGTATGATTTTGAGAGGGAGAGGTTTGGGGTAAGGGGAGGAAGACCACTGTGGACAAAAGCAGCAAAGAGCCCAAAGGCAGGGGGGCAGGGAGGCCCGAAGTAGCAGGTCTGAGCGAGGTCTAGCCGGCTGGAGTATTCAGCAGTACTGGGAGGTAAGATTTTAAAAGTGGGTTGAGGACTGTATAAAATCTTAAATGTCATGATAAGGAGTCAGGACTTTATTCTATAGGAAATAAGTCATTGAAAGTTTTGAGCAGAGAAGTGAAGTGAAGACAGTCATGTCAATTTTCCCTACAAACTGTTTCTCATATCCACCTCTTTTCATTCCTGCTATCATCACCATAGTTCAAGCCCATACCTCCATACCGCATTCTAACCTATTGCAGGTGGCCTCACTGTCTCCTCCTCTTCTAATCCAACCTGAGTTCTGTCAGTATATTTCTCATCACAAAAAAACCTCAAAGACCCCACCATTCAAGTCCAAACGCCTCAGTCTTAGGTTCAGAGCTCTCCTTAATCTGAATCTACCTCTGCAGCATTATTTCCTATAATGTGCTCCAAGTGAACCATTCTTTCTTGTCAGGTCAGTATCTTATTGGATCCCCAAACATGTCCATTCCCATCTTTTTTTCTTTGCTCCAGCTGCCTGCATCCTCTCTTCCACTCTGACTAGGAATATCACATCTATCTTTAAAGTCACCATAGAGTCTTGCTTCCTTTATAACAGCTTTCCCTAAACCCAGCCCACAGTGACACTCTCCTCTGAACCACTCAAGTTCTTAGTGTCTGTTCCAGGACACATCATCACATCCTTTCTTGTACTTGTATCTAACTGCACCACAATCATGCCTCGCCTCTCCAGAAAGGGTGGAAGCCCTCCCAGGGGCGGGGTCTAGATCTTTTCCTGAACTTCCCCCCCCCCACCCCACGGTATATCTACCATTGGTACTTAGGAAAAGTCAGTGTTCCAGGATCTTGGGAGGTAGCCTTGGAAGACACACTGAGAAAAAGCCACAAAGGTGAGACTAGACTTGGAAAGCCTCCGTCCATTTAATCCCTGTGGTTCACAATTCTTGCCCTGTTGCTAGGGTTTCTGTGGGGTCTTGTGACAGAGAATTCCCAAAAAAGCTCCTCTCCCTGCTCCCTTCAAGTTTGGCTCAAATGATACCTGAAAAGCTTCTCTGAGGGCCTCGGCCTGTTCCCAGGTGCGATTGTCCTGCCAGGGCCGGCCTGTGGAGCGCGTGGGGCCCGCACGGAGACTCTCCCCAAAGACATCCAGGTAAAAGAAGACATAATCTCCGTTGGTCAGGTTCTCCCTCTGGGCCTGAAGCAGGATCTCGTGCAGCATCTCCAGAGGGCCGCAGATATACACAACTGGGAGCAGGTACGTGACAGAGGGGCACTCTGAGAAAGCATCCAGGACCCTAGACAGCCCCCTCTCTGACCATCTGCATTCCCATCTTTAGCGAGGAAGAGAGGCCCTAATCTATCAACCACCCAGCAGATGTTCCCCATCCCTCCCCCCTTGGAGTCTATGTCATAAGTACCCTGGGACCGTATGGACCATCTGGCAGAAGTCAGAGCCTGACTCCAGACCCCAGAGGAAGGGAGCTATCCTTCAAGCCCCTCCTCTTCCCAGAGCCCTGCCTGCTGCTCCCCGCCAGCCCTCCTCACTCCCCCACTCTGCCCTGTCTTTCCCTAAGCTCAAAGGCACTGACTGCTCAGAACTTCTCTCAGTGGGAGCTTTACCTGTCTTTCCCAACCTAATCAGCTGCACCGCAAAGCCCATTTATGGAGTCTTCACGCTTTTTATGCCACCAAGGGGTACTGGCGGCCCAGTCTGAGAAGTCTCTGCTCACAGACAGGCACACATTTTGGAGTGACCATCAACCACACTCACTACTCCAGGGAACTCACACTGCTCCCCAAATTCAACTTCCCCCAATCCCACACTCTCCCCGACACAAGCTTCTCCCCTCAGGCCATCTTACTCCTTGTTCACATCTGTCTGTGACATCCACAAGCCCCCCAACATAACGCCTCAGCCCCTCCCAGGGGCTCCATCCACACGTGTTTCTTGATCCCAACCACCACATTCGGCTCCTCCACGGCTATCTCCATCTACAGCTTCCCAGTGCTCAGCTCCAGGGACACAGCGACCCTCCTCCCCTGACCCTAAGTAGCCCGGGCCACACTCACTGCGCCCGTTGGCCCGGATGAAGTGGGTGGCCTGCTCAGGGCCCCCCGGCTCACGGGCATACACCTGGTGCTGCACACTGAGGTTGCTGCCCTGCAGGGCCTCAAAGACGCCCTCGATGGTGAAGTAGTGAGGCCGGTCATCTGTGCGAGCATCCAGATACAGCAAGGCAGCACGGGCAGTCCAATTGAAGTGCCCATGTAGCGTCACTACAAACTCACCCAGCTTGGGAGCAGAGGGACCAGTGCGCACCAGGGTACGATAATGCTCATTCTTAGCCGCAAAACCAGAGGCCACAGCACCCGCAGTCAGCAGGGGAAGGCGCCAATGTGAGGCAAAGCGGGCCACAGAGGCAGCGGGGTACACGCAACCGGGGCCCAACAGAAGGTCGGGATCGTGGTAGAGCTTGAGGTCCACAGCGCGCAGCGGGGCCAGGTACTCAGAGCAGGCGCCATCTAGTTCAGAGCTGACGAACCGTAGGTCCACGGGCAGCGCCCGGCCCAGCGCCTCCACAGCGAGTGCCACAGCGGGACCCACCCGTGGCCAGGCCCAGGCATAGCTCAGGTTGTGTTCTGGCAGCACCACCGCCAGCGTCAGGTTCCGCGCCCCTGGAGGACGCACCCCACCTGCCAGGGCCGCCACCACCAGCAGGAGTGATGGCAGTGCCATGGGGAGAAAGCAGCGGCCCCACCCCCCCCAGAACCTGGGGCCACTCTGGCCTACGGGGGAGCCACAAGCACCGCCCAGCCTGGAACCTGGGGAAGGCCGCCAGGGAGAGAAGTGAGGATAAGCTAGGTAGGCTGGGATACAGAAAGTGGCAGGAATCGGGGAGGAGGAGATGGGAGGAAGCCCCGGGGAGTGGGTCCACCAGCCTAGGGCAGGGACGGAGGAGGGCTAAGAGTAGGGTGGCAGGAGGAGGCAGGGACCAAGGGGGCCTGTGACTGGGATGGGGAGAGCGAGAGGTGAATTCGTCTGATGAATCTAAAGCTGAGAAGGAAAAGGGGATCCGAGACTGGGATGGGGTGGAGCGGGGGGGTTGGCTGGTACAAAGAGAAGGCCTGGGGGGACCTCACCGCTGAAAGGGCTAGGAGGGCAGAGAGCTGCGAAAAGAAGGACCAAGGGGATAAGGTGGGAGGGGGCCGGCGCGGCGGAAGGACTGGGACCATGGGCAGGCGGGCAGCGAAGCGAGGCCTGGGCCGGAGGAGAAGGAAAGGCAGGGGTAAATCTCCCTGTGAAGGCTTCTCCCGAAGCTCCTGCTTGGACTAACGGGCCCAGGGCGCTGGTCCCATCCGGAGCTGCGGCGGCCCCGCCCGTGTCCCCGCTCCTCTCTGCTCCGCTTCTCCTGGGTCCGGGCGGCCAGCGCTGCCCCGCGCTTCCTCCCGCCCCCCGCCTGGGCCCCCGGGCGCGCCGCTCGTCCAGGTCAGGTTGCCGCGGCCCGGCCGTCTCCGCTCGCTGCGCCGGCGGCTGCAGAGTGTGACTCCCCGGGCAGGCCGCCCGCCCCCGCCCCCGCCCCCGCCCCCGCCCCGCGCCTTCCCCGCCCCCTCCCCGCGGCCCCTCCTCCTCCCCCGCCCGGCCCCACCCTCCGGCGCCTGCTGTCTTCCCCCCTCCCGACTCCTCACTCCCACCCGGGCGCCCGGGGACCTCCCAGGTCTCCAACCCACCCGGCGACAGCCCGGGGGCTCCGCGCAAGGGCCTCTCAGGCCGGCGAGGTCCCGGGCGTCCCCTCACTTTAAGGCCTACCACGTCTCCCCCAGGCCCCTGGGCCACCCCGCCGCGCGCTCTCCATCTCACACACTCCCACGAGCCCAGGGCCTCCCTACCCACCCCTCGCGTATCCCGCTCTTCTTAGGGTCTCCTTTCTTAACTCCCCTGAGTCCCTCAAACACTCCAGCCTCCAGGAAACAGTCAGGGATCCCCACATATTCAGTATCCTCACTTGTCCTCCACCTAGTAAACGATAGCACCCCTCTCATTGACGGGAACCTCTCCCTCCTTCACCAGTAAGACATGCCTGCTCCCTGGAAGATAAGCCCCTCCGGGACCAAGGCGCTCCGGTGACCGATTTTTCCTGAGTCCTTACGAAGTCCATGAGTCTCCTTCTTCCTTAGGACTCAACCCTCCAATCTCCCTCTTCCTGTCCCCACGACCCCAATGTGCCCTCCCGTGTCCTCAGAGGCCACCATAGCCCACTGGGCTCCCACCACACCATCTGCTCCAGGGTGGGAGCCCAGAGCAGCCTCTTCTCTCTTTTGTCTTCCTGCACAGCCTGGGCTTGCACCTGATAAAGGCTCAGAGACTGATTACGCAAAACGTTTCCCCAGTAGTGGAAGCCCATTGTGCCCCCCTTGGGTTCCACCCCACTCCCAAGCTTCCATCCTAGAAGGCTCACCCCAGACACCCCATATCTGGAGTGCTGATCTGATCCCGAGGAACAGCTTGTGAGGGATGATATCATGGTTGCTGGGAGGGGCTGCATGGGACCTTAGGGAGTTTTCCTCAAATTGTCATAAAGGAGATGCACATAAACCCATGCTCCTCCCCCTGCCAAGAGCCACAGTTTGTCTCCTGCTTCAAGCCACTTCTCCAGAAATCAGAGTGCCAAGAAGCTGAGAAAGCTGGAGTAGAGGGAGGAGGGTGGGCGGGCAGGGAGTGGAGGGGCGTAATTTCTCTGAGATGAAGGCGACACCTAGTGGTTTTGGGGGGAAATTAAGGACAATGCCATTTTATTCTTAGGTACGATACTTTATTGAACACTGGCTGCCTTGCACAAGCTATGGGGGTGAATACAAAAAGCTGAATGATAGACTTACCTTTGAGGAGCATACAATTGGAATCCCTGGGCACAGAGGCCAAAGGCAAGCCCCCCAACAACGTCTCTTGCCCTCAACCTGGTAGAAATGAAAACCTTAGGGCAGCTCTTTCTCTAACACAGATGGATTAACTCCAGTTCCAGCTCCTGACACTGTTAGTGTAAAGAAATTTCGTCCTATCTGAGCAAGGAAAAGAAGGATATAGACCAGTCAAAAGGGTGATGGGACAACCTGAAAAAGACATGGCTCTAACTTCAGACGCAATCCACCAAATAATACTTTTCAAGCAACTACACACAGTTTAATGAGAGAAGCAAATCCAAATGACACAATCTCTGCCAGAATTACAGAATTTCAGGGCTAGGAGGAATCTTATAAGTAATATTGTTCACTCCCCTCATTTAAAGATAATTGAAAACTGAGTCTCAGAGAGGGAAGTCCCATAGCTTCCTACCCCGCCCCTCTCCCCCAATCCTACATGGCTTTTTAATAGCAGAGCAGAGACTAGAATCCAGGTTTCCTGGTCTCTAAGGTGGGGCTCTGTACAGATATTCTGCTGACTCAAGGAATTTACCATGTGAGGCTGTGCTTAGAGTGTAATGGCCACTAAAGACCCAGAAGAGTCTCTCTGGAACACCTGCAGACCCAAGTGAGGACCAGACACCACTATTGCCCAGACTCCCGAGACAAGTTTAAATGCATGACATGTCATTTCAAGCATCTTGCCCCTTCCCTCTTCCTTCCAACTGGCCACTAAGACTAGAAAGCGGGAAAGGTCAGGGAAATAAAAGTTAATCACTTAATGCTGTTTCTTATTAACATCCAATGAAAGTTTTTTGTTTTGTTCGTTTATTTGTAGGGAGAGGCTGAAAATATTAGATAAATGAGATGAATTATCTATTTATTCCAACTATCTAATTATGTCCTCACTGATATGGACAATAAGATTTTGTCTGTATTTGGTGGCCCTACTGCTACCCATACAAAGCCTGGGAAACCTAAAGGTCCTGCTGGCCTGAGCAGCACCCAGCTAGGAGCCAACTTTATCTCTGTAGAGTTGGTAATGCCTCTCACTACTTCACAGACACCATCTATAATTTCTTCTGGGACAGGGCCAGCCCAAACACCTCATATCTGATCCAGAACTAAACTGTGGAGCATCAGTTAGCTAGCTGCTAGAAGCTATGGTAGTTTCCAAGTTGCCCTCTTCCTTAGTGCAAAGAAGTCCTGAGGCCTGTCACACTCAGACCAAAGGATCCTCAAGACTCTTGCTGAGTTCTGAGACTGACATGGGATTCAGGCTCATGCCAATCTCCATGTCAAGCCCTGATGCCCCAAACAAACTCCCAGTTCAGTACTGAACTTGGAATCTCCCTGATTTCACAGCTAACTCTGGACCCTCCGGTTTGCTCTACACCAAGACTGTGCCTCCAAGCCTATAGGATTCCAGAGAAACAAAACACCTTCCAGTCTTCTCTCTGCTTAACCAACCTGACTTGCAGAAAAAGGTTTTGACTTATATGTGATTGTCTCCTGCACACAAGACAGGTCCAAGAGAACTTGCCAACAGAGGGCAGAGAGCAGCCGCGGAAAGTAAGATAAAATAAGGCAGAAAAGATACATTTTCAAATGCAGCATTTCAGTAAGGGAGAGGGAGAGGCAGTATAAAAAAGAAACACAGTGGGAATTCCTTGGTGGTCCGGTGGTTAGGACTCCTCACTTTCACTGCGGAGGGCGCAGGTTCAATCCCTGGTGAGGAAACTAAGATCCCACAAGATCCCACAGCCACACGGCTGCAGCCAAAAAAAAATTTAAAAACAAAAACAAAAAAACAACATACCGAAACATATTAAAGGCAAAAAAAAGACCTTGCTAAAATTCTGCATTATTTCTTTTAGCCCTAGTGAGGGAAAGAGAGACTCCTGGAAACAGGTCAAACCCCCATTATTGCTCATGTGGCCCACTCCCCTCCCCCTCCCGACTCCCCTCACCTTCCACACAGCAGCACACAGCATGGTCCTAGACCTCGGGTTCACCTTCTCATCATGTTCAATATCCCCAAAGAGCTGCTATTACTGTTTACAGGGTCAAGGGTTTTTCACTTTGAATTCACACACAGTTTTCTTGTATAAGTTAAAAAAGTTTTAAAATTTAAAATATTTTCAAATCAAATCCCAGCTTCTAACTTACCTGTCTGGATATGTATTCTGAAAGTTGAAATGATACATACTGTGAGGGCCACAGGTATCAGTTTTGTGAAAAGACGGTCCAGAAGAGCAGTTTTTTCCATGGAAAATGCTTCCTGGAGAGCCAACGATGCCTAGGAAGCAATTTAAGAATTGTCAGGAGAAGCCACCGTACACATTTATCTCCATGATGATTCAAGCTCCAGGTGAACCCATTTTTTCATCCATCTGCTCCCTCCAAGCCTGGACCAGCACCTCTGTGAGTGTCCAAGAAGGTCCCAGTGGTTCCCATTGCTCTTCCACACTTGGCCTGTTCTCCCAGGTTTATATACCGTTTCCCTATGTTCCTGTTCCCACCCTTCACCATTGTTAACATCCCCAGTAATGACTTACCACCCCTTGGGAGCATCTGATGCCATAAAGTCTTAAATATGATATTCTCGGTTATATTTCCTTCTCTACTCTACTTAAAATTATACTTTCTTCACAAAATCTTTCACTGAGAAAAAGTGGCAGGTGTTCCCTCACCTTTTAAGTCCTGCTCAATTTACAAATATCTCACATAAAAAGAAGCAAAGGAAACATAATCTTCTAGATCTAAACAACAACTTCTAGAGAATGGAAATGTATTAATCCCTATTTTAATCTTCTGCTCTGCTTAGAATTTTCTAGAGGAGCCAAAGACTGGGACAGGAGGAGAAATCTGAAGCAAGATTTGACAAAACTATACTCATTTTACATGGTTGAATTACGTCATAGAAAACAAAAAGAGTAGCTACAGTGGCAAGGTAGGATTGGTTGGCAGACAGACTGAAAGCAAGAAGATAAGTTAAGAGGCTCCTGGAGAAATCTAAGCTTGAAATGCTAAGCACCTGGTCTAAGATGATGGAATAGTAATGGAGAGAGAGAAACAAATACAAGATGATTTGAAGGAAGAAACAACAGGACTTGGTGGCAGACTGGATCCACAGGTGAAGAGGAAAGAGTCAAAGATTCCTCTAAGGCTGGGGTCACAAAGGCACAGGCCCTCCAGGGCCACGCAGGAAGTGTAAATGTGAGAGGCAGCTGGATGGGGACTCACAAACCACGAAGGCCCTGCTCCATCTAAAGTGGATGCTGCCACTCTGGGACGGAGCCCAGAGTCTCCAGTTCTTACAGTTTTTCCTTTGGACTGTTTCAATGCCTCTGCGACAGGTCTCTGGACCTCCAGTCTCATCTCTCTCTAATCCATCCTCTGCGATGACAGGTTCAGATGCCAGAATGACCCTTTTGAAACAAAAACCTAATGATGTCACTTCTCTGCTTGAACTTCTTCAATGGTTCCCCATGAAAGCTGTGCTTTTCAAAGTGATATTTTTAGCAGCAAAACCCTTCCTTCAAACAAAAGTTTAAATGTAAAACAGAAAAGAAGCCCAGGTGCTCCAGGAGAAGTAGTAGAAGTGAGCCCAGAAATCCACAACCCCTGCCCTTCATGCCCTCTCAGAGAGAGCTTCTGAGCCCTGAACCTCTGGGCGGTAGCCTTCAAGCAAGGGGAGTACAGAAAGATTTTCCAAGGGCTATGTATATACAGATCGTTTCAAGGGAATCCATTTCCAGGCCCTAGTCTTCCATATGTACTCTTTCCTAAAACTCATCTTCTGGAGAATGAACTTGGGCTCACATAGTCCTTCCCCCGCTTTACAAAAGAAAGGCATGTCCCTTGCCGCCAAACCTTACTATGATGAATTGTTCTAGAGTGTAAATACTGGGGCACCCAACAAAGGGATTTATAAATGAAGATATTGGTTAGGGAAATGTTTAAAGATTAATCAAGGGGCCTTAAACTAATGGGGCTTCCTGCCTTCCTTACCATATACATATTTCTGTTAAGGGTAAAACGTGGCATTGGAAATGGGGTGTTTAGCCCATGCTGGGATTCTCTACAATTGGCACAGCCAAAGGAAAATACATTAGTGACATACTTTCTTTTAAAAGTAACTGGAGTACACATTTGAATTTTACCATATATAAATTATACCTCAATAACCTGACTTTTAAAAAAATGTAATTGGAAAGTCTTACGGGCCATGAAAAAATTCAGATACACTGAAAAAAACCCATGGATAAAAAATTCAGTAACTTATTTCGTATTTGGCGTGCTCTATTCAATAAGATAGTTCAAAGTCTACTTTGTCAAATCATCATGAAATATTTTTTATGATTATAGTCAATCCTCAGCTTATTTCAACTTATAAAATGATTAGTATTTTCTATCTCCTGTTAACAATACATAAATGTAAACTTGGATAATAAATGTTAGGTTTCAACTTAAAATGGTGTGAGGGGGTTATTGTTATTTTAGGGAGCTCATGAGCAAAACATCTGAGCTCTGTGGCTCCAAACAACACTTTGGAAACCAATGGCTACATAGTGGCTCTCGATCCTATCAGACCTAAGTCTCCATTATTCTAATAAATATTTTAAATAACAGCACCTTTACTAACCTAAAACGAAATTCATAGATAATACAAGCTATCTATACACATAATTTCAAAACACCAATAAAATGTCCCAAATCTAATATAAAAGAGAAATAAAAAACAATAACTTATAATAAAATAATAGGTATTTCAATACATAAATGATTGGACATGACCATCATAGAAGACTTACTGAAGCACTCAGATTCTTGCACCTAATTGTAAGGAATGAGTAAGTTAGGGTTTAAGAGAAGTAAGATCAGAAGCCATTCCTTTAAAAAAAAAAACAAAACATTAAACACCAGTGTTAGGATAAGTAACAACAGACCAGATTTATTTATATATGACACCCTATACAAATGTTTAGTGGAACATTCAAAAATCATGCAGAACTCAAGTCATTTGACATCCAAAATGTATTGCCAGTGTTGAAGTACAAAGATTAGCAAGATAAAAAGTCCTTCTCAGACTTCCCTTCGTGGTCCAGTGGTTAAGACTCTGCACTTCCACTGCAGGGGGCACGGGTTCAATATCTGGTCAGGGAACTGAGATCCTGCGTGCAGTGCAGTGCAGCCAAAAAAAAAAAAAAAGTTCCTTCTCTCATAAAATACATGACCTAGTGGGGTAGGCAGGTATCTTCTTAAAGACAATATATATTTTTTTGTTTTAATTTATTTTATTTATTTATCTTTGGCTGTGTTGGGTCTTTGTTTCTGCACGGGCTTTTTCTAGTTGCAGAGAGCAGGGACTACTCTTCACTGCGGTGCGCGGGAGTCTCATTGCAGTGGCTTCTCTTGTTGCAGAGCAGGGCTCTAGGTGCGCGGGCCTCAGGAGTTGTGGTGCGTGGGCTCAGTAGTTGTGGCTCGCGGGCTCTAGAGCTTAGTTGCTCCGCAGCATGTGGGATCTTCCCAGACCAGGGCTCGAACCTGTGTCCCCTGCATTGGCAGGCAGATTCTTAACCACTGCGCCACCAGGGAAGCCCTAAGATGTTGTTTTTAAAGCAGGTAGTTACTTTCTACCCTACCCGGTTAGTTTGTGTATTCTACAAGGGAAAAATTTCTTTCATGTTTAATCTTTGTACCTCAACAGGGGCAAAACATTTAAGATGTCAAATAAATGTTTTCTCAATGAACAAACAAGAGTACAGATGGAGGGATTCACTTTACAGAAAAAGAAACATATCCTCTTAGACTGCAGGGGAAGATGGAACAATGAATTCAGGGATGGATTTAGTGATAGATAAATGTAACTATTGGTTGAGCATTGAACTCAGCTAGGTATAAACATTGCCACCCACCCCATCACAGTCTTCATCTGTGCCTTGACATGTCTCCTTCCCACTCCTCACAATAGCACAGACAGATTCCACAGCTCTCCGCTCCTTTTTAGTTATGTGACAATTCAGTCCAATCCAATTGATTTAAACTCCAATCTCAGGTCCAACACAGAACTCGTCTCCTTCCCTCTTCCAGTCCAAGCCTGAGCCATGGCTGAAGGAACCTGAAGTGGGGAGGAGAGCATGCTCCCTCCTGTGGCTTCTCCTCCTCTTCTACTTCTCTAGAAGGTTCTCTACAAGGGGTCTAGCTCTACAGGGGTTGGGAACCAGGAAGAGAGCAGAGAGGGAAGAGATAACTGTCTCCTCACTTAATAAGGTATCTGTCATCACAAACCACTGTGGGCTGTGGACGACAGGCCACCCGAGCCTGTTGTTTGACAGATGTCATAATGCCAGCTCTCTTACAGGGCACTTGTGAGGCCTCTCCACTGAGCTGTGCCCTGATGGAAACAATCCCGCTCCAGGTCACCTCCTTTAACCCTCCTAGCTTCTGTCCAGCAGGCAGCCTCTTGCATAGACTACCAGCAAGATGGCTCAAGCCCAGCTATCTTCCTCAGTATCCCCGGAACCACGAGAAACTCACATGTCCTTGCTAAGCCAAACAGAAGGAATACAGGCTATTCTATCGCTAAGCCCCTGTCTTTCACGCCTAATTGCCTTTCTTCTTCTCAGATAAATGCAGAGCTAAACAAGTCCACTGTCTAAACACAGAGTCTAGCCAGGGAATGAGAAATCAGCCTCTCTTTCCTGTAGACTCTCTTTGATACCCTCCTGCTTGGTTTGGGGGGGCAAAAGGAGGGGGAGGTACTCCCTGGTAGGCTCATGACTCCCTCCCTTGAGTCCTCTTACACCTCACACAGACTGGGAACAAGGTGAGGTGATGAGGGATGGGTGGGGTTAGTGGTTAGAGGTACCAGGGCCAGTTCTGCTATCTCTTTGTAAGCCCTCGAGAGGGTGACTGATCCCAGCCATTAGCTGCTCTCTCCAGAATGTGTGGTGCTTAGTGTTTCTTTGTCCCCATTTTTAGACCCTAGTCACCAATTCCAGGGCAACAGGAAAAATTCGACTCAATATCTTCTATAATATGACAAGTTCTATGAAATAAGGGGCTCCACTGCATGCCTTAATGAAGATGCAAAATCATCTTCTGAGTGAGGGACAGAACTAGGAGTTGAAGGTTCAGGCAGAATAAAGAAAGAAGACAGAGACAGGCTGGGGGTAGAACATTGAATGAAAGCCATGGACACGTTCTCTCCCTACCCCCCACCCCCAAAAGGCACATATATATATTACACACACAAGTTTGCATATCGTTTTGGGGACACATGGACCCAGGATCTTCTGAGACCCTTGAAGGCCAAAGGACCCCAGATTAACAAATCTTAGTCTAAGAGAAAGGAAGCAGGAGGTGAGAGTCCAGTGTTCTCTATGTAGGAGGAAGGAGTGGTATTTATGCAGATAAGGCAAATCCTGAAAGGTCAGACATTTAGGGACGTGCATACACCCAGAAGCAGTCCACACCAGATGCCAGTTTTCTAAATGACATGTTTTGTCCAAACTATTCTGATTGGTTAACACGGTTCAACTTATTTTTTCCATATCAGGCCATGATACCCACTTATATACAGATTTTTTTTTTCGATTAAATAGGTACTACAGTACTACATGGTTGGTTGAATCCGCAGATAAGGAACCACGTATGGAGAGCCACCTCTACAATTATACATGAATTTTAAACTGCCTGGAGGGCTGGTGCCCCTAAACCCCGTATTACTCAAGGGCCAACTGTACATATATACATATTTGGATGAGAATACGGCTCTAAAAACAACAGGTGTGCTACATATGACTGCAAAGACCCCATGTCAGTAGATGAGATGGTCACTGTCTTCAAACACCTGCTAGGTCCCTGAGAGAGAAAAATGGAGCAGTAATGTGATGCCAGTCTCTGCCAACAAACGGCAGCTGAGAACATGTCCATCAGCTACTGAAAGTAACTAAACTATCTAACAAAAAGGGCCGAGAAGATTGCCCACTATCTGCGATTCAGAAGAGAAGAACCCTGATGTTTTTCTTTCAAATCTAAGCTTTACGCTAGTCTGACAGAGGACGAAGAAACGAATTCCAGGATCCCCAGATTAAAACCTACTTATGATGAAAATGAATGTAAAAGTACTTTGTAAGTTGTAAGGCATTATATAAATGTTAATTATTATGGTAATTATTACAGATATTTCCTACCCAAAAAGAACGAGACCCCACCATCAGCAGTTTGAGGTCACAGTCTGGAAAGGTGAAATGTTTGAAGACAATGAGTCTGCTTGTTTTCATGGCAACTGTGCAAAGGTCTTCAAAATTTTCATCTCCTCACTGAAAAGTCTAAGAAGAGGAGCCAGTCAGTGATACATGCCCAAAAGAGAGTTTAGGAATTCGGTTAAATTCGGTTCAATATAACAAATATTTATTGAGAGGACTTCAGAGGACACAAAAATAAGTCAGAATATAGTTGCCTGCCTCACCCACCCTGAAGAAGTGTACTAACTAGGAAGGGACAAAAGCCAGTTTATGTGGCAAAGTGGTGACGGGCTCCTTCCTGCGCCCACTGGCCCAACCCACCCATTCAGTCCTTGGCCTGTTTCTTATCAGATCCACGCCGTTCCCTCTCCAGCGAGGCTGACATTCACAGACTGAGCCCCTGGCTCCCGGATCCCTGCTGAATGCTGTCAGCGAGGGGCACTGACAGAAGAATGTCAGAAGGAAGCCAGAGCCAGTGTTTCCTCCCCTTCTCCCTCTGCCTTGGCCAGCATCTCCCGCAGAAGCTGTGTGTCCCCTGTGGCTGCAGCCGCCCTCAGGCAGGCGCTCCCCAGTTCCAGCTTCTAACTCATCCTTGTTCCTTCAGCCCAGGGATGATAAGACGATTCCTGCTGTTGCTAATCTCTGGGTTGCCTCGCCTTCCCTTGAACGGCTTCCCAGCTCTTCCTTCACTTTTATAGCTAATTTTCTGGATGAAATTCCCTCTGATTTAAATACTTAGAGTGATTTCTGTTTTCCTGGCTGGACCTCGAAATGTGGCAGCTAAGCCAAAAATGAACTGACTGCTATTGAGAGCAAAGACCCCGATTCCAACATTGCTAAATTCAAAGCTCACTGCTATTGGTGTGAGTTCAGACTGAGTTACACAGAGGAATGAAGAGACAGAATTGATTTTCCTCTTCTTCCAAAAGAACACAGGAAATCAGAAGAGAAAAAGAGTTGGGGAAAAGAGAGAGAAAGGAGCATTATGGACTCCCTACTTCCCTGTCGTCAGGATAATTTGGGGAAGGGGCCGCTGACAAGGGCAAGGACAATCCCGCCCCTTAAAATTCGGAGGAGTCAAAGAGGAGACTAGACCTGCATAGGGCCAAATTAGGGTCTTTAGAAACCCCAAACACTGAAAGATTATGGTATTCCACCCGCCAAAAAAATTAATAAAAATAAAATCAGTCCTTTACACTTACAATATAATACAATGTAAATATAAAGAAGTACAATAAATTTGATTTTTTTCCCACAGTAACTACTTTCACATTTAAAAAAATATATCAAAATCTTTTCCTCCAAATCTATTTCATGGCCCTGCTTTGCCGGTGCCCTAAGCACACATCTAGTCTACCCTTTGGATCATCCAGTGATGGACCTGGGCAGCCTGCCTTGTCCAGAGCGCCAGTGGCCAGCCTCTCAGGGATGGTGCATGTACTATTATGGGGGGTGCGGGATGCTGGAAGGCTGAGTCTCCTAAGGACCCGGGAGTGGAGAGAAGGGATTCTTAAATTCATATGGGCCCAGAGGGAACTGTAGGCTTTAGAAGGGAAAGTGAGCTGGAGTGCCAACCCTAAGAGTCTCTGAAAGAGCAAGAGGATGTGCAGGGTTCACCTGCTGGTGGTGAGGTAGACAGTGGACGCGTCTCTAAGGAGTTATCTATGCACCATCCATCAAAACCACCACTGGACATCATCTTCTTAGAACAAGCTATTGGTACTCAGCCATAAAAAAGAACGAAATAACGCCCTTTGCAGCAACATGGATAGACCTAGAGATTTTCATACTGAGTGAAGGAAGTCATACAGAGCAAGACAAATACCATATGATATCACTTACATGTGGAATCTAAAAAAATGGTACAAATGAACTTATTTACAAAACAGAAATAGAGTCACAGATGTAGAAAACAAACTTATGGTCACCGGGGGGGGGGGGGGGGGAAGGGAAGAGGGATAAATTGGGAGACTGGGATTGACATATGCACACACTACTGTATATAAAATAGATAACTAATAGGGACCTACTGTATAGCACAGGGAACTCTTCTCAATACACTGTAATGACCTGTATGGGAAAAGAATCTAAAAAAGAGTGGATATATGTATAACTGATGCACTTTGCTGTATACCTGAAACTAATACAATATTGTAAATCAACTAGACTCCAATAAAAATTTTAAAAAGGACCAGCTATGGGGAGAGGAGAACGTGATAAGCTGTTGCAGAGGGAGGAAATGACCAAGATGAGACTCGTAACAAGGATACAAGCCTCCCTACAAGTGGCTGGCTTGCATCCTTGAATTAAAATTCTGAAGGATAGAACTAAACTGGTAGAATGCCCAGAGATATATACCTGAAATGTACAAGAGTAAGCTTTCCTCTCTCAGTGGAGAGGGGGGATAACAGTTCTAAAAACAAAAGTTAAAATCTCTACACCTCCAAGTCTGTGACTTGTGCAATTAATACCAATTACACATTTATCCACTTCCACAATTTTAGCTAGTGCCAGAGGTTGATAATACCCAGATTTCTATGTCCAGCTTTACTTGCCTTCATGCTCAGGTGATTCCTTCTGCCAAGAAAACCCTCCCCATTCCCAACCCATATTTCACAAATTCAAATCCTAACCCTTCTTCAAGGTCTGGTTCAAATATTGCTGCCATCTGTTAGAGAACTGTCCCTCACCTGAACCCTCACGGTGCTCTATCTGACCTCTTCTGCGAGGCTTTCGCTTTCTGCCTCATATTAGAGTAATGAGGGTACATCTCATCCCTCCTGTGAGGCAGTAAGCTACTTGAAAACAGAAGACATGCTTTATTCGTTTTTGGATCCTCTCAGCACCTACGGTATTTGTTGATGGAAAGAACAGTATCCTTCGGAGTCTAGATGATCACTCCCAAGACGATGCCTTTAAAAAACTGTTTCTGAAACTTCACTTTTGATGCTGCCTTCAGCCAGTTTGAGACCACACGAGAAAATCAGGCTCATCAATGACTACTGCTAATATTTATTCTGTGCCGTATGCCAACTACTGGGCCATGCGTTTTGCATCTAGTTGTCTCATTTAATCTGCCTAACAACTCCCTAAGACAGGTACTATTATAGTGCTCATTTGGTAAAGACTCTGAGGCCTAGAGGCATTAACCAATTGCCCAAGACTATCCAGTTAGTAAGTGACAGACCTGGGATATGGCCTCTTCAGGGTCACATCTACATTCAGTCGAAAACTGTACTACCAAGATGGACCATTCACCTTGTTAAAACACTTCTGTTTTCATAAAATTTATCTTCGAAGAGTAAGTATTTGCCACCAACGAATATATATATGCACGCACACACACACACACACACATATAAAATGGCTATAAAACTGAAATAACAATGAAGGACTATTTTTTCACCTATAAAAAAGGTTTTTTGAAATAATAATACCTGACGCTAGCAAGAGGGTAGGAAAATGGTACTCTCACATACTACTAGTAAGAGTACAATCTGGAACAACTTTAGAGAGCAACTTGGTGATTTCCATCAAAAACCTTTAAAATATTTTTACCATTAACCCACCAATTCCACTTCAAGAATTTTAGCTAAAGAAAACAATCACAGATTTAGCTTCAAAGATACTCAATATAGCACTGTTTGTAATAATGAAAAATTAGGAAAGATCTTAAGTTTCTAATAATAGGACATTGTATAATTAAATTATGTTACACTCATACATTAAAATCCAAGCAGCCCACTAAACATTGTTTCAGAGATGTGTGATATCAAAGATTGTTCATGATATATCATTAAGTGAAAACAGAAAGTTGAAAAACGTATGGAATGAGCCCAGTTTCATTAAACACACACATACACATATATAAATACACAGTAGACACCTGGGATGATATAAATCAAAATGTTAAGAATCACTATCTTTTGGGGATGAGTCAGAATTTTACATATAACTGTATTTTCAATGATTATGTATCACTTTTATAATAAGAAAAAATTAGATGAGGATTAAAAAAAGAAAGGTATCACAGGGATGAAAGGATACCAAAAGATGTTTCTTCAAATGTCACTGAAATAGGTCTGTAGTTTCCATTTAACAAATATACCATTCCAAACTGATGGAGCTTTTATATACAAATTAACCAGTATATTTATTTAAAAAGACATATTACTTTAAAACACTTTCTACCTCTTTTATACAACTCCACCACAGTTAGTATGCAGCTCAGTAAATACTGTTTTGTTTTGTTTTTTTTGCGGTACGCGGGCCTCTTACTGTTGCGGCCTCTCCCGTTGCGGAGCACAGGCTCCGGACGCGCAGGCTCAGCGGCCATGGCTCACGGGCCCAGCCGCTCCGCGGCACGTGGGATCTTCCCGGACTGGGGCACGAATTCGTGTCCCCTGCATTGGCAGGAGGACTCTCAACCACTGCGCCACCAGGGAAGCCCGCAGTAAATACTTGTTGAATAGAATTGAATAGTCTAGTGTAAAATTTTTATAAATAATCGAGATGAGGAAGAACCCAGTGCAGTTCCTACTTTACAGGGGACAGTAAGTTCCTCCACTATACTTCGAACACATTTGACACTGTCAGCCAACACCTTCTTCTTAAATCTCTTACCATGGCTTCCACCACAGCTCATCCTCCTAGTCATCCTTCCACCTCAGTGTCCACTGATCGCTCACTGTGGTGTAGATCCTCTTCCTCCTCTGAACTGTGGCCATCCACTCCCACCCCCATCTCCCCACCAACGCTCTGGTCCTCCGCTTTTGGCATTCTTCTTCCCATAGTCATTTCCTCGGAGAGTTCATCCACGATCATGGCATGATCTATCACCTCAGTGGAGATAATTTCAGGTGGAACATGACCTTGTTTCCCTGGGTGTGGGCATGTGTGCTGTCATTGCTACATATATAAGGCATTTTGATATTGCACAACAGTAATGATTAGAATTTTACAGTATAACTTACCAAGGAAAAGACTGCTTGGAGGAACTGAGGAAGAGTTGTTGGCATCGATGGCAGTAAACTACTTCCCCCGTCCCATAAAGTAAACCAAATAAAAATACACAAATAGGGACTTCCCTGGTGGTTCAGTGGGTAAGACTCCACGCTCCCAATGCAGGGAGCCCGGGTTCAATCCCTGGCTGGGGAACTAGATCCCTCATGCATGCCGCAACTATGAGCCCGCGTGCCGCAACTAAGATCTGGTGCAGCCTAAATAAATATATTTTAAAAATACAAACAGAAAAAGTCAGCAAAGCATGTGTTTAAAATTCTCAGGTTAACGGTATCATACTTTATTTGGGGAAGGAAGAAACTAAGTAAATGAAATAATTAGCCTACAAAATATTTTTAAAGGTCCTAGATTCTATATTTATAAAACTCACTTATATGAACAAAGTACATATTTTTATTAAGCATATCTTTGTTTTTTATTTTTCTGGTGATCAGTCCTAGTCAGCTGGTCACATTACTCTTTGGACTCAGCGTCAAGATGAATCTTCTAAACGCCTCCCTCCCCTTCCAATCAGATTTCTGCCCTTAAGCTTCTGTATAGAAATTACAAGCCACCACTGGGCTTACAGATTCATTATTTAGACCCAGGGTATGTTAATCATGGGTCCTGAAATAAGCTAAGGGCTACAGTCATCCCTCAGACCCAATACAAGGAACATAAAGGTTACAGACTTTTGGAATAGGAGGGTAGCAATTTGGGGCTAATTTTTGACTAATCCTGGCAGGAAAGAAAGCACATGGTAGAAAGCTCCACAGAATATTACTCCACAGGAAAAGCCATCAAAAGCCTTAAGGCCATGAACAAGACTGGGCCCAGATACTAGCCCAGAATAATAGATATAAAAGCCAAGTTTCTACTGAAAGGTAGAACCACCTTAAAATCTAGCTAATAAATATGCTTCAGCCAAGCAAAACAGAAGAGAAGGAGATGACTGAGAACTGAACTTCCAAGGCTCAGAGCAACTAACACCTCTAGAGGGGTAAAGGAAGCACCTACACTTATTTAGGCCTATAAAACTGGGCTGTGCTCGGTGGTGACTGCTTATTACAAGCACAAGGAGGCAGCTTCCAGGGCCTGTCAGTCAAGCAGAGGGGTTATTAGAAGTGTGTATATATGTACACACTGCTGCATTTAAAATAGATAACCAATACTGTATAGCCAGGGAACTCTGCTCAATATTCTTTAATAACCTAAATGGGAAAAGAACTTGAAAAAGAATAGATACATGGGGGGCTTCCCTGGTGGCGCAATGGTTAAGAGTCTGCCTGCCAGTGCAGGGGACACGGGTTCGAGCCCCGGTCCAGGGAAGATCCCACATGCCGTGGAGCAACTAAGCCTGTGTGCCACAGCTACTGAGCCTGCGCTCTACAGCCTGCAAGCCACAACTACGGAACCCATGTGCCACAAATACTGAAGCCCGTGCACCACAACTACTGAAGCCCGTGCACCTAGAGCCCATGCTCTGCAACAAGAGAAGCCACTGCAATGAGAAGCCTGTGCACCGCAACGAAGGGTAGCCCCTGCTCACCCCGCAACTAGAGAAAGCCCACACGCAGCAACGAAGACCCAATGCAGCCAAAAATAAATTTTTTAACAATTAAAAAAAATACTTAAAAAAAAAGAATAGAATACAAGTGTATGTATAACTGAATCACTTTGCTGTACACCTGAAACTAACACATTGTTAATCAACTATACTCCAATATAAAATTAAAATTAAAAAAAAAGAAGTATGTATATATGAAAGCTACTCCTCAGAAAGGGAGAGCAAGCCAAACTAAATCAAAGATCAAGAACCAAGGGGAACCAACTGGGCAGCAGAATCAGAGTGGCAAAGACAGAAAAAGAAAAAGAAAAGATGAGGATACACTTCTAAGAAGTGATAAGAATGCAACCAAATCTGTGGGAGGGCTCAGGTCCATAGACTGGGATTCATGCTGATCGTTCCAAACCTCACCAGGTTAAAGGCAGAGGCTTGATGGTAATACACCTGTGTGAGAACCATTTCCTTCCTCTGAGCCCCTGCTACCTCCTGGAGTCCAGGTTTCTTCAGATTCGACAGGCAGAAGGCTGCTTGGTTGTTAAGGTAGGTGGGGAGCTCCAGGTGTGCTCCTCTGGTCCTCTGTAGCCCACCCACCCCATCAAACATTATAGGTAACTTCAGCACCATCAGGAGTCCAGCCAAACGCTCTGACACATCTCTAGAGCAAACTGTAGTGGCACACCTTCTGTGACACCACACTGCCGGTTCCTTCCAACCAGCTCTCTCTGTCTCTGACCAACTCTTCCTTCTCTACCTGTCCCTTGGGTTGACTGGTGTTCCTTGAGGCTCTAGATTTTCTCCACCCAACTCTCTTGTCTACAATTATATCTATACGCATAACTCCAATGACCATTTCTATAGGTCAAAAATGAATCACCAGTCCATTTCTGTCAGCTCTAAACTAATATATCCAATTGCCTACTGGATCTCTTCACTTGATGGCCTTGCAAGCACTTCGAACTCCTGTGTCCAAAACCTGACACGTGATTTTCCCCCTAAATATCTTCCCACCCCATTGTTCTCTTACTCAGTAAATGACCCACCATCCACCCACATGCTCAAGCCAAAAACCTGAGTCATCCTTGAATTCTCCATCTCCCTTACTCTCCACATCCATGTCTTGCTGGATATACCTCCAAAATATGCCCTCTCAAGGCCATCCACTTCTCCATTGCCTCTACCCTATGGAGTCCAAACTACCATTCGTCTTTCACCTGGACCAATGCAACAGCCCCTTAAGTGGTCTCCCAGCATCTAGCGTTGATCCTCTCCAGTCTTCTGTCTATAGAACAGCCATAATGCAGTGCTGGCAACGTCATTCCTCTGCATAGAAACACTTGAATGGCCTCCATAGTAGGATGAACTACCTTATTATGGATTTCATGGTGCTCAATGATTTGGTCGCTGCCTATCTCTTCAGCCTCATCTCACATCACATCCCTCCCCTCCCCCTCTAGGCTCCAGATACACTGAACTTCTTTCATTCCTTTCATATCTGTCACCTTTGCATATACTGTTCCCTCTGCCTGAAACATTCTTCCCACCTTTCACCTGATCACCTCAAAATCATTCTAAAGGTCACAGCGTAAACATCACTACTTCCTTTGTAGACGAGGTCCCCCCAAAATGTGTATTCCAATAATGTTCTGTACTTTCTTAGTAATATTTTTCAAACTTAATATTGCTCAAACTTCATTATAGTTATTTGTTTATTTCCTGACCACTACAAAATACTGTATCCTCAGTGCCTAGCACAGTGTGTGGCATAACAGACTCAACTAATATTAGAATAAATGAGAAAATGAGTAAATGACAAAATCCAAGAAATCTGGATGACTCCCCAAAACATGGTCTCCTCAGGATGAGTGAGGTCAGATAAAAGGTAGATGCCAATGGAAACAGCAGATCACAGGAATGTCCTCACAGGTTGGACCGGGCCAGGTGTAGTGGATGTGTTCCAGTCACATGGTTCTTCCTTGGCCATGGGTCCAGCCAGTGCTGGGACATTGGTGTTGCTAAGGCAGGTACACATGGGTAAGCAGTCCCCCTGAATCTGAGTGCACTGAGCATCCATCCTAACCTAGCTCAGATGGGCCCAATTAGCCCCTCTTGGAAACATGTGCACAGGCCTGCATCATTCCTCACTCACTCCTGCCTTACCGCGTCAAAGGTGGCAGATGAGCTGACTGACACCTTCTACTCACATCAAGGTTTTGTACATCTTCACAGTTGCTGACACCACATCCTTCAGAAGTCCCTGAACCAGGCTAATGTAGTCAGGTCTGATCATTTCAACAGTCTTTAAGGTACTGCTCAGACTCTCTTGAATAAAACTTGCTCAGTCTCTCACATAGCCACCTCTCCCCTGCTTCTCTAGCTGGAGATGGATCTGGATGTACGAGGGGAAGGGGACTTTGTAGCAGCAGGAGAAAGTTGAACTCCTTGAGCTGGTGGTCCTCTGGCTTCCTAGATCTCCAGAGCAATGTTCCTTTGCCCCTGTTTGCTGCTTATTCTGCTGGCTGGTGAAACTCTAGGGTCTCTCCCAGCCTAGAAACGGCCTGAATGGCCCCCTCCAGCAAACTAAATTGCACTGTCTTCCCCGGCACCATCTTTCTTCTTCTTATTATTTATTTTTTTGGCTGTGTCAGGTCTTAGTTGCTGCACATGGGATCTTTCATTGCAGCGCACAGGCTTCTCTACTTGCGCTCGGGCTCCAGAGCGCGCGGGCTCAGTAGTTGTGGCGCACGGGCTTAGTTGCCCCACGGCATGTGGGAATCTTAGTTCCCCGACCAGGTATCGAACCCACGTACTCTGCATTGAAAGACAGGCTCTTAACCACCAGACCACCAGGGAAGTCCCCTGGCACTATCTTTCTGAGCCTGGTTGTGATGCCTATCACACCCCTCAGATGCTTGTATTTTCAGCACAGATGCAACAGAAACCCTTCACAGTCACTGTACCAAGGGCTTCCCGGTTGCACATGGGAGATGCCCCACATCTTAACCTCCAGGGTCAGACATTTTCACTGATACCTCTTTCAAAATATCTCTCCATTTAATGTCTACATTTTTTTTTCCTATTATCTAGTTCTAGTCTTACTGGGCTGTGTCCAGGCTCAGTAAGAATGAGTGCCACGATGGACTAATGACATTTGCTATGGCTAGATGATAGGGGAGTTATACCATGAATGGTGTATGTGCTGGTCCTTAATCTCCTTTTCCTCAAATCCATTAATCCAAATTAATCCACCCTCCTTATTTAATCCACCCTCTTTATTATCAACCAAAATCCTACTTAACTTTCAGGACTAGTTCAAGCTTTATTTCTTCTTTAAAGGTCAAGTGGGCCACAGTGATCTCATCCTACTCTGAATTAACACCACTTATTATCTGGTTATCTAATATTAGTACTAGTTTATAAACGTTAATAGTAAATGGCACTTATACTTGAGGTGGCTTGAACAATGGTGGTATATTTAACACAAATAAATTATGACTGGTTTTAAAGAACATACGAATGGTTAGTTATAGAAGATATCTGGCATTCTGGCTATCAGGAAAGAGATCGAAGAGTTCTCTGAAGATACCATCAGTGAACTCTTTTTGGCAAAAAGACATCAAAAACAGGATTAGAGACAAAAACAAAATGCTTAGCTTAAACCAAGGAAGACAGCATTAAGTCCAGTCACTATACCTCAGCAGTAGCAGGAGCATGAGACCATTTACTACCATTTTCCATCCTGTACTGCTCCACCACTTCCCCTACTGCATTATAGCGGGCCGTATGCAGCCCAAGATTCCCTTTTCTCTACAGATTAGTGACCCTTTGTGGAAGGAGGTTCCTGCTCTATCATACAATAAGATTAAGCAGATTGCCAAGGATCTGAAATACTTCCTTCAGTTGAGGAATCACAGATAGAGGCAATGACATCTTCTTGACTTTGCCATGCATACAATGGATGCTCACTAAAACCCAACCTCTCCCATCAACATGTAAACTCCACAGAGCAAGGACAGTGTCTAGTGTGTTCATTGCTGTATCTCCAGTGCCTGACCCACAGTAGCTGATGATACATATTTTACTAATGAATAGTTAATACATAGTATTAGATGAAGACAACAATATACAGAAGAAAAGTTTAATATTTTGTTCTACAATATATCTGCTTTTGAGAGAGGTAATCATCTTTATTTTAGATTCCCCCTTTCCTACTGCATCTGTTGTGCAGTGAGGACAAAGTTAAGGAAGTGACCAAAATGGATCATAAACATAAATAGACCTAAACGTGAAAGTCAAAACTATAAAACTTCTGGATATAGAGGAAAACACAAGAGAAAATCTTTGTGACTTTGATTTCTTATGCAGGGCACAAAAAGCACTAACTAGACAAGAAAAAAGTAAGAAATTACACTTCACCAAAATTTAATACTTCTGCTCTTCCAAAGACACCGTAGAGAAAATAAAAAGGCAAGCCACTGAATGTGAGGAAATATTTTCAATTCATATACTCACAAAGGACTTGTATCCAGAATATTTTAAAACCTTTATAATAACAAGAATATATAAAGAACTCTTACAATGCAATAACAAGAAGCCAAACATTCTAATTCTTTAAATGTGCAAAATATTTAAAAAGACTTCACCAGATATAAGATACAGGTGGCAACTAAGCACATGAAAAGATGTTCAGTATCATTAGTCTTTGAGAAAATGCAAACTAAAACCACAATGAGATATCACTACACAGCTACTAGAATGATTTTTTTTTTAAACTGATGATACCAAGTACTGATGGAGATGCAGAACACTGGAATTTTCATACAATGCTGGTAAATGTAAAATTGAACAGCCACTTTGCAAAAGTTTGGCAGTTTTTTCTTTATCAAGTTAAAAACATTCAATTAACACAGGACCTAAGATTTCACTCCAAGGTATTTATCCAAGAAACATGTGTACATATCCTCAAAGACTTGTATGTGAACATTCACAGCTCGAAGTGGAAAATAACTTAAATGCCCATCACCAGGTGAATGGATAAACTAATTGTGGTATATCCAACAATGAAATACTACTCAGCAATAAAGGGATGAACTACTGGTATACACAAAACCATGGATGATAGAAAAAACATAATGCTGAATTAAAGAAGCCATACACAGGATACATACCGTATGATTCCATTTACACGAAGCTCTACAGTAGGCAAAACATCTACGGTGAAATCTGATCAGTGGATGTCTGAGGTGGGCTGGGGAGAGACTGACTGCAATGGGCAACAGGAGAATTTGGGGAGGGTGAGAGAAACGTTCTACATATTGACTGCAGAGATGATTACATGGGTGTAAAAATCTGTCAAAACTCAGTGATTACACATTTAAAATGTGTGCATTGGACTTCCCTGGTGGCGCAGTGGTTGAGAATCCGCCTGCCAATGCAGGAGACACAGGTTCGAGCCCTGGTCCAGGAAGATCCCACATGCCTCGGAGCAACTAAGCCCGTGCGCCACAACTACTGAGTCTGTGCTCTAGAGCCCGTGAGCTACAACTACTGAGCCTATGTGTCACAACTACTGAAGCCCATGCACCTAGAGCCCGTGCTTCACAACAAAAGAAGCCACTGCAATGAGAAGCCCGCGCACCAAAACAAAGAGTAGCCCCTGCTCGCCACAACTAGAGAAAGCCCGCGTGCAGCAACGGAGACCCAACGCAGCCAAAAATAAAATAAAATTTTAAAAAAATTTTAAAAAATAAATAAAATGTGTGCATCATCTTGTCATTTCAATAAAGTTGAAAAAATAATTATTCTGCAACAGTTAAGGAGCTATTTAAGTCTTTTTTTGTTATTAATGGTAGCTGGCCAATACGTCTTTACAGAGGTTAATCAGTCCGTTGTGGTATAAGATTATCCCTGGTCCATCAGCCTTCTGAAACATACCAGAGGAATGGATTCTCTAACCAGCAGAAATAGAGTTAGGTCAGGGAATTTGCTTTCACAGAAGTTAGAGTGTAAATTTGCACACCCTCTTGTGATTAACTCAAGTTAATTTTCAAAAAGTCAGGCCTAAGCTATGTTAAGAGGTGAAGAAAGGTATTTTTTATCAGAAGGTTAATGCTTCAAAAGTGAAGAATCCCCCCTGTGAGAAAACAAAATACTTTTGGCACATACTCTGATTGGGGTCTGGACCTTCCAAATATGGCAGACAGTCATTTGGTGTGTGTGCTGGCAGGGACACATACACGGGAGAGGGACAGAAATGCCTCCCTGGCCACAGTCTACATGACACAGGGGAAGAATGGCTCCTCCATCAGAGGAGCAGGTTGTTAGAACAGCCAGAGGGATAAGGTTTTTATTTGTAACTGGACTCACAAATGTTTATTATGATCATTTTTTAACTGTCAGTCACTGAAAAGGCTTTCTGTGCAAGCACAGGAAGGGGAGAAAGCAAAGTAAAACCTGCTAACTGCCCTCTACCTGCCCTACCTTACCCTTCTCCTCTGCCCCATCCCCTTAACTCACTGCCCCTCATTCTCTAGTAAAGGTTAAAACCACACCAGAGGGACTTCCCTAGCGGTCCAGAAGTTAAGACTTCCACAGCGGGGGGCATGGGTTCCATCACTGGTCGGGGAACTAAGATCCCACATGCTGTGCGGCGTGGCCAAAAAATCTTCAATACATAATTGAGAAGTAATGCTTCCATCTTAAAAAAAAAAAAAAACTAACAAAAAAACAAACCACACCAGAGGGCTTGGTTGAGCCAAAAGAAAAGGCAGGCCTAGGATCCAGATGCAGATAGGTGGGGGAGGGGTGATGAAGTCAGTGGACATTTGTCATTTCCAGCCCCCAGCATCCTAAGACTACTCTGATGTCCTTTCAGGCTACTGACTCTCCAGCTCTGTGTACAGCCTTGTTGGGAGAGTAAAATCAAATGTTTGCCCTCCCTCGACAGAAACCAAGGAGCTTCCCTAGGGGGTCCTTCCCCCAGATCCTTTCTCTCTGTATCCTGATAGGGCCACAGATGGGCCATGACTTAAGCTTGACCAATCCAATAATCTCATGCGACTTTTATTTCTTTCAAAGAGTGATGCAAGGGGCAAAGAAATGGCTTGCAGTGGAGCCAGGCAAGACAACTAAGCAGTTCTTTCTCTTGTCAGTTCCAAGCCTGGTTCCTTAGGTTTCCCTTCCACTCTGTGAGGCTTTCCTCAGTGGAGAAATACATATTTTAAGTTCCCACCTTCCTCCCCTACTTCCCAACTTTTCTTAATCCCCCTCATCAGAGTTAATGTCTGTCACCAGTTTGGTGTGTTTTTTTCCAGTTTCTATATATCTCATTTTTGTTTTTAAAAAATGCATGTGTCATATAAATTGGATTATATTATACGTATTGTTATACAACTTGCTTTTTATTAGCTGTGATCTTCTATTTCTTTTGTATCTTATCGTCATCCGTGATTAAAAATGTACATAAAAATTCTACCAAAGTTGGAGTCTAGCGGTAGGGTGGGACTTGGTTAATCTCACTATTACACAGCCCATAAGAGCTCAAGTTCAGCTGGCTGAACAAGAATCCTAAGGAATGCTAGCTACGTGCCAGGCTGTAAAGTTCTCACAGGCGACATAAAGGTTCTCGAGCAGGGAAATCTCATGATGAAGACAATGTTTCATGAAGAGTAACTTGGCAACAGTGAAGATAATATAGACAAGAAGTAGAGACTGGACAGCAGGGAGACTAGTTCAGTGGCTAACAGAGAAGAGTAGATCTGAAGAAATAAAATTCTGGATTACTGCGGTGGTCAGAAAAATGGAGAGAAACTTTTCCTGAATTATAAGGTAGACTAGTAGAGTGGAAGAAACAAATGATTGGAATTAGAAGAGTTAGATTTGAATTGCAGCTCTGAAATTTATTAGCTGTGTGACATTTGGTAAGACACGTCCCTGCTCCATATCTTTTCCCCTGTCAATAAGATGAAGAAACTGGAATATCAGGGCCTTTAAGCGTTGGGGTTTTTTTCCAGCAGAACCCCCGCTCCCTGCACAGGTAAAGGGCTCAGAGCCCCAGCTCTCCTTCATTACACCTCTCAGCCACCTCGGAGGCATTCCTGAGGAATCAACAGAGGACTAGTGCACAGCATTAGAGAAGTCTCTAAACACTCTACTACCAAATCTAATATTCAGTGACTCAGGTGGGTAAACTTGGCAGAAGTGTCTAGGAAAATCGTACTGACCACAATAGGTGGCACAGAATCATATTAGAAAGGGTGAATTGACTTCTGATAAATCTGCCTGTTTCTCTTTACAGGTCAAATCCAATTAAATGTCCAAAATCTCATCCAATGCTTCTGCAAATGGTAATCTGACCTCTATATAAACAATACAGTCACAAATAATTCATTGCCTAACAATTCAGCTCATTCCAATTTGAGGTCCTCTAACTATTCAACTGTTCTTCCTTATTAAGTCAAAATTTGTCCGCCATCACTGCCATCTGAAATAAAGGTCCTTATTCCACCTTGTGAAGCTAAACCAAGTAAATCTAACCCCTCTTCCACAAGACAGTCCTGCAATTGTTTGAGAAGAGCTCTCAAGTCTACCTTATCCCCCCTTATTCTCTCTTGCTCTGGCCTACCAGGAATGTTCCACAGAAGTGGCCTGCTCCAGTTTTGGATCAATTCAACATTCTCTGAGCATCTAAGTACAAGTAGATCTGCACTTATTCACAGCTTTAAAGACTTAATCAAATCAGATGGTCTTCCTTGAAACAAATGACTAGCTTTATAATAAAGTGTAAATAGAACCTAAATTCATTATTTGGTAACCATTATTTTCTTACTAAACATTAACTGGTGCCAGTGTATCAGAAGTAGATTGCTAAATCTTTTAACCCAAAGCAAATTGTGAAAACATCTACTCAGGGATCCAAAAAGATCCAAGACTCAAGGTGCAATGTAGCAAGTATAAATAACATAAATAAAGCTTATAATCTCATCAGCTCTCAGGGGAATGTAATTCTCACTGGTACAAAAGTTAATTATCACCAAGGTGACTTGGAATATCAGTGTTAGTAAGAAAGCTTCATTCACCATTCCTCATCCCACCCACTCCACATTCCACCACCAGGTCTGCAAAATCAGGGGTCTGTGGCTTAGGCCTGGGTATCCTCCAGTCTGGGTAATTTGGGGATGGGGATTAGGAGGTGTGACTGAGTCCCTAAGGAGAAAGCGAGCTGGCACAGCCAGTCTGTGATGCCTGTGGGAGTGCTGAGCCTCTACGGTTTCCTGTGCCCTGGTTGTCCTAGTAACCTGAGGCCTCCCTATTTGTGTTGGCATCGTGGGGTCAAGAGCGGAAGCAAAGCTGAAGCACCAGGAAGACTTGCAGGGAAAAAATGCGGGTAATGCAGCAGTTATGCCACAGGAAGGTCAAGCCTAGGGCATAAGAATTACCTCTCCCTAAGGGGAGCTGGAGGACGAGGAGCACACCCAAGAACCCTTCTCCAAGGAGCAGGGGGCAGAGGTGTGCTCAAAGAGCATGGACGAGGAAGGCTCAAGGAAGAGGGGGAAAGACGTTTCTGAGAAGGAAGGGAAGAGAAGGGAGAGGGACTTTAGGGACTCTCAGGGAGAGAGATTAAATGAGGGATTTTTTTTAACTGTTGCTTTTGAGATATGGGAGATGAGATATAGCCTTCATCTTCTATCCCTTCTAAGAAACTTCCAACAAAAACTGACATTACTCAACAGGGCTTTGGGGGCTGGATTTGTGTTTTTTTCTAGTTGTGACAACATGTAAGACTGGCCTCCAGACAGATCAAGAGCCCAGTTACATATGTTTTTACCAGGTCTGAGGTGACCATAAGATTTCTGGAGCAGCCCAAAGACAGCCATGTGACAGTGTACTAACTCCCAGAGTTTACAGCTATGCTAACACAAGACTCACTCACCTCCTCCAACTATTTAAATTTAAATTAACTAAAATTTAAAATTCCATTCCTCAGTCACACTAGCCACATTTCAAGCGCTCAATAGCCACATGTGGCTAGTGGCTACTGTTTAGACAGGACAGGTAGAGAACACTTCCATCATCATCGTAGGTTCTATTGAACAGTGTTGGAGTAAAGAAAAAAGCTTAGATAAATAGCTAACAAAATACAAACCCTTTCAAATCTTTAAAGAGCTGCCACATTGAAAAACAAGTAGACTTTTCCCATATGTTTCAAGGAGCAGAACTACGGGGAAACAAATGAGATGCTATAGCAAGGCAGATTTAGCTGAACAACCTCTAGTACCTAAAGCTAGATGACAATAGAATGGGCCACCTTCACCACAGGTGGCAGTAACCCATTGCATTCAGTGGAGACAGTTAAGCAAAGACCTCCTTGGTCATATTTCAGAGATAACAAAGAACTAGATGCCTTCTCAGTATCTAGTTTTGAGTCTACAATTTTAAGAAAAGAGCAATTTACAAATGAGATAAAAGTGAGAGTCATAAACGGCATTTTAAAAGTCGCTGCTACCACAAGTAGACTGTGGGGCAGGCAGGCAAAATTAAAGCGTATAAGTAGATAAGTAACTTAGTCAAAATTAATGATGGTTAGCCGGGGGTTAATTATTAGTGGTGGGGCTATCATTTATGTACCGATTTATAAGCAGAAAAAATTAAAAAGAAAAAATTGGTAAGAATGGTTCTAACGGTGCAGAGACAAGGCCGGAAAACTTCAATACAGGTTATCAAGAGAAACTTGACTATAGTTGAAACCAGTACCACAACCCAAGAATCTTTTATATTCTCTAGCCAGAGAGAATATGAGCTGTTTGGGTACAGCAACTGTCTGTTCTTGGGACTCTGCCCCCTTCATCCCATCCTCCTGCCATTCATCACAGTCTTACAAGTCATCTCTCTCAACTCCTGAAACTCAGCCACCTTCAAACAGTCTCTTGATCTCCACAAGCAAGACTCTCTCCTTCTCATCTGAATACAGAATGCCAAAGGATACTGTCTCTTAACCTTCTATCCTAGCTATGAATTTACTCATCCTCATCTTCCACCCCAAAATGTATTTGGCTTGATTATAATGTAATATACTGAATATACATATTCATAGTCATTTACTAACTTATGGTTCTATTATCTGTGTACTTTGGTGTGTATACATATGTGAGAGCATTGATGCACACACATGTGATAACATCCATTACTACTGGTAAGCATTTAGGAATCTGGCACCAGGATTATGAAATGCACCATTACAGTGCCTAGCACGACACCAAGCTTAAGTGGTCACTCAATGGACTTTACAATAGCCACGTCATGACTCTGGATGCAAAATATTGGAAGACGAGACTGAAGTAGATGTGAATTTGATGACTTTTTTTTCTTGTAGGAAACAGAATGGAAGCATAAGCATCTTGTGCTGTATATAGAGGAAGAATGTTTAATCACAAGGAGAAGGTTGAAGCCTTGCTGAAAGAAAGCATAATAGAGTGTACAAAGAGTCCAGAATAAGAAAAAAGTGATAGAAGAGGAAGGAAGACAGAAGTGGATCATGCAGAATAAATAAAGCCTAACCTTTTAAAAATCCGAGGTCTTACCAAAGAGAAAGGAAGAAAAAGAGATTTCAACATAAGAGAGTTTAAGATGGAAAAGAGCCAGAAAGGGCTGTAGGCTTAAAAGAAACAAAATCAATGAAGAAGCAGTGGTGTATGTTGGCAAAGAGAAGTGTAGAGTTGAGGGGAGGGAGAGAATTTATGGTAGAGGAAATTGGTGTGAAGTTTTCCTCTAAAGATGCCCAGCAGAGCAAAGAAGGAATGAAGGCAAAGGCCACTAGGAATAAGGTAGGGCTGGGGCTGAAACAGCACAGGAGAAAACAACAGGGCCCAGAGTGGGAAACTATATTCTTTCTAAAAAATTAACTGACCCAGATTTTCTTGCTTGGGGCCAAAGGTAACTGGAATTTAAGGATCTTGAAAATAAATTATAACAGTCCTAATCTTTGCAATTGCCTTTGGCCCAAGATAACATCAATTTAAAAGATCACGATAGAATTAGTGTCAGTTTCTGACACTGTAGAGTTGATTTTAGAAGATAAATAAGACTAATAAATTGCTCTGTTTATAGAAATACTATCCTGAATAACAACTTTAGCTGTATCTCTCTATCAGCCACAGGGTAAATATAGAAACTTTATAGTTACACACATGTCCACAGACGATAATAAGTAACCTAACATATATGGTAAAGCTGGGTTACTTATCTTTCTATACTATAGCCCAATGAAATGTTTTACTGGATTTAGGATACATAGTGCAAGTTAAAGGGCTGCACAGACAAAAGTTAACGTTAAAAGTAAAGACCGTAAGATGAGGGAGAGGAAAACTAGAACTGCTATGCTACTGACATAGAACTGAAGCATTAACAACACAAGAACTCCCAGGCATCAGTGAGGGGAAAATGGCACAAAAGCAAGACAAAGGAAAAGACTCGATGCCATGTAACTAATCTTGGTAGCCTCACTTTTGGGTTTTAAATCAAATACTGAATCAGATTCTTCAACGTTTCTCTTTTTAAAAATTCAACGAAATTACTTAACTCGTTTGATAAATGTAGTCATGCAATTTTAAATGACTATAAAAATTAGAGGATCAATGCCTAATCCTTTGGCAAAGACTGAAGGCGACAGTAGTGCTAGACACAGATCACCTTGCGTTTAAGCTCCTCACTACTGCTTAGAGACCATCGATTCTGCCTGCGAGGCCAATCTGAATTCCTCATCTCGGCATTCAAAGCCTTTAGTGACCTCGCCACAACTGTACCCAAAGAGCCCTAACTCCCACTACTCCCTAACCTACCTCTCACTCTCGGCGCGCACGGCCTCTGGACAGACCTGATCTCTGGGGGGGAGGGGGGTGGCCATTTCCCCTTTCCCGCCTGGGTGGAAGTCTCCTTCCATCTAAGGCTCCGGCTGGCCCAGGCCTATCCAGCACTCCAGCCAACCGCGCTGTCGCTCCGCAGCCACGCACTTCTCCCGGCCCTTTCCGGGTCTCTCCTCCCCGACTCTCTCTGTGTTGCCCCGGGGCCCCTCTCCCTCAGCTCCAGTGTTCCCCCGGGGACTCGCCCGCCTCCCCGGGCAGTCACAAGCTCTGCGGGTCGATGGGTGTCTGTTAGGTGCTTCGAGCCTGGGCGAAACCCAGACCCGGACCCCTCGGGGCCCTCCCCCCAACTATTTCGGGCGCTTCTACGACCCTCCCCCGGCTCCCCACGCCAGCCCAGCTGCCCCTCAGGGCTCCGGCCCCCAGACCTCCCCGCCGCCGCTGCCAGTCCTTCCTATCCTATCCGGCGGGGGTCGGCGGTGACTCACCGAAGGGCCAGCGGCTGGGGGGTCGGAATGCGCTCACTTCCTCACCGCGCGCACCTGCCCGGAGCTGTTGGAGCGCCGCCCAGCCGAGCCTCCGGCGGATGTTTTTCTGTCCCCGCGTGGTCAGCGCTCGCCAGCCGCCCCCTCCCGGCCCGAGAGCCAGCCGTCGCGCCCCCCCCCCCCCGCACCAACTGGCATCGCGGAGTTGAGCCCTGACCACAGAACCCTCAGCCCCCAACACACGCGGCAACCACAAGCGTGGCCTCTGGCCTCGAGAAGCTAGGCAGATGCACACGCGAGCGCGCACACCCGCAGGCGTGCAAGAAACGGGTTCAACCAACACCTCCCCGCCGCCCTCTCCCCCACCCAACTTCTGGGAAAGGGCTCCTGGCTCCGCCCCAGCCTTTCTTTCCAGAAGACCCCTACTCCTGCCCCTATATGCCTACCTCATCTTCATTACAGGCGGTTAACTCTCACCTCTCCTGTCCCATGACTTCACACACACCAATCCCCATCGGGCCCCCCCTGCCTACAGCATGACCACCACCACCACCTTCAAGCTCCCTAGCTCCCCCCTAGTGTCTGCCCCCTATTGGTTTGGCTCCAGGATACAGAAGCAGAAGGTAGTCTATGGTCCAAACATCAAGGGTGTCAGCTGGTGCCCCACAAAGGCACCAGCAGAGCTACTGACCACTGACAAGACTTCTGGGCCCTTCTATTAGTCAGGGCTTCTAATCCACCTGCTCCAGCCCTGAGCAGTCCAAGGCCATGCCTCCCACACGCCAGCCTATATCCGGGCACCTTGCTGCTCTGTGAGTTTTCTTTTCTTCTCTTGGTGCTCCTCTGAAATGGAAAGGATATCAGACCTGACTAGGGGGAAGGTGCGGTGCAGTCCGCATCTCCAGCCACTTAAGCTGTCTTCTTGGAAGAAAACAGGGAGTTTGGGGCGGACTGGCGAAGTTGTTTCTGAATGGTGAGGAGGTGAGAGGAAGGGTATCCCTCTGGAAAAGTCAGCCAGAAGTAGTTGGATCTGAACCACTGGGTGGCAGGGAGTGGGAGTCTTGGGGTAAATGGAACTAGAGACTTACAAGGAAAAATAGAATAAATGCCAAAGTGATTGGCCCTGTGGGTAGGAGGAGAATAGCTGGAACAGGGGTCTTTGAAGTGTGAAAAAGGGAAAGAAATCCAGCTTGATTGGGGCAATTAGTACCAATGAGATGGCCAGCATTAGACTGGTCAGAAAGGAGAACTTGAGAGTTCATTTGAGTGAGGATGGGAAGTGGATCAGAATCCTTACCAGAAAAAGCAGGAGTCCTAAAGTTAGCTAGAAGGATGAAAAAAGGATACCTCTTCCCAGGGTAGAAGTGAGGGTACTGACCTAGGAAAAGTAGACTCATTAGCAACACTTTCTCAAAGCAGACATTTAGAATTTCAAGCATACACCGACCAAAAGCAAAATGTTGCTGGAGGCAGGTTTTGAAGGCGGTAGGGATGACAAGAAGCTTAAGTGTGAAAGGGGCAGAATTCTGTGCCAGGAGATAGCAGCCCCAGCAGAAGCTCTCAGCTGTGAACACAGAGCTGCTCACCATCATTCAAAGAAAGGAACGTCTAGCACCAGCCACAGCAGTCACTCTTTTCGGAGGGCTACGTGCCAGGGACAGTACCAGGAGCATTACACGCATTATCTCATTTCATCCTCTTGACAACTCTATGAGTTAATGTTGCTATCCCAATTTACAGATAAGGAAACAGGTTTAGAGAGGTGAACTAACCTGCCCAATGTCACACAGCTCTTAAGTAGAATCAGGATCTATATCCAGAGTCTGACTCTATAACCTATACTCTTAATCACCCACCTTTAGGTTCTCCAGAACCTGCAGGAAACCCAAAAAAGGATGTCAGAGGACAAGTTCCTAAATTCTCATTCCATAATGTACAGGAGATAAGGGCGGTATCTCTGTGAAACTGGAGAGACCCATACCATTAGGGCATTTAGAGATGTTCTTCTTTGAAAGAACCATCCCCAGACATGGGGAGAACCTTTATTTGCAGTATGTTTAGCGGTGATGAACAATGGATAATCTCTGGGATGCCTGTAAAAAAGAGACACCTGCCCCCCAGCCCTAATCTCTGAGGGGCAGCCATATCTCTAGAATACTGCAAGGAGACCCTGCCCTAGGGTCTGAGAGAAACATTCTCCACTCCAGGTGCCTGTTCGCTCTCCTGGAGCCTCTGGCTGTCGCACCCTACTGCATCTCCTCGGTTTGGCTGGGGCACAGGATGAGCCATCCCCAGGAAATGCCTCCCTCCGGTCCAGGCAGGGATCCCAGCGTACACACCCCTGGAGTGTGTGTGTGTGTGTGTGTGTGTGTGCGCGCGCGCGTGTGTGTGTGTGTGTTACAGGGCGGGGGGAGATGGTGGAATGCTTCCTCTCCAGGCCAGGGAGGAGTTCTGGGGACCACCTGGGGGCCCCCACCCGTCCCACCTCCTTGCTGGGGAAGTGCCCAGTCCAGTGCCCCTTCCATGGCCACCTCCCTCCCCCTAGCTGTGTGGGGCATGAATCAGCTCTCACAGCTTGTTAAAGCTAGACCTCTTGTTTTCATGCCCTCACCTCAGGAAACAGAGCTACAGCTTTTCCAGCTCTACTCAGCAGGGGGCCAGGGTCCTCACTTTATAAACATCCCCAAGCCTGTGAGAGGGCACGGAGATGGTGCGAGACAGGAGCCCAGGGGAGAAAGACAGAAACTAAGACTCGAGGAGAGAAACAAAGAAAAGCCAAGGAGACAAGGCCAGAGTAGCCTGAACAGAAGCCAGGAACGGTCCGAAAGGGCCGTACTGCAGGAATGGCCTTATGGATGCTCTGGGCTGGACAGGCTAAGGGGACCCTGGGCGGCTGGGGGATCACCTGCTTGGTGATATCTCTGCTCCTCCAGCACCCAGGAGTCCACAGCAAGTGCTACTTCCAAGCTCAAGGTAAAGCTGGGTGAGGCGTCAGGGAAGGACAGGAGCAGAGGGCACTGGGAGGAAGGGGGCTCAGGGGTGATCCTGTGTCGGAAGACCCAGACCCCCCGAGCTGGGAAACAGGAGAGGGTAAACGCGGGGGCGGCAGCACTTACTCCCTGCGCTCCAGCACACTAACATTTCCTGCTCTTCCCTAGCGCCCTGCCACCATGAAGGGAAATATTTCACCCTGGGCGAGTCTTGGCTCCGCAAGGACTGTTTCCACTGCACCTGCCTGCATCCCGTCGGTGTGGGCTGCTGTGACACGTGAGTGACCACTGAGGGCCAGGGAGAATGGCTCTGATGTGAGTGACTGAGAGATGGCCAGGTCATGACTAGATTGCTGTGGTGTGAGAATGAACAAAGTAGCAGTATGAAGCTGGCCGAACCTGAAGGTACCAACAAAAATGTGAGAGAGAAGGCTTCAGGCTACAAAGTAAGGGGAGTTGGGGTGGATCTGGAGGGAAAATATTCCTGCTATGAAACGAAAAAAATCCATATATGGCAGGCAAGAACTCGGTTAGGGGGGACAGGGGCACTCGGGGAAGATATGGGAGGAATGCTGGGAGGGGGGATGCGAGGCAGGGATAAAGGTGGACCTTCACTGTCCTGACTCCTTCCCCGTCCTTTGGTTCCCCAGGTCCCAACATCCTATCGACTTCCCCGCTGGGTGTGAGGTACGTCGGGAGGCAGGAACGTGCCAGTTCTCCCTGGTGCAAAAATCTGACCCCCGGCTGCCCTGCAAAGGGGGAGGGCCCAACCCAGAGTGGGGCTCAGCTAACACCCCTATTCCTGCGGCTCCTGCTCCCCACTCCAGCTAAACTCAACCGACCGCCCTTTTGCTGACTGCCCACTGCTGCTGCCACTTCCAGGGAAACCACTAGAAGCTGCCGATTTATTCTGAATAAATAAATTAATGCTACAGCTGAAAGCCTGCCTCTCATTATCTGTGCCACTGGACCCCAGGTGGAAAAAATGGGCCCTACTAGAGTCCAGGTGCTGAGTTCTCAGGATCCTGAAGAAAGTAGTGCCACGTGGGCCAGTTTCAGATGGTTATGGTGCTGGTGCTGGGGCCTGGGGCCGCATATGAGGCCAGGGTAGGGCTTGTAGGCAGCACCTTGATGGGGAGGTCCCAGCTGAAGGTGTCCACGGGCACTTGCTCAGGCCCTGTCCAGGTGACAGGCTCGGGCTGTTCCATGGGAGGTAGGAGCACCAAACCTGGTTCTCGGGATGTTACAAATTCAAAATGCAAACGCCACTTCAGGGATACTGTGGGAAAAAAGATAAAGGTAGAAGCATTAGAAGCCAGGAGTAAACCCAATGACAGGATGTGGTTAGCAAATGAGAAAAAAAAAACAAACCTGTATTCAGGAAGAGCGGGGAGGTGTGGGTCAGGGAGCTAGGATCGAGAGTTTGGCTGAAGAAACCTAGTGTGTAAACTGGAACCGTGACAGTAAGGATGATGGCATCAACTACCTAATAACCCAAGTGTGAGACAGTCAAGACTTCGTAGCTTGAAGTAAATGCAATGGCGAGTCAGAGATCAGTGCATCACAGGGTCCCAGTGGGTAGGGGGAGTGAAGATGTGCAAAGCTGTTAAGAATTTAGGGGTCAGTGCACCCAGGAAACAAGCTGAAGGTCTGAGAAAGTGTTGAGGGTCACAGACTGGATATGGGTATGTCTGGGAGTGTGTTAGGAATCAGGATTCATTATACGCTACCTAAGCGCAGCATCTTACCGTGCCCCCCCACCCCCGGTAATAGTCAGGGTCTCACCAACGGCTGTGCAGAAGCCTGGTGTGGAGCTGAGAGGGATGGGGAGGGAGAAGCTCGTTCTGGTTGTATGTAGGCAGGACTCCTGGTGCCGGGCATGAGTGACATGAGACACAGAGGGGGCACCCCCTGCCCCGCGGCGCCGCTGGTACTCAGGCTGCACACGCTCCTCCGTCTGTAAGCTCACTGAAAACTGGGAGCAAGAAGAGAAGTGTGTGCTGGCAGGCGCTGGGATGCGCTGACTCCGGGTGGGAGGGCAGCCCAACCTCACGCTGTTTTACCAGAGGGATCCTGGGTGATCTCACTGCCCATTTCTACCTGCCACCCCGCTTATGCAGGCCCTCTCTTTCCACCCAGACCTTCAGACCCAGTTCCCCCAAAGTCCCTCTCCTTTCTCACCTGCAAACAAGCTACAGTTCCTTCCCCTAAGTTTAAGGTCCCCACCACGTCCTCGCCAAGTCTGTATACAGATTTGAAGATGCCAAATGTCCCAACTTTTCCTCGGCCATCACTGATGTTGTACAGATCTGGGGAGAATGGGACACAGTAAGCCTGGGGTCCGCACTGGGGAATGTCTAGGGCTGGAAGCCAGAGGCCAAAAGGTGGGGCTTTTCCTTTAGAATCTGGGGTGAGGTATCACTGGATCCTCAGGAGAATGTGGCAGCTAGAAGACTCAATCTCTGAGACAGGAATACTATGAGGGGAGGATGGGGTGGGACAATGTGAAGGGCTTCTCACGGAGGCTGCGGCAGGATGTGGCAGCCATGAGGCGCTCCCCAGCCAGCTCAGCGAGCCATGAGTCCTTCTTGCCACATTCATCCTCTTCCAAGAATGGACTGGATGGGGCAACTGCCTCCTCCTGGGGAAAGCGGACATCTTGAAGGCCTGGAGAGAAAATGAGTGGAGAGGTGGTGGGAGAGAACAGAGAGAAGAGTAGTGGGTAGGGTTTTAGACTCCAACCTGAAAGGGCTGTAGGTAAGGGGCGCCACGACTGAGGTACACATCTCACCTATGCTCCAGAACCTTCTCTCCCCAACCCCCTCACACCTTCACTAAGACCAGGAAGCTTCCCTCCAGCCCCTCTCACAAACCCTCTAAGGATCATTTCTGCTTTGGTGAGGCTCTTCTCCAGCCCTTCCCTCCAGGAACCCTTACTTACCAGTCAGCACAAGAACCCTCAGAGGGACCCTGAGTAAAGTGATGGGTGAGTTGACACGCTGGCAGCCAATGGTCAGTTTGTAGACATACTTGACTGACTGACCCCGAAAGGAGGGTGGTCCCTCTATAGGCAGCACTTCGCTGTAGGAGTCTGGTTGGGAGGTAGTAGTCAGGGCAGCCAGAAGCAGCCAGAGAGGTCCTCCCTCCAGGAGCCTTAGAAGGCAATCGAGGGGTCAGGGGGCAGTCACTCACATGACTTCGACTCTCCAGGGTCTAGCCTCAGGTCACAGAATAGGATTTTTGGTGGAGTGGAAAGGATACACTGACCCCTCTCACCTAGAAAAGATAAGACTGCAACTTAATAACCCCATTGTCTAGTACTGGAGAAGGCTAGCACAGCAAGTGGGGGCAGTAAGCACTGCCATAAAGGGCAACCCAAACCAAGCCACTCCTCTTTTCTCGTTGTGAAATAGGAACAGTTTTACGCCGCCAAAGCAATAACTACACTCTTCCACATCCCCAGTGCAACAGAGACTATAATGACCCACCAGAACAATCTGACAATTTCACCCTTGGGTAACAATGATTCCATCCCCCTCCAAAGGCAAATGCCCCATCTCTAACCTCGGTGTGGTAGAAAGACAGTCTGGCTCTCAGGCTGGACATCTGGCTGACTGGAGTCAGGGGGAGGCAGTGCTACTCGACTCTCACTGGCATGGAACTGGCAGTGGATTTGGGCACTGGCCCATGCCAGAGCCTCACTGTGGGAGGAGGAAAAGAGGACATCAGAGGGCAGTTCCTGACCTCACAAATGCTCCCCCAAACTCCCTACCACACTGAGAAGACCAACACAGTGAGGCGGCTGTCCTCTGGATCAGAGAATCCAGAACCCCAAAGAGAAACCATTAAACAAAGAGAAGTATACTGGGTAAAAGGGGGAGTGGGGGAGGAGAGAGGAGAGGAGAGTGGTGGGCTATGTCACCCACATCTTAAATGTTAACTAGCCTTTCCTACAATGAGATCACAATGAGCAAGAAGGTGGTGCTGTAGTCACAGGACAACCTGAGCTCTGGCTCAGCACTATAGATACCAGGCTTCCTCCCAGAAGGACCACCTTCTTCAGTACCGGCATCCCCACCTGGATGCAGAAGTGGCCGTGGGGGGCAGGGGGTTGGTGACGGTCACCACACACTCCAGCGTCTCCCCTGCCAGAAACACAGGACCTCTGCTGAGCTCTGCTACCACTTCAATCATGGCAGCTCCGGAATCGGATCTAGAAGGAGACAAGGGGTATCAGAGGTCAGTACCACGGCCCGGAGGGGTGTCTCAGGTGAGCCTTGGGGTGAGGACCCCGGTAATGGACGTTCAGCACCAGGGTGTCAGAGGGAAGCGCCCAGATTTGGGATGCGGGAAGGCGGAAGGGAGGTATGGCGGCAGCTGACTCGGCACTGCGGAGAGAGAGGGAGTCGCTCTGGATCCCAGCCCCCAGCCCCGCTCAGCGCCGAATATTCCCCCTACCCCGCCGGGACCCCCAGGCCGCCTCCGCCCCCTTCCCTCGAGGTTCCACGTCCCAGCCCAGGGCCACGGCCGCCCGGCAGCTCGCGCCCCTAGCCCGGACACCTCGCACGGTCGAAACTGGGGGCTCGGTGCACCGAGGCCCTCGGTCGCCCGCCCCACCGGACCGGGACCTAGTGCGTGGCTGCGGCCGCGGCAGAGGCGGGACTTCCCTCGGCGCCCCCCCCCCCAACCTCTTCCCCCTCGGAGCCCCTTCCGGCCGGAAGCGCCCGGCCGGCAGGGCCGGAAGGGGCTCGAGTGGTCCCGCTACCCTGGGTCACCTTCCCACGGGCTGGCACCCGGGTACGAGCGCCGTCCCGGATACCGGCCGGCGGGACCCGGCGCCCACTCCTGGGGGGGTCTGGTGCCACGACCCAGGGACTGGACCGGTGCTGCCGCGAGCTCCCAGGCCGGCCCCGGGGGCGGTGCCTGGCGGGCTGGTCCCGAGGGCTCCTCCCCTCTCCGCGGGCCCAGTCGCCCTTTGGCAGGGCCAGCTAATCACCGCGGCCCAATGACGTCGAGGCCGGATCCTTCCCGCCCAGGACCCAGAGAGAGGACCGAGGGGGAGACCGTGGCGGCTTTATTGCTGTCGCCGCCACCGCAGCAGCAGCAACAGCTCCCCGGCTCCACGGAGACACCAGCTCACCTCAGCTTTCCCCAGAGGCCGGCCCTCCGAGAGAACACCTAACAACAATCCGCGCCCACATCTGGGCTTGGCTGGCCAGATACTTTGTACCAGAAAGCTCGGGAACCGAGACCACCGAGGTCGTGGGGACCCAGAATCCAGGGAATATGAGAACCGGAGTCCCAGCCTCGGAAGAGACCAGCTGTGCCAAAGGGGATCCACAGGCTTATTGCCCTGAAAATACTGGAGGCACTGAGGCTGTGCAGGTTACAGACTGCCAGAACCCTGAAGACAGTCAACCCCAGAATGAGCAGGGCTACAGCAATCCGCAGGACTTTGGGCCGCTGATGGCTTCCTATGAGGGTAAAGCCAAGGGCTACCAGGTGCCTCCCTTTGGCTGGCGCATCTGCCTGGCTCACGAGTTTGCAGAGAAGAGGAAACCCTTTAATGCCAACAATGTCTCGCTAAGCAACCTAATGAAGCATTTGGGCATGGGCTTGAGGTGAGTAGATCCCATTGCCTAGACTACCTTATTATACCTCACTTTGTTCCAGCAGCGGCAGGAAAGGGTGAGAAATAGGTGGATACCTTGTCCTAGTCAGGTGGCCCCCATTCCCAAAGTAATTCTTAAGCCCATGGTTTTGGAGGGTGAGACCAGGTCACATCTCTTTGCAACCCCCTTCCTTCCAGTAACTTGTCTTTTTAGCAAGAAAGAGCAGGAGCATTTGGGCCTTGTAGTCATTTAGGCTCCCTCTCACATACACCCTCTTTTCCAGAGATTGCTCTTTGGGATTAGCTGTACTTTGTGACAAGGTAGGAAGGGATACTCTGGCGGCTGTGGTACTGATACAATGTTGTTTTCTGGGGAGGGGGTGGGATTCTCAGCCCCAGATTCTCCTGAGCAGCTGGAGTATTCATTGAACCTTTTTTAGGCACAGCATTTAATAGTCCCAACACCCATCAGCTTCTTTCCTCAAGCTTTGGCTCCAGGGAAAGGGTGAGAGCCTTCCTGCTCTCAATCATAAGGAGAGAGCGATAAGAGGTGCTGTTCACTCTATTCCGGAATAGATGGCCCGTTATATAAAAAGCAAAGACCTTTGACCAGAGAGGCACTGCCTTAGGTGTCCCCAGAGCTTAGTAATAATCTTCCAGAGCATTTCCTGGTCTCCCCCTACACAAGGGTGGCAGACACTCCAAGAGCTTATCCTGGGCTGTAGAACTCCTCTAGATTCCTCTAGATCCCCACTGAGTTCAAAGACTAGTGATGGGGCCAAGACCTATTAACAGGAGCAGGTGGATGTGAGAACAGAAAGCATCACCCAGAGGTCATCCTGAGTCAGTCCACACAGTAAACACAGAGCTGGGGAGGGAGGCTTAAAGTTCGGGAAACCCAGGCCTGGCAACCTCTTAAATAGGGGCTCCTTCTCTTCCACAGTCAGTGCTCTGGGGCTGGGGTGGGGAGCCCGTGTACCTAACCCAAGCCCCAGGCAGTGGGAAGGGCCTGTGGCTGCCTGGGTATCTGACTTCTTTGCCAGCTCCCCTGGGTGGCCTGTACCAGACAAAAATAATCCCTCCAGGCTGCTTCTGAAATTGACCCGGCCTAGTTTTGACCCCAAAAGGCTTTGGGTCAAAATAGGATCTAGGGCTGGGGTACTGAGAGCAGCACATTGGGGTGCATGTGGTGGGGACGTGGAGGTCAAGAACCCATCTGTAGGCATCCTACCCCGCAGTCCCTAAGTATGAGCCAAATCACAGAGGCCTGAAGCTGTGTTCAGCCCCCTGGACTTGGCTCTGCATCCCAGGACAGGGTGGGGATCACTGACACAGGGGTTTTGGAATGAGATGAGGTCCTGCATTGAGGAGAAAGCAGGGGTGAGACAAGGAAGAATTCTGAATGATTATTCTTAAGTGGGGGCTGAAATTATGGAAAAGGCCAAATAGGTCAGGAATGGCCAGCAGCTAAGTGGAGTGAGAGAAAGGTGGGCTCTGAGAGGGAGCTGAACTGGGGGTAGGTACTGTGATTAGGAGCTCCAGCAAGACAGAGTTCTCTTGGCCTTGGAGCGGTAAGAACTCAATTTTGGTTGCTCTCCCTTTCAGCCAGAATCCATTCATTCAGTAAATATGTATTGAGTGCTTGTTCTGCGCCTGATACTCCTTTGTTCTGCCTATCTTCATATCTTGCATTTCTCCCTCACTGCCCTAATCCGCGCTGTGCCCTCCCTCCCTTCACCAATCCTTTGTGGCCTCCAGTTTCAAAGTCCAGTTTCCTCTAAGCTGGCAAAGAAGATCTGCCTTCCAATCATCCCATCCTTCGTCTTCCCTCCCTCTCCTCTCACCCCCAGAATGTACCCTCCCTGTTCTTTAGTCAGATTTTCCCTCCCCTTGCTCCTGTCCCTGTTCATTTCTCTTATGCCCCATTGTCTGTACATACGTTCTTTGTAAATTCAGCAAATAGTTACTGACTGCAGACCATGTGCCCTGCCCTGTGCTTGAAGCTGTGGGTAATAATCAACTAGTCTTTGTCACTGTCCCTTTCCCCAAGAAACTTAAAAGTATGTCAGACTCTCATGAGGAACACTAAAATAACAGGACAGTGTCTTACTGGGAGTTGAGACAGTGTACGCACAGATATTCCACTTTGTGGCTTTCCTATCTACTGTGCCATTTGCCCTTCCAACCATTCCTTGAGGTAGGAAGGGCAATAGGTATCCCCATTTTGTAGATGAGGAAACTAAGCCTCAGCGGGGTTACCCAATTACATGGTTACAAGTGGTGTGCTTGAACAATGTATATAAACTAGCTGGTGAGGGAGAAGAGTGGAATTGGGAGAGAGTTTGGCAGGGCAGGGGTTGCTTAATGAGGACCCACTCTGAATGGGAATTTGTAGGAAGGAAGATTAGAAAATAGACTTGAGAGAGATGTCAAAGCCTTGAATCCCAAACAGAATCTTTTGCCTATTGGATACAGAGCTGTGATAAGACCAGGAAAATGTTGGGGTTTTTAGAACGCTTTACTGGGATATTATGAGAGAGCAAAATTAGAAAGCTTATAGTTTAAAAGCTGAACTTAAAAGAAAAAGACTTAAAAGGAAATGCCCCAAAATGTAAACACTGGTTGTATATGGGTGGGATTTTTTTCACCTTCTACCTAGTGCATTCTCCAGATTTTCACCTTTCATAATCAGGAAGAAAAATCATCATTTTAAAAAGAAGAAAGTTATTGCAGCAGCCTATGCCTGTATGTGGGGTGGGAGTGATTATAAATCAGGAAACCATAACTGGCCCTTTCAGCACCTCAGACGAAAGTTCCTGGAGTAAATTAAAGCAGTGGTGGTGGAGTTAGTGGTGTGAAAAGATCAGAAAGTTCCTTCTAAGGAGAGTAGAGAGGAGAAACAAAGACAGTCCCATACTGTGACCTGGGGTGACTGGGAAGATGAGGGGACCTTGAATTGTAGAGATGTTGAGAGTAGGAGAGGTTTGGAAGTGAAGGCGATGGGTCCTTGGGACATTTAATGGGAAGTCACAGCTGGGTGTCCAAAGAGAGGCCGGTGACTGCCGCCCGCCGCCCCTCCACTCACACTGCCCCTTGCTCCTTAGGTACTTGCAGTGGTGGTACCGGAAGACCCAGGTGGAGAAGAAGACACCTTTCATCGACCTCATCAACTCTGTGCCCCTGAGACAGATCTATGGTGAGCCTCACTCCAGCTCTCCCCAGTCACAGAGGGCCCAGCGTCCAGGCCTACTGCAGAGCTAGGCAAAGAGGCTTTCAGCTTATTTAAGTTGCTCTGACCCATCCCCTAGGGTTTTTTCCCCCAGCTTTATTGAGATATAACTGACATATAACATTGTGTGAGTTTGAAATGTACAATGTGTCGATTTGATATCCCCATGGTGTTTAGAGGAATCCATCTTTATAGTCTAGAAAGTGAGAAATGGGCTCGTTTTCCTCTCCCATGCCCCACTAACCATCCTGATTCTTTCTCTAGGTTGTCCCTTGGGTGGCATTGGGGGAGGCACTATCACCCGAGGCTGGAGAGGCCAGTTCTGTCGTTGGCAGCTTAATCCTGGAATGTACCAGCACCAAACAGTCATTGCTGATCAAGTAAGAGCCAGGAGGTGGAGGAGAGGTCCAGGCAGTACTTCCCAGGCCAGGAAGGGTCTCTTTGCTAGTGTAGGATGTGGCAATTAGAGATGTACATGATTCAGTCCAGTAAGTACTTTCAGGATGCTTTCTGTGTGCCCAGCCCTGTGCTAGGATGTACTATAGGAACGAGACACTCAGAGCACACATTTCCTGAAAGAAAAAAGGTACCCCTGTGCCCTTCATTTTTCTAGTAAATGCCTCCTACCTACTTTGCTGCCCCAGTTCCACTAGCTGAGCCAGTACCCAGCCACAGAGAGTCAGAGAATTCCAGGATCACTTAACCTGGTTGAAAGATCAGAAGGGAAAACAAACCAACAGTCTACAAATGCACAGGAGGACAGGATACAGAGCGCCCACTGCTCGCCCTGATTTGCCAGGCTTCAGCCAGAGGCCAGCTTCTCTGCTGGTGGTCACTCCTCTGGAGGTCTCTCTGGCTGGGGGCCTGGGAAGCCCCTCTCCCAGGCATAGATCTCCAGACTTCTTCCCTTTTCTGAAGCTTCACTTCTTTTCACTGTGTTCCTTCATCAAGGAGCGATGAAGGCCTTTGATTGCCAGAGGCATGTGGTCCACCTTTCATCATATCTCTCTAGTGCCCTCCCATGTTGAGTTGTCCACCAAGTTCCTATTTCCTGTCTGAGGGAGGCCTCCAGCTTTCAGCTTATCTTCAAAGGAGAAATGACTAGCAGACCTTGAGTCCTGTTAATGATAATGCCCTTCCTAGTTCAGGTTTACCAGCCTTGCCCAATGGCCCAGGCTTCCTCTGTGGCTCATCCCTGAGGTATCCCGGGGGAATGTCTTCCAGCCTGTGACTCTTTTGTATAATATTTAATATTTAAAGACAGTCCTACAAGGGAAGTACCATTATTAGGCCCATTTTACACATGAGGAAACTAAGATTCAAAGAGATTTAGTAACGTGCCCAAGGTCACATGGTTGGTAAATGGAAGCACAGGGATTCAGAACCAGTTTTCTCTGCGGTTAAAAGCCTGTGGTCTTAACCATTACCTACTATTACAACAACATAAAAAAATTATTTGATATATACATTAAATATAACAGGCATATATACATTAAAGATATCAGGCATACTTTGAACCAAGGAAGAGATATTAATCCCTCATAGCCCTCCTTCCAGAGGAGTCAGGGAGTCAGAATGTGAGCACATTATAACATGCTAGACTAGAGGGGTAGGGGGACACACAGTAGAATGACTCACTGCTTGAGGAGAGGAGATGGCATTTGACCTAGGCCTTGAAGGATGAGGGGTTTTTTTTTTTTTTTTTTGCTGTACGCGGGCCTCTCACTGCTGTGGCCTCTCCCATTGCGGAGCACAGGCTCCGGACGCGCAGGCTCAGCGGCCATGGCTCACGGGCCCAGCCGCTCCGCGGCACGCGGGATCCTCCCGGACCGGGGCACGAACCTGCGTCCCCTGCATCGGCAGGCGGACTCCCAACCACTGCGCCACCAGGGAAGCCCAGGATGAGGGGTTTTACCAAACGGAGCGTGAACATGAGCAAAAGCGTGGAGGAGGAAATGTAGTGCTCTCAGGGAACAGTATTTGATATGAGCAGAATATAAGGGCTCGAACAGGTAATGAGTCTGATGGGCGGGGAGAGGCCACATCAAGAAGGACCCTGAAAGCCAGGTAGATGAGTTTAGACTTTAGCCTGAGGGCCACGGGGAGTCACTGAAACATTATAAACACAGACTAACATATCTTGATTTCTCTGTAAGAAAGATCAGTCTGAAATCCAAATTTCAGAAGAGGCAGAAGAGTAAAAGCAGAGATGGTGAGGGCCTGGCTTAGGGCACTAAGACCACATTAGTGAAGGGAGATAGATGGGGGAGGCACGACTCGGTGGTCACTCCGAGCCTGGGGGGGAAGGCCTGGGGGATGAGTGAGGCTGTGGTGCGTTGGTCGCCACTGCGGGCTCTGGCAGGGCAGGAGCTACTCTGAGGAGAGGGAGACTTGTTTGAGGTACCTGTGGGTTACCCCGTTCCAGCCCATGTACCTTCTTGGTTTAGTTCACAGTGTGTTTGCGCCGGAAAGGGCAGACTGTGTACCAGCAAGTCCTGTCTGTGGAGCGCCCGAGTGTCCTGCAGAGCTGGAACTGGGGCCTGTGTGGGTACTTTGCATTCTACCACGCCCTGTATCCCCGAGCCTGGACTGTCTATCAGCTTCCTGGCCAAAATGTCACCCTCACCTGCCGCCAGATCACACCCATCTTGCCCCATGACTACCAGGTGAGGCTCCCCTTCTGTGTTTCCTCCATTGCTCTCCCTTCCCCAGGATCTGTCTCTCCTGGAAGTTCCATGACCTATGCAAGAGGGGGTGGAGAGTGAACATCATGCTGGTTTCCCAGGACCACCGCCCAATTGGTCTTCTGTCTCCTGGCAGACAGCCTGCCAGGCAATATGGGGAGATGCAAGTGGAAGACAGAGTATATTGCCGGGTATTTGAGTCAGATCATCGGTGCCAAGGACTGATGCTGGGGAGTGGGGCCAGAAGGGATACGCTGGGACCATCTGAGTCTGATCTTCTGCTCCCAGGACAGCAGCCTGCCTGTAGGAGTCTTTGTGTGGGATGTGGAAAATGAAGGGGATGAAGCCCTGGACGTGTCCATCATGTTCTCCATGCGGAATGGACTGGGGGGTGAAGACGATGCCCCAGGGGGGTTGTGGAATGAGCCCTTCTGTCTGGAGCGTGATGGGGAGACTGTACAGGGGCTGCTTCTGCATCATCCAACCCCTCCAAATCCCTACACGATGGCTGTGGCTGCACGACTCACGGTATGGAGGAGGCTGCCCCATACCATAGCCTCTGAACCCCTACTCTCAGCCTGGCCCTAGCCCACCCCCCATGCCACCATGGTCTCTTCACTTCCTCACCTCCTGAGTCCCACCCTCACCACCCAAGCCTCTGGAACTTGGAGGCGGGAATATATTCAGGGGAGTTAGTCAGGAGCCAGCGTACCTGTGGAGTTTCTCCTCACAGAGTCTTTGGCCCCTTAACAGGCAGATACCATGGTAACCCACCTCACAGCCTTTGACCCTGACAGCACTGGGCAGCAGGTGTGGCAGGATCTACTTCAGGATGGACAGCTGGACTCCCTCGCTGGTAATGGGGGGTCTGACAGGGAGGTGGTGGGAAGAGAGGTTGTCCCTGTCTTGGGAGCAGGGGTGGGAGGCCTGGTAATAAGCAGGCTTTAGTCCCATGTTAGGGACCCCTGCGGCTGAAGGGGGTGCCTGTGCTGATTCATCTTGCGCTTCTCTCAGGCCAAAGCCTCCCCTCGCAGAAAGGAGTAGGCATCGCTGGGGCAGTGTGTGTTATGGGCAAGCTGCCACCTCGAGGCCAGTGCCGCTTGGAGTTCTCACTGGCTTGGGACATGCCCAGAATCATGTTTGGAGCAAAGGGCCAGGTCTACTACAGGTGATGGGAATGAGAGCGCACAGGGTCCATGGTGCTGGGGCTCTGAGCTGGAGCCCACATTCTCATCCCTCCCCTTTCTCTCCACCCCAGGCGGTACACAAGGTTCTTTGGCCCAGGTGGTGATGCAGCACCCACCCTTAGCCACTATGCACTGTGCAGATACGCAGACTGGGAAGAGAGGATCTCGGCTTGGCAGAGCCCGGTATTGGATGACAGGTGCCAACGGGGCCCATCTCTTGCCTTTCTCCCAGGCACTCACACCTCAACTGGGACTCCTTGATTCAGTCTCCACCCACCAAAGTCAGCAGAGTTGGGCTGGGATTCACTTGGGACCCCTACTCTGCTGAACCCCAGAATCCGTCCTTTCCTGGGAGTCCACACTCACTGGACTGTTCCCTCCTCCTGACTCCCCAGATCCTTGCCTGCCTGGTACAAATCTGCGCTGTTCAATGAACTATACTTCCTGGCTGATGGGGGCACAGTATGGCTGGAAGTTCCTGAGGACTGCCTACGAGAGGAGCCGGTGGGGAGCATGTGTCAGCTCCGCCCCCTCCTACGAGAGTATGGTCGATTCGGCTACCTTGAAGGTATGGGCCGCTGGTGTACGCAGTATGGCAGGCCATATCCATGAGGCCAGTTGGTGCCCTGCCCCCAGGCGGGATGATGGGTTTTGCCTATCCCAGGGTACTGGTTGGGATGAGGGGTGTCAGGTATGGAGTGTGACAGTGCCCCACCCCCAATGCTAGAGGAGCAGCTAGGCAGGGCAGTATGAAGGAGCAGCAGGAATCCTGGCAACAGTGTGTCTCCTTCATTCCTCCAGGCCAGGAATATCGCATGTACAACACATATGATGTCCACTTTTACGCTTCCTTTGCCCTCGTCATGCTCTGGCCCAAACTCGAGCTCAGCCTGCAGTATGACATGGGTGAGGGTCCCTTTTGTGCCTCTTCCGCCCTCTTAGCTCCCCACGCCCCTGAACCTTTGTGGTCCCTCACACTGCCTCTTCCACCCAAACATAATGTGGATCCTGCGTATTGGTTCCCCTCTGGAGTCATACACACACAGTTCTGTGCCCTACCCCAAGCCTACCCATTCCCTGCCCCGCGCCCCCCGCTTGTGTATCTGCTCCCCCAGCTCTGGCCACTCTCAGGGAGGATCTGGCACAGCAACAGTACCTGATGAGTGGGATAATAGCACCTGTGAAAAGGAGGAACGTCGTGCCTCATGATGTCGGGGATCCAGGTAAAAGTCCCTCCACCACAAGTGAGCTTCTCTTCCTCGATTTTTGCACACTCTACCCTACCCTGCAGTGCAGATGAAACAGGTTTTCTCCCCTCCCCAGATGATGAGCCATGGCTCCGGGTCAATGCATATGTGGTCCATGATACTGCGGACTGGAAGGACCTGAACCTGAAGTTTGTGCTGCAGGTGTATCGGGACTATTACCTGACGGGTGACCACTGCTTCCTGAGGGACATGTGGCCTGTGTGTCTGGTAAGGGATGCATGTGCAGTGGTCATGCCAGGGGCATGCTGCCTGGTGTTTGGGGAGAGCCCGGCTGGCTACTGTTGTCTTTTCTTAGCATCTAGGTCTTCAGTATCTTGGTCCCTCTCTAGGCCGTGATGGAGTCTGAAATGAAGTTTGACAAGGACCAAGATGGACTCATTGAGAATGGAGGCTATGCAGACCAAACCTATGATGGATGGGTCACCACAGGCCCCAGGTTGGGGGGTAGGGATTTCCAGGGACCTGAGGTGGGGAACTGAGCATCAAGGGATTGTGGGCTTAAGGACGAGTGACTGCCTATTATTTCTACATGGGAGTGGCTAGAGGTGCCAGGCTAATTCCCTGAACCTGTGTCTCTGATCAGTGCTTACTGTGGAGGACTGTGGCTGGCAGCTGTGGCTGTGATGGTCAAGATGGCTGCTCTGTGTGGGGCACAGGAGGTCCAGGATAAATTTTCTTCCATCCTTAGCCGGGGCCAAGAAGCCTATGAGAGACTGCTGTGGAATGGTGAGTTGGGGGATCCTAAAGAATCTTAAGGCAGCTCTGGGGAGGCAAGGAGCCCTACTTTGTCCTTCCCCTTCTCCAGGCCGCTATTACAACTATGACTGCAGCTCTCAGCCTCAGTCCTATAGCATCATGTCTGACCAGTGTGCTGGCCAGTGGTTCCTGAGGGCCAGTGGCCTAGGAGAAGGAGACAGTGAGGTGAGAGACTAGGAGGAGGAACCGGAGAGAAAGGTAAGGGTTTTTCCTGGAGGTGGGAACCAAGTTTAAGAGACTGTGTTTCTTCCCTTGCCCCATTAGGTATTTCCTACCCCACATGTGGTCCGTGCTCTCCAAACTATCTTTGAATTCAATGTCCAGGGCTTTGCAGGAGGGGCCATGGGGGCTGTGAATGGAATGCAGCCCCATGGTGTTCCTGATAGATCCAGTGTCCAGTCTGATGAAGTCTGGGTGGGTGTGGTCTACGGGCTGGCAGCTACCATGATCCAAGAGGTAATTCACTCCCTTCCCCAACTCTCTGCAATCTGTACCTTGGCCTAGCAAACTTCCTCAGCCATCAAACTTATATACAGCCTGATTCAATGTCATCTTATCCATCCAGAGAGCCTCCCCCTTTTCCCTGGCATGCATTCTATCTCCTGCCTTCAGGCTTCTGCCTGTCAGTCAAGTTTATCTCCCCCACTGGCTGGGAACTCCCTGAGGGCACAGACCCTATTCTCTCCATCTGTCCAGCTGAAATAGCTACTCAGAGGTTGCCAAGTAATATGACTGCCATCTCTCCCGACAGGGCCTGACTTGGGAGGGCTTCCGGACAGCTGAAGGCTGCTACCGTACTGTGTGGGAACGCCTGGGCCTGGCCTTCCAGACGCCTGAGGCGTACTGCCAGCAGCAGGTGTTCCGCTCGCTGGCCTACATGCGGCCGCTGAGCATCTGGGCGATGCAGCTGGCCCTGCAGCAGCAGCAGCATAAAAAGGCCCCTGGGCCAATCGCCAAACAGGACACGGGACTGAGCACCAGGCCCAAACTTGGACCAAAGGAAGCCGTGGCAAACCCAAGCCCAGAGTGCGCCTCGTGAACTGTGGAAGGAGGCGCTAACAGCCCAGCCTTCAGCCTGGCCCTTCCTCCTCCTCCACACCCACCCCCACTCTCCTGCAGCCCTGAGCCACCAGGACAATCATGCCCTCCCTTCTCCCCACCCAACCGCGCCAGTAAAGAGGGGTTGAGGGTGACCCATGCGTCAGAATCACTTATTTATTTCTTTCTTCACCCCATCCCCTCACTGCATGAAGTGTTCAAGGAGGTCAGTTGATTCCCCCAGGCCCATTCATGGGGTGACAGACATACATGGGTACAAATAAAAGACCCAGAAAGCCAGTAAGTGTGGTGTGTTTGAGTCCTCAGGCTTCCTGACAGGGCACCAGGACCTGAGGCGAGCCCCCTCCCGTCCCTTTTCCTCTGAACACAGACTGGGGGCTGCAGACCATGACTGAGGCCCCCACATCCTCACACCTAGCCTGAATATCTGCCCGGCAAGATAACAGACGTGGAGCTGTGGGTAGAGAGCCATCCTCCCTCACTTGTGAGATTTGCATGCAGGGGAAAGATGGGACCTGGGCAGGAGGACGCTGAGAAACTGTCAGGCAGTGTTAACTTCAGGGGAGGCTCTGTGCTAGGAGCTTGAGGCATGTGATAGAAGAGGCAGCAAGAATTGCTAGGAGCCTGGAGCTCATGGTCCAAGCTGTCCTTTGGTACCTCTGACTGCAGGGCAGGCAGCTCCAGCTGGGGAGGGTCCTCGCTGGGGAGGGCACGAAGCTGGCGGGACAACACTGAGGAGACAAATGCCGTTCAGGGCAGGCTGGGCTTCTCCCCTAGCCCTTCCTTAATGGTATCCTCAAGGATCTCACCTCCACGCTCAGCTGGCAGACTCCCCCTTGTGTCCGACGAGTACATCACAGGTACGAAAAGGAGACAGAAAGAGAACAGCAGGACCTAGAGCACAGGAGAAAAGAGATGAAGAAGGGCTTTGCATTGCACCCCTATCCGTGCCACCTGAGAAGAGAATCTCTCCTTCCATCACCATCCTCACCAAGACACAGGTGCTGCCGCTGCTGGCTTTGTTTGCTGTCTGAATCATCATGGCCTGGAGTCTCCTCAACTGATCCAAAAGGGACCTAGAGGAAGAGAGGGGACAGACAGGAGGCCCTGGCCTGGCACCCTGACATACAACAAAACCCTCCTGTTAAGTTCATCCCCTCCACCTGTGCACTGGATCCTCTCTTACTTTTGGACCTATTTTTGCAAGTGATCTCTTCCTCTCTGTGAACAAAATGCCTGACCTCACTAAAACAAACACACACGTCTCTGCCCTGATTTAAACTCCTTCTGCAAACCCCTTCAGTGGTTCTACACTGCCTGATCGGCTCTGCACACAATCCTCACTAGGGATTATACGTTCTCTACCTTCCAGCCCAACTCACCCGTGTTAGGGTTCCAGCCAGACTGGACTATGCTGTGTTCTCTCTGCCTAGAATGCTCCCCACACCTCCACCCCAGAATCCTATCTACTATCAAATGCCATCCGCCACATGAGGTCTTTCTTATTCCCTCCTTTCTCCTTCTTGATACTTATCCACAGTTACTTGCAAATTTATTCCCTGCTACTATGAGCTTCTTAGAATCAGAGACCCACTAAAGGCCAAGCACCAGACCTTACACGTGGGAGCTGCCTAATTAGAAATCAAGTGTGGAGCAAGAGAAAGACTGAGACAGTATTAAATGGGAGGGATGAGAAAGGACTGATGTCGAAGAGTTGCTTACAGATTCTCCTCCTCCAGGAGCTGTACTTTGTTCTGTAGCTCCAGATTCTGGGCTGTGTATTTCAGAACCCTGGAGGAATAACAGGGATGTGGGGGCATGGCCTGTATCCACCCTTAAAAAACCTAACACTTCCAATTACCTCTGTTCTCTCCACCCCCGAGTTCCGCTCCCTTTTATACCTGCTCTCTAAACGCCCCACATACACCTTCTTCTTTCTGCGGCTCTCTTGAGCAGACTTTTTGTTTCGAATCTTCCTCCGCACTCGTTTCAGAACTTGTTCCTCCATCTGAGAGAAGACAGGAAAAGGGGTATCATCCGAGGAACATTAGACCAAAGAGTTTGAAGGCAACTGAGTTCGATCTTCCTAATGTGGAAATTCCTTCTACAGCTTCCCTGACCAACAGGCACTCTGCTTCTGTCTGAGTGCCTCTGAGGACCAGTTGTTAATGCCCTCACAAGCCAAGCCACTGTAACAATTTTATTAACTAAAAAAAAACTTCCTTATTGTGAGCCAACATCTGCCTCTATTATTTCTACCTATTAGACTTACCTAGCACCTGATCTCTGGGGCTGTAATAGAACAAAGGTCTTTAGCTATTTAAAAGCACTTGACATTTATTCAGAGTTTAAAAAAAACTGGGCAAAAAACAACTCATCATCTTATCTACTCTTCGCAGGATGGACTGCATCCTCTTAATATCTGTAAAAGATCGGGGCTCAAAACTGGACACTAAGATGCTTTCTGGCCAGTAAAAAGGAGAGCAAGATGGTTACTGCCCTTCTAGCAGCAACACTGTTAGTTTACTGGTATCCGACGATACAGCTTCCAAACTCCATTCACTTTGTTAGTAGCCATATCACACTGTTGACTCAACCTGTACTTTTCTTTTTTCACAGCTTGTGGAATCTTAGTTCCCCGACCAGGGATTGAACCCTGGCCCTCAGCAGTGAAAGCACAGAGTCCTAACCACTGGACTGCCAAGGAATTCCCTCAACTTGTACTTTTAAGAACTTAAAATTCTTTTAACCTTTCTGTTAATGAACATTGATTTCATCACAGTATCACAATGCTGTGCATGTGAAGCCACCACTCACTGCTTGAAAATCGGGATTTTACACGTATTCTTGTTATACTACTCAATCCAGCCTTGATGAACCCTAATACTTAATTCTACTATTCAGCTATAGGTAGATTAGTGCTAAACCAGTGAAATATAAGTGTCAGGGACCCATGCTTGCACAGTACTTTCCAAATCCCTTTACTAATATTACCCTGATAATTCTGAATTTTTACTTAAAAAGCACACCAAACTTTGTACAAGCCCTGCAAAACCACCATCTGCCCTTGCACCCAGCACACTAACTACATGCTCCAGCTTCCTAGTAACAACAAATGTGCTAATCTCTCACCTCAGTTCTTTTTCAAGTTACTGATATAAAATTAACAGAACTGGCCTACTTGGGACTCACAACCCTCCTCCAATGGGAGTCTTACCTTAGTAAGAGGAAGCGTCCCAGGCAGGGTAAGCCCCTCCTTCTCCAAGAGCCTCTTCTCCTCCTCAGTCAGTATTAGCCTAGCAATCTCCTGGGGTTCCTGAGAGGTGGGCAGCAGAGTTGCAAAGGGATGTCAGAAACGAATGGGGAATCCTGCCCCAACCCGTGCAATGCGGGGAATAATCCTCCTGTAAATCAAGTCAAGTACCTGCTCTGCCGGCTCCTCCACATGCAATGGAGTCATCTGAGCCCCCTCTTCTCCATATCTCTCAGTATCTGAAAAAGGGAAAGTATGAATAGCCAGGCCCGTGAGTCCTCTCCTCCCCCAAAACTTCACTTATTACAGACTTACCTAGATCTATGGAGACATGCTCCCGTGAGAGAGAATAGGTGTGATCATGGTGGACAAGACAGGGGTTAGAATTGCTGAAAACGGTCAACGGTGCTGGGGGACTCGGCAGGCAGCTCAGGAAATCCTCTACGTCCCAATTGCTCAGAGCCTGCATAGGGTTCAGATTAACAGGCTTTAACCTATCACCTCCCACTGCCTCAGGGACACACCCCACAACCGGCCCCGGGCCTCCCCGACTCAGACCCCTACCCACCTCAAAAAGTGGCAGCTCCCAACCCAGCGGAGCCTCCAAGGCCTCATCGGGCGCCGCCACCAAACCTCCGCTTTCCTCTAGCAAAAAGCCCAGCAGGTCACGGTCACCCGGGTCCAACGCCAGCTCCATATGAGACATCTACGGAAAGGATGTGCAGAAACGCAGGAGTTCACCCCTCCACCCGGCCCCAATCCCCAACCCTACGCGCGACCCGGACCGTCAGTCGACCCCACCTATAGGCTCCTCAGCGGGGTTTTCCTCTTAGCTGCTAGCAGGGTCTCTGAAAACGGACCCGCCTCCCAGACTCGATTCCCCGCAACTTCCAACACAACACAAGTGACGCACCTACCCGAGAGGCATTCCGGGACTTTGAGTTCCCCCCGACGCGGAAGCGGCGTCGGTGCGCGCCACGTCCCGGGCGCTATGCAAATAGAGGGTACGTGCCTGCCGCCCCCTCACTCCCTGGGGGCGGGCATTCTGGGGAACCGCCCCCGCCTTCTCCCCGGGCTAGAAGAAGGAAGGATTAGAGCCTAAAAGGGAACTCCGGCGCAGTTCGGGCGCCTTCCCTGGCTGCGCCGCACCCTCGCTTCCTGCCGGGGAGGGGCTGCCGGTAGTCGGCGGGCTCCCGAGCATCGAGAGCTGGAGCCAGAGGAGCTTCCTGCAGCCCCCGCGACCATAGAGCGCGGGCCCAGGGCGCCGCCCGCGGGTGGGGGACGTTCCCGGGACGGAAGTGGCCGAGAGAGTGTCGAAGAGAGGGCGAGGCCGGAGCCTGAGAGCCACCCGGAGAACGAGAGGGTTAGCGGACCAGCGGGCGGGGCACAGAGCCGGGCAGCGCAGGTAGGGAGGACTGGGCGAGCTGGGGCTTCAGGGTGGGGCTGCGAAGCCAGGTCCGGGAGGCGGGTGGGCGGGCGGGGCCGCTGACTGTTCTGCGTCTGTTTCGGGTCCTGTTGGAGAGATCAGCGTCCAGTGTATCTCCGTGCTCGGAGTTAAATAGGCCGTTTTTCAGGAGCCAGGCCCTTCCTGGGAGCAGATGAGTTTGGGGGAGGGTGAGGAGTGGATGGCAGTGTGGCGCAGGGCGGGGATCGGCTTTGAGGTTAGTTGATAGCGGGTGAGTAGGAACACATTGGGTGAGTTGCAGATTAGGTGGAGTTGGGTTTAGGAGTTAAGGTTAGCTTTTGGAGTTATAAAACCGGGGTTAAAATTTAGATTTATTAGTGTGAGTCAGGTGCGTTTTGTGTAGGTGAAGTTTGGATTAAGAGCATTATTTTGTTTTCTAGGATAGCCAACATAAGTCAAAGTTAGAGTTCAGGGTCAGGTTAAGGGTCACCAACAGGAACTAGGTTAGAAGTCCAGTTTTAGGGATTAGAGAAGGTTGGCATAGTCAGTATTAGGGATAAACGGAAGGGGTGAATCAGGAATCAAGTGACAAATGAGCTTTAGGTTTAGGGGTCAAGATTTAGGGTTAAGGTCGGGATTTGGTGCTAAAGGTAAAAATTAGATCAAAATTAGGGATCAGGGATTGGATTCAGGTGTGTGCTAAGAAAGAGATGAGTGTCAAAGCCAGTACTGGGAATCAGGAGACAAATTAGGGTCAGGGTTAATGTTAGGAAATTCGGGCAGTTCTCGGTGTTGTAGTTGAGGTCAGGGTGGTTGACCTCGGGCAGGTAAATTTAAGAGATTGGCGGTAAGTAGATGCCCTTGTTTTGCGGGGAGGGCTCTTATGCTTCTGTAGTCACAGGGGCTTCTTTGGCCCAGAGAAATGACAAACTAATTTCAGGCAAGGGTTCTGGGCTTCAGCTAGAATTGCAAGCATCTGGGATTCCAGCTTCATTCTACTGTCTAAGCCTAGGGCTCTTGCTGTGACCACCACAGTTGAGGGGCAGGGGTTCCTGGACCATGCTGTTTAAAAGATAGGAGGTGGGAAAGGGTTAGAGACTCAGGAGGTGTACAAGGCTTAGTAACAAGTGGGGGACTGCCTAGGGGAGACGGGATGGTGATTAAGGAGGAAGCAGACCAAGGAAACTGCTCCCATGGGAGAAGGGGATGGCTTAATCCTCTGAAAGTTCAGCCCTACTGCCTCCGTCTTCCCTCATTCCCTGGATATTAAACCTTCCCCTCCAACTCTCCTCCCTGGCCCTGCATTTCACACCCTTCAGGCCTACCCACTTACAGAATACTTCCCTTGCCTTTAATGCTCCCGTGTTGTTCACCTTACCATCCGTTCTCAGTGTCAATTCTGCCTCCCTTCCCACCCCTGAATCCGCACATCCTTCCCTCGTGCAAATCTGAGCTTTCCCATCATTTTAAAGCACTCTCCCACCATTTTCACCCACTCATTCAAGTGCATACCTCCAGGTCATCTGCTGAATACCCCACCACCAGTCCAACACTACTGCCAGGTCTTTACGGTCCCTGCTATGTGCCATTCCCTGATTCTAAGCCTCCTTAATTTCTTGGTCTAGTTATAGATCCCCTTCCCCCACTGCCCCAAGAGAAAAGAGGAAATGAGACCCAAAGAGGAAACTGGATCTTGCTGATCCCACGCCCAGCCAGGCCACTGACCACACCCCCATTTCACTCCCAGCCTGACCCTGCCACTGACCACAATACTATCCCCTACCCAGCCTGACCCGGCCACTGGCTGCATCCCATTCCCCTCAACTCCATCTTTACTTAGACACTGCCAACGTCCCTTCACTCTCCCCCCCATCCCACTAATGTAGCCTAATTTAGCCACTTACCACATCTCTTCTCAACCTCTTGCAGCCTGACTTGGCCTCTGACCTCACTCCATCATTCCCTGTCTTAGCCACCATCCACATAATTATTCTTCCTCTTCCCCCAGCCTGATCCAGTGACTAACTATAGACTATTTTTCCTACTGTTATCTTCCCAGTCTTTCTTTACACTTTGTCTTCCCCATTTCCAGCCTGATAGAGTCACTAACCCCATCCCTTCTGCCCCTACCTGGCTGCTAACCACATCCCCTAACTGCAGCCTCATCTTCACATTCTCAGCTCCATCTGCTCCTTTCTTTCCCCCTTTCCCAGTTCCTTGCCTAAACTCAAGCTCTCCCAGCCACTCTGAGTGCCTACTTATGACGCGAAGCAATGGGACCCCAGCCTGACTTTGGGCCTTGGTTCCTGAGGACAGACTGTCATCAGCTCCTGTCAGTTCTACCTCTTAAAATTTGTAATGAGTGATGTCCTCCTCTCCACCATTCTAACTCTGGCTTCATTACCTCCCACTTGTGCTAATGCAGTGTCTTTACAACCAATCTCCAAGGTAGATGCCAGAGTTATTTTCCTAAAGTTTAGTTCTGATTATGCCCCTTCTCTGATCAAAGCCTCCCTTTGCCTCCTGTTGCCCTGCGGTAGGTGAAATTCCGCATACTCCTGCCGAGTTCCCCCCTGCCTTTCCACCGTAACCTTGACTTCCCCATCACTGCTCACTTGCAGGTACGCTGTGCTTCAACCAGCCTGCCTCCTCACTTCCCTGAATGCCCCTCCGTGATTTTCTGCTTCTCCACCTTTGCTTATGCTATTCTCTCTGCCTGGAATGCCACCCCTGACTCATCTCCGGCTGGCTGGAATAGTGGAGAGAGCTTGGGCTTCGGAGTCAGAGACCTGGGTTTGGATCCTGGCTTCACAACTTATTCGTTTGTGTGACTTATTAGCTGTGTGACTTGTTCAAGTTAAACACTTGAACAAGTGCTTAACTTCTTTGAGCCTCAGTTTCCTAATCTGTAACAATGGAAATACCGACACCTACCTTGCAGGGTTGCTGTAAGGATTAAATGAAATTATGTACACAAAGAAATTGACATATAGTCAATAAAAGATAGATCATTGTTATTTTTTATTATCTTTATTTTTTTAAATCCTAACTTCAAATGACACTTTTCGTGAAGACATTTTAGTCCCCCTTCCCTGACCTAAAGGGATCTCTCCCGTGAGCACATACCACCTGGTTCTTACCACATCCTGCCTTCTGTAACTCTGTATGTAGCTCATCCACTCTGCTGACCAGGAGCCCATTGAGGGCAGAGGCTAGGGCTTACCCGCCACTGAGAGTTTGGCCCAAGGCCTTCCCATAACACGCCCTCGAAAATGCTCACTGGATGGATGGAAGGAGAATGTCTGTATAATGAGAGGAGAGGTGTTGGGGCCGAGTGCTGTGTGCTTGCCGATAGAGGTGTATTTGTACGTCCCAGCTGTGTGCGTGGGGTGGAGTCCATGGGAAGATGACGTGGTTGTGATGGATCTGTGTAGGGCTGTGTGTTTGAGATAATGTGTAGGTAGAGACTGTGTAAGTAGCTTTGTGGGAAAGAGCTCTCTGCATAGGCTGGGGTACATCTAGGGAGAATGAATATGCATGGATCTGGATGTAGGTGGGGAAGGGTCGTGCTGGGGGAAGTCAGGTCCAGCCCTTCAGCTGCCCAGTCCAGCCCTAAATGAGCCTCCAGCAGCCTGAGGCCGGATATGTCAGTCTCACCCACAACCCTCCCCTCCCTCTCAGCGGTTACAGACTCAGAGGCCAAATTTGGTAACAGACTGAGTGTTACTCCCCCAGCCCTCTTACATTCTGACTCTGTCTTCAGCTTTCTCTCTCCCTTTGTCCCTCTCTGTAACTCCCTGTCTTTCTGCAGCTCCCTTTGTGGGTACCTGCTCTGACTGTATTCTCTATGTACCCCAAATTCCTTACTCCCAGTACATTTACATTCCATTCCTTGCTGGGATTTGACCTCCTGTCCTCTATTCCCCCCCCCCCCACAATTGCCCAACTCCTCTGGAATGTATCTCAGGAATGTCTTGAGGGAGGAGGAGTTCTCTGGGAGGGGGACACGGAGGGGGGGCATTGTTGCTGTTCCATAAAACATGATAGAAAGGGGAGCAAAGTTCTCAGGCCGGAACAGGAATTGGATAGCTTCTCCCCATACTTCCAGGGGCCTGGTTCTGTGCTATCATCGCCCCCAACTCTCTCAGTTCCCTTTCCTCCCTCACCCTCTTGTAGCCATGTGGATGTCCACTGAGGACCAGCCTGAAAGTGAGGGTAGCCATGACTCAACTCCCTTATCGGGGTCTCACCAGAGGTTTCCGTGCTTGAGGAAGAAGGGGGTGTCCATATGTCCGGAGGAAATGGGGGGAGACATGCAATTTCAGCTTAGGGTCTAAGGTCTTTTCAGTGTGCCCTCAGCTTCGCAGACCTTCCAGCGACCCAACAGCCAGGTCTGTCCAGCTATGGGGAGAGGTGCTCCAGGAATGGGGAGGGGAGTAGAAACCTAGTAGTGGGGAGACTGGGAGAGTCCGCTCTTGGGAGTAACGATAGAGGACGAGCTGTGGCTGTTGCTTTTTTGAGACTCTGTACTATTTATAAGGTTAGAAATTGTCTATCATATCCCTGGTCCAGACCTTTCCCACATCTGCCTCCTGCCTCCTGTTTCTACCTAGATTTTCAATCCCTCCTAATCTCTTCACCCTCCAAAAACATACCCCTTGCCAAGTTCCCTGATCCTCAGCTGCTGTTTCCTAACACCCCCACCTCTGCTTCCAGCCTTCTGTCTAGTCTGCTTTCTCCCCTTTGGGGCTAGCAGTTTGTAGAGAGGGCAATGGGCAGCCTAGATTTGCTCACTCTCTGAGGTAAAAGGCACCAGTCTCTGTGCGGAGCTGGGTCACATCATCAGCTGCTAGGCAGACGTGTGGTCTGGTACACTCTGCACTGCCTGCCGCCTCCACTGAGAGGTGGTGCCGGGAGGGCTCGGTGAGACTGGTGTCCCCGGCCGCAATGAAAATACTGTCAGGAGAGGCAGCTGAGATGGAGGGCAGAGTTTCAGAAGGACTAACTGAAGATGAGAGAGCATAGGAGGAGTTACCGTGAGAACTGGGTAGTAACTTGGTGACTTAGAAGGAGCAAGGACTGAGTTAGAAGAACTGGGCTCTTTCTCTGACCTGCTTTGAAACACACACACACACAGAGACACACACAGAGACACACACACGGTCTGATTCCCCTTCAGCAAAATTAAAGAGTTGATTAGATCACTTCTGAGATCCCTTTGGGTTAGAAGATCATGATTCTAGCTTGACTGCTGGGAAACCAAACATGGGCCAAGCTCCTCTGGGAGGCCCCCAGCATGTCAGGTTAGAGGAAAGCTGAGACAAGTGGGCCTGGATGGATTGAACAGCAAGTGTTTGGCCTCCCTGCCGAACTAGCTAGAGACAGTGTTCGCAGGTCTCAAGAGCCCTTGGGGATTATCTAATATAACGTCTTCATTCTGCAGAGGAGGAGGCTAAAGCTGTGAGAGGGAAGATCATATGATGAGTCAGGGCAGAGCTCTGAAAATTCCAGACAGGAAGAAGCCAGCAGGGTATAGTAAGAGACAAAGAGGGAAGAAGACTGAACCAGGAAGGATGAAAACAGGGCAGAGGCGGGGCTGGGAAAGGAGGTGAGCAGGGACAAGGGTAAGAGAGAAACACTTGGAAGAAAAAAGGGAGGCACAGATTCCAGTGCTGGGGGCGGGGCGGTGTCCTCGGGTAACACTGCGTTTCAGACCTGCTTTTGTACCTTGCAGACCAGCCTCTCCTTCAGATGTCTTAGACGCCTTAGGCACCCATCTGATGCAACTCATCTTTCATTCTTTAAAATTATTAAATAAAACAAAACCAACTTCACCGCTATCTGCTTTGGTGACTCCCTTTCCTGGGCCTCCATCTGGGGGGCCTCCTCTCCTCCAACAAGGGTGTATTCTAATGCCCTGATGCCACAGGTCAGGTATAGCCAGGCTGGAGAGGAGAAGCCGCCACCATGGTTGCACTTTCGCTGAAGATCAGCATTGGGAATGTGGTAAAGACGATGCAGTTCGAGCCGTCTACCATGGTGTATGACGCCTGTCGCATCATCCGTGAGCGGATCCCAGAGGCCCTGTCTGGCCCTCGTGAGTCTGACGACCCAGGTGGCTGGGGCGGGAGTCCTTGGTCCCTTCTCATTCCCAGGCTCTTGGCCTTGGGGGATGACTTTCTTGTCCCCCAAGGCTTTTCATCTCTCAGGTCTATGCTCCTTGGTTCCCTCCCTCCCCTTTAGGCCCCAGATCACTGAGAAAATAATAAGGGGCAGTGGTGCAGCCATTCAGCCACACTGGGGTCCTTATAAGTCTGAGGTGATTCATCCTCTCTTTTAGCCAGCGACTTTGGGCTATTTCTGTCAGACGATGACCCCAAAAAGGGTATATGGCTGGAGGCCGGGAAAGCTTTGGATTACTACATGCTCCGAAATGGGGTGAGTATGACTTCATCAAGGACCACCAATATCCTCTTCCATCACTTCCCTCCTTCCACTTCCTATTTTCAGCACCCACATCTGTTGTCTCTGACCTCCTCCATGCCTTCTTTCTATTACAGGCAGTCATAATACCCTGCTTTCGAGCGAGCCACCATAGTCTTCCTTTTAGTAATCTACTTTCCTTCCGCCTCTGGCTGCCTGAAAAGGAAGTAATACCTTTAGCTTAAAGTGGGCCCCTGCCTCCTATTCCTGCCCCAATAGGACACCATGGAGTACAGGAAGAAACAGAGGCCCTTGAAGATCCGTATGCTGGATGGCACTGTGAAGACTGTCATGGTGGACGACTCTAAGACCGTCACTGACATGCTCATGACCATCTGTGCCCGCATTGGTAAGGGGCTAGTGGGGCCGGAGGCGCAGGGGGAGGCCCCAGCTCTGCCGGAAGACCTGGCTGCGGTGCCTGGGATGCTGCCAACCCACCCCCTCCCCCAGGCATCACCAACCATGATGAATATTCACTGGTTCGAGAGCTCATGGAAGAGAAGAAGGAGGAGGTGACAGGGACCTTACGAAAGGACAAGACACTGCTGCGAGATGAAAAGAAGATGGAGAAACTAAAGCAGAAATTGCACACAGATGACGAGCGTAAGCAGAAAGGGACAGAAGAGGGCATTCGAAACAAGCAGGGTGGCAGGGGCAGCCGTTTCTGTGTTATTTACTGAATACTTGCTTTTGCAAGGCACTGTTTAAACACTGGGGATGCATCTGTAGTAAAACAAAGTCCTACACTCACGGAACTTAACATATTAGTGAGAGAGGGTAGGAAATGAAGAAACAAACAAAAAGCCAGAGATTAGATGGCATAGGGGCTCTAGGGGCTAGACACTGAGAGGACTCTCTGTGTCCCAGTGAACTGGCTGGACCATGGCCGGACGCTGAGGGAACAGGGAGTGGAGGAGCACGAGACGCTTCTGCTCCGGAGGAAGTTCTTCTACTCAGACCAGAATGTGGACTCCCGGGACCCTGTCCAGCTGAACCTTCTCTATGTGCAGGTAGGGAAAGGACTTGCCTGGCATGGGGTGGTAGGGAGAGAGGCAGAAGCGCAGTGGGGGTATCTCTGTATCCCAGACAACATTGGCCTCCTTTCGCTGTGCTCTGCAGGCACGAGATGACATCCTGAATGGCTCCCACCCTGTCTCCTTCGACAAGGCCTGTGAGTTCGCTGGCTTCCAATGCCAGATCCAGTTTGGGCCCCACAATGAGCAGAAGCACAAGGCTGGTTTCCTCGAGTGAGTGACCCTCATCCCATACCCTGGCAGGGCCCAGGACTCCCTGCCACTGTGGCCCCAGCACAACGGGCCTGTCTCCATCCCAGTCCTTCTCCCCTGTTTCCTCTTCTCAGGTCCCAGGGTCTGACCCACATGGGTACCTTTTCAGCGTCCATCGTCCATTTGTCTCCTCCCTGGCCTCATGTGGAATATAAATGTAGTCCAGAATCCCTGCCCCTGCCCCCTACCTCTGAAGTGAGCATGTAACTTTTCTGAGATGCTCTGAAGAATTGTACTGCAATAGCCAGAGGGAAAGTACATTTTCGTCACAGGGAACATCAGATTTCCAAAGTCTCACAGGTCTCATCCACTGGTGTTTCTCAGAATATCTACAGTTTGGTGTGGCTTTCTCAGCTTCCTACAAGCATGGTCATCCTTCTCGTGAGCTCCTTCTGCCCTTGGTCCCCTAAAATTGTGCTCTCGACCCTCTTTTCCTGAAGGAATGAGCCTCCAACTCAAGTTCCCTTAGTCTCTTTCCCTGTAAGGAGGGACACAGGCTGTATTCAAGAGTTAGTACGAAGTCATCTCGATTTCAGGGACAATCCAGACTCTAGTCCCTTGAGTCTTCTTTCTCCCCAAAGATAATACTCTCCTAGACATCTCCTTACAACCCTAGGCCCACAGTCCATGGCCCACATAGCCCTGATGCTGTCCACTACATGCTGACCCTCCCTTTTCTGGTGTAGCCTGAAGGACTTCCTGCCCAAGGAGTATGTGAAGCAGAAGGGAGAGCGTAAGATCTTCCAGGTGAATGGGGATGGGGAAAGTGTTTGGGATGACCCGGGAGCTTTGCTGCTTAATCCTACTGACTAAATGGACCCCCGCCCCCTCCTTATCACCCCTACCTTGCTTCCACCCTCCAAGCTGTTCTCCCACCCCTCCTGCACCGAGAAAGCAGAAGACCTGGGCTTCTGGTCTCCACCTGCACACTGCATCTGCTGTGGAACTCAGTTCAGTAATCTTGTTTTCTTTTCTTTACCTCTAACATGGGATAACTATCTTCCCTGAGTAGGATTGATAGGGGAATCAAACGAGGTAGTATGCCTAAATTACTGTGAAGAGTATATATCTTCGTACAGACGGAAGGTGTTATCCCCACTCTTTGAATCCTCAGCCCAAAAGGCCTTGTATTTGACCTTCTACTTCCTAACCATCCATTCACGTCTACAGAATGTCTGCAAGTTCCTTAACTGTATCCCTCGCTTCTTGAATAATTGCTTCTGCATATCCTTTATCAGCCCCATCCCCTCACCTTCTCATTTTTTATAGCCTGCATCCCCCTAACTTTTCCTCTGTTCCCATCATGCTCTCCCATCATAGTTCACATCCCAACTTAATTCCTCATCTGCGATATCATCCTCCCCACATTTTGCTAAATGTTTCCCCGTTTCATACTCGAAGGCACACAAGAACTGTGGACAGATGAGTGAGATCGAGGCCAAGGTACGCTATGTGAAGCTAGCCCGTTCCCTCAAGACGTACGGCGTCTCCTTCTTCCTGGTCAAGGTGGGTTACGGATACTTCTCTCTGCCCGCCCTTACTTACACTCTTACCCTTTCCTCTCTGAGCCTCTAACCCTGCCCCCAGTCACATTTCCCGTTGTTCCCCAAGAATCTCATTCTCTTCCGTGTGAAAACTTGCCCCTTTGTCAGTTCTCCACCATCACTTCCCTCCTTACCCTGCATTTTCCTTCCCTTTCCCTTTATCCTAACATAGCCTTGTCCCAGGTCCATCCATAGACACCCTGGTTCACCCCTGCCCACCTCGGCACCCCACTGTGGTCTGGATCTCATCCCCTGACCAATAACACCAATGACAACCTCTGCCCTACAGGAAAAGATGAAAGGAAAAAACAAGTTGGTGCCCAGGCTTCTGGGCATCACTAAGGAGTGTGTGATGCGAGTGGACGAGAAGACCAAAGAGGTGATCCAGGAGTGGAACCTCACCAACATCAAACGCTGGGCTGCCTCTCCCAAGAGCTTCACCCTGGTGAGCTGGGGTCTCGGGGGAGAAAGGGCTTTGGAGTTTTCAGAGAAGGGGCAGCCACAGAGGTCTCCCCCGCACCCCTGCTCAGGGGTAGGTGCACTGAATGCAACTCCAGAAAAAAGGAAAACTTTGGAACTATTGCAGGAACGTGGAGATTAGAATAGAGGGGAAACTCTCCTGGAGAATGAGGAAAGCTTAAATGAAACATTTTTTTTAAATCAACGGAACAAAACTGTAACCAGCAAGCTGAGATCACAGGAAACTTGGGGAGAGGGAAGAAAAAGGTGACAGAAAGAAAAATAAGCCTCCCCTCTTTCAGCAACAGCTACTACAGCTACTACAGTAGTTTCCTCCTCTAGCTTTATGTTTTGGCATTATGAATTGAAAACTGATCCCACCTTGAGGAAGTGCCCCACTGAGAAGGGAAATTAGTAAAGGTGGTTTTTCCATTTTGGGTAGTAGTACTAATCCTTAACTATAGTCATTTAATGATAAATGATAAATGTGTCCTCCCAATTCAGGGTGAGAGAAGAGAGATTTCCTAAATGCCACGCATTTGAAACTGTAGCATAAAGAGCACTCCTCGGAAATAAAATATTTCCCTCCAAGGAAAATAAAGAAATAGGAGATTAAAGAAAGGCTGTTGTCCTAGAGGCTCTTGGCACGGGGCGGGGAAGCATCCCTCATCAGCTCAACCTTGGGCTCCCGCCCCACCCTTTCCCATCCTGGGTGGATTCAGGCTTTCCCACTGAGTCCCCACCTTGTCCCCCTAGGATTTCGGGGACTACCAAGATGGCTACTACTCGGTGCAGACAACCGAGGGGGAGCAGATCGCACAGCTCATTGCTGGCTACATCGATATCATCCTTAAGAAGGTGAGCACTGCCTGACCCCCACCTTCTCCTTCTCCTCCCTTACCTTGTCCCCAAGCCGGTCCTTTAGAAAGGGGGACCCAAGTTCCGGAAGATGGCTGACTGCGGAATGAAAAGGCTGCCTTTCCCACTTCCCTCTTCTTTAACTCTTGTTCTTTTTTTCTCCCTACAGAAAAAAAGCAAGGATCACTTTGGACTGGAAGGAGACGAGGAGTCTACTATGCTGGAGGACTCGGTGTCCCCCAAGAAGTACGAGGGGAACTGGGCTGACCCCATCCCTTGGGCAGGGAAGGCAAGGCAGGACCCCCAAGACTGTGGGAGGTGGGGAGTCCTTAGGATGCCTCTAACCAGTCGCAGGCTGTGGTGAGACCTCACGCACCGCCCGGACCACAGGACGTGCGGAGGCTGTAGAGTGGGGTGGGAAGGGATGAGAGGAGGAGGTCCTCGGAGTGCTCCCCGTACGTCCCCTCTCTAGGTCAACAGTCCTTCAGCAGCAGTGTAACCGGGTGGGGAAGGTGGAGCATGGCTCCGTGGCCCTGCCAGCCATCATGCGCTCCGGAGCCTCTGGTCCTGAAAATTTCCAGGTGGGCAGCATGCCACCTGCCCAGCAGCAGATCACCAGTGGCCAGATGCACCGAGGACACATGCCTCCTTTGGTAAGAGTGCCCCCACTGCCGCCATGATTCCGGGCCTAGCCCCCCTTGGCTGGGCCTAGCCAGGAGTTCGGCAGTCTTTCCCGTGTCCCTATTTGTCTCCTTCTCGGCCTCAGGCTCTCTTTTGCCTTCTCTCTCCTCTAAATGTTCCCTGTTACTTCTCTCTTTGACTCATAGACGTCAGCCCAGCAGGCACTCACTGGAACCATCAACTCCAGCATGCAAGCTGTGCAGGCTGCCCAGGCCACTCTGGATGACTTTGACACTCTGCCCCCTCTGGGCCAGGATGCTGTGAGTATGGGACGGAGGAGAGGCCGATGGTGCTGAAGCTGGGACTCCAAGGAGCAGGGTTGGGGTTAACTGCAGCAGAGCAGGTCCTGAGGTTTGTTCCTCTTTTCTCTCAGGCCTCGAAGGCCTGGCGTAAGAACAAGATGGATGAATCAAAGCATGAAATCCACTCCCAGGTAGACGCCATCACAGCCGGTACTGCCTCCGTGGTGAACCTGACAGCAGGTAGGCCGGATGCCCAGCCCTCTGTGTGCGGTGGCGGAGGGGAGGGCGAGCATGTGCAAGCGTGAGTGTGACTGGCTCGGTGTGACTGCACCTTGACTCACGGAAGGGACTTCGTGTGTACGTCTCTCTCAGGACGTGTGTGTGACTAACTGCCTGTGACTGGCCTCCTCTTCTTCCTTCTCCCCCCAGGGGACCCTGCCGAGACAGACTACACCGCAGTGGGCTGTGCAGTCACCACAATCTCCTCCAACCTGACGGAGATGTCCCGTGGCGTGAAGCTGCTGGCTGCCCTGCTGGAGGACGAAGGTGGCAGTGGCCGGCCCCTGCTGCAGGCAGCGAAGGGCCTGGCGGGGGCGGTGTCAGAACTGCTGCGCAGTGCCCAGCCGGCCAGTGCCGAGGTCAGGGGCCAGGGGTTGGCACTAGGGAGAGGGGAGGGTTTGAGCCCAAGGAGAAGGGGGCGGTCCATGTTGCGGGATGGAAGGGTGAGACCCATGGGCGTGTAGGACCCGTGGACATGTGGGCAGGGATTAGGCAGCTTCTGACCGGTGTTCACTCTCCACAGCCCCGTCAGAACCTGCTGCAAGCAGCTGGGAACGTGGGCCAGGCCAGTGGGGAGCTGTTGCAGCAAATTGGGGAAAGTGATACTGACCCCCACTTCCAGGTTGGTGACTTACCCAACCCCCAGACCCCAGCTTCTAGGAGGTAACCTCTGATCCTGAATCCAGCTCCTGTCCTGCTACTGTAAATTGACCCCTCAGAGCCAACCTGAACCTCTGTTTCCAGGGATGACACTGGGAACCCCCAGTCCCTTTTTTGGGGATAAGAATTCAGAACCCCTGAATCCAAACTTAACCTGTTAGTTCACCCTTGGCCCTTATTGGTGATACGTTTTTGGCTGCCTGTCATCTTTCCCGTATGTAGCCCTCACCCCAACTTGAGGGCGTCTTGAACCCCCGCTTCCAGTCCTGTGGACCACACACCCAGAGGACGCTGTTCCTCTCGCTCCCCCTTCCCGCCCCATGCCCGTCTCCTCAGCTGACTTGTCATCCTGGATTTCCCATGCAGATCTGTGCGCCCAGAGGGGCTGGGGTGCCATCTCCCCCCGATCCCCCCACGGTAACGGCCTCTGGCCTGGGCCTTCCCAGCTTTGTCCTCTCTGAGCCGCATACACTCGCTCTGCCCCCTCCCCTGGCCTCCTGGGGGAGCAGAACATGACGGGAGCTGGGGAGGCACGGCCCAGGCAGGACTTGAGAAAATGGGGTCCGAAGGGTAGTACAGGGACTTGTTCCCAAGACTCCAGGGTGACTGCTTCCAACCAAGATTGAGAAGAAATGGAGAAAAGACGCTGGGGGTGGGAGGGACCCCTCCCTCCATCCCATTGTAACAGCGCTGCCCACCCTCCCTCCCCATTGCCGTCCGAGTGTATCCGCCTCATGCGTTTCTCCCTTTGGTGTAGACACTGTTTCTCTCGGTGTGGGTTTGTTCCTTGGTGGGGGTTCTGTCCCACTTGGTGCTCGAGGCAGGGGCTTGGGGTAGGTTCTGGTTGCTTCTGCGCACACTGTTCTGTGATTGGAGTCGGTGGGACTAATGAAACAGCTTATGCCTCTGAGAAGGGTCCGTGGATCCCAAGCTGGATCTCAGGCCATGCTGACTGCTGTTTTCTCACAGGAGGTGCTCATGCAGCTAGCCAAGGCTGTGGCAAGTGCTGCAGCTGCCTTGGTCCTCAAGGCCAAGAGTGTGGCCCAGCGAACAGAGGACTCAGGGCTTCAGACCCAGGTTATTGCTGCAGCAACACAGTGTGCCCTGTCCACCTCCCAGCTGGTGGCCTGTACCAAGGTGAGCCCCAAAGGTTGCTGCAGCCTATGCCTAGGAGTGATGCTACCACACACACAAGAGCCTCTCATTTTACCTCTTTGGCCCCCAAGGCCTCACTACCCAACCTAATAACTATTGTGAACACCACAGACACCCCTACCTCACGACTCCTTTCCCTCGCCTACATCTCTGACACTCACTTTGCCCACAGGTGGTGGCTCCTACTATCAGCTCCCCTGTCTGCCAAGAGCAGCTGGTGGAGGCCGGACGACTAGTGGCCAAAGCCGTGGAGGGCTGTGTGTCCGCCTCCCAGGCCGCCACAGAGGATGGGCAGCTATTGCGGGGAGTAGGAGCAGCGGCTACAGCTGTCACCCAGGCCCTGAATGAGCTGCTGCAGCACGTGAGGGCCCACGCCACAGGGGCTGGGCCTGCTGGCCGCTATGACCAGGCCACTGACACCATCCTCACTGTCACCGAGAACATCTTTAGCTCCATGGGTGATGCTGGTAAGGACAGCCCCCCTGGGAAGACAGAGAATCCCAGTGAGGTTCCCCGAGTCCACTGGAAATTCCCTTGCAGACCCATCACCCCCCCACCAAGCACTCAGCACAGTGGGCTGGGTGTTTAATCTCTGAACTCTCCAGTTCCCCATCTGTAAAGCAGGAATATGATATCCACTCTGCCTTCCTTGGTGTATTTAAAGAACATACCAACGTGTACACAAAAAAAGATGGAAAATGATATTATTAAGAGATAGCCATCCCCGTTCTACTCCCTAACCCCCAAAATCCTTCACAAAGAGTCTCATCCTCTCAAGACTACTTACGGAAAATGCCCATTGGAGACTGTCCCCCGGCCCCTCCTCCCATCAGAACGCACCAGGAAATCTGTTCCTTTCCAAGATCCTAAACCCAGGAAACAGTAACTCCAGGGAAATCACTTCAAGAACTTCTGTGTCTCCTTACTGTCCCTAAAAGCCCTACCCACCTTGCCTGCACCACTTTCCTCCACCCCCAACACCCTCTCAGTGTCTCTGGCTCCCCTCGCTGACTGTGCCTACGCTCTCAGGTGAGATGGTGCGACAGGCCCGCATCCTAGCCCAAGCCACCTCTGACTTGGTCAATGCCATCAAGGCTGATGCCGAGGGGGAGAGTGATCTGGAGAATTCCCGCAAGCTCTTAAGCGCCGCTAAGATCCTGGCCGATGCCACAGCCAAGATGGTGGAGGCTGCCAAGGTAGAGAGCCTTCTGTGCACACCCCCAGACTGGGCCCTGTAGGGAGGTAGAAGGGTCCAGAGAGTCACCCTCACTTATGAGAGGTGAAAAGCAGAAGATACAAGAGAACAAATACAGAAGCACTGAGGAAAAAATGCGCCCCTAGGCGGTGAGTGGATGGCGCCCCGCTTCCAGCCAGTGTGACTCCCAGAGTCCTTGCTGACTGATAGGAAACTGTACCCTTTTTCTTCCTCTAAGACCAAGGCCTGCGGTTCCTACTTTGCCCTACTTTGCTGCCACCACCTGTCTGCTTCCTGAATCCCTCTGCTTCCTGGTCTCCTGTGAATGCACGCGGGCCTTCAGTCCCAGGGGATCCGCTGCTAGCAGCACAGAGAAAGACAAGGCGGTGGGACACAGGGACACAAGGGTGCAGAGGACTGTCAGGAAGAAGCCAGTAGATTCCCGGCTCCCTGGGCTCTGGGGCTCTTCAGTTTGCAGGAGTAACCAGGGCCCCTGCTTTGGCATCCCTGAGATCCCTGCTCTAAACCGCATCCTTGTCCCAGAGAGCCCTGCTCACCCCCGTTTGCTAGTGGTGTTTTGTGGGGAGGGGGGGAAGAAATATGGCTGCTTCCCCAGAGAGGGGAAGCAGAAACAGTTCTACCCAAGAAAGGGATTTCAGCATCCCAGACGGAAGCCAGAGCCCCTGTAGGCTCCTTTTTGCCTGCCTGAGGTAGCTCGTCTCAACTATGATTACCTTTCAGTGCGGGTAGTTAGAAATGACTTCAGGAAGATACCTCTGAGTTTGGAGGGGTCAGGGAAGAGTTTATTTAGGGTCCACAGGGACGCAGTGTGGTAACTGTCCCCTCGCCACCTCTCAGGGAGCAGCCGCCCACCCTGACAGTGAGGAGCAGCAGCAGCGACTGCGGGAGGCAGCTGAGGGTCTCCGCATGGCGACCAACGCAGCTGCACAGAATGCCATCAAGAAGAAGCTGGTGCAGCGCCTGGAGGTGAGGCTGGGAACCAAGCCAGCGTAGGTGCTCTAGGAGGAATGAAACTGGGAGGGATGTGTGGGGACGCTGATGTTTCCTTGGGGGATAGCACGGGCAGGGTAAGCCAGGGACAGGGTATAGGAATGTCCGGGCCTCGTCCTCACTATTCTGTCCTTAAAGCATGCAGCCAAGCAGGCTGCAGCCTCAGCTACACAGACCATCGCTGCGGCCCAACATGCAGCCTCCACCCCCAAGGCCTCTGCCGGCCCCCAGCCACAGCTGATGCAGAGCTGCAAGGTGAGACACCAGGAAGCGCGTGGGGGCGGGAGGAGGCATGGAAGATGGGGGACTTTCCCCCAGCCTGCGGAGAGGTGGCCCTGATGACATTTTCACCTACAGGCTGTGGCAGAGCAGATTCCACTGCTGGTGCAGGGCGTCCGAGGGAGCCAAGCCCAGCCTGACAGTCCCAGTGCGCAGCTAGCCCTCATCGCTGCCAGCCAGAGCTTCCTGCAGGCAAGGCATCTTCCGCTCACCACTCAGACCAGACCCCTCCCACTCTTCTATGAGACCTTTAGATTTAATCAGTTTAAATCTCTGCCAATAGCCTCTCTCCCAGTACTGAGCCCCAGTCCTCACCACATCCTGACCGTCATCAGTCCCTGTACCCAAGCCCAGAGGGCGTATGGTACACTTCATCTGCCTACCTGTTCCCCAACAGCCAGGTGGGAAGATGGTGGCAGCCGCGAAGGCCTCAGTGCCAACAGTTCAGGACCAGGCGTCGGCCATGCAGCTGAGTCAGTGTGCTAAAAACCTTGGCACCGCGCTGGCTGAACTCCGCACCGCTGCCCAGAAGGTATAGGAGCTGGCTACCTTTTTGGAAGATGAGGGGGGAGTCCTAGGATGATGGAGAATCTGTTCAGAATATCCTAAAATGGGTAATTGTGTAACCTGAGGCGTGAATGAGACACAGTGTACCTCCTACACCTCAACCCCCCCCCCCGCCCCCCATATCTTTGTAGGCTCAGGAAGCATGTGGGCCTTTGGAGATGGATTCTGCTCTGAGTGTGGTACAGAATCTAGAGAGAGATCTGCAGGAAGTGAAGGCAGCAGCTCGAGATGGCAAGCTTAAGCCCTTACCTGGGGAGACGGTAGGTATTCGAAAGACCTCATTCTTTCTCAAACCCTGAGGTCTTCCTTCTCACCCGTGCCCCAGAGCTGCCCAGAACCTTCACTCAAACTGCCAGCTGTCCCTGAATAGCTGCTCAGGTTCCCTCTTCCCAGTTCCTCCTGCGCCTGATCCCGAGTCTCCTCCTTCATCCCTAGATGGAGAAGTGTGCCCAGGACCTGGGCAACAGCACCAAAGCAGTGAGCTCCGCCATCGCCCAGCTGCTGGGGGAGGTTGCCCAGGGCAATGAGAATTACGCAGGTACATGGACAGGGCTGGGAATGGGGCACGTGGTGAGGAGGATGGGGGAATGGGAGCTGTACGGAGGAAGCCACTGGCAGCAGGGCCTGGCAGTGACGGTGCCTTTTCCTCTCCTTCCTCTCTCCTTGTTTCCCCAGGTATCGCAGCTCGGGATGTGGCAGGTGGGCTGCGGTCACTGGCCCAAGCCGCCAGGGGCGTAGCTGCCCTGACATCAGATCCTGCGGTGCAAGCCATTGTGCTTGACACAGCCAGTGATGTACTGGATAAGGCCAGCAGCCTCATCGAGGAGGCGAAGAAGGCAGCTGGCCATCCAGGGGACCCTGAGAGCCAGCAGCGGCTTGCGCAGGTCAGGTATTGGGACAGGGCCACTCCCTGCCTCTCCCCCAGATCCCATCAGAAGGCCCACCCTGACGGGGGAAGAGTCTCATCGACACCGCAGCTCCTCTCTGGATTCCGCCCTTCCTTCTCAGTCTTAGTAGAAGTGTCTTAGCTAGACTGAGGCAGGGGCCTAGCTGAAAGCCACATTTGGGGAAGTTTGGTCACCATCGCTTGATACCCTAACGTGATACCCTGGCCTATTCAGCTAAAACACCCCTTTTCTGCTTTCACTTTCAGAGTCTCCCATGGGTGGAGGAGGGGATCTCCCAGTTGTTTCCATTTTGGCAACCCCTGTCTCCTTTCCCACCTCAGGTGGCCAAAGCAGTGACCCAGGCCCTGAACCGCTGTGTCAGCTGCCTGCCTGGTCAGCGAGATGTGGACAATGCCCTGAGAGCAGTAGGAGATGCCAGCAAGCGACTCCTGAGTGACTTGGTAGGAGGACAGGGGTGTGGGGGGAGCACAGGGAGGATGAAGGACTCCAAGCTTCTACCTCTGGACCTCTCCCTGACCCTGACTCCCCAGATGTATCCCCTTTCATTGCCCCCAGGCTCTGTGCCCACCTCTCAGCGCTCCTCTACCAGACTCTCCCTCACATCATTTCCCATTCTTGCACCTGACTTTGTCTCTGACCCTGCAGCTTCCCCCCAGCACCGGGACTTTTCAAGAAGCTCAGAGCCGCCTGAATGAAGCCGCTGCTGGGCTAAATCAGGCAGCCACAGAACTGGTGCAGGCCTCTCGGGGAACCCCTCAGGACCTGGCTCGAGCCTCAGGTCGATTCGGACAGGACTTCAGCACCTTCCTGGAAGCTGGTGTGGAGATGGCAGGCCAGGCCCCGGTACGAAGAGGCACTGGGTCCTGTTCGAGGGTTAGATCAGAGGCATCTCTGTGACCACAGAGTCCTCACCTGCTCCTGGCTCACTCCCCTCCCCAGTCTCTAGCAGTACTTGAGTGTCTGGGACAGAAGATCCCTTTTAGAGACAGATAAGAAAGGACTGGACAATGTGTTGACCTTCTTGCCTTCAACAGAGCCAGGAGGACCGCGCCCAGGTTGTGTCCAACTTGAAGGGCATCTCCATGTCTTCAAGCAAACTTCTTCTGGCCGCCAAAGCCCTGTCCACAGACCCTGCAGCCCCCAACCTCAAGAGTCAGCTGGCTGCAGCTGCCCGGTACGTGGGAGCTGGGAAGCCCAGCCCTAGAATGTTGAAGAGACTGGGGAGGGGACATCTCATGAGAAGTCCCTGGCTTAGGAGTTGTTCCAGGCGAAAGAGAAATGACTAGACTTCCTACACATACAGGATGCAGAAATGATGACCTTTGCGCTCATTCACTTGACTTTCTCTTCCTCCCAGGGCAGTGACTGACAGCATCAACCAGCTTATCACCATGTGCACCCAGCAGGCGCCCGGCCAGAAAGAGTGTGACAATGCCCTGCGGGAATTGGAGGTGGGCCCTGTCAGGCTAAATGGGGTTGAGGTTGAGGAAAGGGTTCTTGGTTGGAGGGTGAGGGGGGTGTCTTGGATCTCACTTCACCCTCCCCCTCTACAGACGGTCCGGGAACTCCTAGAGAACCCAGTCCAGCCCATCAATGACATGTCCTACTTTGGCTGCCTGGACAGTGTCATGGAAAACTCAAAGGTAAGTGCACCCAGGAACCCAGGAGGGCGGAGGACAGGAAGATGGAACTAACTGGGGGCTGCTCTGTCCCTCTGAGGACAGGCTCTGACTCTCTTGACACACTGTGTTCCTCAGGTACTGGGTGAGGCCATGACTGGCATCTCCCAAAATGCCAAGAACGGAAACCTGCCAGAGTTTGGGGAGGCCATTGCCACAGCCTCCAAGGCCCTCTGCGGCTTCACCGAGGCAGCTGCACAGGTTATGCTCCTGAGATGGTCCCTGGAATGCCCCTGCTTTCCCTCCCCCACCTCCTCGCAGCCTGACACACTTGCAGAAAACTCAAAAAGTTATGCTTGCAAAGCCAACTGTATGGAAACTGGGGATCTTTCCCCCTCCTAAAGTAGAGATATTTGTCAGCAGTCATAGAACACCAGCAGTTCTGATCACTGTCACCCCTGAGCCCTGGTGCTTTGAGGTATGGTTACACTGTCCAATCATTGGGCTGTTTCCAGACCCAGTTTTCTTGGTATGTGCTGATTAGCATATGCAAATTATTTTCACATAATTATTACTTGGGGGGGCAGGGCAGGGAGGTGTGCCTTAAGGCATGTGGGGTCTTAGTTCCCTGACCAGGGATCGAACCTGGGCTCCCTGCAGTGGAAGTCTTAACCACTGGACCACCTGGGAAGTCCCCACATAATTGTTACTTTATTAGAATAGTACCAGGGACTAAATTTCCAGTTACTTGCGTCACCGCTTAACTTTGCCTTTTTCTACATTATGAAGTGTAAAACGACCTATTAGCTCAGAGTATTCTGCTTTTGTATATGAATCCTTAAAACAAACTGGCTTGAGAGCTCATCATCTCAGACTGTGTCCCTGAAGGCCTATCATCCTGCTCCTTCAGTCGCCCTACCTCCCCGTGTCCTGTTCTGTTGGGTGGCCTGCGGTATATGGTTTAACTTATTTCTGGAATAGCATGAAGAGGAAAAAGCAAAGTTACCATGTGTTGGGTGAAGTAAGAATCAAACCTTATGATGGTCTTCCAAGCAAAAACAGATTTTGGCAACCATTATACCCATCCCTTCCCCCTTTCCAAATCTCTGAAGCTTGGAGGTATCGTTAAGTGTTAATTAGCCTAACACCCTCTATAGTTTTACAACTATCTCTAAAAGGGGTTTTGTGTGTGTGTGTATGGGGCTTTCTAACTTTTTTTTACTGCCACTTACAGTAAGCAGTACTTTTCACCTTAAGACTCAGCATACAAATACATACATATAGAATTTTAATAAAAACCTTATTTTGTGTCTTTCCTTTTTTTTTTTCTTTTTTTACTTTTTTAATCTTCTGAAATGTTTGAACAAATTTAACAAAACAGGAGAGGTTTTTTTTGCCTCTTATAGTGTAACTATAGCTAGCTAATATACCTCCACTCACATAGAACCCTGGCCACTAAACTTAGCCCTGCTCCCCTTTGTCCCCACTATCGCTATTCGAGTCCCACCTAAGGAATATTCCTTATTCCTCACCCCACCTCTTCTCTCTCCCCAGGCTGCATATCTGGTTGGCGTCTCTGACCCCAATAGCCAAGCTGGACAGCAAGGGCTGGTGGAGCCCACACAGTTTGCCCGAGCAAACCAGGCAATTCAGATGGCCTGTCAGAGTTTGGGAGAGCCTGGCTGCACCCAGGCCCAGGTAACTCAAAGGGACAGGCACCATGGACAAGCCTGGGAAAGGCTGCTGAGCCAGGACAGACCAGCCCTGTGAGGGGGGAGAGGGAGATGCAGGACATGTGGGGAAGGAGAGGTTGGGGCCCCAGCTCTGACCCCCTACCCACAGCATCTCTGGGTCATTGTCTTCTCCTGCCGTGCTTCTCATTGTTCCTTCACTTACTGCCAAGTTCACCACCTCTTTATGGATGTTTGAGCTCACTCTCCTACAGAGCCTGTTATTATTTCTCCATCAGTGTGTCGGCTTTTCATCTTCCTTTCCCCCACACCCTGCTCATGCTCATCTTTGGGTATCTCTCTCTCCCAGATCTTGACTTTTCAGGTGACTTTGTCTTTCCTAATTAGACTTCCAAGGGTATTGCTATACATCCCCCAAGCGAAAGGGGCTGCTCCCTGGAGTGGACACTTCCCTCCTGCCCTCATTGTGGCTCTTCCACGTTTCTGTCTCCTCAGGTGCTCTCTGCAGCCACCATTGTGGCCAAACACACGTCTGCACTGTGTAACAGTTGCCGCCTGGCTTCTGCCCGGACTGCCAATCCTACAGCCAAGCGCCAGTTCGTACAATCGGCCAAGGAGGTGGCCAACAGCACGGCCAATCTTGTCAAGACCATCAAGGTTCCCGGTGTTTGAATTCTCAGCCTCTCCCTGACCTATCCAGTTTTCTCTCCCCTGACCCCCTGTCATTCCCTAAGGCTTTCTACCAAATCCCACGTGCCTGAGCCCAAGGCCTGTCCTATCCAGGCTGGTCATCACCAGCCTCTCCCCACACCCTTTAAGCTCAGGAGGGAGACCTGGGCTGCACCGCCTTTGTCTACAGTCCGTCCTGAGGGCCTCCCCATCACTCCCTTTTCAGGCGCTGGACGGGGCCTTCACAGAGGAGAACCGTGTGCAGTGCCGAGCAGCAACAGCCCCGCTGCTGGAGGCTGTGGAAAATCTGAGTGCCTTTGCGTCCAACCCTGAGTTCTCCAGCGTTCCCGCCCAGATCAGCCCCGAGGTGAGGCCCGGTGAAGGCAGAATGGATGGGCCGTCTGCCGCTTCATCTTCCCAGGAGTCTTGAGATTCACCTCCCTGCTTCCCCTCTCCCCAGGGCCGGGCTGCCATGGAGCCCATCGTGATCTCTGCCAAGACAATGTTGGAGAGTGCCGGGGGCCTAATCCAGACAGCCCGGGCCCTGGCAGTCAATCCCCGGGACCCCCCGCGCTGGTCGGTGCTGGCTGGCCACTCTCGTACGGTCTCAGACTCCATCAAGAAGCTCATTACAAGCATGAGGTACAGGGGGCGGGCTGGAGAACCAGTGTGACTGGGGGATATACGTTGTGACAGAATGGAGGGGTGGGCACTTACGTGCAATGAGATGGGATGGTGTTGGAGAACACCTGTTGTCCAAGATTCGGGGGATACAGGGAAAGGCAGGCTAGCCTTATGTTAAAGGGACGTTCTTGGTGTTGGAGCCTGTGATGTGTCTGCAGGGACAAGGCTCCAGGGCAGCTGGAGTGTGAGGCGGCCATTGCAGCTCTGAACAGCTGTCTGCGGGACCTAGACCAGGCTTCCCTTGCCGCAATCAGCCAGCAGCTTGCTCCCCGTGAGGGAATCTCTCAAGAGGTAAGGGGGAAGGGGGTTCTATGAAAGGTGTCTGGGAGGAGCGATGGCAGGCTTGAGGAAGGTGGGGGATCTGGGAATGGGCTTCATAGAAACATCGAGGGTATGGAACATGCCAAGGGGGTTAGTTAGTTGGATGTGGAAGGAAGAGTGGGGTCCTGTGCAACTAGAGGGTCCTTTTGCAGGTCACAGTCAGAGCTAAAGTTCGCTTCCTCCCCAGGCCTTGCATACCCAGATGCTCACTGCAGTGCAGGAGATCTCCCATCTTATTGAGCCACTGGCCAGTGCTGCCCGGGCGGAAGCCTCCCAGCTGGGACACAAGGTACCTGGGGAGACACGTGGGGAGACCGGGATAGGGTAAGCAAGGGTACCTGGCCCGGCTGACCCATTCCAAACCCTTGCCTCAGGTGTCCCAGATGGCCCAGTACTTTGAGCCACTCACCTTGGCTGCAGTGGGTGCTGCCTCCAAGACCCTGAGTCATCCTCAGCAGATGGCACTCCTGGACCAGACCAAAACCTTGGCTGAGTCTGCCCTGCAGTTGCTGTACACGGCCAAGGAGGCTGGCGGTAACCCCAAGGTACTGAGGGCCGGGTTGAGGGGCTGCTACTACAGTAAGAGAAGCAGGAACAGCTGGGCCCCAGCTCACTCAGTCTGCCCCACAGCAAGCAGCTCACACCCAGGAAGCCCTGGAGGAGGCTGTACAGATGATGACAGAGGCCGTGGAGGACCTGACAGCCACCCTCAACGAGGCAGCCAGTGCTGCCGGGGTTGTCGGCGGCATGGTGGACTCCATCACCCAGGCCATCAACCAGGTTGGAGTCTTGGGGTGCCCATGGACAGAGCCTACTGTGGACCAGGGTCCCTGAGCCCAGTGGCAGAGACCAACAATCTTTCCTCTTCCCCCATTCTCTCCCCTTAGCTAGATGAAGGACCAATGGGTGAACCAGAAGGTTCCTTCGTGGATTACCAGACAACTATGGTGCGGACAGCCAAGGCCATTGCTGTCACCGTTCAGGAGATGGTGAGTTTGGGAGAGAAGAAGAGGACTGCTCTTGGAAAGTCGAGTTTGGACATAACTTCACTTCTTCCACTGTCTCCAGGTAACCAAGTCAAACACCAGCCCTGAGGAGCTGGGCCCTCTCGCTAACCAGCTGACCAGTGACTATGGCCGTTTGGCCTCACAGGCCAAGCCTGCAGCTGTGGCTGCTGAAAATGAAGAGGTAACTCGGAGGCAGTTGTGACCTTCCCCAGCGCCTCACAGGAAACCCCAGAGGCATGCCCCTTGTTCTATCATGTCAGCCTCTGGGGCTGTCCCACCCTCGCCCCCTCTGATCTTTCATAGAAAGGGGAACTCCTCCTCAGGGCCACTCCACGAAAGAGTGATCAGGGCTCCGCATAGGGACAGCATCAAAGCCTTCGGTCACAGGCATAAAGGAGACAGCCCAGGATCTAGAGCTTTCCTGGTCTGCCGCTGTTTCTCTGCTGACCCTCTTCTGGGCCTGTGGCTGCTTTTCTGCTGTGCTGCAAGCCTGTATTCCCTTCCTGGTTCTTCTGTTGTAAAGCCCTGAAGCGCTTCCTTCCTTAAGCTCCTGGCTTTCCAAGAAAGCAAGTAAAAATGGATCTTAGCGTGACACACCTAATCCCCAGCCCCAAAGCCCTCCACAACCGCACCGCACACAGGCCAACTTGTAAGCCGTGGCCTCTGACTCAGATACCCCAGCATGAAGTGCTTCTCCCCTCCTCCTCACCGTGCTTAACAAGGTCCTCACAGCTGGTGCCCACAGGCCAGTATTTTCCATGTGTGGGAGGTGGCCTCCTGACTAAAGGCTGTGAAACAGGACAAGTCTGTGCTGGGCGCTTTTTCTCACTACCTCCTCAGTCTGCAGTGCATGGTTTCTTAGGTCCTTAGTGACTCCTCCGAGCGCACTGGACGTACCCGAGCGCCTCTCGTAAAATCCATCTCCCTCTTTCACCTGCTCACAGATAGGTGCCCACATCAAGCACCGGGTTCAGGAACTGGGACACGGCTGTGCTGCTCTGGCCACCAAGGCAGGCGCCCTGCAGTGCAGCCCCAGTGACGCCTACACCAAGAAGGAGCTCATAGAGTGCGCCCGGCGAGTCTCTGAGAAGGTGACCGAGCTCATCCCCACGGACTGAGGGCCAGGCTCCCCAACCCTGCAGCCTTTCCCATCCTCCTCCAGCCTTCCCAGCCCTCTCCTCCGTCCCTTCTCTCAGACACCGGTGACCTTTCCCTTTCACGGGACACCGGCCACAGTCGCCACATGACTCTCCTCCCCCAGGTCTCCCACGTGCTGGCTGCGCTCCAGGCCGGGAATCGTGGCACCCAGGCCTGCATCACGGCAGCCAGTGCTGTGTCCGGCATCATTGCCGACCTCGACACCACCATCATGTTTGCTACCGCTGGCACACTCAATCGAGAGGGCGCTGAAACTTTCGCTGACCACCGGTGAGGAGGGCACTGGGCCTCATGGAGGCAGGGCGGGGTTTGGGCCACAGAGGCTGGAGGGGCCGGGGGAGGCCTGAGAAGAGCTGACTGGGCCGGACCCTCCCCCAGAGAGGGCATTCTGAAGACTGCAAAGGTGCTGGTGGAGGACACCAAGGTCCTGGTGCAGAACGCAGCTGGGAGCCAGGAGAAGTTGGCACAGGCTGCCCAGTCCTCTGTGGCCACCATCACCCGCCTCGCCGACGTGGTCAAGCTGGGTGCAGCCAGCCTGGGAGCCGAGGACCCAGAGACCCAGGTATCCAACTCACACCCCTAATTCTGGCCAGAACCACTTCCTGTTCCCCCTTTTCTTCCCACAGACCAGAGCCTCTGCTCCCCCACACAGGTGGTGCTGATCAATGCAGTGAAAGATGTGGCCAAGGCCCTGGGAGACCTCATCAGTGCAACAAAGGCTGCAGCTGGCAAAGTTGGGGATGACCCTGCCGTGTGGCAGCTCAAGAACTCCGCCAAGGTGGGAGGAAATGAGAGCTGCTTCTGGGGAGGGAGCGGATCATTGTGCTTCCTCCTGTTCCTTAAAATGATCCCTCCTTCCCTCCCTCCTCTGATGCTCCCCAGGTGATGGTGACCAATGTGACGTCACTGCTTAAGACTGTGAAAGCTGTGGAGGATGAGGCCACCAAAGGCACACGGGCCTTGGAGGCAACCACTGAGCACATACGGCAGGAACTGGCGGTGAGTGCAAGTCTGGGGCATCGGGGACTTGGGTCGGAGAGCAGGGTCGTGATAGATTGTGAACTTGCGCCACGCACACACACACGCACACACACACACACACACACGTTGATACACAGTCTCCTGCTCGTTGCCAGACTTCTTATACGAGCTGCACTCTTGTCTTCCCCTTCCTCACCTATTTCCTCCCTAGCGTTTGACACCTCCCTTTCATCCCCCCACTTTCTCTGGTCACCAATGGCCTCTTAGTTGCCACATGCAGTGGCCGCTTCTTGGCCTTCATCTTCTTCAGACATTTTCAAAGCAGTTGACTCCCTTAGCAAGCCTCTCTTTGAAAGCCTTTCTTCCTTTGGCCTTCTTGACACTGGCTTTTCTCTTGCCTCCCGCGTCTCTTCTGTAGTCGTCATTGAATCACCTTCAACCTAGTAAACGTGGAGGCCTTCCCAGAACTGCACATATCGCCCTCTTACTCTGTCCTCTTCTTTGGGAAGTTTAACCACTCTCTTTATTGTTCTCTAACAAGTTGAATTCCAATTCTGAGTTTAGTTATTTCCAACTGCCTGTTTGACATCAGCACCGAGATGCAGTGCCTCCCAACCAGCTGTTCTTCCTGACATGCTGCTTCCCACTAACGATGGTAACAGCCTCCCGGTCCTGAAGGTTCCCTCAGTCATCTTTGACTTCACTGCCTTACTCACCATATTCAGGCCATCGCCAGGTCCTGCCAGCCACCCTCCTCTGTTCTCTTTTCCTTTCATCCCTCCTCTCCGGACCCACTGGCAGCACTCTCCCTCACTTTGACTGCTGTGCCAGTTTTCTACCTGGTGTCCCTGCCTTCAGTCTCTGTCACTTTCATCTTTCCTACTCATCTTTCTAAGTTTTTTTTTTTATGTATCTATTTGGCTGTGTTGGGTCTTAGTTGAGGCATGCGGGATCTTTCGCTGTGGGCTCCAGAGCGTGTGGGCTCTGTAAGTTGTGGCACGTGGGCTGAGTTGCCCCACAGCATGTGGGATCTTAGTTCCCTGACCAGGGATCGAACCCGCGTCCCCTGCATTGGAAGGCGGATTCTTAACCACTGGACCACCATGGAAGGCCCTCATCTTTCTAACTTCTAAATTCATCTTTCTCATCTTCTGTTTTCGCCTCTCCTTAGAGATGTCTACATTGAAATTCCTAACTTTCTGCTTCCCAAACCTGATCATTCCCTCATCTTCCCATATCAGTAAGTGGCACCTCTTAGTAACTCAGTTCCTAAAGATAGAAACCCAGCTTTAACATCTTTCTCTCGTTCCCTACATCTGAGCCCATCAGCAGTTCTTTTAGTGCTCCCTCCAAATAGATTTCATTTGCCCTTTGCCCCACCTCTGCTACCACCACCTTGTCCAAACCATCATCGGTCCTTAGCTGTGTTTATGTGATAGCGTCTGTCTAATCTCCCTGCTTCCCCACTCCACTCACCCCCTCTAGTCCATCCTCTCTACACGGTAGCCAGAATAATTTTTTTTTTAGGCCGTGCCGTGCAGCTTGTGGAATCTTAGTTCCCCGACCAGGGATTGAACCTAGGGCCATGGCAGTGAAAGCGCCAAGTCCTAACCACTGGACTGCCAGGGAATTCCCAGAATTATCTTTTAAAAATATACATCAGGTTATGTCACTTCAGTGCTTACAACCCTTTAGTGACTGCCCTGGCGTCTGTGGTAAAATCCACTCTCCTTACCATCGCCTCCCAGGCCCCAGGGCCCCTGCTCTCCTCCCCTCCCAGGCCCCAGGCCCACTGCATTCTCAGCTCTGCCCACTGCAGGCCCTTGCTCTTGCTCTCTTCCAGCTTTTTGAACATCTGGTTCCTTCTACTCCTTTAGGCTTCAGCTTAAACATCCCCTCCTCCTGAGGCCTTCCCTGACCACCTTTATGAAAAAGGACTTCCTTTTTCTTTCTCATCACAGCACCCTCTTTTTTTCCTTCACAGTCTAGTTTCTTTGCTCGTTTACCTATGTATAATCTGTATCCAAAACCAGATTGTAAGCTCCACGAGAACAAGGGCCTTGTCTACCTTATCCCCCATTGCATTCCTAGCACCTCACACAGAATCTGCCACGTAGCTGATCTTTAGTAATTTGTTGGATGAACACATACATCAAAATATTTTTATGACTTTTACATATTATATGAAATTCTAACTTCCTTATTCTGATATTCAAGACCCCAACAATCTTTTCTCCTTCATCCGTGTATTCTGGAACATTCCTTGATACTCTCCCACTTGATGTCCTGGTTATTCATGCTCTACCACTTACCTAAAATGCCCTCCCAGAGCTTCCCTGGTGGCGCAGTGGTTGAGAGTCCGCCTGCCGATGCAGGGGACACGGGTTCGTGCCCCGGTCCGGGAAGATCCCACATGCCGCGGAGCAGCTGGGCCCGTGAGCCATGGCCGCTGAGCCTGTGCGTCCGGAGCCTGTGCTCCGCAATGGGAGAGGCCACAACAGTGAGAGGCCCGGGTACCGCAAAAAAAAAAAAAAAAAAGCCCTCCTGTTATCTATATTTCTTAAGCCCTGGCTCCTTGCCCACCTTCACCACTCAACCTGTCAAGGCTTCTCTTTACGAATGAAAACCCAGCTCAGAGGTACTTCTTTAATTTCAAACAGATAAGTTCTCCCTGATCACTTCAGTCAGAAATGACAACCAGCTGCCTTCTATTATATTAGCTGTGAACGTGTGAAAGTCTCCAAGCACTTGACCTATGATAAATATTCAGTGAATGCTTGTTGAGTGAACACATGGATGAATAAACCAATCACATGACTGCTGTGCTATCTTACAGCCTCACTTACTGTGGAATTTTTCTTCTTGTTCTACCCCCAACAGGTCTTCTGTTCCCCAGAGCCACCTGCCAAGACCTCTACCCCGGAAGATTTCATCCGCATGACCAAGGGTATCACCATGGCAACAGCCAAGGCTGTGGCCGCTGGGAACTCCTGTCGCCAGGAGGATGTCATTGCCACAGCCAATCTAAGTCGCCGTGCAATCGCAGATATGCTTCGGGCTTGCAAGGTAGACATCCTTGTGGTGAGGCAGAAGTTTGAGGCAGTGAGGCAGCTTTAGGGCAGAACATGGTAGGGAGAAACTGTAGGGACTTGGGGGACTGGGAGCTCCCAAAGGATCCTAAAGCTAACATATTACCCGGTGGTATAGGAAGCAGCCTACCACCCAGAAGTGGCCCCTGATGTGCGGCTTCGAGCCCTGCACTATGGCCGGGAATGTGCCAATGGCTACCTGGAACTGCTGGACCACGTGCTGCTGGTAAGGCGGGAGTTGTCTGCTCTTCACATCAGCCTCCCTAAACACACAGTGCTCTTCCCACAGGCCTCAGACCCCGCTCTCTAATTTTTTGTTCAAATCTCCCCCCCAACCCCACCATCTATTCCCCAAATCTGTTCTTATTTCCAAGTCTCCTTTCCACTGGGGCCCCATCAGTCTCAGCATCTTTGGTTCTCCCACTCATCTCTTCCTCTTTTTGTTTTCTCCTCTCTTCCCACCTGACCTTCTCCTTCTCTACCTCGTCATCTCTTCTTTCTTCTCATTTCATCATTCTCCTTGTTCCTTGTCAGCCGGTGAGTGACACACAGCCCAGCCCCACTGTCTTCACCATGTGTGCCGTGTGATGCCTGGAGTCCACCTGCATAGGCTGTGTGGTGTTTGAGGCTGTGGTGTGGAGCGGTCTAGGAATGGGGGCGGGGTGGGGAGGGTTTTGATCTGCCCTTTTTCAAAGGTCAAGGTAGACGCTAAGATCTGATGTTCCCTGCTCCCTGCCCCCGTCTTCCCCAGACCCTGCAGAAGCCCAGCCCAGAACTGAAGCAGCAGTTGACGGGGCACTCAAAGCGTGTGGCCGGTTCAGTCACTGAGCTTATCCAGGCTGCTGAGGCCATGAAGGGTGAGGGGCGACCAGGGGCAGGGAGGGAAGGGAGACGCTTGTCCCAGGGAGACCTCTACTTCCGGTAGTCTGCTTGGAGCTGGCCTCTGCCCATAGTCCTCACAGATGCCAGGGCCCCGGTGCTAGTAACCGTGCTGCCCAGTGCCCCTGACCTCCCTGCTCTGCCTTAGCCTCTTCCTTTCCCACTTCTTCCCACCAGGAACAGAATGGGTGGACCCAGAGGACCCCACAGTCATTGCTGAGAACGAGCTCCTGGGAGCTGCGGCTGCCATTGAGGCTGCAGCCAAAAAGCTGGAGCAGCTGAAGCCCCGGGCCAAACCCAAGGTCAGTCCTGCTTCCTCCCTCTCCCCTACCCTCAGAACATCTGCACCTTCAGCCCCTCTTACTTTCCATCTCTCTCTGCAACCCTCGTCTGTTCTTTGCAGGAGGCGGACGAGTCCTTGAACTTCGAGGAACAGATACTAGAAGCTGCCAAGTCCATCGCAGCAGCCACCAGTGCCCTGGTGAAGGCTGCGTCAGCCGCCCAGAGGGAACTGGTGGCCCAGGGGAAGGTAAGGACTCGGACAGCCAGCAGAAAGGGGACGGCAGCAGCTTTGCGGTCCGCACCTGCCTGCACTGTAGCTGGGAGGCCCCTAGGACCTGCGGAGAGCACAGGTCTAAGCAGGCTCCCGCCTTCCTCCACAGGTGGGCGCCATTCCAGCCAATGCACTGGATGATGGGCAGTGGTCCCAGGGCCTCATTTCTGCCGTGAGTGTATAACTCCCCCTACATCCCTCTGAGCTTCAGAGACTTGAGAAGGCTGGAGAGGGCATGGACCAGAGCAAGAGGCATATTGTAATCTAATCTCCCTGTTTCAGGCCCGGATGGTGGCTGCAGCCACCAACAATCTGTGTGAGGCAGCCAATGCAGCTGTCCAAGGCCACGCCAGCCAGGAGAAGCTCATCTCATCAGCCAAGCAGGTCGCCGCCTCCACAGCCCAGCTCCTCGTGGCCTGCAAGGTCAAGGCAGACCAGGACTCTGAGGCAATGAAACGGCTTCAGGTGAGGAACCCTGACCCATCCCATTATACCTTGAGCTGTGCTGCTTTAAACTGTCACCCCCGAGGCATGCTTTCTGTGAGGGAGTTGAGGGACTCTCTCAGCTGGGACCCTACCTGAGTTCTCAACTCATGCTGCCTTCTCTCTACCCAGGCTGCCGGCAACGCAGTGAAACGAGCCTCGGATAACCTGGTGAAGGCGGCACAGAAGGCTGCAGCCTTTGAAGAGCAGGAGAACGAGACAGTGGTGGTGAAGGAGAAGATGGTCGGGGGCATTGCCCAGGTAAGCTCTGTGCCAGACACTCTGAGGGACACTGTCAGCAGGGCGGTCCCAGTGCCCGTGCCGGTCTCAACAACCCTAAACCCTAAGGCACATACGCACTGACCTGAGTCCCTGATCTCCATCCCTCAGATCATTGCCGCCCAGGAAGAGATGCTTCGGAAGGAACGAGAGCTGGAAGAGGCGCGGAAGAAGCTGGCACAGATCCGGCAACAGCAGTACAAGTTCCTGCCTTCAGAGCTTCGAGATGAGCACTAGGGCAGCCGCTTCTGTTCAACGCAGACCCAGCCCAGAGACTGTGCCTGCCACCACCAAAGCCTTCTGGGCTGTCGGGCCCAGCCTGCCACCCCAGCACTGCCCGAAGTGCCTGCCAAACCCCGGGCCTGGCCCTGCCCAGTCCCACTGCACATCCCCTGTCCCCTCCCCGATCCAAGTGCCTTCATGCCCTAGGGCCCCCTAAGTGCCTGCCCCTCCCCAGAGTATTAACGCTCCGAGAGTATTATTAACGCTGCTGTACCTCAGTCCGAACCTGCCAGGGCCCCAGCCCGCTGCACCCCGCCAGCAGCTTCCAGCCAGTCCCCACAGCCTCCGCTCTTCTCCTCCTTTTTGATACTGGCGAGCCCCACCCCCCAGCTACCTATGGGGGCCGTGAGGGTGCAAGCCCCCAACAGGTCATGCTCCAATAAAGGTGATTCTGCCTGCAGCCTCTGCCTGGCTTCATGAGGAGGTTCCCCCAGGGCAGGGCAGAGAGAGTGGGATTCAGTTCTGTACCCACTTGATCTGGCTCAGAAATGGAGCGGGGGCAGACCGGCAGTCTGCCCCGAGGCCCCTTCCTCCTACTTGCACCCAGATCCCTGAAGTCATCCTCGTCGGGAAGCTGTCCCCGAGGAGTCGCACTCCTGTTGTCCCCTAGCTCACTGGCCAGCGCCTACGCCTCACCAAGTGTCATTCTTCTGTTGCTGGGACAGCAGCTGCCGCTGCTCTTTGTGGCTGCAAGGGACACCCTGTGCTTCATCACTGCTCAGAGTATGTGAACAAATCCAGTCCCTAGCCAAATCCGAATTTTCAAAAAGCAGCTTTGCTGAAAACAGTAAGCCTATGGATACAAGTGTCTGGGCCTAAGAGAATTGTGGCCACAGATTTGGTTGAGGCAGTTAACAAGCAAGGCTGCCTCAGGTAGGCTCAACTGTTGACTGGGTTGGGCACTTCCAGGCCCTCCCAGGCCTTGCTGCTGCACCGGCCTAGAATAGCGCTAGAACAAAAGTAACTGAAAAAGCCGGACCCAAGTGTGAGGCCGCATAATCAGAGACCAGAGCTCCCCTAGTGGCCAGGCGGGTGCTCGCAGCCCTGTTCCAGCTGCCCTGCTACCCTGTAGGTTGAGTGGAGGGAAGTGGTCAGGGAGGTGGGTGCTGTGTGCTTCCACTTCCTTCCACATCCACCCACGCTGCCCACACTGCCCACACTGCATGGACCACCTGGCAGTCCTCTCAGATCTGCCGCTACTTTCATGCATGATTCTTTAACCAGCCCTGGGGCCCAGTTATCTCCTTGCTTCTCCCTCCAAGTAGAACACAATTACGCCCATCTGCTGCTACTCTTGTCACCTCCTGTCACCTCCTTGAAGCCATGACATCTTCTACTCCTATACCATTAGAGTAAGTTTAAAGTAGACAGAATGAGTTTGTCCTCCCCAGGGCTGCCCATTAGGGGAGGTGCCAACTTCCTACCATCACTCCTGTCGCCTGTGAGTAATTCATTCAATATTTACTAAGCCATGCCCATGCTAAGCACTGGAAAACAGAGATGTATTATCACCTCTCTGACGCAGACTGGCAACTGCAATACGTACTGCCGTGGCCCCCTAACCCCGGATACAATGTCCTAGCATCGTTGAGGACCTTAGAGATCAAATCCCTTTTAAAACTTCCCCAACAAGTGGTAGTCCAGACTGTTTGAACTCCTCCAGCTATGAGCCCAGGACAGCTGCTGACTCCTGCTACCACTTCCCTGCCATGTCCTCAGGAATTGTGACCAATCACGTACCTCTCACTAGTGATGCCTCAGGGAGCCTTCTGGGGAGAGACTTGAATACCCATTAGATCAGCAGTTCTTAAACTGTGGTTGGCCCTCCGGCCCCTAGAGGTTCCCAAGACCCTTTCAGGGGTCCATAAGGTCAAGATTACTTTCATAATAATACTAAGACATTATTTTCCTTTTTCACAGTGTCAACATTTGCACTGACGGTGCAAGAACATTGGTGGATAAACTGCCTTAGTACAAATCAAGGCAGTAGCTCAAACTGTACTACAAATAGTCATTGTGGTCTGCACCACCATGCACTAGCAATTTAAGAAATAAGTGCTGGCTTCTTACTTAAGAATGTCCTTGATGAGGCAGTAAAAAAATATTAATTTTATTAAATCTTAGTCCTTTAGCAACAAGTCTTTTCAATATTCTGTGTGATGAACTGGGAAGTATGCATAGAGCACTTCTGCTGCACACTGAAGTATGGTGGTGTCTAAAGGAAAGCACCTAGACAATTCTTTGAGTTGTGAGCTGAACTAGCTGCTTTTTTCATGGAGCGCCACATTTACCTGCAGGAATGACTGACAGACAAACCATGGTTATCAGACTTGGGTGTCTGGCAGGTCTTTTCTCGAAAACCAATACAAAAAACCAGACTGTATCACTTCAGGGAAAAACCTGACGGTACTTGTAGCCAATGATCCAATTCAAGCTTTCAAGTGAAAACTAGAATTTTAGAAAACTTGTTTCTGCCATGAGCTTTACAGCTTCCCCACACTTAAACTTTTCTGTTGAAACCATCATGATTTTTTTACTAATATATAATGAAATGTATTGACATTTGAAACATCTGCATAGCTCAGTGAATCATTTTCCAAATGACCAGTGCTTGATGTTACAAAATTATCCCTGGGTAAAAGATCCAACCAAAGTGCAATACAGACTAATTGGTTACAATGAAACGTTGTACAAAAAGGTTATTGATATAGTTTCATTGCAACTAACCCTTAAGAGCATACCACCTGTCAAGTATTGATGTAGCATCAAAGAAGAATATCCAGGATCACACAAAAAGGCTACAAATACCAATGACCCTCGAACGACATGGGTTTGAATGGCACTAGTCCACTTATAATGTGGACTAGTTTATTACAGTACTACGTGATCTGCGGTTGGTTGAATCCAGGGTTGCAGAATCATGAAGACGAAGGAACCGAGCATACAGAGGGTTAAGTTATGGGTTTACAACTTCACAGACCCCTGTCTTGTTCAAGGGTCAGCTATATACTATTCTCTTTTCCAACTACGTATCTGTGTGAAACTAGATTCTCTTCCTATACGGTACTTTAAACAACCAATACATAGCAACCGATAGAAAGCTCAAGTAGATTTTGAGAATCCAGTTGTCCTCTATTAAGCCAGATATTAAAGAGATTTGCAAAAATGTAAAATAACTGCCATGCGCTCACTAATTTGGGGAGGTGAATATAGTTATTTTTCATTAAAAGTATCTTAACATGGTAATGTGTAATGGGTTTGTTTCTGTTACTTTTAATGAATTAATAAATATTGAAATTTTTTCTTAGTTTCCATTTTAATATGGTAAGTATTGACAGATTGATAGATATGATAGATATGACTCCAACAAAAGCTTTTTGGATCTTCAAACGCCACTCTCAATTTTTAAGAGTGTATGGGGGTTCTAAGATGAAGAAGTTTGAGAATTGGCCCACTAGACCATGAGTTCCCCTAGATCCACATAGTATCTTTGTGAATTCTGAACCTGGTGCACAAAAAATTCACCCGGCAAATGTTTACCAAGTGCCAACTCTATGCCTGATGCTATGCTACACTGGGGATTCAGAATTGAAAAAGACAGTCCCTGTTCTGGAGATCAGTGAAGGAGGCAAACAGGTACAAGGACAGTTATAACAGGGACTATGAGAATGTCAGTTAGGAGCCTTCACCAGAAACATGTACCTATTAGGTGGAAAGGGTGGTCAGGACAAGTGGCTAGGGAAGGCTTCCCAGAAAAGCTGCCACTTGGTCTTTACAGCCACCAGGAATCAGCCAAGGGAAGAGCATTTTAGCGAGAGAGAACAGAAAGGTGGAAGCTTCAAGAGAAGTATGGTGATTTCCAGTTCCTGCACTTAGCTCAGTATGAATGCTGCACAGAAGTACAAGTCTGTGTACTGGGGGTGAGGTTGGAAATGAAAGGAGGTAGAGCTAGAGAAGTGGGCAGGAGCCAAAACAAAGGGCCTTATATACCATATTAAGAGATGTGGATTTTTCCCATCAAAAGAGGGAGGGCGAAGGGAGGGGTTTGGGAGGATTTTAGGGTCCTATTTGCACCAACTTTAAAGAAAGAGTTTTGTGTAACAATGTGGAGGAGAGCTGGGGAACCAGGAGTAAGACCACAACAGACCCAGGCAGGAGGTAATATAAGGAGCTGCCCAAGGCAACCCCAGAGACTTCAGAGGAGGAACCTCATTTGTAGGAAGTAGAACCTACAGGATTAAGTGGATGTGGGAAGTGAGGGACGGGAGCTCTTGATTACCAGCCAGGGGTCTGGCACTGGCTACAGGGTGGATGGAAGCGACTCTCACGAGTTTGGGGAAACAAGGAGACGGAGTGAACACCGCGAGATCAGTTTTGTTCCATGTGTAGCAGCAGTCGCCTAAGCAGATCTAAATACATTTCAGAGCCCCCTCCCTTCCCGCCCCCATCTCACCCGGGGCCCGGGACCCATGGTTCCCACAGTTCCCGACCCGCCAGCGAAAGCCAGGCCTCCCGCCCCTCTGCCCCTGGGGAGCAAGGCTTCCTCCGCCTGGTCTCCCCTTTCCCCCCTTCCAAGGCAGCTCTCCACTTCCTCTCCCCCCACCCCACCCCGAGAAAAACGAAAACAGCCTGGCGCCCGTGCCTCTGATTTCCCGACCCTAGGCCCCAGCTCCCGGAGCTCTTTCTGGTGGCCTCGGTCCGAGAGGACACCGCACCCCCAGCTTCTGACGCCCAGCAGCTCAGTAACTCTTACCCTCGCCCCTGCCTTCCTCGCCCCAGCCCGGCTCCGCCTCCCCACGGGAAACATCCCAAAAAAGGGCAGAAAAGAAATTTCAGCGTAAAGCTGGCTCACAAGGGAAGAGAGGAGAGTCCGCCGGGAGAAGGGGAGGAGAAGGGAGGGCGCACGGGGAGGTTAGGCGAGAGCGGGGGTGGGTGGGGGTGAGTGGAGGGGCGGTGGGGCCGGTGGAGCCCGGAGCGGGGCAAGGAAGGGACGCAGAGGGACGTGTCCCGGGAGGGGATGGAGACGGGGGAGGGGAGCGCGCCGCGTCCTGCCCGGCAGAAGCCGCGTGGAAAATATGCGGGGCACGTGGGGGTGGGGCAGGCGGGGCACGGAGCTGGGTTCTGAGTCCCAGCGACCATGGAGGAGGGGCCCTGGCTCCAGAGGCAGGGGCTGGAAGGGGCTGGAAGGGGGAAGAGAGGTCAGGCCCGCCCTCGGGGGCAGCCAGCCGGGCCTCGCCCCGCACTGCGACTGGGTCTCTGGGCTCCCCTCCTGACTCAGTTTCCCCAAGTCCTTGGAGAGACTCTCCGCTCTCACTGCCACGTCGGTAACGCAAACCCAGAGTCTGGGACTCAGGGTAAACTGAGGCACTCGAAAGGCGGAGAAGCCCCGCCTTCCAAGAGACATTTAATCCGAGGGGATTTACAGGAAACTTCTAAATTAAGTGCAGCGGCTGCTGCAGCTGATGGGGGGGACACTCCGGTCCTTGCGCCCGGGCAGCTGCCGTGAGCTCAAACCCCGAAATAGCCCCAGGGCCCCCAGCCGCAGCTGCCACTGGGCTGGGCTGTCACTCAGAAGAAGCGCGGAGCCCCCAGCCCCAGGGTCCCCTCCCCTCTGCAACGCTACGGTGTTTTCTTTCGACAGACTCTCCATCTACTTTCCCTTCAGACGGCCGTGGGAGGGGGGGGTTGGTGGGGAAAGGGAGGGGGGAGAGGCGGAGCCCCGAGGGGGTGGGCGCAGGGGGTGGCCGCGCCCCCCGACCCTGCAGCGCTTCTGCCCCTACAAGGTTTGGGCTGCGGTGGGGGAGGGTCCTGGCCCCCGGCTCCGCCCGGTCCCTCCCCGCCTTTTAGGCGCCCGCGCGGCTGGGACATCCCAGTCCCGGTTGGTCCTCCTCGCCTGCCACCCGTGCAACCACTTCGCGCAGCCAGCCCAGTCAGCCCGGTCCACCCCACAGCCCGCCGGCCGGCCGGTCTCCCACCGCAACCATGGACGCCATCAAGAAGAAGATGCAGATGCTAAAGCTGGACAAGGAGAATGCCATCGACCGCGCTGAGCAGGCTGAGGCCGACAAGAAGCAAGCTGAGGACCGCTGCAAGCAGGTGGGGGCCCCAGGCCCGGGGCATCCCCTGCCGCCACCCCACAATGCGGGTGGGGTAGGCCCTGCCCGGTGCCCCCCAGCCTCTGACCTGCTGTCCAAGGCTCTCTACTGTCCAGTGTGAGGGCTGCTGGGCCTTCACGGTACCCCTCAGGGCCCTAGCCAGAGCCACGCTTCATCTCACCCACCATAGCCTGGGGAGCCCCGGTCCCCCCCTTTCCACTCCTGCCCTTGCAGAGCCATGATAGCCCTTGCTCCTTGGGGTCGGAAGCTCTCTCTCCCCTCCCGCCAGGTCCCTACAACACCCCTGGCTGCACTGTCCCTCCTCTGCTATCCCTCTTCCTCCCTGACAGCCTCTACATATCTCTTAGTACCCCCTCGCACGCACCACTGCCTCCTGCCTGGGCCTGGGCCTGGGCCTGGCTGACTGAGGCTTTTCTCTCCCAGCTGGAGGAGGAGCAGCAGGCCCTCCAGAAGAAGCTGAAAGGGACGGAAGACGAGGTGGAAAAGTATTCCGAATCAGTGAAGGATGCCCAGGAGAAATTGGAGCAGGCTGAGAAGAAAGCCACCGATGTGAGTGTGGACCTGGGGGATGGTGGGAGAGTTAGTGCACTGGGAGGGGTCCCAGACATGGGGATGGAGGGGACCTTCAGCACCAGGACAGAAACCGTTTCCTCGCAGGAACCCAGGCTAGGGCAAAAGCTGGCACAAATAATCCAAGACAGTGGGTAAATCAAAACCACTTCCCACTTCCCCCAGAGGACACAGTGTTGTAATTTCGTTAGGTTCCAGCTCTTAGCGTGTACAGTGACCAAGCAATGAGTCACCGCGGGGGTGGGTGGCACAAGAATTTACCGTCCATCTCAACTAATCCCCCAGCTGAACATGGAAAGGAGCCTGCAGCTACCTTTTCGGGGTGCGGGGCAGGGGAGGGGAGAGGAGTTCAAAGAGGGGAGCTGACTTGAGCTACACCCCCGGGGGGGGCCATTAGAAATTCCCTGGCCTTGACTTCTGGCTCCAGCGGCCCTGCTGTGCACTGGGACGCCAGCTCAGGTTCTGTCGGTCCCTCACTTACCCTCATTAAGCTCTTGGCCTTGAGACCATGCCAGGCCACGGGGCAGAGGGACAGAGCCACAAACGCCACGGCAGCCACCTTGGCAAGTTCTGCTCACTCGGAGATTCCTCTGCCCACCCCCCACCCGCTAACCAGACTTCTCCACCTCCTGCCATTCCCAACCCCTCCCCCCACGAGGCAGGAGAACGGCCATCAGACTTTGGACATGGTACTTTCTCTGCCTCATGCTCCCCGTTTGCCTTCCACCCAGGCTTAAGTTTAAGATGAGCCTGCGGTTGGGTGGATGGGGGGATTCGCATACGCACGGTCTGAACATCCGAGATCAGAGAAGACATTACTGTTCGTATTGACCATTATCCTTGTTCCCCATCCCCCCCTAGCCCCAAGGTTGGTTTCTCTGACCTCCAGCCTTCGGTTTTGGTTCTTCACCAGCCCTGGCACTTGGGAGGGAACTGACCTGCAGCTGCTAGTGAAGACGACCCTGGGCATCTGACACTCTATAAATAACTGAGGCCCAGTGCAGCTGGAATAAGGACTGGAAACCCAAGGAGCTAGGTGGGGGCTGGAGGGAGGAGGGGAAGACAGGGACAGAGCTGGGGAAGCAGGGCAGCAGCACCAGTAGAAGATAGGAAACAGTGCCCAAACTTATTGTGTGACCTTGAACACAGCACTTAACTTACACGGTGCCTCAGTTTCTCCTTTCTCTCTTGCTTCTCATTTGTGCAGAGGGGACAGCACTGCCTGTCCTGCAGTTAGAGGGCAGCATCCGTAACTGGGAAGAACTTGAGAAGCAGAAAATGGCAAAAGTCATTCCTGTGATGCGGGCCCCAGGACTTCCCAGATTCTCCAGAGTCATTTGTCACCCCACTACCATGAAGAGTTTCCCTTTTGCAGAGTCTCATCTCTCTCTAGAATAGACCTCCAGTGTCCCCCAGAGTCATTCTTACCAACCCCAGTGCTGTCCCAGAATCCTTCCACAATTGAGTCATATGGCCCTGTGCCCAGGATGGGCTCTTGTCACTCTAGGTGGCCTTCAGCACCTGGAGGATAAGCTGCAACTACTTTCTATATATGGTGTTGTTTCCCCTGCCCTACACTATCGCTCAGGACCTGCTTTCTACTCCCTCTACCCCCAGTGCTGCCACCCATCTCTTCCCTGTCACTCTCTTCTTCCCCCAAGAAAGAAAGAAAGAAAGGTCCTTTCTCCTTTCCAATCCTAAATCTCGCGGTTTCTGTGTTTTGTCCTTGAGGGAGAGACAAGGGATAACCTAACGTTTATGGGGTGTGGACTCTGCAGGCACATATTCAAGTGCTTTCTGCATATTATTTTACTATTTCCCAAGATTGCTTGTCATCAGAATCCCTTGGAAGCTTTAAAAAAAAAAAAAAAAGGGGGGGCTTCCCTGGTGGCACAGTGGTTGAGAGTCCGCCTGCCAATGCAGGGGACACAGGTTCGTGCCCCGGTCCCGGAAGATCTCACATGCCATGGAGCGGCTGGGCCCGTGAGGCATGGCCGCTGAGCCTGCGCGTTTGGAGCCTGTGCTCTGCAACGGGAGAGGCCACGGCAGTGAGAGGCCCACATACCGCAAAAAAAAAAAAGATGGAAAGATTTCCAAGCCCCTGCCCTGGAGATCTCAGTTCAGTGGCTCCAGCATGGAGCTAGAGAACCTGGTATTTTTTATACACCTCCCAGATGATCCTGTTATTAATCCAGTATTAGAAGCACTGCATTATCTCAGAACAGCCTACAAAGTAGGAACTGCTATTGTCAACTCCAATTTAAAAAGGAGGAAACTGAGGCTTAGAGAGACTAAATAAGTTACCCAAGGTCACACAAGTAGCTCAAAGACAACAGTGTCACTCAGAGCTGACGCTCTTAACACCAAGTTGCACTACTTCTCTCATTTTCCCTTACTGGGGCCCTTCTTGCTCTGTCCTCTCTTTCTCAAGGTATCGTCTGTTTCTGTGCACGTTCTCCAAAACCACCATGATTTTGCCTCTGTACTGCAGGATCAGTGGCTGATCTGCCACTCACACTGCCCTCGCACCGACCTCACTTGCCTCGGGCATTGGCAGGGAGTACCCTTGGTACAGCCTAGGGTGTCCTAAATAGGCCTGGCTTGCTTCCGGAGCCTCCCGCTAGGGGTCTGCCTGGCAGCGAGTGACATCACAGAGCTTGATTCTGTGATTGGCGGTTTTTAGCAGCACTGCAGTCTGGTTGGCCTGATTCTTCCCCACCCCTTGCCTGGGCCAGGCTCTGCTGAGGAGTCATCAGGGCTGCCTCAGACCTGGTCCCAGCAGTTGGAGGGCTCTCAGGAGGGATGGAGGGATCTGTGTGCACATAACCATTGGAGATTATGCACCGTGCTAGAAGAGGCCCTGTAGCAGGGGAGTGGAGCTTGTCCAGGAGGGCATGTTTTGGGCTGGAGCACAGAGTCTGCACAGAAGATGGTTGGTTTGGGGGGAAAAAAAATAGGTTGAAATTCTGGAGGTCAGGAAACCTAGGTTCGTTCTGACAAGAATCTTAACCATCCTCTGAAGCCTCTCTGATCCTCAAGGCAGACAAAGCCTCTCTGACCTCTGACCTTTGACTCACAGGCCGAGGCAGATGTGGCCTCCCTGAACCGCCGCATTCAGCTGGTAGAGGAGGAGTTGGACCGGGCGCAGGAGCGCCTGGCTACAGCCCTGCAAAAGCTGGAGGAGGCTGAGAAGGCAGCTGATGAGAGTGAGAGGTGGGCAGGGGGGTCCTCAGAGGGTGGGCCAGGGAGGGGGCTGGGAGCCTGTCTCTGCTGGTCCTAACCCGACCCCTACCCCTCTCCCTGACTCTCAGAGGAATGAAGGTCATCGAAAACCGAGCTATGAAGGATGAGGAAAAGATGGAGCTGCAGGAGATGCAGCTGAAGGAGGCCAAGCACATCGCTGAGGATTCAGACCGCAAATATGAGGAGGTGAGAGCCCTGCCCCACTTTCTTCTCACTCCCGAGTCCCAGACACCCCCAGTCATTCACCATGGATCTCCTCCTCCTCTCTTCCCCATCCCCACAGGTGGCCAGGAAGCTAGTGATCCTGGAAGGAGAGCTGGAGCGCTCAGAAGAGAGAGCTGAGGTGGCTGAGAGGTGAGGACACCACAGGGCGGCAAGTGAAACTCGCCTTGAGCCCATGGCTCTGGGGCACTCTGCACAGTGGGGAGGCAGTTTCCCAGGCGTGGGATCACAGGGACGGGTCCTGCCTCTGACCCCTACGTGCTGCCCCCAGCCGAGCCAGGCAGCTGGAGGAGGAACTGCGAACCATGGACCAGGCCCTCAAGTCCCTGACGGCCTCAGAGGAGGAGGTAGTCACCTCTCTGGACCTTTCTGGGCAATGGCACCTTCTCTAGGCTCACCTTCCCCTCCATCTCAGGCTGCTCTCTCTCACCTGCTGGGGGCCGGGAAGGGCCTGGGGCTCCTAAACTCTGCCTGCTGTCACTCTCACAACTTTGCTCTTCTCTTCTCTCCTCCACCCCTCCCCCACTGTGCCATCTCCGCTGTCTCCCCCACTGTGCCCTCACACCCCACCCTGCCACACACCCCCTGCAGTAAATGTGGGGACCTAGAGGAGGAGCTGAAAATTGTTACCAACAACTTGAAATCCCTGGAAGCCCAAGCGGACAAGGTAGAGGGGGGTAGAGGGGCAGTGAGGATGGGGTCCTTCAGGGGAGGGAGGCGATGGGCCCAGGCAGGGCAGGGCCGGATGTTTGATGGAGACAAAATCAGGAGTAGCCTGTGGGGCTCCGTGGAGGAATGAAGGACTTGTGGAGGCGATGAACTGATGGCATGTGTCTGTCCCTAAAAGTATTCCACCAAAGAAGATAAATATGAAGAGGAGATCAAACTGCTGGAGGAGAAGCTAAAGGAGGTGAGAGTCTTTCCAGTCCAAATCCCCCTCAAGCCCCCCAGTACCCGCCAGAGACCTCCTGTGGCAGGGAATCTGGGGACAGGGACGGAAGAGAAAGTTGATAGCGTCTGGGAGGGCCTAAGCTCCTGTCATTTTCCCCATCTTGCCTTTATGCCCAGGCTGAGACCCGAGCAGAGTTTGCCGAAAGGTCGGTGGCAAAGTTGGAGAAAACCATTGATGACCTGGAAGGTAAAAGGGATATTCCTCTGTACCCCTGAACCTTTTAAAACAGGTCCATATTCCCCATGACTTATCTTCCCATCCCATGATACTTGCCAGTGGTAAATTAGGGTTGGACCACCTAGGACTCCACAGACTCTGGCGGTCTGTGCCTCCCATCCAAGTAGGTGTAGCCCCGTCACCTCCAGTGCTTCTCGAGCTTGAGCGAGCATGGAAATCACCTCAGGGTTTTTAAAACACAGATTCCTGGGTGCTGCTCTGAAGCGACTGCTGACTTTGGGCTGAATCTGTGTCTAACGAGCTCCCGGGTAATGCAGATGCTGCTGGTCCTCACACCACACTCTGATCTAGACAATTCTGTGTCCAAGTGCAGCACCTTCTTCATTAAATAGAGAGCTATTTGGTTTACTATCTAGGTTTTCATGATAACATTAATGGAAAATACTTTTTGAAGCTAGATTTGGTGAAAACAAGCATCCAGGCATTTGCTAGTCTGTAGCTACTTCTCACTGTTACCGACAGCGTTGTGCCTAAAGCTGTCTTTCCTTTTTACTTCACTTTCATAACTCCCTCTTCTCTTGCTTCCAGCCTTCTCAGGCAAGCCTCAGTTTTCTCTCCAACTTTAGGACTTTAGAACTTTCTGGCTTGAGCACCCTCTCCTTGAAGCAAGCACTCCTGCTTATGCAAAGCACTGTGCCCCCAGGCCCCTGGGGGAGGCAGGAGCTCCTGGGGGGAAGCACCAGTTTGGGGTACAGAAAAGAGCAAAAGACATAGGGATAAAGAGAGGGGAGGAGGGGGCCCTGACAGCTGTCCAGCCTGTTCTCTGGCCTGTCTCTCTCACTCCATCTTCGTCCACCTCTCTCTGATTCTTGTTCTCTCTTTCCATTACCCTCTCTCCTTCTGTTCCTCTTTCCCTCCATTCCCTCTCCCCATACTCCCACCTGGCCCCACTCCCCTGGACCCCCCAGACGAAGTCTATGCACAGAAGATGAAGTACAAGGCCATCAGCGAGGAGCTGGACAACGCACTCAACGACATCACCTCCCTCTGAGCCTCTCACCAGTGTGGCCCGCGGCCCCTTCTCTCTTCTCCTTTCCACTCTCTGTAATGGGGAGGGGGGCAAGCAGGAGGAGCAGAAATTGCCAACATTGCACAGCCAGGCTGGACGCAGCCTAGGAGAGCCCCCGTCACAGCTGCCGCCCACCGTGGCATTTGCTTCATCCTTCTATATCCATCCACTCCTCCCTCTACCCGCCAGCCTCTCCCGCTCTCTGCTGCTTAATAAACTCAACTTGGTCTCCACGCTGTTTTCCTGCCCTCCAGAGAGCACTTCCATCACCCCCACAGAGCACTGGTTCACTGCTGAGACCCTGGCTCCTACGGGCACCCCTGATCTTGTGACCCCCCCCCTCCCCTACTGATCTCACCCACAAAACACTGTGGCCCACACCGGAACCCTCTCTGCATGACTCTCACTGCTGCATGTGGGCACATATGACCACATCAGTCAACCACAGGCCCTCTGGTGCCTCTGAGACACACGCCCTTCTGCAGACCCAGGCATGTCACTGCCCTTGGAGCATTCAAGCTGTGATTCCAGGATCTAAAAGAATGACTGGAAGGGAAGTGGAATGGTGAGGTGCAGGGGAGGGGTGAGAAGGTTGTGAATGGTCTGGGATGAAGTTTGGAGAGACACTGGATGGCAGCACCATGGGGCTTTCCCTGCAGGTCTGTTTTCTGCCTCAAGTCTGTCTGTCTGTCTGTCTGACACTCCCTTTCCTGGCTCAGTCTTTGTCTTTCCTCCTGCTTCCAACTCTCTTCAACCTTTTAAAGAAGGAGGGTAAATTAGTTTATGACTCAGGCCTTCCCATCCCACCTCCACGGCCCCAGAGCCTTGAGTGAGGCATCCCTGTCTGACTTGTTCAGTCCATCCATTTGTCCCACCCACAGGGTCCTCAGATCCCTGAATGTTTGGGTCTTCCTGTGCCTCCAACCCACTCCGTGTCTATTTGTAACATCCCCTGTCCATGCCTCCCCATGTTTCTCCCCCACCAACCTCACGGGTTGCTTCCCCCCACAGAGACCTTGGCCAGTGCCAAGGAGGAGAACGTGGAGATCCACCAGACCCTCGACCAGACCCTGCTGGAGCTCAACAACCTGTGAGGGCTGGCCCTGCCCCCGGCCAGGCTGTAGTTGCCACCGAATAAAACTGATGTTACCAGTATCACGGGGCCCTTTAAGCCTTTCTTGGGTGTTGGGGATGGTGGTGGTGGTTTTCCAAAGTGGAGAAGGTAGAGAGGATGCCCCAGGGGAAGAGTGGAGTTGGAAGGACCCCTGAGTGAGCCAGAGGGGTGGGGCCCTGGGCTCACTGAGGAGGGGTTGTGAACAGGCTGTGTGAAGCAGAGAAGCCTGGCAGGGCTGGGGGAACATCTGGCCCTTACTCCCCACAGAGCAAAGGAGCTGCTCTCAGCGGCACTGCCCCATTCCAGCAAGTGGCTGGGCCGGGCAGCACGACTGGAAGGCAAAACTGCAAAGCTACATAGGTTTTACTTGAGCAGGGTGAAAACCCAAAAGCCTCAGTGTGATTTTAAGCCTAGAGACCAAGCTTGCCCACACACACACACACACACACACACACACACACACACACACACACACACACACACAGAGTCATTCCAACAATATCGGTCATTTCTCCCTGCTTCCTGATAACATCTACATGAGGCAGAATCATGTCCCCCCACCAAAGATGTCCATACCCTAATCCTGTGAAATGTTACCTTACATGGGAAGGGGACTTTAGTTAAGCTAAGGATTTTGAGATGGGGAGGTTATCCTAGGTTAACTGGGTAGGCCCAACATAATTGCAAGGGTCCTTATAAGAGGGTGGCAAGAAGGTTAAAAGCAGTTGTAGGAGATGTGACAATGGAAGCAAGAGATTGGAGTGATGCAAGGAAGGGGCCACAAGCCAAGGAATGCTTGGCTTCTAGAAGCTGAAAAAGGCAAGAAAATATCCTCTCCTCAGGAGTGTGCAGAAGGAACCAGCCCTGCCAACACCTTGACTTTAGCCCAGAAGATTCATTTTGAACATCTGACCTCTAGAACTCTTAAGAGGATAAATTTCCGTTACCACTGTTTGTGGTAATTTGTTACAGCAGCAATAGGAAATGAACACACCATCCTGTTGATTTGGGGAACAAGGATACGCCTTCCACAGATTTTATTAGAAATATTTATTTAAAAAATATATCTTTGGAGGCTTAAAAGAAAGTAGTGTAATGGGCAGGACAAAGTCTCCAGCTCCCCCTCAGATTCCTCTGGCCAGCTTCTCTGCACATTCTCCAAGTTGCAGGCCTCTAAGCAACAGTCTCCGTGACCTCTGCCGGGTGGTACCTGACACTTCCTTTGGTCCCACTTGGGTGTCTACACAACAGGGAACCCTAATCAGAAATCTCACCAAGGATGAGCTCATTTGCATGCAATTTGCATGAAGCTGTTCTGGACTCCACTTGGGCAGCAGGGGCTGGGCCTAAGGGAGAGGGTTAGTAAAATACCTTTGCTGCCTTCTCATTTGCACAAGGAAGGCGATGCTGGTAACCGCAAAGAGAAGGCCAAAAACCAGGGCCAGGATGTCTCCTGGAGGGAGGAGGAGAGATACTGCCTCAGGGAGTGAAGAGGAGTCTGTAGGGTTCCCTCAGAGCCTCTTCCACCTGAACCCCACCCCTGCCCCAAGTTCTCCAGCTGCCCCCAGCATCTCCGAATCCAGCAGAGGCCAGCAAAGGGATGGGGGTGGATACACAAGAAGGGGTAAGATGAGCACTTTTTTCCTCTCTAAAAACAAAACGAAAGAGGTTGTTTGGGAAGGAGGATGCAAGGAGATTTCTGGAGCTTCATTCTGACCAACTCTTGCACTGGGGACAACAGGGGAACCCCCCTGCCTTGATCTGATGCTATCCTATTGGGGTTGGAGTGTGCTCTGCAGAAATGGAGAGGTAGCAGTGGTGGTCCTGACTAGCCCCTGAGGCTGGATGGTGCCAAGGGATGCCCCCAGCCTCAAGAACCAGAGGAGGGGCACAGACTCACCAGCAGCGAGACAGGAATTCAGGTGGACTGAGGAGAAAAAGGAGACATTAGAGCCAGGGGTGGTGATCACCAGTGACAGACAACTGAGGACACGTGGGGAGGATGAGGGACCTGTGGCTGGGGGCAGGGGGCATGGCATCAGTAGACAAAGCTGCACCTGGCTCAACGGTCCCAGGGCTGCTGTCCACTCCAGCAGGGAAGGAGGCCTCAATTATTCGCCCATTCAAAGGCTGTGTAGCTCGGAAGTTCAGCTGTAGCCGAGAGTCATCAGGTCCCCACAGGGAGTCAGAGAGGGCATGGAGCTAGGGAGGTCAGCAGACAGTGGGGGTGGGCTCATGACACAGAAGCAAAAGGGTCACAGGCTTACAGCCAGCACCTCAGGGACCCACTGTCCACGTCTCCCTCATCCCCAACACGGCCACTTCATCTCTTTATGCCTCCTCTTTCTCACCTCCACCTACAACCCTTTCCCCCTCATCCCCTATGTCACCACCACACCCCAGCCCCACCTGCTTAGCACTCAGCTTTACTGTCTGGTTGAACACAGTCCAGATGACTCCCCGGGCACAGGGGGGTGTGGTGAGAGACCCCTCATATCGGAAGTAGCGGCTGAGGTCAGAGGGCAGCAGTGCAGATACATCCAGTCCTGGGACCCAAGTCTCAGAGTCTGTGGAGAGGACCTGTGCTGGAGTCCCACATAGATTGACTCCCCTGGCCATACACACAACAAAGCTTTGGGGTACAGGAATACATTTTTATCTCCCAGAAGCCAAGCTGACTCAACTCCCAGAAACCACTTCTTCACTGAGTGTGTCCCTTCCCATAACTCAGCGCAAGACATGACTCAGGAGGTAGTAAAAGGCTTTGGGGCGCACAGAGTGAGAGAATTGCTCCCCTGGCCCTCCGAGTCTTCACTCTTAGTTTGCACACTGTGATAACACGCTGGAATGCAGATTTAAGCCCAGAGTAAATCAAAAGAGAAAATGAGTTGAATAACTTGTAAATAAATACCTATAACTTTAAAAACACACAAAACTCAAAAAACACAGTTCTCTCTAGTTTAGCAAAACTTAAGGTCCAGTTGGGCAAGTGAAGTTTAAAATGACCTAGAGTGACTGAGAAGGAAAGAAAGATTTCCAACAAAAGTATTAACAAATTTAAAATATTTGATGCTTATGAAGGAGTAATAGACATCTCTCAGAAAAATTTTAGACTCAACCAGACTCAACCCCTGAAAGTTCCAAACACTATTTTTTTGGTCTTATTTGGTTTTTGTCTTAGTTTCTGTTTGGCTTTTAAACATAACCTGTAGCCAGCAGTTTGCCTTTGCCTGTTTGCCTGTGTTCGGCTTCATAGTTATTATCAAGGTCACAGTAGGCCAGTTCACATTTCAACCCCTCTGTGTGGGAGGGAGCCCTTCTCCATCCTCAGACCTGAGGCTCCCCAAGAGCGGTTCTTTATGAACAAGGGTATCAAGGGTAGTGGCCAAACCAACAAACTGACCTTCCTCGGCGATTTCTCCCAAATGTGACAGCAACTGCTCGTAGGCACTGTTTTCTTCGGGGCCTTCCTAGGAGATGATAATGCAAGATAGATTCATACACGTATTTAGGGTCATGGCTGGAGGCCTGAAGGTGAGGTGGGTTCCCATAGTCCTCCCCCAGTTCCCAGCTCTGAGAACACTGGGGGAACACAATATCTCATGTATTATTATTCAAGGTCGATATACTCCTACTTTGCAAACTGACATAACTAGGCAGACTAGTTTTCAATGGCAAATTGGAGGAAGAGGAGGATGGTGGGTCACTTTACTAGGATACAAGGTTCTCAATGATGGGCTCTACTTACTTTTCCAATCTCACTCATCATTAACTCCACACACATTCTATGTCCCCACCACAGGAAACCCCAATAACCTTTGTATTCATGTTAGCTCTGCATTCACCTTAATAATTCATGTGTTTGAGTTTTGGAGCCAGGACATGCTATTTCCAAGGTGCTTCTCTGAACTTTGCGCTGTGAGGCTGGCGATCATGAGTCAGGGAGGGAGTGAGCCTAACAGGTGTTTCACCATCCACAGGTGTCTCACCATCCCTCCAACCTACTAGCCTCCTCTAATCATTGTGTATGTACTCCTGATCAGTATAGGTCCAAAGAGGTCACTAAATGCTTCTCTAGACAATATGGCATTTTGCAAAGAGGAAATTATGGGTTATAAGAGTATTAGAGAAATGACTCTTCCTTATGTCCATTCTACTGCATCTGCCATTCCCCGAATGGGCCATATTCTGAGTCTTTACATGTACCGTTCGCTCTGCATGGAATATCTCCTTTTCTTTCCCACTAGTGAAGGCTTCAAGTTTCACCTCCTCTGTGAGGACTTCCCTGACTACCTTGTTGACTCTGCGTCCTGTGTATATGTCTATCCTGTCAGCCTCCCTCACTGGCTGTGGGGAGACAAGGATCCACAGTTTTGGAACCTTTTGTTGGAGCCCAGCTCACAGTGGGTGTTAATGAAAGAACTAATGAGTAAATGAAGATGATAGCCAGGTGCGGGGTGGGGGGGGGTCTCTGGGGCAAGATACTCTGAGCCCGAGGGCTGGGGAAGCAGGGGTGGGGGGTGTCCAGGGCTGGTACCTGCAGAAAGGCAGCCAGCACGGCCAAGCCCCCTGGGCGCCCCAAGGCCTCGTCAGCTTTGGCAAATGCAGTGCTGAGGTGAACCACATGGATCTGGAGAGGACACGGTAGGAGTGGGCGAGATCCCCTACCCCGCGCCCCACTTCGACCGTCCGCGGACAGCTGCGCGCTCACCTCGGCAGGGAAACGGTGACCGCCAATCGTGTGCTCCGAGCCCGGGCGACCCGCAGCCCCCCAGTGCAGATGCAACTGCAGGGCCCGGTACTCCTGCCCGGGAGCTAGGGCCATCTCCAGCCCGGGAGGCAGACTCAGCTGCACTGCGTGGTGAGAGGCAGGTGAGCCGGGCCCGCCCCTCTCTCCGCAGAGCGCGAGCCTAACTCCCAGGGACAGTCCCTCATCCCCAGCTAGCCTCCGCCCCTTCCCCGAGGCTCCGCCCCGAGACCGCCTCACCGGTGTGGCCATTGTTGCGCAGGCGCAGTTCTGGTTGTGGCGGGAGCTCAAAGCCAAGGAGTTCCAGGGGCCGCAGGGCTGGGCAAAACGCGGTGAGTTCTGGACGGATATCTACCGGGGACTGAAAACGGCCAGCGCAGGCGGGGGACACCTGGGGCCATGGCGGAGCGCCTGGAGTGGGAGAGTATGTACAGGAAGTTTGACGACAAGATCAGGAACTTTTAGGGAAGCTGAGTAGAAAAAGTGATGGGGTCGAGTCAGGAGGCATCCAGACAGGAGACAGAAATAAGGGATGTGGAGGGAGAGAGGCAGCGGGTGGTGTCAGGGACTGGCAGACGCGGATGCGGGGGAAGAGGGCGGGGGGTGCAGGCACTAGCAGAGCTGAGTGCCCACATTGGGTCTGTGCAGGGGGTGGGTGTCTCACCTCCATAACGCCAATGACTGTGGTCATCCCCTGCATAAATGAGAAGAATGAAGAAGCTGATCTTTGAGCCCAGTCCCTCCCCAGCGGCCAAAAGGAGGTGGGTCTCCTTCACTAGCAGAGGTTCACAAATTCAGATGTCTTACAGAAGCATAGCAGGTAACAGAAATGCCTGAAGCAGGCCAGGTGTAAAGCACTATAGATGGCAGCCAAGTAAAACGCCACAGCTTGACGGGCCACACAAAGATCCTGCTGGCCCCGGAGATACCAGTTTGCGACCACTGTCTCAGGGTCTCTAAAATGGGTGGAGGCCTCAGTTCCCAGGCCCAAATCAGTAGACCTTTTTCTCCCTTATTCATCCCTCCTCCCCACTCATCCTGTTCCCTTTCTGGTCTCCAGCTCGTTTTCCAAAGTTCCTGGCTTGAGAGTCAAGATACCAGGTTCTCCTACCTGCTGTTTCCTTAGTCCTAGGTCTCAGTTTCCTCATCTGCAGGCTGAAGATGAGGTGATTTCTACAAGCCCTTCCTGCTCTTCCTCTGGTACACCCCCGTCCTTCCTCTTCTCTCCCCTCATACTCTTACTTCTCTCCACCTTTGTTTTCTCTCCACATTCCTATCTTTCTCCTCTCCAGCCTCCCCCTTTCTTCTTTCCCGTCTCTTCCTGCTTACCTCTCTCCATCTGTGCCCCTTTTTGTCTCCCCATCTAGCTCTGAAAGGGGGTAAAGGGCTAGTGGCATGGGAGCCCCTGGGGTTGGGAAAAACTACCATCAGAGTACAGGCTCCTCTCCTTCCCTGAATAATCCCTACCTGGGTTGGGGTTTAATGAGGGGAAGCATCAACCTCCTGGAGCCTAGATTTGCAGAGCTGATGACCACTTACCTTTTTTGTCTCTGTGGGCATTATTCTGGGGGCCTTGAGTATCCCTGGGAGTCTCAACAGTAGGTAGATCCTCTATCTTCAGAGAATCCTCTTCTCCTGCTTCAGTCTTCATTCCAGGTGGATCCAACTTTCCAGGTGGGTCCTCTTCTCCAGGTGGGTCCTCCTCTCCAGGTATATCCTCTTCACTGGGCAGGTCCTCCTCACGCAGTGGATCGTCTTCCCCAGATGAATCTCCTCCTGTGGTGGGAGCCCCCTGCATCCAGAGCAGGCTCTGGGGATGGGCAGGCACCAGGAGGAGCAGTAATAACAGCAACTGCACAGCGGGGCCTGGGGCAGGGGCCGGGATCCACAGAGGGAGCCAGGGGCTGGGGCACAGGGGAGCCATGCGGCTGACTGTGGGGTGTCCTGGGACACGGTGTGTACGGTCTGTACGTGCATCAGAAACAGGAGCTGGATGGGGGAGGAGCAAGCCTGGAGGGGAGCAGACTGGCTCACAGAAGGCCCTTTTGTAGAGATGGAGCCAAAGCCCTGCAGGTCTGTCTGGCCCTGTGCCCCCTCCCTGATAGCAAAGTTGGGCATGGGGTGGAGTGAGCGGCAGGTATGTGCGCAGGTAGAAGGTTATCAGGGTCATGGGCTCAGCTTGGAACCCAAGGCACCACCTGGCACTATACAGGTTCTCCCTGGCACCGCCTGGCTGCTCGCCAGCCAACCTCAGCTAACCCTGGCCTGCTTCCCAGTCCCAGGCAGCTGGGGACCCCACGTCCTCTGGCTGAGAGGGGAAGCAGCCCATATATACATCCCTGGCCCAGCCAGGGAGCAGGTGAAGGGGTAGGGCAAGCTGTGGGGGGAGTCTGGGGGTGGGAGGGTGGATGGATGAGTAGGTGGGAGGCGAATTTGAGTATGAATGGAAAACTGTATATATTTATTAGAGAGTCTGATAGGTTTAAACTAAATGTATTATTCATCATATTACACCTTTGCTCAAAAACCTCCATTGGCTTTCCACATTCTACCAAAGTATCTTCTATCTGCCCATCTTCTCCCTCTAGTTGACTTCCAAGTCCCCTCAAAATACTACCAAAGAGACTTTTCCATCTTTTCTCCTACCACTCTCCCTCATACCCTAGCCAAATTAAACTATTCATTTTTTACCCAAACCTTTGACCACCTTTGTTCATTTAGTCCTCACTGCTGGGAATGCCTTTCACTCTTCTATTTATTTAGCATCTACCATATGTCAGGCATTGGGCTAATAGACTAGATGTATGGAAATGAATAAGACGCAGTCCCTATCCCGAGGAGCTTACTGTCTTGTGAGTGAGGGCAAAAATCATCATAATATTTGGGGGAGAGAGATGAATTCTGCCTCAGAAAGTAATACAGAAGTAGGCAAAATTTGATCAGGGCTTAAAGAAGTAGCGGTTCAATTGGTTTAAAAAAGAATAGGGGAGGGGCTTCCCTGGTGGCACAGTGGTTGAGAGTCCGCCTGCCGATGCAGGGGACACGGGTTCGTGCCCCGATCCGGCTGGGCCCATGAGCCATGGCCACTGAGCCTGCGTGTCCGGAGTCTGTGCCACGACAGTGAGAGGCCCGCGTACCACCAAAAAAAAAAAAAAAAGGGGAAAATGGCATTCTGGGCAAAAGGGAGGCACCAAATACTTTGAGCAGAAGAATGACAGAATCCAAATCTCATTCTAGGTTATGTTGAAGGGTAGTGTGGTGTACGAATTGGAGGGGGAAAGTGGGTGCAAGGAGATGAATAGTGAGAGGACCCCAACAATGGGCTGGGATTCCCACTCTGCCTATTCACTTAACATTTGGTAAGCTTCCTCTAGTCCTCCAGGCACTGTTCTAGACCCTAGGGATGCAGCATTGAACTGGAGAACAGCCTCTGCTGTTCTACAGCTCACATTCTAATAAGGCCCCTATGGCTTCAACAAACCAGAAGAGAGTGAGGCCATCTCAGGAGATCCTTATCTGGGGCTAACATTCAGTAAGTACACACACCAGTATGGTTGTATAGGTAATTAAATATATTGAAATATTTATAATCTGGTTTGTAACTAGTCCCTAACTCCAGGGTGCTCCTGCTACCCCACTCCTCCCTAGGGACTGTCCTGACCTTATGAACTCACTAAAGAAGTAATGCTTGACACAGCAGGGGCTCCAGGACCCCACTTGAATGCCCCAACCAGTTTCCACTCTGGTAGGTCAGTAGTTGTGCACGAATGCACCCACTAACATGTTAAACAGCTTTACTATCTCCTCTGTCTAAATCCCTTCTATTATTCAAGACTCAGTTCATACAACCACTATGGAGAACAGTATGGAGGTTCCTTAGAAAACTAAAAGTAGAACTACTATATGATCCAGCAACCCCACTCCTGGGCATATATCTGGAGAAAACCATAATTTGAAAAGACACATGCACCCCAATGTTCATTGCAGCACTATTTACAATAGCCAAGACATGGAAGCAACCTAAATGTCCATCGACAGAGGAATGGATAAAGAAGATGTGGTCCATATATACAGTGGAATGTTACTCAGCCATTAAAAAAGAATGAAATAATGCCATTTGCAGCAACATGGATAGACCTAGAGATTATCATAGTAAGTGAAGTAAGTCAGACAGAGAAAGACAAATATCATATGATATCACTTATATGTGGAATCTAAAAAAACATGATACAAATGAACTTATTTACAAAACAGAAACAGACTCACAGACTAGAAAACAAATTTATGGTTACAAAGGGGAAGGTGGAGGGGAGGGGTAAATTAGGAGTTTGGGATTAACCTATACACACTACTATATATAAAATAGATAACCAACAAGGACCTACTATATAGCACAGGGAACTCTACTCAATATTCTGTAATACCCTATGTGGGAAAAGAATTTGAAAAAGAATGGATATATGTATATGTATAACTGAGTCACTTTGCTGTACACCTGAAACTAACACAACACTGTAACTCAACTATACTCCAATATAAAATAAAAATTAAATAATAAAAAAAAAGACTCAGCTCAAAGGCCATCTCTTCTAGGAGGTCTTGCTTGACCAACTTTACACCACAGGAAGAGATTTCTGGTGCCTCTGAACCACCACAGTTCTTTGCCCTCACTAACAACCTTGTCTAGCATCCAATTCATATTAAGGTGATTTATGACATTATATCTGCTCTAATAGCCTTGAGGTCCATAAGGGCAGGGTCCAGTATTTGATTGATTGAGTCTGTCTTTTGTTCAGTATTACTTTATTATTGATCACTTTTCTCTCTGCAGATCACCGAGACAGGGCTTGAGAAAAACCAAACTAAATGCCCTCCCTGCCCTCAGGGAGCCCATTGTCAATGGCCTGTGTGTGTCAAACCGCAATTATTCCAGGAGCAGGACATCACATTTCTACAGCACCCCAAACTGTCTGCCTTGTCAGAGTGACTGTCATACTGTATGCCAAAACTTGTATGGCTGAACAAGCAGTCTTCTTAGGAAGTAGTCAGCCTAACGATCTAGGTTGCCATTTCTGGAGCTAAATTAAGAGCCATCCATGGCAATCTGATCCAGTGTGAACTCCTGATGGTCAGCTCATTGTCTTGGTCAGCTGTGTTGTCAGAACCTTGGTTGGACCCAGACACATGGAAAGTACATGGTAATATCTAAACTGGATGGGCCTGGACAAGACAGAATGTGGTAACGACTAATCTAGTTGAGGTGGAGGAGGTCATGGGAAGCATGGAGGACAGAAACACCATGCTAACTGAAGTCTGGAGTCTGTATGTCTAGAACTTTCTCCAACACCAATCTTAGTTTTATTTCATTTTCCCTCTTTCCAAATGTTTTGAATGTTTCCACCTTTTTCCTTTTTAGACCTCCATCAGGGTCTCCTTGTACAATGCTCCTTGGCACTTCTATGTGTCCACATGTCTCCCCTCCATCTCTGCTGCTTTTTCTCAGTATTTCAGAGTCCAGATTGCATCTAGGTACAGCTCTCTCTGTGTTACAGCTCCCTAATTTCCCAAGTGCCATTCTCCATGGTGCTGTCTCTTTCTTGAGCTCTCTGTCTCTGTGTGTGACTATGTCTCTGGTCTGGGTGGGGAATGTGGACTCTGACCCAAGATCGTGCTTTTGCAACTGGGAGGCTGCCAAACCCTAAAACAGGTTTGAGCTCCCAGAGTCTTGTTTCCTGAGTCTCCTCAGGGACAGAGTGTACTCAGGACTGATTGACTAAGGACACCCCCTCCCCCCACCCCAGCCTGACACACGACCTCTCTGTGGTTGTTTAAGGCCAAGTTTTTGGTCATTAGGGTCTATGTCTTAAGACATCGAGGGCCATGTCTCTGCTTATCCCAGGGCTGCAGAGGAGGGAGCTATTTGCTGGTGAAGTAGGAGGAAAAAGAGCCCCCTATTCCCCAGACATGGATTGGAAGCAAAGACAAATCACAGCCCTTCTGGGGCCCTGGGGACTCACCTGTAGTTCTGGCCCAGCTCACCATCAGTATTATTTTCCTAGGACTGCTGTAACAAATTAACACAAACTGGGTGGCATAAAACAACACAGATTTATTCTTTCACAGTTCTGGAGGCTAGAAGTCTGAAATTAAGGTGTTGGCAGGGCCCTGTTCCTTCTGAAGGCTCTAAGGCCTCTTCTAGCTTCTGGTGGCTCCAGGCATTCCTTGGCTTGTGGCTGCATAACTTCAGTCTCTGCTTCTGACTTCACATGGCCTTCTTCTCTTGTCCTTATGTCTTCTACTGGATGTCTCTTATAGGAACACTTACCATTGGATTTAGGGCCCACCAGGATAATCCAGGATGATCTTAAGATTCTTAATTTAACTACATCTGCAAAGACCCTTTTGCCAAATAAGGTCACATTCACAGGTTCTAGGGGTCAGGACATGGACACATCTTTATGGGGGCCACCATTTAGCCCACTACACCATCAGCCATTTTGGAACTGAAGTGGGTGCACGGGATGAGAAGGAATGAGCTTGTGCTGGGGACCCTCATGTCTTCTGCCCATATCCCTCTTCATGTCCTTTGTAGGCAGTTTCATTTACTCCCATGGATTCTATACTTGAGGACAGCCAAGTATCCCCAGGTTGGACTACCCCATGTCAGATCTATAACCACCCGCCAAATGGATATCCCCACTTGGATGTCCCACAAGTATCTCAAATTCAACAGGCCTCTAGCCGAATTCATTTGTCCCCAAAACCTCTTCTTCCATACTCCACCAAGTGGTCTAAGCCAGGAGCCTGGTGCCATCTTTCATCTTTTCCTTCACGTCTGAAGGAAAGTCAAGTCATCAAGCACTATGGATTCTACCTTCTAAACTTTTCATCCTCATTTTTCATCCTAGTCCACACTTCCATCACCTCTTACCTGGGTAACTGCACCAGCCTCCTAATGGGTCTTGCTGAGTCCAGCTAGCCAGGGTGATCTCTCTAAAATGCACATATAATCTCACTCCCTATTTAAGACCTCTGAATGTTTCCCATTGCCCTTAGGATAAAGTCCATAGTACTACTTGACATGGCCTTCAGAGGGCTGCCATTGCCCTGTTCTCCTTGATGGGTTTGCAACCTAGGTGGGTCCAGTCAGAGTGAAGCTCTCTGTCTCAAGTATTTGATAACTGAGGGAATTCACTTTCACTTTGTCCAGACATGGATGAGGAAACACACAGCCTCTGGAACTGTGGGCAGCCACCTTGTAACCCCAATGGAAGCCAGCCTTAAGATGATAAAACCATGGAAGGCAGAGTAGAATGGTAGAAAGCAGTCCTTGGTGATTTGACTGAGCTGCTGCATTAAGCTAACCCAAGTCCCCCCACGCCCCGTATCTGGACTTTTCAGTTGCATGAGCCGATAAATTATCTTATCTTATCGTTTAGCCACTTTGATTTACGATTACTTGTGACACAGTCTTACTGATATAAATTCCCTCTATGGTTTGGCCTGTGTCTACCTCTCCAGTTTCCTTTCTCATCACACTTTCCTTTGCAATCTGTGCTCTAGTCTTATTAAACTTATAGCAGTTCCTTGAATGCATTGCATGCGTGTGCATGTGTGTTGTATCTCCGAGCCTTTGTCCATGCTATTTGTCTCTCTGTCCACCGCACCCACATTGCCGGCCCTGCCTAGCCAGGTTTTGTTTTGTTTATCCTCCTGGCATCCTTCAGTTCACATGTCACTTCCTCCAAGAAGCCTCCCTGACTCCTAGGCTAGGGCCAGTCCCTTCACTCCTGCATGCATAGAAGCCTATATTTCCTTTGTAACGTGTATCTCACTTTATGGTGACTCCTTACCATGTGTGTCATGCTGGATTAAAAGCATTCATAAGGGCAGGGGTCACATTTCTCTTGTCCCCCATTTCATCTCCATACCTAGCATAAGACCTGGTGCGTGAGAGGCATTTAATTTTTGTAGAATGACTGGTAATTATTATTCAAAGCATCCCTAGGGCTTCTCCAGTGAGTTGAAAGCAGAGGTTGAGGGTAATTAAAGGACAGAGGGAAAAAAAAATTTTTTTTGGCCGAGCTACGTGGATTGCGGGATCTTAGTTCCCTGACCAGGGATTGAACCTGGGCCCCCAGCAGTGAAAGCACCGAGTCCTAACCACTGGACTGCCAGGGAATTCCACCCCCCCAATTATTTTTATTTTTAAAATTTATTTATTTATTTATTTGCGGTACGCGGGCCTCTCACTGTTGTGGCCTCTCCTGTTGCGGAGCACAGGCTCCGGACGCGCAGGCTCAGCGGCCATGGCTCACGGGCCCAGCCGCTCTGCAGCATGTGGGATCTTCCCGGACTGGGGCACGAACCCGTGTCCCCTGAATCAGCAGGCGGACTCTCAACCACTGCGCCACCAGGGAAGCCCTAAATTTATTTTTTTAAATTAATTAATTAATTTATGGCTGCGTTGGGTCTTTGCTGCTGCTGTGCGCAGGCTTTCTCTAATTGTATTGAGTGGGGGGCTACTCTTCACTGCGATACGAGGGCTTCTTATTGCGGTGGCTTCTCTTATTGTGTAGCACGGGCTCTAGGCGCGCGGGCTTCAGTAGTTGTGGCTCAGGGGCTCTACAGCACAGGCTCAGTAGTTGTGGTGCATGGGCTTAGTTGCTCCACAGCATGTGGGCTCTTCCCAGACCAGGGCTCGAACCCGTGTCCCCTGCATTGGCAGGCGGATTCTTAACCGTCTTCCCTGGCCCCTCTTTCCTTTGGCTTTAGGGGAGAGCTGCGGGCAGAATATGGTGTGCCTGACTTGCTCTGTGGGACACTGGGTCCCCAGGGAATCAGTTGTCTCCAAGTGTCCTCACTGTGTCTTGCTCAGCTTTGCCCTCTTCTTCCTCAAAAGTTGAGTGATTTCCCAACCTGAGCTCACAGCAGGCTCTATTCCCCTGTCCTCTTCCATCCACCTAAAGCACGTTCGCACACTGGCAGGATACCCAAACACACCCATCACTGACTGCGCCCTGGGAGTGTGCTCTGTTCCCATTACCTGGGCTCATGGTGATACCAATTGTCATGAGATTATCTGCCCCCTTCCACCCTTGAGCTCTTAGTGTGGACTGTCCCACATTCACCTGAGACAGTGTAGCCAGTCCTCCACCTATGTGGCATCACCAGTTCCCCTGTGACCCGTCCAAGGTAGTCTGACCCAAACTCTCTCTTGCCTCCATCGAGCCCTTCAAGTTTTTCCCTGATCTAAGGCCAGCATTTCTCCTTCCTCAGCATACTTAGAATGTCAGAGAGCTAGAGGCGGCCTCAGAATCCTGACAATACCCTGGTTCTTGGCTTCGGGCCCAGATTCTTAGGAGTCCTCAGTGGTAGGAATAGGGTCTAAAGTTTCTAACATTTTGCTTTTTAATAGCATTTTTTTCTAATTACAAAGTAATGCACGCATGCTCAAGCAGAAAACTTGGAAAAAACAGAAAAGTATAAGGGAATTTTAAAAGTCACCCTATTTATCCCATTCACCCCCTCAGTGGGCCAGTGCCTGGAACAGATTTGGTGCGTAATAAATATTTGTTGAATGAATTATCTTTGATCCCATCACCCAGAAATAAAAGCCACAATCACCTTTTGATTGTTTATCCTTCCAGTCATAGATATGTTATACTACCTAAATAAGATCATATTGTACACAGTTTTATGGCCTGCTTTTTTTCTCTCGGCAATACACTATGTGTTTTCCCATATTGATAGCTTTTTTACATCATTAATGCTTTCCTATTATTCTTCAAATGGCTCTACCATAATTTTCCCAGCCAATTCTCTACCATTGGGCATTTAAGTGATTTCCAGTTTTCTGTTGTTAGAACATCTTGCCACCCATCCTAGTACATATGTTTTTGTCCACATATCTATTTTTTAGGATGCATTCCTAGAAATGGAATTGCTGGGTTAGAAGAGTAGGCACATTTTAAGATATCTCATGCATACTGACAAAATGGCACTGCTAATTTACCCTCCAAGGCTATTGCCAGTTTTCAAAAAGACCTAAGTAAGTAAAGAAAATCTGGTACATTTTATCACTGGACTAGGTAACACAGACTCATCAACTCTAAGCTTTTGGCCAGAATTACAGCAATTCCGACCCACCATGTTAGTTATTGACACTTGCTGACCGGAAGCTAACTGGCTATCAGGTTTTGGATCAGTATGGAAAGAGAAAGCAAGTTAGTGACTTAAAGCCTATCAACTTTTCCGGGGGCCAAAATATTCAAAACCTGGTGACCCGTGAGGATTCCTAGTAATAAATAAAAGCATTGGGGACAACTGGACCCCGGTGTCTGGCATGGGCCCAGGACAGAATCTTAATTCTACAGGTGGGGCACTGCGACCCTGCCCGTGTCTAAACGCCCAACTCTTCTGACTCAAAGTCCACGCTGCTGCCCCAACTTAGTGCTACTCAAAGGAGGGCCACCCACTTGCCCCAACCTGCCCTGCCCCGAAAGGTGCCGCACACCGGCAGCGCCGCCCTGGCGGTGACCTGATGCGGTTCAGCTGGCAGCTGCGCATGCTCCGTCCTGCGCGCAGCCTCTAGGCGCCAGAGAGCGCGCTCCCCTCCAAGGCCCCGCCCCCACGGCCCCGCCCTCTGAGCCGTTGGGATTTGAATCTCTGGCGGGCTGCGGCTGGAAGTGCCGACCCTTCAGTCCGGCATGGAAAGTCCGGGCCCCAGCGTACGGTGCCCGGTGCAAGAGCAGCGTGCCCGTTGGGAGCGGAAACGCGCCTGCACTGCCCGGGAGCTGCTGGAGACCGAGCGGCGCTACCAGGAACAGCTGGGGCTGGTGGCCACGGTGCGGGGCCCGCACACCCTCCCGTAGGGGCGGGGACCCCAGGGTGTGAGAGGGCCCCTACGAGGTCGGTGACCCTGACTGGGGTACCGTGGGTCCTGACCTGGACGCCTGCACGTAGGGACCTCAGGCCGACTTACAGTTTCTAGCGGTGCCTTGGCACTGGCTTCATGTTTCTGCGGACTGCATGCCGGTATTCTCTCCTTCCGCAGTACTTCGTGGGGATTCTGAGAGCCAAGGGCACCCTGCGACCACCAGAGCGCCAGGCCCTGTTTGGGCCCTGGGAGCTCATTTACGGCGCCAGCCAGTGAGTAGAAGGGGCGTGGGAAGAGAGAAGGAGGGAGAGCTCTGGCCTCTGGCAGTGCACGGAGCTCAGAGTCGGAGCGACCCCGGTTCACATTCGGAGTCTGCCAGTTACCTCACTTGTGGTCTTGGCCCAGTGCCTTAATCTGCCCCAATTCTCCACCCGTAAAATGGGGTAATAGCACTACCTCCGGGGCAGGGGTAGGAGAATTAAAAGAGGTGGTGCTTGAGTAGTTCTTGGGCTGCTCTTTTATTGTCCTGACCTACGCAGAGAGCTGCTTCCCTACCTCGAAGGAGGGCGCTGGGGACAGGGGCTGGAGGGCTTCTGCCCCCACCTGGAGCTCTACACCCAATTTGCTGCCAACGCTGAGAGGTCCCGGACCACCCTGCAGGTAACCTGAAGATGACCTCAAGTCCTCCTTCCCCTCTTCCTCCATACATTGCCTCTTCATCTGCAGACCCAAACTTCATTTATACTGTTCCTGCATTTATAGAGCCCTGTGGGTGTCCAGCTCTGTACTAAGTTCCCTGTAGGGAGACGGGGTTCTCTCAGGAGCACACAGCTTCCTGAGGGCTGGGGATGTGTACACCGAAGAATACAATAGTAGGAGAGGCTTCTCTCCTTGCTGCCAACTCTTTCCCCGTCACTCTAGGAGCAATTAAAGAAGAACAAACGTTTCCGGAGGTTTGTGCGACTTCAGGAAGGTCGCCCTGAGTTTGGGGGCCTTCAGCTCCAGGACCTGCTCCCTCTGCCTCTGCAGAGGCTCCAGCAGTGAGTGATCTCACCCTGACACAGCCAACTTCTCTTAGAATTCTGAGTCTGTATGATTGCTGCTCTCAGCTTTGTGGGATTCCATGGGATTTGTCCCACTGTGTCTCTCCTGGGACAAATTGCTCCCAAAAACTTTTTGCAAGAGTAAATGTGAACCCACTGGAGTACCTGGGCTGTGCAGCCTCAGGCCCTTAGCTGGGATTGTGGAACTTACACTGAAGTGAGGGGCCTGTAATAAGGTTAGCAACAGGGTTTCTGGAGGTGAAAGGCTCGCCTAGCTTAGAATTTGTCCCTGCGGATGAGTTAAGAACTTAGTTGTCTGTAGCATCCTCCTTAAGTTGATTAACTTTCACCTTGGGATCTGGCCTCCTGAACCTTGGTCAGTCTGCCCCTCTGACTCTTCAATGTGGAGTGGAAGAGGGCCATGTGGTGTGAACCCAGGTTCTGAGTCTCAGATGAAAGAGGGGGATAAAATAGCCACAAGCAGGTCTTTCCTGGCTTTGCAACTGAAGTTTGTACAGGGGGTGATCTGTGTGTCAGGCAGAGGAAATTTTGCCCAGCTCTACTTCCCCTCATAACTTCCAACTGTCTAATTCCAGGTATGAGAATCTTGCCATTGCTTTGGCTGAAAACACAGGTCCCAACAGCCCTGACCATGAACAGCTCACAAGTATGTTCTTGCTCCTCCACAGCAGTCCTTGGAGACTGCTTCTCTTGTATCCATTTCTGGTTCTGACCTCCAACAATGTCTGATATGCCCCTATCTTCCAATGACTTGTATACAATGTTCCTATTGCCCTACATACTCTTTAAGAAGTTAGACTCTGACCCTGGTCCTCTCTGGAATAGCCTTTCACCACCACCATTCACCCAAAGTCAAAGTTGTGTTGGGAGTGGGGCATGGAATATTATTCCAGGGGCTGCCCGGCGGATAAGTGACACTGCCCAGAGAGTCCACACCATCAGTCAGAAACAGAAGAATGACCAGCACCTCCAGCGTGTCCAGGCTCTGCTCAGTGGACGGCAGGCAAAGGGGCTTATCTCAGGTAGTCTGTGTGCTTCCCCTCAATCCTCAAACTGCCCTTTTCCTACCCCCCATCCTCCCTTTTGCCAGCACATACCCCCCATTTCGTCAGCCTCCCTTTTCTTCTATTCCGTGCATCACGGTCCTGAAGCTGCACCAGAATAACAGCTCTCCCATCCCCCAGGTCGCTGGTTCCTACGCCAGGGTTGGCTGCTGGTGGTGCCTCCCCGAGGGGAGCCTCGGCCCCGAATGTTCTTCCTCTTCTCTGATGCACTCCTCATGGCCAAGCCTCGACCTGCATTGCATCTGCTGCAGAGTGGCACCTTTGCTTGCCAGGCCCTCTACCCCATGGCTGAGTGTCAACTCCACAGGGTCTTTGGCCACTCAGGAGGCCCCTGTGGTGGACTGCTCAGCGTAAGTAACAGGCGAGAGCCCTAGGTGAGGTAGGAGAGGCCCAAAATATACCTCAAGTGCCTGTGCACCATTCATCTCCTAGGCCTGGGCCCCCCTCACAGGAACTGAGCCACCTACATTGAGAGCATAGTAGGGCTTGGGGTTCATACCTGGTTCTCACTTCAGCCCTAAATTACCTCAATGGAAACAGCAGAGCCTTTAGCTTAAGGCTGGACATTTCTGAGCCATGTGCTAAGAGGTGGTCTCTCCCTAGCTGTCCTTTCCCCACGAGAAGCTACTGCTTATGTCCACAGACCAGGAGGAGCTGTCGCACTGGTACCGCAGTCTGACTTTGGCCAGCAGGTAAGTTATTTCCCTTCAGAAGAGTGCTGTGGTGAGGCCCACGAGCTGGAGGCAGCAGTTTGGGGCCTCTCTCACGTCTGGAGCTCACTCGCACCCCTCACCCCACTCCCCCAGCCAACACCCTGGGTGGTTTTGTCAGAAAAGAGTGCTCATGCCAGTGCCTGGACTATCTTCTCTCCACAGCAGCCAGAAGAACTAGAGGAATCTTACAAATTCGAGTCCAGGATACCTCGGAGTCGGGAGTACAAAGGAATCTTCTTCAGTACTAACAAAACACAGACTCTTCACGGTTTGAGAAGGGTCATTCTGTGTTTGCGTGAGACCAAGACACGCCATGTCATTTGACCAGCTCTTGAGAATCTGGACACCAAACCTGACCCAACTGAATCTCAGCTGAACCAGCTATTTTTATGTTGTATGTAGTTTCTATAATTTATTTTCCCACAGGATTTTAGTAAAGTTTTTTCTTTTTTGGAGAAGCTTTTTATCTCAGCTATGCAATATGAGAAAAGGGGTTTCTGTGCCCTGAAGGCTGGCATGACGGCGGCCTCAGGAATACAAAGAGAAGGACTGGAGCTCCCTCTGTCTTCTCAGCTCCTGCACTGGAAGACAGCCTCTTTATGTCCTAATAAGGGAAGCTTTTCAAGAAGGCCCAGTTGTTTTTAGGCACCTAGTATGGGTGTGTGTGTGTGTGTGTGTGTGACCAGCTGGAATGGAAAAAGCACACAGGATCATCCAGTCACAAGAACAGACTCTGTTTTACTAAACTGTCAGCTGTTGTCCCTCCTTCCCGGTGGGGGCTGTGACTGGGGCCCTTTGCTGCAGCCTTCCGGCATCTTCTCCTTAGCCCCTGCTCCATTTCCCTGGGAGTAGCTAGGTTCCTCGTCCCTGTGCTCCAGTTTAGGGGCTCCTCCCAGGCCTGACTGTCACCAGCCTCTTCCTCGTCCTCCTCTATAGATAAGTCCTCAGGAAAGGGTGTGCTGGCCTCTGTGAAGAGGAAGATCAGGCATGTTCCAGTCTGAGAGGCTTTGTCTCTACCTCCACCAGACTCTCACCTCCCAACCCTGTACCTGGTTCTGGAACCTCCACACCCTTGTTTGGTTTGCTCTCTCGTAGCAGCTGGTGGATGGCCTGTAGCTTCATGTGCAAAAGCTCCTGCTGGGCTCCAGCCAGGGTAGTCACACTGCAGATATGTCCACTCAGAGGCTGCCCAATCTCTGTGCCCACCTCTCCCACCTACCACAAGTTCCCCTAGCCACAGGGTCATTGCTCTGCTTACCGCTCAAAAAGGGGCTCCAGCTGGGCCATCAGACTGTTCAGGTGTTGTTCTGTCTGGGCCAGCTGTTGTGTCAGCTGGGCCAGCTGTTGCTCTGGGGGTAAGGGAGAAAAGGAGAGCAATGGTTACCAACCTTCTGCTGTCCCTTAATCCCCCCCAAGTACAGACTTCTGCAAAACCCACCTGACTGCAGTGAATCCTTCTTGTCTCCCTCCTCTTGGAGAAAAGTAGCCTCATCTTTCCCCTGCTGTAGAAAAAGGCAAGGGCAATGAGGTTCTCAATAACCTCAGTCTTGGGGCTTCCCTGTGGTGCAGTGATTAGGAATCCGCCTGCCAGTGCAGGGGACACAGGTTCGAGCCCTGGTCCGGGAAGGTCCCACATGCCACAGAGCAACTGGGCCTGTGCGCCACAACTACTGAGCCTGCGCGCTAGAGCCCGTGAGCCACAACTACTGAGCCCACGTGCCACAACTACTGAAACTTGCACACCTAGAGCCTGTGCTCTTCAACAAGAGAAGCCACTGCAGTGAGAAGCCTGCACACCTCAGCAAAGAGCAGCCCCCGCTTGCTGCAACCAGAGAAAGCCCACGTACAGTAACGAAGACCCAATGCAGCCAAAATAAAATAAATAAATTTACAAAAAAATAAGTAAATAAATTACCTCAGTCTCCAAAGCCAGAAGGAGGAGGACAATTTCAGGTAGACAAAACTAGTGGGTTTTTACCTCAGAGAATCACAATCACAACTAGTCCAGCTCCTCAGCCAGGACAGGAAGCAACATGTCAGTATGCCCCGCACGTGGTTGTTTAGTCTACTGAAACACTTCCAGGAAGGAGCAGCTGTCATCAGTTTGATAAAGTTCTGGTTGTTAGTTTATACACAAAGCCAGAAACTGTCCTGTGTGCATCTTCTTTTCATGGTACTGATCAGAGCCTTCCAAAATCATATCTTTTCAACGTGATAGCCCCTCAGGAATTTGAAGCAATTGGTCATACCCCCTGTCTTCTCTGGTTTAATAGTGCCAATCTTTTGCAGTCAGTGCTCATTTGACACGGTTTTCTCTGGTTGCTTTACTCTGGTTTGTTTTAAGAGCATGTACTGCTCTTAAAACAGTGCCCTCAAGAGAGTAACATTCTCCAGGAGTGTTCTGATCAGAAGATAAAGCACAATACCTCCTTCCTAGCATTGATTTGGGAAGTGGGTTATCACATCACACAACTGAACTTTGTCAAATAATAAACTGCTGCCAAATTATGTTTCTTTCATACTATACTTGGGTCCAAGAATAGAATTTATTATCTATCCTTGTAAAATTTCATCATTATATTCAGTCCCTCATTCTAGCCTGTCAAGTCTATTTTGGATCACGATTAGCCATCCCTTCTAGTTTCATATCATCTCCAAATTGGCTCAGCCCTCTATATTCCAATGCAAGTAAGTGATAGGGCCAGGGCTAAAGGGAGAGCCCTGGGAGGTACTACTTTCCATTTCAACAGTTTCAATCCACCACAATATACTGTCAGTTCACATTGCAGGGCCTCCTTCCCAAGGAGAACTTGAGACTGCTTGTTACCTCGAACTCTAAAAGCACTTTGGCTACAGTAATCAACTGCTCGTGCCAAGGTTGGAATCTCACCGGGAACTGCACTTACTGTAGTATGGACATTTGCTGGGTTCAAATCCCAGCTCCACCAGTTACTAGCTCTGGGTGGTCTTGAGCAAGTGACTAAACCTCTTCACTGGATTGTTGGGAGGATTAAATGTGATGATCATTATTTATTTACAATTTACCAAAGGCCCTTCACATCCACTACCACGCTGGATGCTCAAAATAACCCCATAATCTTAGAAAGCCAGGGAACTCTTGTCATTTTACAGACTGAAGGGAAAATGTGTCTTCTTCTTGGTACCATAGCGTCCCCCGGGGAGATTCAGGCTCGGGGCATCCCCACCCTTGATCGTCCCGCACCTGTAAACACTTGTACAGCACAAAAGCCACGGCGGCTGCCGTGTACAGCGCCCCCAAGGGCAGTGCCCCGGCCCAGGCCCGCTCGCGCTGGTTCTTGGGCGGTGGCGGCGGCGGCCGCCGCCGGGTTTCCGTGGCCCCAGGGCCGACCTGGGCGGCGTCCCCTGAAGAGGAGGGCAGAAGCGGTCAGTACAGCTGGGGTTTGGGGCCTGTGGGCAGTCCCAGCCTCCCTCCAGCTGCCCTCGCTGGTACCTGGGTGTGCCCGGTGGTCGGGGCTGGTGCGGTCTCCGAGCACCTCGGGCAGCGCTGACACAAGTAGCAGCCCCAGCGAACCCGCGAGCGACACCACGCTCGCCATTGCAGGCAGACACCGCGAGAACCGAGGCGGCGCCGGCGTAGGTCGGACGCACCCGAGCGCTCCCGAGCCCGTTCAGCTCCGGGCTTCCCAGGAAGGTCACGCCCACCTAGTGTGTGGGCGGGGCCAGGCCTATTTGCATAGCACTGTGGGTCCAGCTTAGTTCATTTAAGAAATTAGTTCATTTCTTACCTCTATATAGGTATTCTGTTAGCCAGGATGTCTCCAGAAGCGTACAGTCTTAGAAGATTATAACTGGAAGTGGTTTTTATTTGCCACGCCACCAATTTCGTCACCCTAACCGAAAAATAAATTTCCCCGTGGAGCTATAAAAGGTTAGACCGCGAGACTCACAACGTAGCTTGTGCTGAAGGCCTGTTTCCTAGGCTACGAACTGGGGACTAGTTCCTTCCTTGCGCCTAGGGGAAAGTCCCCGGACCTCTGGCAGAGAGTGCCGCGTGCGCATGTACGTTAGACCGTCCCTGCTTCTCACGGTTAAAGCCGCCAAGAAGCGATCCCGCAGCTGGTGGGAGAGCCGAGCGGCGTGTTGCTGGGGGTGTCATCCGTCTACTTCTATAGTTACGCAGGCAGTGCGCCATCGTGCGCACCAACCACACGGGGCTCATTCTCAGCGCGGCTACTTTTGTACCTTTCTAGAAAGTAGCAAGTTACACCCCTGGGCTACTTCTTATTCCTCCCCTTAACTACTTGTTCCTCCTGTGGCCTAATACATCACTGTATCATTTTTATGCAATTCCCATTTCGTGCAACGGCTTCCTCTTCCCCACCCTTTCCATCTGGCAAGTGCCTGTAATAGCCACCATTTATCGTGTAGCATGGTAACACGATAAATTTTTTTTTTTTTTTTTTTTGCTGTACTTGGGCCTCTCACTGTTGTGGCCTCTCCCGTTGTGGAGCACAAGCTCCGGACGCGCAGGCTCAGCGGCTATGGCTCACGGGCCCAGCCGCTCCGCGGCATGTGGGATCTTCCCGGACCGGGGCACGAACCCATGTCCCCTGCATCGGCAGGCGGACTCCCAACCACTGCACCACCAGGGAAGCCCCACAACAAGGTTTGATCTCTGCCTGGGCTAGAATCCTGCCTCTCCTATTTGACTAGCCGACCACCCAGAGGCAGCCTGGGCTGCAGAGCAGAGTAGTCCAATCCTCGACTCTAAGCCAGTTGACATAATCAATGTAAATAAGTGGTTCAGGCCAGGTGTAATAGGATAAATGGGCCCCAGCTGATTGTTGCCTTTAGGGAATTTGGGCCCACTATTGCCAGCTCTTCTGATTTTTTTCCAATAGATCAACAAATCGGGATTTCAAAATTTGGAAATCTCCAGTTTTTAAATGTTGACGAGGAATCAGTGGTAGACTTAGCATATTTGACACCTGAGAGATTTTTAAAAAGTCTCCTCTTCTATATAACAAAATTATTTTCAGTAATAATCAGGAAATGAAACAATAGTGTCCAGAAAAGAAACTACTAAGGGCCAGAAATTCAAACAGTGAATTATTTCTTTCGTTGAACTCTGTAGATACAATCTTGACGATATAAAAAAAATAGTTAAAATTAAATATACATTACAGAACAAGAAAGGGTAATGGGTTAATATTTCTTAGTTACATTATTGTATTTTTTGAGAAAGGGGCAAAAAACTTATACTTACATTTAACCTATCTGAGTAATGGATAACTCTAATTTCTTTTTTAAAGTTAACTTCTGCAAATTCGTCAAAAGTAATTTTTGCATATTCCTATTTAATAGAGAATACAGCTAGATTTGTCAGTCTCCACGCATAGTTGATTAAAGAATGCCTTTTACTAATTTTCATATCAAAAAAGTTTCTTTCACATGAAGCAACAGACATACAAATAGGAAAAGAAAGTCTTTTTTTTTTTTTTTTTTTTTTGCGGTATGCGGGCCTCTCACCGTCGTGGCCTCTCCCGTTGCGGAGCACAGGCTCCAGACGGGCAGGTTCAGCGGCCACGGCTCACGGGCCTAGCCGCTCCATGGCATATGGGATCTTTCCAGACAGGGGCACGAACCCATGTCCCCTGCATCAGCAGGCGGACTCTCAACCACTGCGCCACCAGGGAAGCCCTGAAAAAAAAGTCTTAAACATAAAGATGTTTGGCAAAGATTCATTAAAATTCCATTTGTCAGTAAATTCCAGAAATTTTCAATACAAATAAAAACTAAGTGGTCACCTAGAATGACAGAATTAAAGTAACTCAACGTCATTTTATTTGACTTTTTAATCACTGTGCTACCATTGTTCATTGTAAATCTACTGGTTAAATGCAGGACTGTGTAATATCATAGGAGACAGAAATTGTGCCCAAACCAAAGAATAACTCCAAATGGTTAAGAACTAATTCTGGCTATAAACACATGTAAAATGAACCTGTTTGTGTCAGGAGCCAGTTGTATAACTGGGCGTTCTACAGATTAACTTCCATGTAGATTATAATAGTTTTTTTTTTTTTTTTCTGGCCGCACCACACCGCAGGCAGTACCTTAATTCCCCTGACCAGGGATGGAACCCTCATCCCCTGCAGTGGAAGCATGGAGTCTTAACCACTGGACTGCCAGGGAAGTCGTAGATTAGAAAACTTCTAAAGGATAAGTAATATAAATGTGCTAATTTGAAGCTTATATAGTAGTATTAAAACTCATCAGTAACTACAACAATTTAGAATGTAGATCTACAAAATATTTTTGAGAAAGGAATATTTTATCACTGACATTTTTTAGAATTGCTGAAACTTGGTGATAATAAAAAAGGACACTGATTTTTAGTCAGTTTTGTTTTTAAATTCTCTACAGACAATACCCTCTTATTGCCTGGAGGGGCAGGATCTCTCCTGCCATCCCCATCCTTGGCACATTACTGCAATGATTTTAAATTTTTAAAAAACATTGTATGGGCCAGACAAAACAGATCTCTGACCTCTGGTCTAAGGTTTATATTTGGAACTTAAATCCCTCTTCCCACATCAACAGCCTCCCATGTGGTTGGGCTGTTTCTGGGCAGGGCAGGTACTCTGCTGCTCCCTGAAGCAAACAAGTGGAAACACAGGGCTGTTTCCCAGGACAGATCTGGGGCAGAGGTTGCTCTAATTCAGCTAACTTTTTTTTTTTTTAAGCCATCTTTAAATTTATTTTCCAAATATGAATCTCAATTAATGTTCATACACTGTCATTTAGCTTCAGGCTTTTTTAACCAAGAAAAAAATTCTCTTTTAAAAAATACATCTATTGAGGTATAACTGACAAACAATAAAGTACAAACAAAGGTGCACAATTTCATGATTGCTGACATATGTATAATGCATGAAAGCACAAGCATCACCAAGGCAATGAAAACATCCATCAGCCCCCACTCATCTTCAATCTAGAACACTGCTCCTGTCCCTCCCCATCTCTGTTTTTCATGATATTGACTTTTAGGAAAGCTTAAGGTCACTTGTCTGGTGGAGTGTCCCCCATTCTAGATTTGCCTAATTGTTTCTTCATAATTTGATTCCCATTGAACATTTTTGTCCAGGACATCACATGGGCAATGTAGAGTTCCTCCCACTGCATCCCATTAGGGACACAGAACATCACTTTGGGCACTTGGTTCAAGAGGTGTCTGTGAATGTCATGATGAAGGTCCCTTTCCCTGTCATCATCACAAGTGGTCTGTCTCTGGTACCCTGTTCCTTAATAAAGGCTTTGACCACCCGTGAGGATTCTTGCTGGCTCAGTGATGGCATTGTGGGTAGCAGATGGTGGTTCTCTAATTCTGCACAACTACACTTCACAGTTGGCATCTTCTCTAAAGAACACCTTTCCTTCCCTGACTCCCGCTCCTGTGTTTTTAAAGGCACCCTTGGGTTCATGAATTCTTTTCCTCCATCCAATGTGTGTAACCCAATATCTTCCTTTCTGAGGTCCAAAGTGTGCTGCAATGTGCCAGTAGAGCCCTTCACCCTGCCTCTGCATCCTTCTGGGTCCTAATTAGTTTTCAAGTACATCACTGCTGTCAGATATGAGCTTTCATTCTACTTCTTCCTGAGAGTGGACCCAGAGCCAAGCATTTCTCCATGACACCCTGACTGTCTTTATTGGTGAAGGACATTGAAAAATCAAGATCTGGGGAAGTAAACCCTTTTCAATGTTTGATGTAAAACATTTGAGGGTGTACATGTTAAGAACTATGAAGGATCTGAATCAGCTAACTTTTGAGCTTGACAGCTCCTAGGGACAGTTTGGATGAAGTGGACCAGGGGGAGGGAATCAAGCTTCCTCTAGCCCCCAAACTATTATACCAATAATAATAACAACGACAAAGGTCATCTTAACACACGCCCCTCGGGTCAGCCTTAGGGTGTAGTGGGACTGTAAGTACCAGGGGGCCCCCTCATCACATTTCACTTCAAAACATGCTCACTGAGGAATACGTTCTCTGTTCTCTGTCATGGGACTCAGAGTTGGAGAGAAAAGGCATACACCCTGTGGCAGAAAGGAATCTCTGTCCTAAGGCCTGGCTTCCTTGTCTTGTCGCTCCCGCCTCATGCCACTTCTGCCCGCCTTGGGGTCTTCATGAGCTCACCTGCCCAGTGGCTCAGTAAACTCAGGCCTGCCTCTTCTCTGGCCGAAGAAGTTGCTACAGGGTACAGAGGAGAGATGGGGGTGGGGGCGGAAGCCCAGGAACTGCTGGGTAGTGCAGGTGCAGGCACAAGGTGGTGTCTTTGTTCTTTCACTCATCCCTCCCCGCCCCCTTCCTCCCCGGAAACCAGTAACTTTGCCACCACCCGTATTGGAGGTGCTGAGCCGTGGGGGGCCAGGCCCAGGGAGGGGTGGGAGTAAAGGGGGCTGCCGCAGCTGTGTTGGGCCATAAATCAGGCTGACCCCCTGGCTCAGGGCAGGATGCCTGCAACTTCGGCTTCTGTACCAGCAGGTCTGAGCAGAAGTGACAACTACACGGATCTGCTACTGCCTGGTGAGCTGGGCGGGACAGGGGCAGGGGGAGGGGTCACGTGGCTCCATGTCCCACCAGCTGGGACCTGGAGGGTTAGGCTGGGCAGTAACACACACACACCCCCATCCTCTCACAAATACAGGAATCCCCTCCGTGACCAAGGCCTGGGGACTATGGGCCCTCTTATGGGCTGTGACGCTGTTGCTTCTCATCTCACTGGCTGTGCACTTATTCCAATGGACTAGTGGCTGGAGCAGGAACCATCCGGGACAGGGACGGTGAGTGGGGGGCAATAGAGATGGGTTGATCGAGAGTTCCCCCTTACCAACAAGCACCCTCTCATCCCCTAAACTCTGTGTTGCAGGCCTGGAGAGTCTGCGGAAGAGGTCCCTCTGTACGGGAACCTGCATTATCTACAGACAGGTAGGAAGCTTTCAGAGGGTAGGGGCACAGTGGCCAGGGTGCAGGGGGAGGAACAAAAAGTGACCAGATTCCTGTTCCCTGTTCTAGGACGACTGTCTCAAGAACCGGGGCCAGACCAACAGAATCCAACACCTGGAGGCCCTGCCAGGGTGAGTCAGTTGTGGCTGAAGAAGAGGGGAGGGAAGGTAGTGGGGGATTTTTCAAGGGTCCAGTGAACTTCTAACAGCCTTGCAACTCCAGGCTGCAGAGGAGGTGATGCGCTATACCAGCCTGCAGCTGAGGCCTCCTCAGGGCCGGATCCCCAGCCCTGGAAGCCCCATCAAGTACTCGGAGGTGGTGCTGGACCCTGAGCCAAAGCCCCAGGCCTCGAGCCCCGAGCCGGAGCTCTACGCCTCAGTGTGTGCCCAGACCCGCAGAGCCCGGGCTTCCTTTCCAGACCAGGCCTACGCCAACAGCCAGCCTGCACCCAGCTGAGACAGAGGGCCTGGCACAGTGGGGCATACAACTCCCCCGCCTCCTCTGTTGCCAGGGTTACTGCTACTCTGTCTGGGGCATGACTGTTTCCCAACCACCCCCTAAAGACAGGCAGCCATTGCTCAGTCACAGGAGTTATGCTCCCCGAACTTCCTATCTGAGCTGTGAGGGAGACATCTCAGAGGAATGGCAGGCCCCCCGTTTCTTGAGGGTGGAGGAAGCAAAGGCAGTGGCCCCCTCTCCACCGTTTTTTTCCCTCTATCTATTCCTCTCAACCCCCAAACTCCCAGGTCCTCACTCCTTCCGGAGCTTAACCCGATCCTCCCCACTCTGGCTGCCTCTTAGTCTACCCCTGACACCACAGTGTCTCCTCAGACACAAGAAGTGGGGGGGGCGTGGTGGTAAGAGTCTGAGAGGACACAGATGGGCATCCTCCTCAGGAGCCCACAAGCTGGAGGGGTCCTGGAGCTCAGTGACCTGAGAAACCCAAGCCTGGTCTCTGACTTGAGAACCCTGGCAGAATACCAGTCTCCATCCTGCCATCTCTGTTATGTGCCCAATTTTTTAAATAAAACTTCTGAAAAAGTGTTTAGATTTCACCTAGAAAGCCACAAACCTGCAACAGGCCCCACATGGTGGGGCGGTGACCTCTGCTCTCTGCACAGAGCACTTCTGGGAGCGTCTACCTGGGAAAGAGGGGCCAAGAAGGGCCGCAGCATCAGTGATGCAGGGGTGGGTGCTACGGGTGGAGGCCGGAGCCCAGCTGCTGCGGGAACGTCCCCAGGATTTGCACACAGAGCCTCCCCACTCCCATCACCTGCGGTCTGCAAGTTTCCCACCCTCTGACCTACTTTCCCCAGGGCCATCATCCACAGCCTGAGGTCTGGGCCATTTTCCCCTACAGCCTCTGTAGATCTCTTGACAGACCCTACTGAGGTTTGAGCAGAAAAAAAGGGGAAGCTGAGGCTTTTACTTCCAAACTTCTCTCCTTCCTACTTAGAGTCCCAGAGAAAATCACAGAGAAGGGAACCTTGAGCCTGAGACCAGCATGGTGGTCCCAATGAGAAGGGCGACACGCCTCTCCACGCACACACAATAACCCAAATGCCCCAGGGTTCCTGGACCTCTGAGGACCCCCAACCTGGGCCTCCCCAGAAGAGGCCCCGGTCGCGGTTAACGGCAGGCAGCTGGGGCTGTGTGGGAGGGAAGATGGCTTTGGGGGCGGGCACCGGATGCGGGGAACCGCGGGCAGCGGGATGTGGGGTTCTGAGGGCTGCTGCGCTAAAGACGGCTCAACGTGTCCGCGGCCTGGGAGACGTGACGCCCTGACCTTGGAAGAAGCAAGGGGTCCCGCCAACCTCCTGGGACGAGCCGGGAGCCGCAGCCGAGGTCTTAAACGCCGCCAAGTTAGGAACCCGACCTCCGCTCCCCGATCTCCCTCTCCCCGCGGGCTTCCGCGGCGCCCGAACCAAGCCCCGAGCGCCCCCGCCTGGTGCGACGCGGCCTCGTCACCACCTCTGCGCAGGCGTAATGCTACCCTGCCCACAGCATGCTGGGAGATGTAGTCCAGACCGTGCGGGGCTGACCCCGAAAGTCTCCCGGGGCTTCTCGAAGCACTGGCCGTGTAGCTCTCAGAGCTGCCGCCTCCCCCGTTCGCGGAACCTAGCGGACTCACTCTGTCTGAAGCTGGGTGCTATTTGAACTTTGTTCTCCTTCCAGTTCTCGAGGCCTGGACCCTCTGCCTTCCCCCTCCTACAACCCTTGAGTTTTTCTTACCGTCTTATCTCGCCTATCACCGAGGCTCGTGCCCTAGCCTAGGCCCTCAGGACTGAACGCCAGGACTGTGGCAACTTACTAATTGGTCCCTGAGTCTAGGAAATAAGTCGGGGCAGCCAGATCCGCCTCAGACACCCTTGCCACATCTCGCTAGCTGATCAACTCGTCTCACGAAATACCTGGTAGTTCTCGCCCCTTCCACAGCTCCAGGTGCTTTCCCTAGCAGCCTACCTTCCCTCACTGGTGTCTGTTTCCAGCCAGAAGGAGAGCCCTGTCCTCGGCAAATTCCCAGGGGCGAATCCTTAGGGGAAGCCACCAGGGCCCGCGGGGGTGGGGGTGTGGCCCCGCGTTCCCCCTCTTCCTGAGATTCCGGCTGGGAGAACAGGGTTACGCTCAAGGCTCAAGATGAAAAGAGGCAGGGTCTTTGGGTCGTCAAAGGCTCAATGATAGGAAGTTCTTAAGGAATTACTTATAGGTGGGGAAGGGCCTCGAAGCCCCTTCAGGCAAGGCCCCTCCAACGTTGACCTTGCTCTGCACTGTCAAGATAACTCTAAACTTACAAGCTGGTTTTGTCTACAAAGGAGGGAAACAAAGCTGGGACACGGAGAGAGACCAAGTCTTAATGACTTCATTTGAAACCTTGAATCCAGCCATGCCCAGAGCTAGACCCGCCTACTGAACTTTTTGGTTATGTAAGCTAATACAGTCCCTTTTTTGCTTAAGTCAGACTAAGTTAGATTTTCTAACTCTTCCAACCACGAGTTCTGACTAATTCTGTGGGGAAAGACCAGCTGACCAAGGCCAGCTGAAGATGCTAAACCTCATTGCTCAACTCCTCCACCAGCCACCCTCCTCTGATTTAATACTTGAATGTGCTATCATGCCATTTGACCCTAAGAGATTTCTGCATACTATGTGAGTTAACCTAGCCTCTTGCCAAGCTTTTACATTTCTATAGAATTGTATAGCTGGAAGGAGGCTGACAGATCTGACCCAAACTTATACCCACTGCAGGAACCACACTGTGAGCTTCTTCTTAAACACTCCCAGAGATTCGGAGCTCACTACCTTACCAAATGCTGCTTTCCTATCTTTTTTATTGAGACTTTTTTTTTTTGGCGGGGGGAGTAAAATCTGCTTGCATGTTACTTTTCACCAATTCTGCCTCCTAAGCTACAGGCATACAATCAGTCTTCTTCCTCCTGTACATGACAGCCCTGGAGGAATTGGAAGCCAGTCTTGCTGGATGGCCTAAGCCTTTTTTCCCCCCTTCTTCCCTGGAAGAGCTTTCTAAGGTTCCTTTTACAGTTCTTTTATAGACCATATTTGCAGCCTACTCATCCTTCCCATTGTTTCACTTGACCAGAATCTCTCTTAAAGTGTGGTGCTAAGAAGGGAATATAATACTGGCAGCAACAGTGGGGAGCCATCTCTTTATTGGGCACTAAATCTACAGGGACTTTGTTGATAAGGAATACACTCATTTAGCCTAGCTTAAGTAGAGGGGTGTTTATTGTAAGGAAACCTGGGGTAATTAAGAGACTGGATGGAATGGGAATCCCAGAACAGTGGCTATGATCTGACTGAGCCTGTGCAGACTGTTATTGGATCTCAGATCTTGGCATCACTGGGGACCTTGGGACAGGAGGATGTGGGTCTTCACACTCCTGCTCCTCCAGTCCTGTGACTCAGATTCTCCGTCTCTGCCTCTTTTATTTATTTCCCAATTTCTTCCCACTTTGCTAATTTGCATCAGCATCCCTTAATGTATATTCTCTACTTCATGCTTCTGTTTCCTCACAACAGCTTTGTATGTCCTCCTCTGTCTCATAACCTCAGTTAAATGTTTATAGGAATAGTGTGAGCACATGATAAAAAAAATCAAATACATCTGAAGGGTATACAACAGTGGTTCTCAACCAGAAGTGACTGTACCCTCCAAGGTTTATTTGGCAATATCCGGAGACATTTTTGGCTGTCACAATTGGAGAGGGAGTGCTATTGGTCTATAGTGGGTAGAGGCCAGGGATGCCACTAAACACACAGATCAGCCAATCTCAACAAAGAATTTCTGGCCGCAAAAGTTAAAAATGCCAAAGTTGAGAAATCCTAGAAGAGGGGGAAAAAGCAAAGTAAAAGGTTGTAGTTCCCAGAGGCACCTACTATTAATGGCTTCTGTTTTTAAGTCTTTTGGTGAATATCACTATATCTGTCAATAATACCTAGACTACCCAGAGCGAGGGGATTCTGGGCATGTGGCCACCCTACAGAAGCTTCCACACCCCCCAACAGCTCCCAGCTATAGGTGATGAACTTTTTTAAAAAAAATTAATTTATTTATTTTTGGCTGTGTTGGGTCTTCATTGCTGCACGCAGGCTTTCTCTAGTTGAGGCAGTGGGGCCTACTCTTCGTTGCGGTGCGTGGACTTTTTGTTGCAGTGACTTCTCTTGTTGGGGAGCACGGGCTCTAGAGCACAGGCTCAGTAGTTGTGGCGCTCGGGCATAGTTGCCCCGTGGCATGTGGGATCTTCCCTGACCAGGGCTCGAACCCGTGTCCCCTGCATTGGCAGGCGGATTCTTAACCACTGCACCACCAGGGAAATCCCTAGGTGATGAGCTTTACGTGGGCTCTGCTGAACTCCTGGCTGAGAGAATTCCCTGCAGACAAGTTTCTGGAGAACAGTCTCAGAGCCAAGAGCAAAGACCTTCAGGAAGGCAGCAAGTCCCAGAAACAGCCTGCTTCCCAGGAACAATGAATGGCTTTACTGAGTTTCCCTGACTCTCCAAAAAACTCATGGTGGATTGACTTTCTCAGCCCTTGAGGCTGGGAGAATGCAAACAAACCAGAGGGCAGAGAGACCTGCTGGAGGAAACAGATGAACCTCTGACTGAAAAAATGAGAGCCTGGAGGAGGTATGTGTGAAGCTCAAACACAAAGGATTTCCCTGAACATGAAAATGTGATATCAGAACTAAAAATGTCCATAGATAAATCAAAGGAGAGGATAGTCACTGATAAAACTCAAAAACAGATCTAGAAAATCAAATAGATGAAATATCTCAAAGCATGGAACAAAAATATGCAGATGCAAATCATGTGGTGAAAGATGGAAATTGGAACAGACCCAGGAGACTTAACTGCAAATTCTATGAGTTCCTGGAGAAAAAGGAACAGGAGAGGAGTGGTCATAGTTAAATAATAGATGAAATTTCCCTGAGCTGAAGAAAGACTCAAGTTACAGACTGGATTGGTAGGAAAAGACACACACTTATGAAGGCAGTCGAAAGGCACAAACTTCCAGTTATAAGATAAATACTAGGGATGTCATGTACAGCATGATAACTGTAACTAACACTGCTGCACATTATATATGAAAGTTGTGAAGAGAGTAATCCTGAGTTCCTATTACAGGAAAAACATGTTTTTCTATTTCTTTAATTTTATATCCATATGAGATGATGAATGTTCACTAAACTTATTGTAATAATCATTTCATGATGTATGTTAATCAAATCTTGATGCTGTATACCTTAAACTTATGAGTGCTGTATGTCAATTATATCTCAATAAAACTAGAAGAAAAAAACCCACACACTTAGCCACATACAGGTTAAAATTCCTAAGCTCTAAGGATATGAGAAATCTTACACATATCCAGGGAGAATGAAAGTTCTTTCTTCTTATCTGCTACCGTGGAAGTTAAAAGACAGCAGAACTGAATTTGAGTTAATGAGAGAAAAGACCTGCGACCCAGAACCAGCCAAGAAAGAAAGAAAGATATTTGAAGATTTGCAATAATCACTCAGTAGCTCATCTGAGAAATACTTTTAAGAGAAGACTCTAATGAAACAACAAATGAATCAGAACAGAGACTTCAAGATAGGGGAAGATGAAGAGAAGAGGAAAGAAAGCAGTGGGGAGCAACGAACCATGATCTATGTATTTATATCTATATCTCTATGTATTTATAACATGTAATAAAAATGCTAAATAAGGACGCTTGGAACAGATGGAACACACTGTGAGGGAAATTCTAATAATGACTAAATTATCTCAATAAAACTATGGAATCAGGAAGTGGAGATAAGGGGAAGGTAAGTGTTCTAGCACTTAAGTGGCGAGGGGTTGGGAGGATGAAAGAGAGAGGGAGGGGTAGTGAAAATCATCTAAAGACCATATCTTATTCGGGTGTAGAGGAAGTAGAAGATAAATCGAGTAGGATGGAAATAGCTGTTCTGGGTTCACACACTAGGAGAGTCATGTGTGCCTATATAGAGAGCAGGGCAAAGGATAGTAACTATTAGTAGAATGATGAACTCCAAATAACAAGGGGGGAAATGGGACGAACGGCCATTCATTCAATCCAGCAAAGGTAAAGAAAAGAAGAATTCACAACAATGTTAAATTTAAAAACAAGAAAGATGGAAATAAATCAAATACATCACTCATTACAGTAAACACAATCCAGCAAAGGTAAAGAAAAGAAGAGTTCACAACAATGTTAAGAAATTTAAAAACAAGTAAGATGGAAATAACAAATCAAATACATCACTCATTACAGTAAACATGACTGGACTGAATTCTTCCATTAAAAGTCTGTCAGACTCGGTTATAAATCAAATTCTGGTCCATATTATTTAAAAGAAACACACTTAAAGTGATGAAGAAACTTTCAAAATAAAGATGTGGGAAAGGGATACTAGGCAGATAAACAGAAAACAGTGGTAATGCTGATATCCAACAAAGGGAATTTAAGTTTCAGGCTGAAACTGGTGTGAGGACTGCTTAGAAAGCGGTAGGAGAGAACTTTTGGGGTGCTGGGAATCTTCTGTATCTTGACTGTGGTGGTGGTTACATGACCAAATACATTTAGCAAAACTCAAGGATTGTAATTTAAAATTGATAAAATTTAATGTATGTAAAAAAAACTTAATATATATATAAATTGCAATACAGTAAAGCTGGTTTTAAAAAGTGACAAAATTACTGTGTTCGCAAAATTTAAATGCTGAATGAAAAAATAGTGTAATACCAGAAACCATCTCAATTACCCTGTATCATATAATATATTATATCCCTGAAATACCATAAAGATAGCAAGCTTTTAAAAAGAGAGGTAAAATAAAGGGAATAGTTATTTCAAAAAATTAGAAAAATAGCAAGGAAAGAAACCAAAAGTAATCAGGAAATAACAAAAGCTGACATGAATGAATGGAAACAAACAAAAATACTAAGAAGCACAAATTTTTTAAAAGTTCTTTAAAAGTGCTAATAAAATAGAAAAACTTCTTGCAAGCCCAAGCGAGGAGAAAAAAAGAGAGAGTAAAAATAGAAAACATTAGTTATGAGAAAGAAAACATTATTACAGTTAGAAGAGAGAATTAAAGAATTATTAAAAAGTGCAACTTAAAATTACTCAGCAAACAATTTGAAAATTTAGAGGCAATGGATACATTTCAGGAAAAATATAAATTACCAAAATTGACCCAAAAGAAAGAGGAAAGGTTGAATGGTTCAACTGATCTTAGAAAAAACTAGAATAGAAAGGTAATTAGGGATCTACTTTTGGAAAAGACTGCGTTCAGTTGGTGCCACAGCTGAGCTTTATCTAACATTCAATAAGGGTAATTTCCATGCCATTTAAACTTGTCATAGAAAAAGAAGAAAAGCTCCCATATTTAATACATAGAGCCAGCATAACTTGATACTGTTCCTAATAAAAACTCTAAGTAAAAAAGAATACTGCTTAAATATATCAGACTTTTTACTAAATAGCAAGTACTGTTCTTAATAGTGAAACACTAAAATCACTTTATTAAAATAAAAATGTAGACAGAAATGTAGCCTGTTATTATCCTCATTGTTTAACGTATCTTGAAAGTTTTATCAAATGCAGTAAGACAAAGGAATGAATTGTTATGATTATCTGAGAAATTATAAAGCTTTTTTTTTGCTGATATGATTATATTATCAAAAAATTCCAGACTAGTAAAAAAAAAACTAGTAAAAAGGCAATACAAATTGGAAAGTTGACTGGATACAAGATAAATATAATGAAAACAAATTGCTTTTTTCCTATTCTAGCAATAAGCATCTTTTCAAATTGAAAATGGGGAAATATTCAATTCAGTTATAAAATTATAAAATTCTTGGATAATAACAATTATAGTCACCATAATGCCATGCACTCTTCTAAGCAATCCTCACAACACCCTCTTGAGATCAATTACTATTATCATTCTTATTTTACAGAAAAGAACACTGAGGAACGAGAGATTAATTGATTTACCCCAGATCATTGGCTGGTAACATGTTAAGTGTTCAGATTTGAATCCTGGCAGCTGGCACTGAGACTACCCTTGTAACCACTATGATACAGTATGTAAATTTTTAAAAAATTGAGATATAATTGACATATAACATCATATTAGTTTCAGGTGTACAATATGACTCAATATTTGTATATATTGAGAAATGATTACCACAGTACCTCTAGTTAACAGCCATCACTGCACATAGTTACATTTTTTTTTTGCTTGTGATGAGAACCTTTAAGATCTACTCTGTTAATAAGAACCTCTGTATAACACAGGGACCTCTACTCAATACTATGTAATGACCTATATGGGAATAGAACCTAAAAAAAAGTGTATATATGTATATGCATAACTGATTCACTTTGCTGTACAGCGGAAACTATTGTAAATCAACTGTACTCCAATAAAAATTAATTTAAAAAAACTACTCTCTTAGTAACTTGTTTTTTAATAAATTTATTTATTTATTTTTGGCTGCATTGGGTCTTTGTTGCTCGGGCTTTCGCTAGTTGCGGTGAGAGGGGGCTACTCTTCGTTGCAGTGCACGGGCTTCTCATTGTGGTGGCTTTTCTTGTTGTGGAGCATGGGCTCTAGGCGCGTGGGCTTCAGTAGTTGTGGCATGAGGGCTCAGTAGTTGTGGCGCACGGGCTTAGTTGCTCCGTGGCATGTGGGATCTTACCCGACCAGGGCTTGAACCCCTGTCCTTTGCATTGGCAGGCGGATTATTAAGCACTGTGCCATCAGGGAAGTCTGTAACTTTTAAATATACAATACAATATTATTAACTATAGTCACCATGCTGTACATTACATTCCCAGGACATTTTTTTTTTATGACTGGAATTTTTATAGTAAGTAAATTTAGTCAAGAATTGACTTCATATGTACTCATATGAAGAAAGTTATACAATATAATTAAAAGATACAAAGCAAAAGTAGGACAAACAAGAGAGCTTCCCAGGTGGCGCAGTGGTTGAGAGTCCGCCTGCCGATGCAGGGGCCGCGGGTTTGTGCCCCAGTCCGGGAAGATGCCACATGCCGCGGAGCGGCTGGGCCCGTGAGCCATGGCCGCTGAGCCTGTGCGTCCAGAGCCTGTGCTCCGCAACGGGAGAGACCACAACAGTGAGAGGCCCGCGTACCGCAAAAAAAAAAAAAAAAAAAAAAGACTTCATATGTACTCATATGAAGAAAGTTATACAATATAATTAAAAGATACAAAGCAAAAGTGGGACAAACAGAAAATGCAACCATCTCTTTGGCAGTGAAAGTGCTGAATCCTAACCACTAGATCACCGGGGAACTCCCTCAACACTCCCTCTTCCCTTCCCTTTGGAAGGGAAGATAAAATATCAGAAAAAAATGTCAATTCTTCCAAAATTAAAGTATACCATTAAGATAGTTCCAATTTGTATCTCAAAGAAGAGTCAAGGACAAATATTTTAAAAGAAAAAGAGAAATTTGCCTTACCAAACATCAGAACATGCTCTAAGACCACTTAAATCAATAAGTAAAAGGGAATCAATAGGTAAACAGGAATCCCAAACTAGGTGTTTGTGTATAAGGGAACATGGCAATTCAATTCATTGGAGAAAGGATGATATAATAAGAAATGGTCCTGGAACAGGAGGCCGTCCTTACTGAGAGAGGAAGCTGGGCTGGGACTGTGTACCAGCTGGGCTTTTGTTCCAGAGCAGTGGCACCTGGTCAGGGAGGGCACAGCTTCTCTTGCAGGACACTCACAGCATCACAGCTGGAGGTAGTGAGAGACTGACTGGGCTTCCAGGCTGTCTTCATGGGTCTGGCTTATCCCTGCCCTCCCACTTTCCATTCGCCTTGCCTCCCCAGCTGCCTGCCCTGCAGACTCCAAACTCCAGCATCAGAAGTAAAGATAATGACCTTTCACAGACCATTTAACTAGTTCTTATAAGTGCATTAATTGGGTAAGGGCAATTTCCTGTAACAAATCTCTGAATTGAAAAAAAATTATGTGCGTGTATGTATATGTGTACACATACCCTAATGGTCTACTTCTCTGCGCCATTTTTTATTGAGATATAATAACATTGTGTAAGTGTAAGGTGTACAATGTGTTGATGTGATACATTTATATGCTGCATTATGCTTACCACCATGGTTAGCTAACACCGCTATCATGTCACATAATTGTCATTTCTTTTATGTGGTGAGAACAGTTTGAGCCTTGACTGGCATACTAGATGAAGGACATGTAAGTATTCATTGTATTATTCTTCCAAGTTTCCTCTAGGCTTCGAATTTTCAAAATAAAATTCTGGGGGGAGAAAAAGAATACAAATGATCTAACATCAAAAGAAGAGCAAATCCAACTGGTTAACAAACATGAAAGTATGTTCAAATTCACTAGGAGTCAGGGACATGCAATTTAAAGTAATAAGGAGGTACCACTTTACGTCCATGGTGGAAAACTGGGGCTCAAAGCCATTGGGAAACGCTGAGAGCCAGTGTAGACCATGTGCCCTCAGTTAGCCCCCCAGGGTGAGGTTGCTAGGGGGTACACCAGTTCCCACCAGTCATCGGTTGAGCTGCTCTGGTGCGAGGTACTGATTTCCAGCACTTTCTCACTGCCTGCCAAAGAAAAGCTGCAAAGATGCTGGCAGTTGGAAGCCAGGCTGAAGCACACCAAGTGGAAAGACCAGGGGGTCAGGGATGGCTGAGGCTCTGTGTGCTTCTGCCTGCATCACTCAGATCCACTCATGCCCCTCCTTAGGTCATGCTGTCACTGCTTCTCCAAGGTCACAATTTCTTAAAAGTGGAGGAGGAAAGAGAGGAAGAAAACCTTACACTAGGAGGGTTAGTGGGATAAGCTACACTACTGTAGCTGGTGTTAAGGCTGCAGCGGAGATTCTTCCTTCTCTCCATCCATTCTAGACTCCCCCTCGCTCTCAAGCAGCACTTGATGCTGGTCTAGATGGCTTGTCTGGTGGGTAACCCAGACCTTCATTTCCAAGGGGTCGGAGCTCCGACAACTGTGTCCTTTTCAGGCTGGGGTGGTCACCGTTGCCCATATGTGGATAACGTATCACTGGGCACGAAGCACCAAGGGGTGCCCACGACTCTCCTGCGTGCAGGCCCGCTCCCCCTGCTCGCGATAGGTAGCAGCAACCCCATCTCCCCGTGATAGTCAGGCTGGCTTACCTGCCGGGATAATCCCCCTGCCCCAAGTGTGTGAGAGGGTCGGAGCCAGGCACAACTGCTAAGCGTGGGAGACTCCGGGCACCACATGGACTCTCTCTCTGCATCCTTTCGCTTCTGCTCCCACTGCTACCTGAGTGCTCATCTCCATGTTCTCCCACTGAAATTCCTGAGAACGAAAAATTGATAAGCTCACATCCTCTCTGATTTCCAGGCCAGGCCACCCCAGAGGCCACTGGCTGGTCTCTGAACAGGCCAGCCTTGAGTTTGCTGTCCACTTGGTTATCTCAGTCAGCTGAGGTCAGAGGAGTTGGAGGTCACATAACACAATTTTGGGGGTCTAGGGCTGCCTCATCAGCAGGGGTTTGGCCCCCCTTAGAAGGGGCTGTAGGTGTGGCCGGCACAATGTTTGGCATATTTGGTAAAGAAGCTGTAGTCCTATGGGACAGCCTTTTGTCACCAACCCTCCTAGTCATACAGTAAATTCATAATGAACTTATAGCCCACTGAGTGTAGTTTCCTAATTTGTAAAATAAGTGGGTCAAACTAAGATCCTTCTAGCTCCAAAACGACTGATAACTGTCTCTCCCCTCAGACATTTATACATAAACTATTATTAAGCCAGGACTGCCTCCAACCTATGCTTATGTAATTTATTTTTTGAGCCCCAAGTTTCATTTTTCAACAGATTCTAGCTGTTTTATTTATCTTTATTATATTTCAGTCTGTGGTTGGAGCCATCATTTTGCTCTGCTGAAATGTTTGAATCATGAGGTTGCCTTTTGGTGTATTTGCTTTTCTTTCTTTTTTTTTTTTTTTGCGGTACGCGGGCCTCTCACTGCTGTGGCTTCTCCTGTTGCGGAGCACAGTCTCCAGACGCGCAGGCTCAGCGGCCATGGCTCACGGGCCCAGCCGCTCCGCGGCATGTGGGATCCTCCCGGACGGGGGCACGAACCCATGTCCCCTGCATCGGCAGGCGGACTCTCAACCACTGCGCCACCAGGGAAGCCCTATTTGCTTTTCTTTAGAGCTCTGTGCCATCAGCATATATGAATGTGCTTTCTGTGTCACCATTCAAGACAGGGCCAAGCAGAGGCCTAGGGCACTCACTGGAGACCTATTGGCACTCTGCCTTCAGTGATCAAAGAGCTGCACGAATCCCCTTAATAGTGCTGTCAGATGGCCCACAGTCCTCCCTCCTGACTCTGAAGCTATTTCAACAGACTTTTAGCGATGCTTTTGCTAAAATTAGCACCTACTATATCTCCAGCCATGAACCCCTTGAGTGATGTCAGATATCATCTTTTACAGATAGGAACTTGTGACTTGCCCAAAGTCACACACTGTGGCAGGGGTGGCTTCTTTATCTATGCCATGTTCTTTCCATTACATCATGCTTCCTCCACAGTTCAGGAAACTTATCTCTTGTTGCCATCACAAATTACCACAAATTTAGCGGCTTACAAAATACAAGTTTCTTATCTTACAGTTCTGTTGGTAAGAGGTCTGACACATATTTCACTGGATTAAAGTCAAGGTGTCAGCAGGGCTGGTTCCTTTCTGGGGGCTCTAGGTGAGGATGTGTTCCTTCGCCTCTTCCAGCTTCTAGAGGCTGCCTGAGTTCATCAGCTTGTGGTTCCCTCCCTCTAGCTCCAGAGCCAGCATCTGCAGGTAGAGTTCTTCTCATGTCATATCTCTCTGCCCCTCCTTCCATGGTTGAATCTCTTTCTTCCCATGGCCCTGAAAGCTTCATCCTTCCAAAGACTTGTGATTAGATTGGCCTCCCAGGATAAAACAGGATGATTTCCCCATCTAAAGGTCCTTAACTTAATCACGTTAACAATTTTATCAGGTAAAGTAACCTATCCTGTCCACGGGTTCTGAAGATTAGATTGTGAACATTTGGGGGAGGCCATTTTTCTGCCTGTCACATGCTATCTGTAGATTAGGACCTCCTGGAGTCAGTCAGTGGGTTAAGGTAATGAAGATGGACAGAACCTGACTTTCAGAGTCTCAGGAGACTTCCTTGACTTCCTGATGTTGGCTGGACTTCACGAAAGTTTATACAGATGAGCCCCTTTTTTAAAAAAAAAAAAAATTTACTTCACTGCACCAGGTATTAGTTGCGGCATGAGGGATCTAGTTCCCTGACGAGGGATCGAACCTGGGTCTCCTGCATCAGGAGTGCCACTGGACCACCAGGGAAGTCCCCAGATGAGCCCCTTTCCACACAGCACATTCTTTCCGGAGGCCCTCATAGCTGGGCTCCCTCCTCTTGTTTACTGTAGAACCACTCCCTGAAATAAGCATGGAGGGGTCAGGAGAGGGCAAGAAATGGGCTTTGGTGTTTGTCCTCTAGGATCTCAGATGAAATTATGATCCTGGAAAAGCTGAAATGTACAGCACTGGCCCCTCAGCTCTGAGAAGCCCCCAGGCATTCCTGACATTTGGGTAGGTGAGGTGCAGCTCAGAGTTACAGCTGTCCTTTCTGATGTCCAGCCTCGAAAGGAAATGTACATGTCAATATCGCAAAGACCCCATGTGGCACACGTGGGGAAGGAGACGTACTCTGCTCTCATATCTTCTTCACAGAAGAAGGCCACACGATGGTCTAGGACTGAGGGAATGTCGAGTGTCATAAGGAGATGTGTATCCATCACCAAAAGAGCTAAAGAGGACAGAAACACAGACCGGCTGGCCTAAGACATCCAAGGCATTGTGGGCGTGCAGTTTAGCTCATCCAGTCCCATTTGGGCACCCTCCTTCCTAAAGCCTCCGCAAGGGTCGAGTTAGGCAGCATGCCCATTGATTCCTTTTTTGAGCACACACTCATTTGAAGATTGGTTTTGGCATTTTACCTGGCATCCAGGCCCTGTTGCACACGGGTTCTGAAAACGGGGACATTATCTCCAGTTTACAGAATTCCTGCAAGGGTTCCTGCAATTGATTTACACACACGCTGTCCCTACACCCCATGCCCTGTGCTCCACAGGTACCAGTACCCTGACCATGCCCCCTCACTCCTGCCACCAGCTGCTCTATGCACTCCCACTCACTCTCACAGGCCCCTGAGGCCCCCAGGGAGTCACCAGCACACACCACTCTCACTGTCTGGGAGAGGGGGCTGGGGTGTTGGAAACTTCAATCAAGCAGGGATGGTTAACAGCTGCAGGGACACCCTAGGAAAGAGTGAGCCTTCAAAAGGATATACTTATGGACTCTGTCCCCATGACCTTTTTTTTTTTTTGCGGTACGCGGGCCTCTCACTGTTGTGGCCTCTCCCGTTGCGGAGCACAGGCTCCGGACGCACAGGCTCAGCGGCCATGGGTCACGGGCCCAGCCGCTCCGCAGCACGTGGGATCCTCCCGGACCGGGGCACGAACCCGTGTCCCCTGCATCGGCAGGCAGACCCTCAACCACTGTGCCACCAGGGAAGCCCCCCATGACCTTTTAAGACTTATGAAAATGACCTGTCATTTCCCGCCATGGAAAAAAACCACAGCCATCACATGCACCCTTCAGGCCCCAGAATCCTCCATGCTTAACCCTCCAGGCAGGCTTGGGCAGAGATGCTCGCTTCTCACAGATGCCCCAACAGACTGCAGAGACCTGGGGATGCGGGTGCATGCTTGCACACTCACACCCATGTGGATGTCTGCCTCTCCCCCCGACACGTTTCTCAGGTGACAAATGTGTTCTTCTGTGTCAGTGGGCACTTTTTCTGGGCAGGCTGGGTGACACTGTTGGGCAGAGCTCTCATCAGACCCATAGGCCTATCACCCCTCCACACACCACTAACCGTACACTACGAGCTGCTAGCATGGGGGGAGGACCTCTTTCTTCTTCCTTTTTCCCCCCTGCAGCTGCGGGTTGGGGGAAGGGTTCTGAGGGGGAGGATGTCACCGACTCAGGGTGGGTTTTTCCCACCTCCATATCTTGTCTTGCCCCAGCCTCTTCTCACCCGCAGTGAGCCCTTGGGGGATCACATTCTGATAAAAAGAACTTTAGGGAGCCCTCTGCACCTCTGCTCAGCATGCACACCCTCCCCCCGTTTCCTCTCCTCCATCAGCCAGGCCTCTCAGTCCCTGGTCTTCGTCCACAAATGCCCCCTTTTTCACTGGGGCTGGGAGTAAAGGGACAGTTAGTTTCTGCTGTATAACAAAGTGAATCAGCTATACCTATACATATGTCCCCATATCTCCTCCCTCTTGCGCCTCCCTCCCACCCTCCCTATCCCACCCCTCTAGGTGGTCACAAAGCACCGAGCTGATCTCTCTGTGCTATGCGGCTGCTTCCCACTGGCTATCCATTTTACATTTGGTAGTGTATATATGTCCATGCCACTCTCTCACTTCGTCCCAGCTTACCATTCCTCCTCCCCGTGTCCTCAAGTCCATTCTCTACGTCTGCGTCTTTATTCCTGTCCTGCCCCTAGGTTCTTCAGAACCATTTTTTTTTTTTTAGATTCCATATATATGTGTTAGCATACGGTATTGGTTTTTCTCTTTCTGACTTACTTCACTCTGTATGACAGACTCTAGGTCCACCTGAGGGACTTGTTAATGAAAGAATTTTACTAGGAAAGTACAAGAGAAGCCAAAACCGAACCAAGAAGAAAGCAAAACCTTGGCTGGTCCAGAGTCTGCCCGCTCAGAACCCAGCCCTGCTCTTTGCCTCCCCTCTGAGAAGCTGCAGTCCATCTTCATCCCCATGCAAGTCCTTTGCTCATCTGCTCCCTGACCCCCAACAAGGTGCATGAATAGTCAGTGCTGAAGGTTTTTCCAGAGGCACACAAACTGTGGTGTCCCTCACCCTCACCCTCAGCCCGGGCTTTCCCAGAGCTTCTGCCTCTTGGACTCAGCTTGCTGGGTTTGGCTCAGATACTGGAACACAGGGGTCACGTCAGTCTGCCAGAAGGCAGGATGGGACAAGGAAGAGGCTGACTGGCCACAGGTGTGATCATTAGGGCAACAAAGGTGGAGGAGGCCAGGGAAAGGCTGTGAAGCGAGAGTCTGGGGGTGTTTACACAGGACAGTCAGTTTGGTCCCAGATGCTCTGTATCCTCCAAAGTGTTGCCTCATTCCCAGGAAAGGCTTTGGACTGAGAACTTCTCTGTGTGTGGGATTCTCAGCAGCTCTGTAGCACTACAGTAGAAGGGGAGCCGGGCCCACCCTGAAAGCCCCCAAACTGATGGAGAGAAAAGTCCCACCAAGTCAGGGACCCCCCTTCTGGGAACTCATATCTACTGGGAACCTCAGGATGAGGAGGAGGTAGGGCTCCACACTAGGACCCCTCAATCTGATGGGGAGGATGAAGCCCCACCCTGGAGCAACGATTAGGGAGATCCTCTTTGGTCAGTTGAGCACAAAAGAGCTCTGACTGCACACAGAAAGCCCGTGGACTGGGCAGCCAGGAAAGAAGCTTGGAGCAAATCAGGGTAGTTGATGAGGGTGGGCATTCGGAGCCCAGCACTGTCAAGGTGGGTCTGGGATGCATGAAGGAGGAGCACAGGCAAGACACAGGGACAGGCCTGAGTATTGGTTCTGTGACACCCCCCAGCCCTGAACCCCATGCTCTGGACCTCAGGTTCCCCTCCCCTGCCCCTCTGGCTGGGGCTCAGGGATGCCGTCTGCTTCACTGAACCCATCTGTCTGAGACTGGGTCACATCTTCCTCTTTTGTGACTGGAAGTCACAGGGCAAAGCACTAAGCTGTGCAGTCACGCAGGGAACACAGAGCCTAAGAGTGTGAAGGGACAGAGGGGAGAGTGGCAAGAAAGCCTGGAGCCGGTGGAAGAGGAGGGAGGCGAGTGGGAGCAGAGGTGCTCAGGACCATGGCTGAGGCCATCACCTATGCAGACCTGCGATTTGTGAAGGCTCCCCTGAAGAAGAGCATCTCCAGCCGCCTAGGACAAGGTAAGGGTGGGTAAGGTGTCTCCTTGATTCTGCATCTCCATCCTCCTTGAAGACCCCACTCCCACCCCAGAGACCCCAATCCTGACGCCACCTTTTCTCTCCTCTCCAGACCCAGAGGCTGATGAAGACGGAGAACTCACCTATGAGAATGTTCAAGTGCCCCCAGGCCCAGGAGGACCCTCAAGCTTGGCTTCCGCTGGATTAGGGGACAAAGCAGGTCTGGAGAGCCCAGGGGATGTGTGTTTATGGGGGACTGTGTCTTGCGCTGGGGAGTCCACAGCATTCTTGGGAGGACAATACCCTTGGAGAAAGGCTGGGGATTCTCAGGAAGAGAATGAGCACCAATTATGGGAGCTAAGGAAGAATAAAGCTCCCAGCGGGTAAGGTGGAGATCCCGGTGGGGAGCTAGGGCTCCACGGAGGGATCAGGGCAGCCCTGTTGGGGAGCTGAGCGCGCGTGGGAAATGGGAAGTCCAGGGAGAGAGAAGAGAGGGGAGGGGGGAGGGGGGAGAGCACTCCCGAGGAGAGGGTTTTGGCAGGCAGACGAGGGCCCCCAGAGTAAAAGATAAAGGGAGACCCAGGAGGGCGATAGAGGGTCCCCAGGGAAAGGATAAGGTAAGACCCAGGAGGGACACGAGAGTCCCAGGGGAGATACGGAACTCCGGAGAGCGCTAAGGGTGTCCCAGAGCAGTGGCAGAAGGCACCTTTGGACAGACTGGGGTCTCGGCGCGGTGGAGGGGGTGAGTAGGGTGGGGAGAAGGGGTATTTCCTGGCTTTCCCACCTTCAAACTTGAGTCGATCCCTTCCGCAGGGGTCCAGTCGGAGCAGCCAACTGCCGCCTGGAGCCCCGTGACGTCACCAGCTGCCGGGCGGATTCTCCCCTGTAAGTACCTGGTCCTCCCCGCCCCGCGCGCGCCACCCGCTGCCCAGCTCGTCTCGGGCCAGCGAGTGGGGGCGGGGCGCGGCCTCGGGCTGCGCAGCCCTCCCCCACCAGGCCCCCCGGGGTGGTCGCGGAGTCAGGTGCTGGCACCGGTCCCCGCGGGAGGTGGTGCTGGGCCCCGCGGTGTGCAGGTCTGGCCCACGGATTGAGCCCGGGGCGCAGCCCTCCGGTCAGCCCGGGCAGCCCCGTGACACCCTCCCCTGCCGCTTTCACCCTCATCCTTAGAGAGATCTTTCCGACGCATCGACCCAGATCGTCTGCCCCCTTCCCCCTTACTATGGTCTCCATTCACGTACCCACCTCTCCGGTCTCCGTCTGAGATTTAGTTCCCCGTCCTACCAGGTAGTGCCCCTCAGTCCTTACCGGTAACAATCCCCAGCCCTTATTCGGGAACACCTTACCTCCACCACCTGCGGAAACTCTGCCAGACAGAAACCACCACGCGTGCTCCAAGTCCTCTGCGGGATGCTCCTTCCCGTGAATCTCCTCCACCCACACCCCCTCAGTCTATCAACTTTCGTGGGGCTCACGGCCCCCCAACCCACTGTCTCCCTAAGGCCAAGCATCCTACGTGCAGTACCTCCTCCTGGGCCTGCTCCTCACCTGCCTGCTGTTAGGGGTGGCTGCCATCTGCCTGGGAGTGCACTGTGAGTATGGCTGCCCCCCATTTCCCATTTCCCCCAGACAACGTTCTCTCCCACTCTCCCCAACAGCTGCCCTGCCTAGCAGGGCCCGGAATCACTACCACCACATCCTCAGCTTTCGTCTGGCTTCCAGCCAGGTCTGTTTCAGAGTGCCGTGACTTCCTAAATTGTCCTCACCTAAACCAGTACCTCCTTAAGCTTCAGGCAGTCAGATCTTATATTCCATTCCAGCCTGTTATGCAGAAAGTTGCAAGAAGCAGCAAAAGGACTGATGCTGAAGCCTCAGGGCACCAGAGCATGGCTGAAGATGTCCTCCAAATCTCTCTTTATGGCCAAACAGATTTCCAGGTGTCTCAGCAGCTCCAGCAGATGAACAGGGTTCTGGAAGCCACTAACAGCACCCTGAGGCAGCAGCTGCGCCAAAAGATAACCCAGCTGGGGCAGAGGGAAGAGGATTTGCAGGGGTCCAGGACGGAGCTGGCCCAGAGTCAGGAAAGACTACAGGTGGAACAGAAGGTTGGACAGGCTACCAAAGAGCAGTTGCAGGCCTGCCAGTCAGATGGGGAGAAGACAAAAGAGGCCTTGAGAAATAAGGAGATACAAAGGATGAACTTGGAGCAGAGGCTGAGCAGCGTGCAGGACACACTGAAGCCCTTCTTCACATGCCTCTCACCAGGTATCTGCTCTGGGAAAGGGGAGATGGTAGGACCTGCCATGAAGGATGGATTGAAGTGAGGGGTCTATCTATCTATTAGGAAGCCACTGAGTTGTTCAGGAAAGGGGTAATGAACCAGAGTGCTGGCTGACATGACTTGTGCAGCCTGGGCCAACAGGGCGAAGGATCTAGCTGCATACTGGTTTTAGGGAGGGCTCACCCAGCTCTAAGGCTGATCCTGTAGGGGAGAAGAGGGTGGTAGCCAGCAGTGCAAATGACTGTCCAAAGCAGCAAACTCAGGGCTCACCTGGCTTGACATCAGTGTCAAGGATCTGGGAACCCCCTGAATTTGGATGTGAAATTGATTGTTCGCATGTTTTTCTAAAAAGAGGACCTGTAGCTTTAATTAATTCTCTCTACATCTGAGATTCCCCAAAAGATTAAGAATTACTGATGGATGAGGTACAGTCTGGGGCTGGGGCAAGGCAGCTGAAGCTCTCGCAATGAGGTGGGCAGGGATGTTGTAGGACAGGGAATTAGGGTGGAATGCTCATCCCTTTTGAAAGGAGGAGTCCAGCCCGTGTGTGGGGATGAGGGAGGGGGACACATAGAAGGTCTGCCAAAGTTGGCTGAGGTTGAGGCAGGGTCCCCAGCCCAACGGGACTGGAATGTCTATGGACTGGTCTAGAGGTTAGGCTCTGTCTAGCTCAGGGGCATCTGGCTACTCCCCCAAGGCTTAAAACAGAGAGGTTATGTACAGACACCCCCAGCCCTCATTTCTTTAACCTTCTCATTCTCTACAAGGCTCAGTTCCATGACAGTGCTGCCCCCTCCTTCCCCACAGCTGAACCCTAGACCTCAGCATCCCAAGCTGCTCTTCCGCTGAAAGGATGGCTTCGGGTCTTCACTCTGACCACGGCTGGCCCTCTATAGGCTTTCCACACACTTCTTCTTCAACCTCACGGAGGCCTCCAACCTGCTGGCTCCCCTGTTTCCTCCCTTCCCATCAGCCATCACCTGTCTTCACTTCTCTCTCTACCCATCTTGGATTTGGGGGCCCGTCACTTCAGCCAACCCGCTCACTCCTCGGCTCCATTGTCCTGGATGAATACACATGCCTGCACCCAGGGGTGACAAGCTGTGCAGTCATTCTGCTTGGTGCCACAAATCTCTAGTCTCAACTTCAGCTGGGGCCCCAGCACTGCCTGCCTTGGCAAATCTGCAGTGGTCGGCTGGCTCTCTGTACCCTACTACCCTCTCTCTCACTCTCAGCAGATGCCCTCCTCTGTCAGAGAGGAACACCCTCTATTTTTGATCAACAAATCTATCCATTTGCATTTTTCTCCATCTTCATGTCTTGCAAGGATAACTGCAACAGCTTGCTGAATGTTTTTCCTAAACATTCCCCCCTCCAAATCCACCTTTCATGTTGCAGCCAGAGTAATCCTTTAAAAACAAAAATCTGTTCATGTCATCCCAGTTAAGATCATGTCATTTCACTTAATTAATTACATCAAAAGTTACGGAATACATACTATATGTCTAGCACTGTACCCAGGCACTTGGGATACAACCAGAGTACAAAATGCTTCAGTGTAAAACCCTACATTGACTTTCTCTTGCTCATAATATAAAAATAAAAAAATCCTCAAGCTGGCCTCCAAGGCCCCTGCCTACCTTTCAGCATGCTGCTTGTCCCCTCGCCCTCGTCCATTTGGCCACACCGACTTCTTTTTATTCCTTTAAGTTGCTGTTAGACAGTAACCTAAGGCGGTAGCTGGGTGGGGATGAGAAAACGTAGACAGAAGAGAGGGAGCTGGAGGAGAAGGAATGACTTTTGAGTGATGGAGGTAGGACAGATGGGACGAAGCAATGGAGGGAGGTGGGTTGGGATCAGGAGCATAGACTGGGGTGCGGGATGTTAAAGAAAGAGGAGGTTTATTTCTGACAGATAGTCAGGAAAAGAGGAACAGAGAAGAGACAAATTTTTAGGTGGAGAGGAGGAAAATGGAGAGAGTTCACACGTCAAGTGTCTGAATTTCAGCAAAGCAGGCAGCAAGGTTGTCTACTTGTGGAAGAGTGGAGGGGAAGGTGGTGGCTAGCCGCTTGAGGAGTGTGGGAAAGTTTGAATATGCAGTGAGAAATGCTTTAGGGAGCCAATGAGATGAATGGGAGGCCTATTGAACACTTGTTTATCGGGGGCCCAGGTGAAGTTAGCCAAAATGGGGGAGTAAACGGCAATTGTTCAGAAATTGGGGATAGTACCAGCGGTCCTTTTCAAATAAGCCTCCTATATTTTAAGGAGTAAAGTTGTTGAATGTTACAGGATTTTTACTAAGTATGCACAGATATGGCATTTCCAGGGAAGGCAAGAAAGAAAGATTGCAAAGATTAAGGACCAGAAGTCAGTGAAGGCACTGAGGTTCGACCCCAGGGAACATTGTTAGCAACCAGATTGCTGAGTATTCACTTTCATCCCAAGTGTTGAGATCTCCCTCCTGGGTCTGGGCAGTGCTGTCACACTCTTTCTTCTTTTTAGATTCCTGCTGTCCCTTGGGATGGATACCGAATGAGAGGAGGTGCTTTTACATCTCAATTACTAAGAGAAATTGGGAGGACAGCCAAAGGCATTGTAAATCTCTGTCCTCTGAACTGGCCAAAATCAGCGACACGTCTCATTCATATGGAGTAAGAAAACCCCTATTCAAAGACGGTATGGGTATTGTTGGGTAAAGGGACATGTGTCATCAATCAGGGATGGCAGTGCACACAGGGCGTGCGTCCCTTTTCCATGCAGCTTCTCAGCACAGTGCTCCAGATGGCCCTATTAACTGATTAGGGTTGGCGTGAGAGTTGAAACTTAATGAGCCATCTTTACGTTAACCTGTTTCTCATCTCAGCTTTCTGGTCAGCTCTGGGCTGCTGAACAGGTTCTTTGACTCTCATGGCCTCTCAGGCAGACAGGTTCCATACCTGGTGGGCTGGATTGTAGGGATTGGTTCCTTGTGACCAGAACAGCCCACAGAATGACTCTTCTTCAAAGGCTGGCAGAAATTCTTACCCAGCATGTGTGTGTGCGTGTGCCTGCGCGCATGCACGCACGTGAACTGAAGGGTCAGCCTGCATCTGCAGGGTGGCACTTGAAGGATGCGGGGATGGTCACCGATGAGCCGATGTCATGCACCAAGGTCAGGCACAGTCCTCTTGCCAAAGCTCATAGCCTCTCTAGTGTTCATTTTCTTCCATCAGCCCAGGTGCCCTCCTCCCGACACCCTCTCCCTCCTCCTATTCCAATATTTCCCATCACTCCTCACACACCTCTGGTCTCTCCGAATCTCCCTTCAGCCTCATTATGCCAGAAGCTTACGTAAGGTGTTGGCACAAGGTGGTTCAGCTGAATCATACTGGATTGACTTCAGAAATCAGTTCTGGCAGTGGAGTGATGGTACAAGATACAATGGGTAAGTTTGTTAGGACTTTTGGGCAACAAAAATCCTCTATAATCCCTTCATAAAGACACAGGAATGAGATCTCCCTCCAGGTCCTACTCTCAAAACTTTTTCACAAATCAATGTTATAATTGCCCATTTGTCCACTTCTTCTATTTGATTAATAACAGGCAGGCTTGCTTTCTATTCTATCCCCAGTACCTAGCCGTCCCTGGCACGTGATTTAAAAAAAAAAAAAATTACCACTTTGGGACCTATGTCATCTTTCTCTCAGGGGGCTAAGTTGAGGATTTAGCTAGGGCTTCACAGCCGATAAAGAACCCCGGCCTTCTAACTTCTCAGTCCAGACAAGGCTACCCAAACTGAGGTTGTGCTTTTTTAGTCAAGGCCACTTGGTATACCAGAGTTGCCCCAGGGAAGTGAGAAAGGAAGCAATGGGATAACTTTGAGAATCAACCCCAGGGACCCTGAAACAGGGAGTTACCTAACTGGAGTTTCCATCTTTAGGAACTTGGGTGACATTTTCCCCTCCCTGGTCCTCTAGCCTCTTCGGGTTGGGGTCCAGACACCTGTACCTGAACCATCCCATGCACGGCTTTAGGTAGGCAGGGTGAGTTAGGACTTGGGTTAGGTTTGTGCAGGGCAAGAGAAGGGAGGATGGGATAGGAGGGGGCCAGAACTTATCCCAGTGCTACATCACCACCCTTTAGGTTTTATAGTCAAAGCCAAAGATGTACCAAGGTAGATGGCGAGAGGCAGGCAATTCTGAAGGTAGAGGACTGTTATTCTCCTCTTCCCTCCATCTGTGAGCTGGAAGCTTTCAGGTATCCAGATGCGGACCCCTCTTTGCACTGAGCTGGGTAAGTGTCGGGGATGGGACTGAGGCGTGGGAGTCCGGGGGCAGAGGGTCTCAGGGCAGGGGCCCAGAGGCCAGGGGGAAAACTTGTTCCTGTAAGTGACAGCCATGTCCACAGCCTCCAGGCTGTGCTTATGTAAGGGGGTGCTGAGCAGGGGAGGCTGGCTATGTGGCTGTCCAGGGAGCTGGGGAGGAGATGGGTTGAGCTGGATGAGGTTCTTAGGGACAGTCAACTGTGGAGCTCCCTGATGCTTTAATCCTCCAGATACTCACGCCAACAAGAGCCTAAGCTGTAGCCTGCAGGTCCTAAGATCCACCACCCTCCAGCGTGTCCTCACTCTGCCTGGACAGTGCCTGGCCAAGGGCTGATCCATGCCCAACATTTCTAGGCAAGCCTGCTGCCAATAGAGATCCTGTCCCAGAAACTGGACTGTTCCCAGGGAAAGTGTGAAGCAGCTTCTAGAAGAGATTTTGGCCTCCCCCAAAACCTCCCATAGTGGAATGGGTGGGGAGGGCGCACGGGCTGAGCGGATAGGGGCAGCCCGGAGCCAGCCAGGCAGTTTTATTGAAATATTTTTAAATAATTTGCACGTGTTAGTCTCGTGTGTCGGCAACGCTCTGTCTGGTTCAGTGATCCCCACGGGAGAGCAAGCTCAGGGGATGCAAAGGAAATGTTCTGTTCCTCACGTCCATGCCGAGGTTCCCCTCTACAGGGAAAAGAGCTGCTCAGCCCATCCGGGGCTGGCACAGTCCAGCATGTGCTCTCTGTCCTCACAGGGCATCCTGAAGGCCAAGGGTGGAGGCCGGAGACCACAGGCCCCACTGCTAAGAGCGTGCCCCAGGCAGCTGCAGGCTGGTTGTGGGTGGCTTGGCATGGTGCCCCCGGTGGCAGAGGAGACTGCCCGCCTCGCAGTTCAGGTTGCGGTAGCGGGCCACAGCTGGTGTGGGGCGGGGGCACATGGACAGGAAGCCAAAGCTGAAGGGGCTGAGGCAGCAGCCAGGGCAGGGCAGCCCCTCCTCGGACTCCCGGGGGGCTGACGGGGGCGGCGAGGGTTCTGTCCGCTCCAGGGCTGCTGCACGGGGCAGGCTATGCTGGGCCCGGTTCCAGGGCTCCCCAGCCCAGCCTTGTGGGGAGCTCACCACCACGGCTGGGGGGTTGTTGTTAAGGGGGGCTCCTGATCTAGGGGACCAGGGCTGGGAGGCTGAGGAACAAGTGCTGATGAAGTTGTCTGTGGCCACGGCCAGGGGCAGCTGGGGAGCTGGCCCCGGGGCTTCTGGCTCAGGGCTACTGCCCTCACACTCCATCTTCTCTTCAGCCGAGGGGCCCACAGCAGGAGGGCCAGGACCTGGCAGTGCTGTTTCCATACGTCGGGGAAGTTCAGGGGATGATGGTAGTGAGCGGCAGCGGCGGGCAGGTGTCCCAGGCTGGACCAAGGTCTCTGGAGTGGTCACCAAGGGCAGCTGGGTGGAGGGCACTGGTGATGGTGGTACAAGGGGTAGGGGGGCAACTGGCTTGCTGGGTGTGTCCAGGAGCTTGATCTTGCCACCTCTGAGGTCTTCCCGTAGTGAAAAGGGGTTGACTCGAGTCAGATTGTCCCCCCAGCTGGGGGGCGATTCTGGCGATGGGGGCAGGAAGAGGTCTGACCGGCTTCGGGAGAGCCGAGGGTCTGGCCTGGGAAGTGTGGCAGAGGGGCCCCCTCTTGGAACAGACCCTGTAGACAGAGAAGTCTGTGGTCACTGTTCTCAGCATTGATCATAGTTCCCTGAGGGTCTCATTCACCAGGAGGCTGGTGGAACTAGAGCTGAGAAAAGGGAGTCCCACAGGGTGCTTTGGAAAGGGGGAGATGTCCCCTCCAGCCCCCTTTACCTCTTCTTTCCTTGTTCCCCTCCCTCAGGCTCTAGAATTAGAAAACTATCTTCTCTGAGATATCCTCTCACCCCACTCCCGCCCCCAGGCTCCTCAACTAATAAAAACACTTAGTCTCCCCGGATGATTCTGAGTTCTAAGGAAGAGAGAGGCAAAAGGACCCCAGTTGTGCTCACTTACCCTGACTCTGTGCCAGGGGAGCCCTGAGGAGGGGGGCTGGCTCAGGCAGCTGCTCCAGGATCCATTCCAGGTGCTGGGTGATTTCAGTGAAGGGAGCACGAGTGCTAGGTTCCATCTGATGGGGAGAGACGGGCAGCTTCACTCAGTGCTCCAGAAGAGGGTCCCTGAGTTTCCTCCTGTCATCTGGGCCGGCTGCCCTTGTCAGATGGTGGGTGGGGGTGGGGGCAGGGAGGGAGTGAGGCTCTTACACTGCAGCAGTGGATGGCCAGGAGCAGGAAGGGCAGTGGGCAGTCATCCCCTACCAGGGTTCGGAAAGCAGGCACATCCAGGCCGAAGTCCTGTGGGGACAGAGAGGAGGGGCCTCCAGGTCAGCCTTCCTCAAGTTCTCCTGCTGTCCCCCAGTCAGGACCTCAACCTCCAGGGAACCCTCCCTGGTTATGATGTGCCTAGTCTGGAGTCCTCCTTTTAAACCTGGACGCATCATTCACCTCAGTACGGGGTAGGTAGTCAGGGTCCGCAGGTACTCGTGCGATGAGCTCACAGAGGACAATCCCAAAGGCAAAGACGTCGGCCTAGGGGTAGGAGCGAGTGTCAGGGGGAGGCATTGACAGTTTCGTGTAAGAATTTTGTCAGAATACGTCAGAATTTGGGGGAGTCTTGACAGTTTTCATGTGTTGGAAGGGGTGTGAGGGGTAAAGGGGATCTTGGGGGTCTTCTGAATTATCTGGTAGGGTTGCTGAGGAACTTGGGATGGAGCCTTATAAGAGTATCTCAAGGGTCTCTGGAAGGCCTTGGGGATCTGAAGGGTTGATATCTTACCTTCTCATCATACAGCTCACCCCGCAACACCTCTGGAGCCATCCAGTATGGGGAACCCACCACAGCCAATGGCTCCTTCCTTGCCCCTTCCCTGCAGGGGCAGGGGCAGAGTGGTCAGGAACATCCTACTCAGACACCCTCCCCAAACAAAAGGGGATGAGGTCAGCCCCCTCGCTACCCCAAGGGAAATGTCCCTGTGGGCTTCACTTAGATAAGGGGCATCTGGGAGATTTAGGGGGATGGGGCATTCACCTCACCTATACACAGGAATCTTTTCAGCCAGCCCAAAGTCGCCCACAACAGCTGTGAAGCCTCGGTCTTCCCGCCGGATCAGACAGTTCTGACATATACATATAGCATCCCCACATACCCATTACCTTCTGTTCTCTGATCTCCCAAAATGCACCCCAAGGACCCGTCACTCCAGAATAACCCCAACCCTCTCTGATCTCCCAGTTTTCCAACGCACACCAATCTTGCAACATCATCCGTCACTCCAAACACAGCATGGTACCCAGTCCCTCAGAGCACTCCCCTCACCCCAGTCCCCCATTCTCCAGTGTCTTGCTGCCCCAACATCCTAATGCTGTCTATTATCCGCATTCCAATACCCAGGGCTAGTTACAATCTAATCTCAAATCCCCTTTCATGCCTCCACCCACCTGGCCAGCCTACCTTGGATGTGAGGTCTCGGTGGAATACACCTTTGGCATGCAGGTACCGCAGGCCGCGGGCGATGTCCAAAGCCAGGCGGAGCCTGACAGGCCAGGATAGGGGTTCGGGGGAGCTGAGCAGCTGTTCCAGGGTCCCCCCATTCATATACTGGGACATAGGGGTAGGAGAAGGGGAATGGATATCAAAGTTTCAGTCTGTCCTCTAGGTCTCCCACTTATAAGCCTGGGGACACTCAGGAGGATCACAAAGGTCAAGAGGGTGAGTCTGTGCCCTCGGGTCCCCCATTCATATCCTAAGGCTAGCATGTCCCAACAGGTGCACCTATTTAAATTTAAATTATTAAGTTTAAATAAAATTAAACATTCCGTTCCTGTCACACTAGCCACATTTCCAGTGCTCCTTAGCCACATGTGGCTAGTGGCTATGGTTTTGGACAGCACAGCTACAGAACATTTTTATCACTGCAGAAAGATCTGTTGGACAGCACCCTTCTAAAGGATAAAGAGGACTGGCACCAGCTGAGGCCTTTTATTTGTGGTTTGCCTGAAGGGAAGTTCAGGGAAGCCTCCCCCGGGTCCTGTTGCCTCTCATTACTCCTCTGTAGATGCACCAGGCCGCTGACTCTCTCTCCCCTTGGTGGTGGTTGTGGTGGAGTCCCCCCCTTCGTGGCCCATCCTCACCTCTGTAAGAGCGTGCAGCTGCCCTTGGTGCACACAGACCCCCATGAACCTGGAAGAGGATGGGAAAGATAGCAGTGTAGGCTGTAAGAGCCCCGGCCGCTCCACAGTTCCCACTTTTCCCGCGGGATCTTTCCCCTATTCCCCCAGCAAGCTTCCCAGCAAGCGGCTGGGGCCGCTCACCTTAGAATGTTGGGGTGCCGGAGCCGGTTCATCAGCTGCACCTCCCGCAGCGTGTTTCCCCGGTTACTGGGGAGCCTGTTCATTTTCAGCACCATGACTTGCCCTGACTGTCGGTGCCGAACCTGGGGGCAGCAGGGGATGGCGAGTCCCGCGCAGGTCGGGCGGGTCGCCAGGGTCCGGGCCCCCTAGTTTCAGCCTGGCGTCGAAGTCTCGGTCCCGCCCCTCTGCCCTCTCTACTGGTCCTACCTTGTAAACCTCAGAGAAGAAGCCGGCCCCGATCTTCTCGGCGCAGTGGAAATCGTCCACGCGCGCCAGGCTGGACACGGCGCTGCGGAGAGCCCGGTAGGAGGAGGGGCGGCCCCGGCCCGGGCCTCCGCCCGCGCCCCCGGGCCCCGGAGGACCCTCCCCCGGCGCCTCTCCGGGCCCGGGCCCTGGGCCCCGTAGTGGGGGCCGTTCCCCGGCCATGGCCGGGCCCCCAGCCCGGGGCCTGCCTCACATGGCAGGGTCCCCGGGGCCCGGGCAGGCCGCGCTCGCCATGGGAGCGGGCCCAGCCCGATCAGGGGCGCAGGGGCTCCCGCTCCCTCTCCCGCTCCCGCCCAGGAGAATGGAAGATACGCCGAAGATCCTGGGCCCGCCCCCGCCGCGCCGGCTTGCTGGGCCCGGGTGGACGCCGCTCCGCTCCGCTCCGCGCAGGGCCTGGGACAGGGCCTGGGCCTGGGCCGGGCGGTGGCGGTGGCGCTCCCGGGCGCCGGCGGGCGGGCGGGCGGGCTCCCCACAGGCGGAGGCGGGCGGCGGCTGCTCAGCTTCGCCGCTGGGGCTCAGGCTCCGCGGCCTGCCGGGGCGGGGCTGAGCCGGGCCTCTGCTTAACTCCTTCGAGCCCGGCCTCCGGGCAGCGGCCACGCCCCCTCAGGTGCGCACCCCGCAACCCGAAGCCCTAGGCGAGTGGGTCTGCGACGTCGGGGTCAAATAAGTTCAGGCCTGAGCTGAATGACTGAAGGGAATTCAGGGCTGATTGTGCGTACGCGCAGCTCAAATGTCTTTTAGCTGCCCTGGGAATCCTTTCTCCCCTCCCTCCCTCAGGTCACTGTCGGTTGAGGGTCTGGCTCCGGAAGCCGCCAGATTCCTGGGCTTCAAGGACCGGCAGGGCAGAAAAGTAGACCACTCTGGCCCAGCTACAGTCGGAGGTAGCCCAGCAACCTACCCGCCTTCCCAGCCTCTGCCCTGGCCCAGCCTGCCCATTTCCCAGTTCTCGACCTTTACACCTTAAACCTCTGGACTCCCTGACACTTTCTACCTTCTCGGGCGGTTGTGATGCCCCGGAGCCCTTGGCCAGCCCATTCCGGGTGTGGCCCCGACTCCTTCTCACTCCATCCCGCCTCCCTTGAAAAAAGTTCAGATTCCAGAGCCTCTGTCAAGTGACCACCCAGCCTGTACCTTACTCTTACTATTTCGTCCAAATGCCCCTCTCTCTCAGAAGAGAAGCCTCCACCTGTAGGGAAGCCCCTCTTTGCGCAAGATCCCACCCCTTGGCAAAACCCCGCCCCTCAAGGAGCTGTTCCCCTCGGAGACCCCTCTCTTTTTCAGTGAGACCTCTCCTCAGTATGGCACTGCCACCATCAGTGTGTACCAGAATCCCTCAGGGCGACACCCCTCCTTTGTGTGTTCCTCCTACCCAGTGAGACCCCACCTCTCAGAGTGACTCCACCAGTCACTGTGACCCCTCCTCTCGACGTGAGTCCGCCCCTCAGTGTGACCCCTCTAGGCAGGTACCGCCCGCGTCACGTAGGAATCGGGTCTGCCCCCTCAGGCGGGAGGAGGACCTGCAACCAGCCTCTAAAGCGGTGCGGGGTCCTGAGTGCGCACGCAACGTTTCAGGACCCTGTGCGCTCGCCGTACCCAACGCTTTCGGTTCTCCGCTGGCTCCTCCCCCCCGGCCATCGTCGGAATAGCCAATCATCGTCGGGGATGGGTGACGTCACTCGATCCCGGCGACTGGGCTGGGTCTAGCGGTGGTGGGCGTCAGTGAGCCGCTTGCCACCTAGCGGCGGTGTGGAGGGAGGCAGGTGGGCCCCTGGAGTCAAACGGGCTGCGACAGAGCTTGAGGGAGCGAGGCTGAGTTCTTTTCAAGTATTCTAAAGTACTATATTTCTATTTCTGTGGTAAGCTAAAAGGAAAATTAATTGCACAGTCCGCGTCCGTGTGGGTGACCGCCTTCTGACAGAGTCCTGTCCCATGTTTGTAGAGAGTTAGAGTCTCAGCAAAACAAGCTCATTCATCACATTAAGTGTTAACATCTACAACTATGTAATTTGTAAGTTTGTTTTCTATAGTCGTATAAGATCTGTAAACACTAGGAATTTATGCCTCCTTTTGTTTAAGTAATAGAATAATTTAATCGACTCGTGTCTGACCCTTTACCCAAGTTTGAGAATATCTATAGCTGGTAATAGTAATTCTAAGCAGAGGAGCCAGGTTCCTGTTTTAGACAGATTATTGTGGTTGTATGGAGGCAGGGAGACTAATTAGGAAAGAGGTGCTGACAATGCTTCTGGTGAGGAGAGGATGAGGACTGAACTAGGGTAGGGATAATGGGGAAGGGGAGGAGGAAACAATCACCTAGAATGGGAAGACTTGATTGATCAGTATCCAAAGTCAGTCAGTCCTGTAGAGAGAAAGAGCATCAGCCAGGATAATTTTAAAGTTTCTAGCTTAGATGACTGAGTATCAACTGAGATAAAGAATCCAGGAGGAGGAAAGGTTGGGGGTGGGGGAGGTAGGTGATTGCCATGAACGAAGGGGTGATGTGATGGTAAAGAAAACTGAAGGTGGTTGCCATTATCCAGGTAGGGAAGGAGAGATAGGCTGACAATGGACTTCTAGGGAACACCAACAGTATTTAAGTGTGGGTGGATGAAGTCCATGAAGGAGACATAAGAAACATGCTGAAATATAGGAAGAGAATTTGTTTTTTGAGAGTGTGTAAAATTCTTTATTTAGAACAATAAAGCATAAGTGTTTATAATGTAATTTCAAATTCAAACCTGTGTATGAAAGGGTCAGGATTTTACCTGTTTTAAGAAGTACACATACGGTACACACATACACATCACATTTTACAACCTTTTTTATTTAACTAAAGTCATAATAAAACTGTTTAGAATAGAGTTGACATATATTTACATTACAATATGCAAACTCCAGTCTATGACTGAACTAGCAATATATCTGTGCATCCATCTGAATGTCTGAATACTTTTCAAGTCCACTGATTTAAAAAATAGTGGCGGGACTTCCCTGGTGGTCCAGTGGTAAAGAATCCGCCTTCCAATGCAGGGGACGCGGGTTCCATCCCTGGTCAGGGAACCAAGATCCCACATCTACAAGTACTGAGCCCACGCGCCCTGGAGCCCGTGCGCCACAACTAGAGAGAGAAAAACCTGCACGCCACAAGTAGAGAGAAGCCCATGCATCTCAGCGAAGAGCCCACGCTGCAGTGAAAGATCCCGCACGCCTCAATGAAGACCCTGCGTGCCTCAACGAAGACCTGACACAGCCAAAACAAAAAACAAAACAAAAAAACACTGGTGGCAAGTGGAATCCAAGGAATGGAGAGTTTAGGAAAAGTGGAATAATGAACAGTATTAAATAGTGCAGAGGGGTGTGCTAAGATGAGTTTTAAATGTTCCTTGAGTCAGGCTACTAGAAGATCCTTTTGTTGTTGTTTTTTCAAACTTTTTATGATGGAAAATGTCAAACGCGAAAAAAAGAAGAACACATAGAACAATGAACCCTTATTTACCTTGGGTAAGACCATTTTGTTGGAGACCCATTGTTCAAAATCACCCATGCCTCAGTTATACTGTTGCCATAAGTGACCAGGCCGAGGTGAAAGTATCTGCTTTTATGTACCTTCTATGCCAGTGATCCTCCAATAATCAATTCATGGGCAATCTTGTTTCATCTATACTCCTGCTCTTTCCCCCCACCCAGTTATTTGGTGCATATTTCTGACATTATATCATTTCATCAATAAATATTTCAGTGTGTTACCTCTAAAAGATAAGGTTTCTTCTTTAAAACAAAATCACAGTACCATGTCACACCTAAAAAAATAATCCCTTAATATTATCCAGTATCTCGTTCATATTTCCCTGTTGAATTATACATAGTTAGTTTTAAAAAATTGTTAAGTTGAATCAAAATCTAAATAAGGTCCATGCTTTGAAGCTGATATGTTTCTTACATCTTTAACTCCATCCACTATCTTTTTTGCCTTTTTTTTTTTTTTTAAAGAAACCAGGGCATTTGTCCTGTACAGTTTCTCAGAGTCTGAATTTTGCTGAGCTTCTAGTGTGATTTAGCATTTCTTCAGTCCCCTGTATTTCCAGTAAATCGGTAGTTAGGGACAATTAGGTTTATATTTGATTATTTTGGCAAAACTAATTTGTAGGTGGTTTAACACTTTTATTATGAGGTATACAGTGGTGGTCTTTTTGTGATGTTAGTAACTGATGATGATCATTGTCTAGACCAGAGTTTGTCAAATGTGGCACTATTGACATTTTGGACTGGATAAATTCTTTATAGTAGGGGGCTGTCCTGTGCATTGTAGGGATGTGTAGCAGCATCCCTGGCCTCTAGCCACTGGATGTCAGTAGCAACTCCCGCATTTGCGATGACCAAAAATGTCTCTAGACATTGTCCGTTGTCCCCCTGGGGGCAAAACTGTCCCTGATTGAGAACCACTGGTCTAGGTTCATTAATATAGGAATTCAAAAATAACATTCTCATTCTGTCCTTCCTTCTTTATTAGGTAGAATACCTCTACAAAGAGAAACTTATCCACGTTAAACTATTTGTTACTCAGAGATATATTTTATGTGGGAAAGGCAGGAAAAATGCTTGATTGTTTCCCTTTTATATTACCAGCTTCTCAAGTAGTGAGTTGGTTCTGTAGCATCCTCCAACAGTGACCAATGAGGTTTGCTTTTTTTAGTACCATCATGAACTCATAATTTAACACATATATGATGTGCCTCAATCATTGGCAATTAAAAAATTCATTTTTGATTCTTAAATTGTCCTTTTTTGGCCACTGGACACTTATTCAAGTTGGCTCCTGAGTCCTTTTGACATGACCTTTAAGAAACCCTCCCTTAAGGTTTCTTGGATTTGATATAATAAAATGTTCCAGGCTCATTTTGTGCATTCCTAGACCAGAGCTGGTGTCAGCTATTTTTTCCCATGATTCATGGTCTTTTCAGTTGGAAATGGTATTTAGAGACCACAATATGGGTACTAGGGATATAAAGTTCTTTAACCTTAGGAAGAGCAGTTAAATGAATATATTGATAACGTATTCTTTTCAAAACAGTCCCCTCCACCATATCTTTTTTTTTTAAATTTATTTATGTTATTTATTTTTGACTGCACTGGGTCTTCATTGCTGCGCATGGGCTTTCTCTAGCTGTGGTGAGCAGGGGCTACTTTTTGTTGCAGTGAGCAGGCTTCTCATTGTGGTGGCTTCTCTTGTTGCGGAGCATGGGCTCTAGGCACATGGGCTTCAGTAGTTGTGGCATGTGGGCTCAGTAGTTGTGGCGCATGGGCTTAGTTGCTCCGCGGCATGTGGGATCTTCCCAGACTAGGGCTCAAACCCTTGTCCCCTGCATTGGCAGGAGGATTCTTAACCACTGCGCCACCAGGGAAGTCCTAACTTCAAGGCTTTAAATTCTATTTATACCCTAATGACTCCCATTTTTCTCCACCTCAACCTCTCTTCTGAAATCTAGACTCCCGTATTCAATTGCTTATTTATCATGTCTAGTTGGATATCTAGTTGGCTTTTCAAATTCGATGGGTACAAAACAGACCTCTTGAATCCTCCCCCTCTTCCCCAGCTTTTCTCTAAGGTTTCCCCATCTCAATAAATGCAGCCTATTAGGTATCCAGGCAAGACAATTTAGAGTTATCCTTGATTCCTCTCATTCTCTCTATCCTATGTCCAGCCCATCAGTAATTTGTGTATGTTCTACGTTTGAAATCTATCCATAACCTGACCACTTCTGACATTTCCACTGCCTCTAACCCAATCTAAGCCACCACTGTCTCTTGCCTGGGTTGTTGCAATAGCCTCCTTTATAGTCTCTCTGCTATGCCTTTGTCTCCTTGCAGCCTATTCTCTACACAGTAGCCCGAATACCCTTTTAAAGTGTAAGTTGAATCATTTTGTCACTCTGCTCAAAACCTGTCACCTCACTGAGAATCAAATCCAAAATCATTCCTATAGTTTTCTAGTATTTATACCTTTGCTTTCTATTCCTTTGCTTAAGACCGTCAATACAATGTTGAGTGAAGTAGTGGTAGTAGACACTCGTGCTTGTTCCTGATCTTTAAAAGAATGCTTTTAATGTTTCACTATTAAGTTTTATGTTAACTGCAGGTTTTTTTGTAGCTACCAATACCAATCAGCTACTATCACAGAAGTGCCATGTAACTAGCCATGTCAAAACTCAGTGGCATACACTTGCAGCTGCATGGATGGACCTAGAGATTATCATACTAAGTGAAGTAAGTCAGACAGAGAAAGACTTATGATATCACTTATATGTGGAATCTAAAAAATGACACAAATGAACTTATCTACGAAACAGAAACAGACTCACAGACATAGAGAACAGACTTGTGGTTGCGAAGGGGAGTCGGGGGAAGGAAGGATTGGGAGTTTGGGGTTAGCAGATGCAAACTATTATATATAGAATGGATAAACAAAAAGGTCCTACTGTATAGCACAGGGAACTATATTCAATATCTTGTGATAAGCCATAATGGAAAGGAGTATGAAAAAGAATATATATATATATATATATATATATATATATATATGTATAACTGAGTCACTTTGCTATAGAGCAGAAATTAACACAACATTGCATTGTAAATCAACTACAGTAAAATTAAAAAAAAAACTCAGTGGCATAAAACAGTTATTTATTCTCAGAAATCTGTGGTTTGACTGGGGTCAGCACTCTAAACTAGGATTGGCCACATGGTTTAGCTGTGCTCCATCTGTCTCTCACTCCTCCTGGGACCAGCAGGATAGCCTAGGCATGTTCTTGCCATGGTGATGGAAGAAGAGCGAGACAGGAGCAGTTTTGCAACTGCTCTTCATGTCTTTGGGTCACATCATGTCTATCAACATTCCAATGGCCAAAGCAAGCCATATGGCCAATCCCAAAGTATACCATCTATAGAGGTGGTGGTAGGAAGGGGAAAAAGATTTCTAAGAAATGGTACATTATATTCACTGTCTAATGTTAAACCAACTTTGCATTTATAGAATAAACCCGACTTGATCTTGATGTATCCTCCTTCCCCCTTCCATCCTTCCTCCCTCTCTCCTAACATCCCTCCCTCCCTGCCTTCCTTTCTTTCTCTCTTTTTTTTTACATTATTAGATTTGGGTTGCTTTTCTTTGCATTTTGCAATTTTATTTTAAAAAATTTTTATATAAATTTATTTACTTATTTTTTGGCTGCGTTGGGTCTTCGTTGCTGCGTGTGGGCTTTCTCTAGTTGCGGCGAGCAGGTAGGCTACTCTTTGTTGTGGTGCGCAGGCTTCTCATTGTGGTGGCTTCTCTTGTTGCAGAACACAGGCTCTAGGCGTGAGGGCTGCAGTAGTTATGGCACGCGGGCTCAGCAGTTGTGGCTCGCGGGCTCTAGAGCACAGGCTCAGTAGTTGTGGCACACGGGCTTAGTTACTTCGCGGCTTGTGGGATCTCCCTACACCAGGGCTCAAACCCATGTCCCCTGCATTGGCAGGCAGATTCTTAACCGCTGCGCCACCAGGAAAGTCCCTATAATTTTATTTTTTAAGCAGCTTTATATTGAGATATAATTCACCCATTTAAAGTTTATAATTCAGTGGTTTTTATTATATTCAGAGTTGTGCAAATATCACCACAATCAATTCTAGAATATTTTCATCACCAAGGAGAAACCTCATGTCCATTAGCAGTCAATCTCTGTATCCACACCCACCACCACCCAAAACTCCCTTACCTCCAGCCCTAGGCGCCATGAATTCACTTTCTGATTTTATAGATTTGCCTCTTCTGGACATTTCATGTGTGGAGTCATACAATATATGGTCTCTTTTATCTTGCTTTTACTTAGTGTAATGTTTTCAAGGTTCATGCATGTTATAGCATGTAGCAGTACTTCATTCTTTTTTAGTTTCTGAATTATATTCTACTGTATGAATATACCATGTTTATTTATCTACTCATCAGTTGATGGTCATTTGGGTTGTTTCTACTTTTTGGCTATCATTAATGACGCTCCTATGAACAATCATGTACACGTTTTTTGTGTGGACGTATGTTTTCATTGTCTCATGTCTTTTTTGTTTTGTTTTGTTCCTCTGTTCCTTCTTTACTGCCTTCTTTTGGTTTAAATAAATATATTTTTTAGCATACCATTCTAGTTTTCCTGTTTTTTAAACATATATTTTAATTACATTCTTAGTAGTTGCTCTAGGGATTACAATTTAGTCAAATTATTGAAAGACAAACGCACAATGACCTATACCATATATAGTTGATTTGCTTTAGATAATCCTCGAAGAACACCTATTCTGCCATAATGCTGGAAGCGCAAGTCCTCCAATGTGTCATCTAACCAGTAATGCTGGCTAATATGAAAGCTATTAATATTTGAATATATTTTTCATTTAATAAGCCATCTGATAATACTCTTATTAGTTCTTGCTGTTTTTCGGTTACTTCTCTGGGTTTTGTAGTTAAGCAAGTAAACTTTTTCTTCCTTTCCAACATTTATATCTTATTACAATGAGACTTTGGTATCTGAGGGGGGAAGGGGGAGGGGGTTGGGGGGTTAGGGGGTTGGTTCCAGGACCTGCCAGAGATATCAAAATTCGAGGATGCTTAAGTCCCATAGTCCACCCTCCATATCCGCAGTTCTGCATCATGAATTCAACCAACCACTTATCTGTAGTACTGTAATATTTATTGAAAAAAACAAGGTCCACGTGTAAGTGGACCTGTGCAGTTCAAACTTACATTGTTCAAGGGTAACTGTACTTAATTTTGTTTCATGCGCTGTCTAGACCATATGTAGAACAATGTTGAATAATAAAGGTGATAGTGCAGTCTTGTCTTGGTTCTGACTTTTTTAAGATTGCCTAAAGTGAAGGATTATCAACTCTACACGCTAGCATCCATCTTATGCTCAGGGCAAACATAGCTAATCCTTAGCACTTTTTCCTGCTAAGCCATGACCCTATTTCAGAAACCTCACAGTAACATTCCCATAAGTGACTACAGTTAATTGGATTTAGTACAACGCATAAGACCCGTTTGCCAATCCTGGCTCTGGCTTCTCTCTGATGTAGTTTGATATTGGTTGTTCATTTCAAGTATTCTTTATCATGTTTATATTCCTGGTTTACTAAAAATCCTTTAAAAAATAACAAATGGGTATTTAATTTTATGAAAGATTTCCTCAGCATCTGTCAGGGTGATCAAATGGCTTTTATTTCCTTTGGTTTATTCATGTTAATTACATTAATAGAAACAGAGTTTCTATTTTAATCACTGTTGCAGTCCTGAAATACATCCTACTAGTTTTAATGAATGTTATTCCTTTACAATATTGCTAGATTTGTTTAGCTTATATTATGCGCCAGACACCTGTGCTTGATGCTGGGGCTACAACTGTGAACAAGATAGACAAGGTATCTGCCCTTATTGAGCTGTCAACTCAGGGGTGACAAAGAGCAGGACATTTGCCGGCATTCCCCTCATTCTGAACCTCTGGCAGAAATCACTAAAGATATGCTGTCTTGCAGAGCCTTGGGAGGTCTCAGAAAGTGGGCTGTGATCATTTAGTGGTAACTATTACTGGATTCAAGGAAAGAAGACCATCTTGCTACGTGCTATTCCTGGCTTGATGTTTCATTTAGATTCTTCATCTGTTGTAAGACTTGTATGAGGTTTGTTAGGTCTTGAATTAAATTCATACTAATTTTGTAAATTAAGTGTAGTGTGGGTCTTCTGGTAGGTGGCAACTATTTGACCGCTTTTTCAATTTCTTCTATGGTTGTTATTTTATTTTCAGATATTCTGTATCACTTGGGTTGATTTTGATTTATATTTTCCTACACAATTTTTTTTTTTTTTTTTGCGGTACGCGGGCCTCTCACTGTTGTGGCCTCTCCCGCTGCGGAGCACAGGCTCCGGACGCGCAGGCTCAGCGGCCATGGCTCACGGGCCCAGCCGCTCCGCTGCATGTGGGATCTTCCCGGACAGGGGCACGAACCTGTGTCCCTGCATCGGCAGGCGGACTCTCAACCACAGCGCCACCAGGGAAGCCCCCTACACAATTTTAATCTCAGTGAGATTTTCTGGTTTAGTTATATAGAGTTTCAGCTAGTATTCTTTTTTTTTTTTTTTTTTTTTTTTTTTTTTTTTTTGCGGTACGCGGGCCTCTCACTGTTGTGGCCTCTCCCGTTGCGGAGCACAGGCTCCGAACGCGCAGGCTCAGCGGCCACGGCTCACGGCCCCAGCCGCTCCGCGGCATGTGGGATCTTCCCGGACCGGGGCATGAACCTGTGTCCCATGCATCGGCAGGCGGACTCTCAACCACTGCTTCACCAGGGAAGCCCTCTCTCTCTTTCTTATGCTCTCATTCTCTCTCTTCTTCTCCCTCCCTCCCTCCTTCTCTCCCTTCTTTCCCTCTCCCTCTCCTAACGTCTCCTCTCTTCTGCCCCCTCCCCATTCTCTCCCCTTCCCAAATGTATGTGTCTGCCACATCATAACTCCGGTGTGCATGTGGCTCATCAGGAAACGAACTCCTCTTCGCAACGGGAGAGGCCACAACAGTGAGAGGCCCGCGTACCGCAAAAAAAAAAAAAAAAAAAAAAAAAAAAAAAAAAAAAAAGAGAGAGAGAGAGATTGAGCAGATGTGCAGAGGGAAGCACATGGCCTCAAGGAGAAAAGAGCGAAAATAACTGCCTTAGCTCCTGTTAGCTTTCAAGTTCTCAATTTCAGTTTCCATGAGGCCTGGCTATAAAGCAGGCTATAGAGTCCTTTCCTTGGACACTGATGAAATCTAATTCATCCTTAAGATAACCTGTCTTCCTCTGTACTTGCTATACTTGGGCCAGCAGAAGTAGACAGTTGTTTCTTGTAACAAAAATGGCTCCTACTGGAACACTTGTTTAATGATAATTTTGACAGTTTATTAGGTACCAATAACTATTCTGTGTTACATATACCATTTAAATTAATCCTTACAGTATTACCATTCTCATTTCATAGATGAGGGAAAAAGAGATTCAGAGAGGTTTACTAATTTACCTAAGATTGTACAGTTAGTTAAGTGATGGATCTAGGATTAAGCCTATGTCCTTAGTTGTGATGCCAGTATACACTTGAGGCTAAAAATTACCCAACATTTAGACAATTTTTAAATGCTCTCTTAACTTGGGGCAAAGAAAAGAAGAGTGATTATACACCATTTTTTAGAAATAAATGAGAATTCAATCAAAGCTGAATTTAGAGGCAATTGGGGTTTTTTGTTTGCTTGGTTAACCTAATTTTTGTTTTTTATTTACAGGTTTGTTGTGTTTGTGTGAGAAAATGTGGTTTATTTGTGCTTGTTGGGATTTTTGAGATTTTTCTTTGTGGCCTATTATAAAGTCAGTTGTTTTTGTTTAAATCTACATTGTGGTGTTTATACTGATTTTCTCTGTAGCTCTCACTCCTCTTTAAAATTGTAAAATCACTGAGGTCAAGAATTATATCTTATTCATCTATTCATCTCTGTAGTGACCAGAAGGTAATTACCTAGCTGAGATGGTTAATGGAAGTTAGTGGAGGGACTTGGCTGGTGGCGCAGTGGTTAAGAATCCGCCTGGCAATGCAGGGCACATGGGTTTGAGCCCTGGTCTGGGAAGATCCCAAATGCCGTGAGCAACTAAGCCCGTGCACCATAACTACTGAGCCTGTGCTCTAGAGTCCGCGAGCCTAGAGCCCCTGCTCCGCAACAAGAGAGGCCACTGCAATGAGAAGCCCGCGCACAGCAACGAAGAATAGCCCCCACTCGCCGCAACTAGAGAAAGCCCGCAGCGCAGCAATGAAGACCCAATGAACACAAAAATAAATAAGTAATAAATTTATTTAAAAAACCCAAAAAACTGGTGCTGTGGATTTGAAGAATGTTATACGTGTAAAAACACCAGAAAGAGATTCTGCCATTTCCTTTGCTTTGATCCATCCTCTATGCTCAGAGCAGTGATATCCAGATAGTGGCCTGTTTTCAGGAAAATTTATAAGTTGAATAAGGCTCATTTGGAGCTGCATCCTAGGAGGCACATGCACATTTTTTTTTTTTTTTGCCGTACGCGGGCCTCTCACTGTTGTGGCCTCTCCCGTTGCGGAGCATAGGCTCCGGACGCGCAGGCTCAGCGGCCATGGCTCACGGGCCTAGCCGCTCAGCGGCATGTGGGATCTTCCCGGACCGGGGCACAAACCCGTGTCGCCTGCATCGGCAGGCGGACTCTCAACCACTGAGCCACCAGGGAAGCCCTACACATGCACATTTTAAAGTATGAAACTTTAAAAATATAGTTGCGTTTAGAAATGACTCTAATTAGCAGATGCAAACTGGTATATATAGAATGGATAAACAAGGTCCTACTGTCTAGCACAGGGAACTATATTTAATATCCTGTGATAAACCATGATGGAAAAGAATATGAAAAATAATGTATATATAACTGAGTCACTTTGCTGTACAGCAGTAATTAACACATTATAAATCAACTATACTTCAATAAAAAAATGACTAAAAGCACATCAAAGATTCTGCTATTTAAGAAAATCATATATGTATATATTTTATAATACATAAATATGAATATAAAATGTAAGATAAATATGTATACATAAAAATGTAAAATAATATGTATATATGTTTAAAACCCATATAATATTTGCATTGGCAAATAGAGAAGGGAGTAGGAACTAGAAGGAATCTTAATAACAATCCAGTGCATCTCTTTCATTTTACAGATGTGGAAGCTGAGGCTCAAAGACTAAGCAATTTGCCCAAGCCTGCTCTGTTAGGCAGGACTAGACTATGGCCAGTTTTTAAATTTCCCTGTGTGTAGCTAATAAATCATCCTTGTTCAGATTCTGTTCTTCTTTAATATTTTGACTTCTTGAGCACTAAAACCAGAAAGTATATTCAAGTCTTATCAATACCACTGTTTCTGATCATTTCTATTTGGATTCTCCCCAACCCCACCCCATTCCACCTCTTTGGATGTCAACTGCACAGATTTGGGTTTTCATAATCCTTGATTTATGATACACTTTAATCATTGGCCCATGGTTTAATTAATTCATTCATTCTAATGTGTAATAATAAGCATTTATGAAATCACCATCCCAAACAAAAACTGGGACCTTGACAATAACGTACATCTACACGTATGGTCTCATCCCCCTCCACTGTCTCACTTCCATGCGAGGTAAGCAACTGAACTCATGTTCATCATTACCTTGCTTTCCTGTTTATGTAGTTTTATTGCATCTATATATTTTAATTTTAAAGGGTGTTATGTTGTATGTAATCTTTTGGAGTTCATTCTTTTCACTTTTTGTTTCAATTTTGGTTGTCTCTTGATCTGAGGAACTTTTTCCAAAGGTCTCATGATTTTCTTTTAATTCATCCTCATAGAGGGGATTTATGCTTGCCCAGTACTGATGTACAATCAAGTGATTGATCTGGGATCTATGTGAAAATTTTTTGGCTGATAAATATCCTGATTTTTAAAAATTGAGATATAGTTAACACATACCATTATATTAGTTTCAGGTGTACGACATGATTCGATATTTGTATTTATTTACATGAAATTTTACAGCAATTCCCGGTCAGATCAAAGGCAGAGCACAAGAGAGTTGTAGACTGCCATTTGGGAGACCCAGCAGGCTGTGTGGAGTGAGCAGGGCACTGTCGTGACTTTCCTAACTGGACCTTCATCTTGTAGATGGGTGTGATCCCAGCGGAAACATTTCTCTGCTGCCACATCCAACACTGGCCGCTGGGTGTGGCAGCTGTCGTCAGGAACAAGTTGTGGGTAGGTTACCATGACTGTCCCTCGGAAGGAGGCACCAAGGCAATGAGCATTCCTACAGGCCCCTCAGCTAGCTCTTCCACTCCTTTCCCAGGTTAGAATGTCCTTCCAATCTTCAGGGATTTAGAAATACTCTTTACACAGATGGAAACAATAATAGTAACAAGCCATTTCACCAAGAACAGTGAGCTGTTTCTTCACAAACCATGAATCTAAGACTAATTATAATTTGTTTCCTAACTTATATTAACTCTTACCCAGATTCTAGCTGCCATGGTCTTTTCTGCAGAAATTGTTCCAGTCCCTGCATCCTAATCTACATCCCAATTTGAAATTCTAACCTTTCCATTTCTCAACTTCACAGATTCTTTCCCCTGAACTCCCAGTCTTACTACTTTTTTCTTTTCTCCCATCCTACCAAATTCTAACTAAACACAATGAATTGCTATTTACTTATTAGCAAGTTAGACACTGGGCCAGCTGCTCTTTTCGCATCATCTCATCTACCATATCCTGCTCAATGAGGTAGTAACATTAGTTTACCCATTTTATAGATGAGAAAACTGAGGGCTGATGAGATGAATTTGGCCAGGGTCTGTATCTCTAGTGACTAGGATTAGAACTAGTGTTTTGTTTTTGTTTTTAGAACTAGTGTTTTTGTTTTGTTTTGTTTTACTTTTATATTATGACGCCTTTGGCTCTAAGTAAAAGAAAACTTTAAGTGGCCTTAACAATAATGAAATTATTTCATAAGAAGGTTGGTTAAGTCAGAGGCTCAACATTACCATCAAGGACCCAGGCCTTTCTATTCTGCCATCCACCCTGGATGGATTCAGGCTTTGTTCCCAGGTTAGCTTAGCTTTCCACAGGTTTCATGATGCCTGCCAAGGTTCCAGCATCACATCCACAGAATTTCTAGAGGCAGGAAAAGACATCATTCCTTCTTGTCCATCTCTTTCTCTAATTTGTTGTGCATCTTTTTAAGAGCAAAGAAACTCTTCCCAGGACACTCCTTCACCCCAGCAGACTTGCCCTCATACTGTCCAGGTTGCCACAAGCCCATGCCTAACCAGTCACTGGCAAGGGGAATGGGACTACTATGATGGGCTTAGACTAATCCAGACTCATTCCTACGGCTGGTTCCAGCTTCCCTGAAGTTCCTGACTGCTTGGCAGAACGAAATTAAAGTTCTGTTAGGAAGAAGGGAGACGGGGGTAGGGAATAGGTATGAAGTGTGCAACCAACAGTGTCTGTTACAGGATCCAGAGGTCCAGGTTGTTAGCCTTGACATATTCCTGCTCTTCTGGGCTCTCCCCTCAGCTCCCACCCTCACTCTAGCATATCTCCTGGGAGCCAAGTCCTCTCTAACTCTAGCTCTAAGTGACACATACCAAGTGTCCACATACCAAGTGTCCTTGGCAGAACACTGAGGAGCATGAAATGTATTCTCTGGGGCCCTCTTGTGCAATTCCGAAGAAGTCAGTGACACATGCTGGGTTAGCCCAGGCACTGGCACAGTCAGGCGTGGGGAGGAGAGCAGAGGCTCTGCGTCCTGGAAAGGTGGACCAGCCTGGCCCTGAACCAGCCGTAAAGTTCTAATCATGCTCCCCTCCCGGCATCTTTTTCCTGGTCTGTACCGCTCTTAGGATCTGAATTGTTTTCTTAACAAATTCTAATTTGCCCCCTCATTAAACCTCAACATTACCTTCATATCTCCTTCCCTTGAACCCCCACAGTGAGAAAACCTGTAACCCCTGAATTTACTAACCATCCATTGATCTCCCATTTGTGTTAGACGCTTAGAGACAATACTAAACAATAGGAAAGGAAATTAAGTTTTAGCAGCTGCGTGCCAGGTGCTGGGGTAAGTTCTTTCACACACACTATCTGACTTTATTTTTGACACCACCTTGGTAGGTTAGGCTATTTTAACCTTCATGTTAAGAGTTTAGGAATTTCGGGTTCAGAAGAAGCCACCTGCTCAGAGAAGGTAAGGTCAGCTCAAGCTCACAAGCTGTTAGGAGCCCATGGCTGCCTGACTTCACGCCTGTGCCCTTTCCCCTACCCCACCATTCTGGCTTCAAGGTGTTTGTTACAAAGCACATCTGCATACATTAATCTGAGCCTCACAACAGTAGCAGCTGCATTTTATAAATGAGGATAGTAGGGTTCAGAGATACTAAATGACGTTCTGCCCCTGTACAGCGTGCCTGGCAGAGCAGGGCATATTTGTTGAATGGATGATGATCCGGATTATAGTGGTAATTCTTGTCCTTACGTTACTGAAAATAAACAATGTCACTGCCTAGAGGTCTTTAGGTTCCTTTTCTCCCTATCACCTCCCCCCTGGGCTTTCCCAGGAATTCCATCACCTTCAACCAAGACTCACAGAGCGTACAATCCACATCTCCCCAGGCAGGTGCTCAGAGAGGGGCTTAAGAAGGAAGGGCCCTCTTTCGAGACAGCTCAATGGGCCTGTCAGTTTTTGCTCCCCCACCTGCCACTTCAGGGCTTCCTTTGGTTCTGCAGTGGCAAGGCTGTACGCGGCCTTCTGCCTGCCCCCACGTGGCAGGGCTGCCCTTGATCCGGAGTGGACGGACCAGGGAGCCTCTACTCCCCTGCGGCCCGGGCCCTGACAGCCATCACACTAGTGCCCCAACCCCTCTCTCCTCCCACAGCCCCACCTCCTGCCTCTGGCTCGGCCTCCCAGCCCTTGACACAGTCAGCACACACAGCCCAGGAGCTCAGCTCAGAGAAACGGCTCAGAGAAACGAAGGGAACTTCGCCTGCATTCCCATGGCTATGGCTAGCACCTTCATACCAGGGCTGAACCCTCAGAACCCTCATTATATCCCAGGGTAAGACTTCTGCCCAGAGCACACGTGTTTGCTTCTGGGAACAGGGGTGTAAAAGGGTGTAAAAGGTGGCAGAGTTGTGCCACCTCGGCCTTGGGGGCCAGGCGGACATTCTGGTATGGGAGGCTTATGGCTGGGATGTCTATGATGTTGGATGGAAAAGGAAAAGCAAGGGAACAGTAGTAGCCGGGCCTGCTATGAAGCTTTGTGTTGTGCTCTCCATGGTAACAGGGTAGCAGCAGAGGGGAAGGGTTGAAAACCCAGACAGAGAACTAAGAAACGCCTGCTCCAAATATATACACAGCTGAGTCCAGAAGAGATCAGGGCTTCAGAGGTCTCTGCTTCTGCCTCTGGGGATGGTGAGGCCGGGGATTCTAGAGGTGAGTGGGTGAGACTTGTGCTACAGGTACACTGGACACTGCCCGCTACTTCGGTTCAGCACGGGCCAGACCTATGGGCAGATGACTGGGCAGCTACTTCGCGGCTCTCCTGGCCTAGCCCGGCCCCCGTCCCACCGCACACTTCTGCCTCCCATCCGGCCTCCAAGATCTCCCGAGGGTCCCAGGAAAAGCCTGCCTGTCAGGCGTGGACACGAAAGGCTCAGCTCCAGCATGATCCCTGGGTACACAGGTATGTACCCAGGTATGAACAGGTACCCCCATCCCAGAACATGGGTCCCACACACTAACAAATCGTCCTTGCCCCCTGCCTACCTAGGTTTTGTACCCCAGGCACAGTTCATCTTTGCCAAGAACAGCAGCCGGGTCTGGGCTGAGGCTCTGAATGATTTCACTCAGTGGTATGGGCGACAGAGGAGTCAGGAGCTGCCAAAGGAGGCCAAGGGAGAGAAAGACGTGGAGAAAGACCAAGAGCCAAAGCTGGAGGCAGAGCTAGAGACGGAAAAGGAGCCAGAGCTGGGGCAGGAGGCGGAACAAGTGAGACGGAGAAGGCTGATGGGGAGTACGAGGCGGGAGTGGGGAGCCTTACCTCTGTGTGGCCAGGTCTGGGGTGGTCATGTGTAGCATGGCTGTGGGACAGGGGATGTGGGCTAGACCGCCAGCCTCACCTCCCTGGGAGCTTGTGTTACAGCCCAGGGGCTGAACTTGATAGCCCTGTTTTTCTTCTATCAACTTCTCCTCAGAAGGCTTCCCCTTATTCCATGGATGACAGAGATCCTCGCAAGTTCTTCATGCCAGGTGAGAGGAAGTGGGTAATGACCAAAGGCCTGGGGAGGTGCCCAGGAGGTACTGACTTAGTATCCCCCTCCCCTAGGCTTCACTGGTTATGTGCCCCGTGCTCGCTTCCTCTTCGGTTCCAGCTTTCCTGTGCTCAGCAACCAGGCACTGCAGGAATTTGGACAGATGAAGTCAGGGGTCAGATCCCAGAAGGATCCTAAACATCTCCCCTCACTTTCCAGGACCTACCCTCAGAACCTGGGCCTTGTACCTAAATACGGGGGCTATGTGCCAGGTGAGGACAGCCCCCAGAGGGAGGCTTCGGGGACTGGAATATTTGTGTGTGTGTGTGTGAGAGAGAGAGAGAGAGAGGGGTGGAGGTGGTTTAGGGCTTGGAACTAGTAGATATGGGGGGACCTTGGGTCAGCTTTCTCACTGGGCAGAAAAGGAAACTGATGTAGCTCCTAGGGAGTAGTTAGGACCAGATTTTGAAGGATAACTTGGAGGTTCTAGGCAACTGGCTGAGAAATAACTTTTCTATGCCTCTGGCTACAAATGACAGAATCTTTTGGCCACACAGGGTATAAATTCCAGTTTGGCCGCACATATGGGCATCTCACCCATGATGCTCTGGGCCTCAGCACCATCCAGAAGCAGCTCCTGGCGTAGGTACCTAGACTTCAAGTTCTCTCTTTCCTTTTCATCCTATCCCAGCCATCCTTTTGCAAAGAAGAAAGATGGTCTGGAGGGTGGGAGAAGGCACAAAGAGAGAACGGTTTGGAGGCCGAGCACCTTTTTTATTAATAGGTGTAATAAATAAATAAATAAATACATAAACAGAGCCTGGGCTCCTCCTCCCTCCTCTGACCACCAGGCACTGGCCACAGCCTACATAAAGCTGGGGGCTCAGGGAACTGGCCCCAATACTGTCACCCATCCTTCTCACCACCTGGCCTAGGGACCCCCACAAACGGGCCTTCTGGTCACCTCCCTCCACAGGGACATGCCTGTCTGTACCCATGGGAGGGCTGGCCAAGATAGGCGGGGGAAATTCTGGCAGCCCAGTGCTGCGTCCCTTCCCTCCTTTCCTGGGGGGAGATCTGGACGAGGTCACTGGGACAGTTAAGGGGGAGTAATTGATACTGAGCACAGGGGTATGTGGCCCCCAGCTCTCGGTCTACTCTCTGTAACCAGGCCAGAGGGCTTGGGAAGGGCTCTCAGGCTACGAGTCTAGGGGTTGTGAGGGTCCCTGAGGCCACCAGCATGCACAGGGCCTCAGTTTTGGCTGCTTCCAGGGGTTGGACTTGGAGTTGGGGTCAAAGTCACATAGGCCAGAGGCACCAGGCCAGTGTCAGGGCCACGGCTGCAGCGCAGCCAGTCTCCTCCGGCTGGCCCCAGCACCCGCAGGATGTCTCCCTTGTGGAAGCTCAGCTGTCCAGGGCCTGTGGCCAGATGGTGGCACAGTGCCTTCACCTCGCTGGGGAAACAACAAATGGAGGTCAGAGAAACCCCACCCAGAGCCAAACCCAGCCCCCAAATCCCTCTGTCTCCCAGGGCTCACCATGGAGTGCTGGAAGGCAGGGCTGGAGACTGTGGCTCCTGCAGGCTCTCCTTGGGCTCTGGCTCCCGGCGGGCACCCACTGTTTGCGCCACTAGCTGGAACATGGACTTGTCCAGGCTGAGCCAGTCCGAGGGTAGCCTAGGGGATAGCGGCCGGGCTCTGGCTCTGTCTGTGCCCTGGCTTAGAGCAGGCACCCCCGCCCGTCTGTCTACACCAGGGGCTGTCTCGTACCTGTTTGTGGGCCGGGCCTCCCGCTGAGCCTTTCGGGACCCGAAGAGGTGTCCCCACTTGATGACCCCGGGTGAAGGCTCTAAGGCTCCTTCCTCATTTTCTGCTGGGGGGGCAGTGGGCCCCTCCCTCTCCCGGCTGCGCCTCAGCTCAGCCAGTACAGAATCAGGGGGGCTCCCCATCCAGAAGGGCCAGCCCCTCTCCCGGCCAAGGGTCTCCTCAGGGGCAGGGCAGGCCTCAGCTCCCTCCACGACTCCCTCTCGGGGGGGTGGCCCCCCACCTCCTGTCCCTTTCTTTTTCTCACTGCTGCTGCCACTGCTGCTATTGCTGCCACCCCGGGGGAACCTAGAGCCCTCAGCGGAGCCATCGATGTAGACCTGGGAGCTCTGCATGAGCTGGTACCACCAGCCAGCCTGCCCACTTCGGGCCCACCTGCCACGCCCTGAGCTCTCAGCTGCCTCTGTCTCCTTCTCTTCTTCCTCATCTTCTCCACCTTCTGGGGCACCCACACCCTTCACCCGCTCCCCACGGGCTGCCCCGTCCATGTCTCCAGGGCCCTCCTGGCCCCGGGAGCGGGCCAGCTGCAGTGTCGAGTGGGCGGACAGCAGCAAGTCCTGGGACACCCGCAGCAGCTCCTTGTGCTGCCGCTGCCGCTGCCCACTCTGCAACAGCCGGTGCTGGAACAGTAGGTCGAGGCTGAAGGGCAGGAGGGCCAGGGGCTGGAGCAGCAGCAGCAGTTCCTCCAGGAGGCCAGGGCACACCGTATGCGCCGCGTTCAGGAAACCCCACGGCTGGTAGTGGGTCTGGATGATATCTAGGGGAGAAAGAGAGAGGGACTGAGCCACACAGAGAAGCAGAGCCCGGCCTGGGGTGGGCCTGTGAAAGGCAACCTGGGTGGAGTCACTGTGGACTGCTGCACAGGCTGTGTGCCGTGCCACTTAGATGCACTACAGTGTAAACGATGCCTTCTGAAGTCGTGCAGTGCGGAAGCTCCACAATCTGAAGTGGCAGCCGTGAGTTCAGAGAAGAGAGGTTCCTGGCCACCCTGACTCCCAGATTGCCTGAGTATCCCGCTGACTCCAAGGCTCTAACACAAGCAGAGGCTGGGAGAGGACTTGGGTAGAAGCCCAAGCCTGGAGGATGAAAGCCTGTGTGGTTCTCCTCCCCACTTCTAGCATCTGAAAAGACAGCTGTGCCTCCCTCTTTCGATCCTCTGAGGTCTGGCCTCTGCTGAGTTTGCAAGACAGAGCAGGGTTCTGAGCATTACCTTCATGGTTATAGAGGTGATTAAACCAGAACTCCAGGGACCGGATGCTGTAGGGAGATAGGTGAAGAGAGTTGAGTCTTGTGTGGATATAGCCAGATGATAAGATACAAAGAAGACAGATATGGGGGGGTCACGCACAGGGCAGAGGTATAGGTGAACATCTCCCTGCTATGGCAGTGATGCTACCTGGTTAATAGGGAGGGGGTGAACATGTGATTCACAAGCCAATCACTTCCTCTTAGAATGGAGTTGGCTTGCCCGTGACCCAGGAAGTCAGGGCAGCTGCTGAGTGAGAGGACAGGATAGCTCAGGACCAAAGGGGATGACCTCGGCCCATACTTGAGAAAAGAAGGATACTGTGATGTGGGTGCCAAGGTGAACTGGGTCAAGCAGGATTTGGAAGCAGTGCTGGAATGGACAGGATCAGGGTTACAATATCCAAAGAAACTGAGAACCAGGTTAATTTCCAAATGAGCCAGATCGTGGATTTGTGAAAGCAGAAGACCATGTTGGTGATCAGTGCCAGAGACTGATGGGTCTGCTGGGAGACCAGTGACCTACTGAGAGAGGCTGTAGCTAGGTGGGGAGAAAGTGAGCCTGGTCCCTGGCCAGAGATCCTGCAGATCCACCCTTTCTGACCCAGTCTAGGGAGCTGGTTCTTCGGAGGTGCCAGAGCCCAGGGGAGGGGACCGGTGGTTTGTAGATTTCCACACACTCACTTGAGCAGGCCGAGGATGAAGGCGTTGAAGCGCATGGTATGACTGGTGAGCTCTGGGAATTGGCTGACTTTGTTGTACAGGCTGTGCAAAACCTTGGTGGATGGGCCTGGGAGGAAGCCAGAGTTGGAGGTCACGTGCCCAGTCCTGGAACCCTAAATTCAGCCTGGGGTCCCTATCTTGCCAGCCAGCACTTACCTAGCTGTGTGGAAGCCTCAACCACACTCCACGGGGTGTTCTTCCGCTGCCCGATGATGACATCGAGCACAAAGGCCTTGAGCCCGTCCTCCAACACCGCCCGGACCGCAGGGCACAAGTACTTCAGAACCAGGTGGCCTACATTGGGGCTCACAGAACTATTCCCCAGCTTTGCCTGTGGATGCAGTAGGGAAGTACAGGGAATCATCTGGAGCCTGACCTTGGTCCTCTCTGACTCTCTTAGTCCTTACGGTGCTTCTCTTGCGATCCCCATCTCTAAGTACCCAACTCTGAGTTCTAGAGGCAAGAGAGCAGGGGCAGGTGGTAGCAGAGAATGGGTGAGGGTCAGCAGGGTAGAGCTCAGCTCTCCACAGTTTCTTGCCTACCTTTACCCCAGGATCCCGGCTTGTGCCAAAATGGGCCACAATGAGGTCTACAGCCGTGTTAATAGCTTTCACCAGCCCTGCAAGTGAGAATTTGATGTGATGGGTCCCTAATCAAGTCCTTGGGCAACTCAGCTGGGACTGAGCCCTCAGTGAGAAGAGGGAAGGGCTTACACACACACACACACACACACACACACACACACACTCACTCTCTCTGTCCCTGCACACACAGCAGGCCCTGGCCTCTTCCTGTTTTTGCCCGGTTCTCAAGCCCCTCCTGTTTTCACCTCCCTGCCCAGACCCACCTCAATGATTCCATTGTCAAGACACTCAACATCCTCACTTCCTTGCCCTCTTGCTCCAAACCTGGATCACTCTAACCATCTGTCCTCTCCGCTCTGAGAAACCAGGCTATTGGCTGTTGCTGGAGAAAGTCCAGCGCTACTCACACCAGTGCCTGGGAGAGGCACTTCTTTGACGTGTGCCTTGTAGCACTCTTTGCTATGCTCTCAAGTTGCCTTGCCAAATCTTGACCCCTCTCTCAAGCCCTTGGCTCTACTTCACACAGAGAACAGAGGCCACTGGTGATGAATTCAACTTCCCTGTCCATCCAAAAGACAGAACTACATTACAACTATCTTCCTTCCCACCTGCCCTCTCTTAATCCCTTTCCAACTTGGAGGAAGGTGGCTATTCCCCTTCTTGCCTAAGGTTCTTCCCTCTCCCTAAACTCTGAGTCCCCCACTCTGCCTCTGCGAGGGACTTTAGCTTCATCTTTCTCCCTTTCACAGGCTGCTTCTCTAAGGCCCGCAGTTATGCTCAATCCTCTCCCCATCATCTCACTTAAACAGGTCTGCTAGATAGACTGGTTCCTTGTCAGTCCTTACCTTATTAGATGTTACCATCATGTTTACCCAAACCGCTAGAGCTTGTAGCACTTGAGCTCCCCCAGTATAGCACACGGGAGTCTCCCTCACTATACTTAGCTCCCTGAGGGAGGAAACTAAAGCCTGATTCTTAAGCATCTGATAAAGGATCCTTGCTCACTTGCAAATACTCACGATCCACAGTACAAAGACTTCTGCCTCTTGCCCCAGTACCTGTGCTCTCTAATTCCCTCCCAGCACTTGGAGTTCTAAAACAGGGAAATATTCCGAAGGGCTAGATAGTAGGGCAACAGGCACAAATAGGTAGTGATAGCAGATTTCCCGTCCGGAGCTAGGAGTAATATTCACCTTTTTTCTGAAGAAGGTCAATGGAAACGGCCTCTGAGTTGCCATCTGGGGACAGACAGAACTCAGCTGGAGGCTTCTCAGTCAAGGAAAAGGGGTCTTGGAAGTCAGGGCAGGTCAGTGGTAACGGCTTCACTACTTGACCTGAAAAGAAGAGAAAAATCAATCCCAAGCAATTCTCTTTCTGGGTTGCAGCTCAGTTCAGTGGCTCATACCCTCTGAGCCATGTGATTTTGGGACTGACCCCTTCTCTAGCCCCTCCCAGCTATGGCAGGGCCTGCCCTGGGTTTACTGGGGATCTGGCCCACACACCATTCAACCGGCAGTTCAGATGGCCAGCAGCACTGAGGGAGCCAGGGAACTCAAAGATGGGGTTCCTTCGGGCCAGTCGACCATCCTGTGGCCTTCGGTCTAGGCTCCCTGACAAACCAGGTGGCCCTAGAGGGTTCTTCCTCCTGTATTCCCTCCACTTGAGTGCTTGAGGGGATAGATGGTTGGCTGAAAGCAGAACAGATTAGCAAAAGAGACAGGAAAGAGTTAGAAGACAGCATTTCATACCCACCCAGTGGGCCCATATAAAACATGGGATGTTAGCCACAGATGCAAACACTGTAACCTCTGACCCCAAGCTGGAGTATAAGAAACCATTCAGTGGGGAGGTAGCTTGCTTGGGGTGGGGTGGGGGGCAGGCACTGAACCTCATACCATTATTGGGCCTGGAAGCCATGCTGCCCTCACCACCTCCCCGGGCCAGGCTCTCTGCCCGGCTGAGGCTAGATCTCCAGGAGCCCAGAGGAGGCAAGCTTCCTGTTCCATGGAGTCGGTACTCAGCCAAGGTCAGTATCTTCTGATGCTCCTTTTGTGGCTGCTGGGAGGTGGCAGGCCGGACAGCAGGAGGACAGGAGCGGCCCCATGGAGGTGGGCTTTCTGTGGCTGTGGTCTGCTCTGGGGGAGGGGAGCACGAAGTGGAGGCAGAAGAGTCGGTGCTGGGCCCAAAGGGGCCGGCACTCCGGATGGGGGAGTAGCTGCCCAGGGGTGACGGCCGTGAGGTTTGTGGCTCAGGCCCAGCTTTCCTGGCACCTCCGCTGCTGGATGCCTGAGACTCCCCTGAAGGAGCGTGCGCTGGGACCTGAGCAGCGGGGGCAGCCAGGGGGGCACGCTGTGGCGCACGGGTGCAGCCCGAGAGGCTGTAGAGCTGCGAGAGGCTGTGGAGGGCCCGGGACTTGGCCAGCTGCTTGGGGAAGTGGTGCTGGAACACGAAGGGCTGGATGGGCAGCGTGGTTGGCCTCTGCTCCTTGCTGTAGCGAAGGACTGGTCGGCTCTCAGCACCACCCCCTGCGGCAACAGGGATGGAGAAGGAATCAGATGAACACTGAACTCACGTGAGGGGAAGACAAGAAGCAGGAGATGACGCTCCCTGGGGAAAGGGGATGAGCGGGGTAGGACCTGGGCTGAAGGAATTGAATGGGGTAGGGGTAATTCAGGTTTGTGGAATGTGCTCCTCCCGTCTTTTGTAAAACTTTTCCTAGTGTTTTTATGACATTGACCTGTCTTGTACCTCTTGACTGTTCAGCCCTTCTTCATTTTCTTGACTTCAAAGATGGGCATATCTTAAGGCTCAATTCTTATATTTCACTCTACACTTTCTTCCCTGCCTTGTTCACGTTCAGACAGTCGTACAGGCAACTCCTGAACCCATGGCTTTAGCCCCAACCTTCTTCTTGATCTCTAGATCATTCTGTTTTAGGGTTCTGCTTTCATTTAAAATTTTAAACATTTAATTTTAAATGTTTAAAATGTTTTAAAACACCTCATTCATTCTCCTGATGATTTCCATTTCTGCCAATGGCAGAACCATCATTTTCTCTGTTTCTAAGGCCTAAAGACTTGGAGTTAGTAATATATTTTCAGGGTCAAGATGTTAATTTACTTCAAACTTTCGCCCATCATCCCCTGTCTCCGCTAGAGCCGACACATTTCATTTTTGAGCAAATCTAACCACAATAAAATATTTCTTTACTTGCAGCTAGAATCAGCCCCCCTGTCACCCTATCCACCCTACTCCCACTCTCTCATGATCCTGGTATTGGAGCCCCAGAGTCCATATCTGCTCCCTCTACCTAGAGGTGTGTTCCCCAGGAGTGGTCCTCTCCTGTTCTTTCAGCCAATCTTCTAGTCAGTGTCCCTCAAAACACGGGCCTCACTCCAAAACACGGGACTCACTCACACAACAGGACACTGCACGGAGGGAAAGTCTTTGTGTATGGGCTGTGCAGCTAATGAAACACTGCACACACTGTAAACATGTAAAAGAACACAAGATGGCGCTATAAGCATCCATACCACCTGAAACCCTGGGTGTGGTTCATTGGCACCCCTGGCTCCACAGTTCTGAGGAAGGAATTAGTATCCATACTTGAAAGATCTGGGTATTGGAAATTTAGAGATTAAGTCATTCGCCCAAGGTCACACAACTAGAAAGCTGCAGAGCTAGAATTCTGCCTAAGTCAGAGTTTGACTTCGGGGCTAATGTTCTCTTTACCACATTGTACTACACATGAAATGATATCAGGCTGGATTTTCCTATTCCTCATCTTTCCCCATTTATTTACTTCAGCGAGTCTTCAGGGGATGGTGAACACACCCTGTAAAGGAGATGCTTCAGAACCACTCTCAGTGGAAATTTTCAGACTATACCCTCCTGCTATTCCCAGTCAGTGATCAGAGAACAACCCTTGTCATTCTCCCTGGCTCACTATGCTCCAGCAATACCTTCTTCTGTCCTTCAACATGCCAAGTTCATTAACATCTCGGGGCCTTTTGTTCTCGCTGAAATTGTCTCATCATTCAGGCATCAGCTCAAGCATCACTTCATTAAGACCTTCTCTGATCACCCCAGTCCCTCTGGCAAGTCATGCTCTAATCACCCTGTTTTATTTCCTTTTTAGCCATTTTTCACTATCAGAAATTATCTTATTTGTTTATTGTCCATTACTCCTTATAAGGGCTCCAGAAAAGCAGGGATTTTTAAATTGTTTACTGCTGTATCCCCAGTGCCTAGAACAGACCCTGGTGCATGGTGGGTACTGAATAAAGATTTGTTAAATGAATGAAGCCTCACTGTCACCCTCGGTTCAGTATAGGCTCACTGCATCCAAATCTTCTTACATATACCAGCTTCAGGAAGTATTTTATTTCCTGTGGCACTACTGCCCACAGAACAAAGTCTAATCTTCTCAGTCAGGTAGGTGTCCACACCTGCCACAAATTAGCTGCTCTCCCCTCAAACGTCCACACCTGCCATGCTCATTGACCCCACTCTTCCCCCCCATTCCCATCTTTAAGCACACTGCTTTTCCTACTGGGAATGTCTTCATCCTCTCCACTTACTTAAATACCAAATTTCAAGGCTGAGCTGACGCTGGCTATCAGAGTAGGCCCTCCCAATCCCAGCTTTACTGTACATGCTATGCAGAGTATGTCTGAATTAGACTATCTATTCCTACTCTTTTAAAAATCCTCCCTGCTAAGTTCTCAGGCAGTAAGATCAGGGAAGGGGGAGGGGTGTCTACTGTGGGGAGTGGGTATCAGTTCTACCCTCAGGGAATACAGGGAATAAGTTTTCTCATTTTCTATGTGACAGCCCTTAAGAAAATTGGAGATAGAGACCACATTCACCCAAGTCTGTTCTTCTGTGGGTGACACAGCCCCAGCCCCTCGGTTCCCTCTTAAAATGGAGTGTCCAGAACTTCCAGGAGGGCTCTAAGTGGTTCACAAGGGTGAGGGGGACTATCAACTCCTCCCTTCTCGAGTCTCTAAATGAATCCAACCATTTTAACTTTTTGGAAGCCCTTCCAAACTGCTGACTCATTCTGAGTTTGCAATCAATTAAATATCCCAAATCAACTCAAGTACAGCTTACATTATCAAAGTTCATATTGGTCCCTGAAAGAACAAAACGTTCCTTCCCGACTTGGTAAAACCCTTTTGAATCTTGATTCTGCTGCTCAGAATCTCAAAGAGATCTCACTTCTTTTGTCATCATTTTTTGATATAAAAAAAAAAGTCATACAGAATCAAGAAAAAAGCCCTGTGGTAAGTCACTGGAGACTTATGGAACAAAACAGCATCTCAATATGAAAATTCTTACCTGATAGCAAAAACACTTTGAAGGCCTCTCCTCCCATCTCTGACCAGGGCTGCTCTTGCCCTCAGACTGCAAGCCCTGTGCCTAGATATCACCCACCAGACACTGCAATCTCAGAAGAGCGTGGGTTCCAAAGCACTCTGACCGATCCCTGCTGTTTCTGACCCCCCTCTTCCCTAGAGACCCTCCTGCATCCCTTCCCCAAGGGCACCTCCTCTGTGTATGTTTAGGAGTGTGAAGTCTTCTGATAGACTGTGATCTCCCTAACAGCAGAGACAACACCATTTATGATTTTTTTAAACCCTTTTCCTTTGAGAAGCCAACAGACCAACCTAAGGCTACAGACAGCCAATTCCCCTTTATCGACCTTTCCCCTGCTTTATCTCCCCTTTCCTTCCAAACCTTCTGAGATCTGGCTTCTACGCTGGCCACTCCCAAATGCTGCTCTTGGGATTCTTCAGCCTTAATCCTAGTGATTTCTTCATTTGTTGAACTAACTCTTTTTGAAACGTTCTCCTCCTTTGGCTCCTGTGACTTCACCCTCTCCTGGTTTTCCCTCTATTTTCTTGGCTAATTTTTCTCAGTCTCCTTTGAGGGTTGCTCTGCTCAACCTTAAATCACTGTATCCCCAGGGCTCCGTCCATCATTCCCTTTATAACTCTACACATTCTCCCTGGATGTTCTCATCCACTCATAGCTTCAACTACTATTTTTATTCCAATGACTCTCTGATCACAGGGGTCTCCTGACCTCCAGGGAGACATCCTTTCTAATCTACCTTCCACCCAAACAATCAGAAATCTTTCTAAAATGTAAATCAAAACATGCCACTATGCTGTAACAAACCAAAAAATGCCACTTCCCTGATTAAAATCCTTCAGTGGTTCCATCCACATTCCACTATAGCTATACTAAATTATCTGCAGTTTCTGGAAAGCATCGATATATTCTGTGCCTTTGTGATTTTGTATAGACTACTGTATGGGCCTAGAATGCTCTTTTTATTAGTCTCCACAAAGCCTATTCCTAATCATTTTTCTAGACTGTGCTTAAATGTAAACCGTATTAGTACTCCTCTGACATTTTGGTCTGTTTAGCTATCCCTCTCATAGACTAGTACCACACACCGCCATCTCTACATTTTAATTTTGTACCGCACACTGCCATCTCTACATTTTGTTTCCTTTTCTGTTTCCACCCTTCATCGGAATTCCTTAAGGACAGAGATTGTTCCCCTCATCTATCACCAGCACCCACTTAACACAGAGCTTTTAAAAAATAATTACTTAAGTGTAATAAAGTAAATAGGGAAAGAGCTGGCCTGGGAGGCTTAAAGGTTAAGTGTCAGGTCTCAGGTTCTTTGAAGAGTGGCTACAATCACTGATCAAAGAATGAACTTACTGATACCCAGGGTGGTTTGCCTGTTGGACATTTCCCTTAAACACTGCAAATTCCTTAATGTCCAAAATGGAACTCATGCCTTATTCCTTTTCCAGTAAATCTACTTCTGTGTTTACAGTCCCTAACCATGTATCAACATATTTCCAGTCATCCGGGCTTAGAATCACAATCTTTTGAGTACTTCCTTTCCCCGATACATCAATCTCTAAGTTGTGCTAATTTTATCTCCTTGGTGTATTTTTTATTCTCCATCCTCCTTCCCCCTATTACAACCGTAGGACATGCTCTGGACTGGAAAGATGATTGATCTAGGCTGAGGAACCTCTAGTGGTATGCGTGGGGTGGTGGGCAGGGCCCTACTACTGAGGAGGCCATGCACACACCCTGGTATTCTCCAGCCTTTAGGTTCCTTACCGTCAGCTCTAGCTCTTGCATCCCTCTGGGTATGGCTGCTGGCTGGGCTCCCTGGGAGAGCAGGCCCTGGATCCATCAGCTGGGCCAGGGGGCCTTGCCCAGCAGCTCTGAGGCCAGCAGGTGGCATCTCACTGGACTGGAGGCCCTGACAGACCTGGGTGGACCAGGGCTCTGGGCCAACTAGGTCCAGGCCTGGCCCCAGGGGCATGGGTGGTAGGCTATGGCTACAGTGAGTGCCCTCATCTAGTGGGCCCACCCTGTCTTGCTGGGCTTCCTGGATGGGTGAGAACTCCTGGGAGGAGTCCCCAGCGCTCACTCGCAGTGGGGGGGAGCCAGAGCCTGCAGCTTTCTTCCGGCCCTTGGCGAGTTCAGCAAAGGAGGTGACACGCCGAGGTGGGGAACTAGGCCCAGTCAGGGCTGCAGGGCCCTCACTCAGGCGTACTGGGCAACTCAACATGCGTTCCAGTGAGCCCAGGCGGATAGGAGGGCTGCGCTCTAGGCCGCGGTCGTAGCTTCGAGAGCGCTGACGTCCAGTGCTGAGGTTGGGGGGTGAAGTATTAGTGTACACCTGCCCCTCGATCACAGTGGGGCCCACGGGAGCAGGTGCTTCCACTTCGGAGCTCACTGCTTCTTGTTCCTCTGGCTGGACTTCTGGCTTCTGGAACAGGTAATACTCAGAGGGCTGGCTAGGGCCAGTGTCTGGGCCAGGGCCTGGCGCAGGACTTATCTTGGTGTGTTCCTCTGAGCAGCTGGTGATGGAAGAGCCAGCTGGGCTTGGGGATGATTGGGAGGACAGGTCACAGGTGACAAGTTTATAGTAATTCTGTGTGGCCACAACAAGACGGGCCTGGCTCTGGAAGCAGGCTGTGAGGTCAGCCACAGCTGGGCAGGGCTCACAGTGCGAGCGGTAGGAGTTGCAGTTGGCATCAAGCTCAGGAGACGAGGCATGAGGACAACCATAGCCACCTTCCCTTCCTCCACTGTCAGGGTGGTGGGACTCACAAGACATCTTAGACTCTGCTGGGGAAGGCTGCAGGTCCAGGTAGAAGGCGCTGGGGTCTGAGTGGCTGCAGAAGGAAGAGTCGCTGCAAGATTGCGGGGCAGAGTTGAGATTGGCATGGGAGTTGCCGTGCATCTTGTTGTAGAGGGTGCTGAAGGTGACCAGCACTCCGTCTGAGCTGTTGCAGGAGGAGTCGCTCACATAGCCCATGGACTGGTCAGCCGCCTCGGACTGACTGGATGTGCTACTGCAGCGGCAGTGCTGGGGTCCTGAGCCTGAGCATCTGGGGTTCCTTGGGGATTCATCTGAACTGAGCTTCCACTCCTGGTCAAAGGAAAAGCCAGAGGTATCACTGGCTCCACCCCCACTGCCACTCCCACCAGGGCCCCCGTACTCATCCAGCTCCATGGTCTCTGCTTCCGGCTCTGGCCGGCAACTGTGGCTACTGCTGCACTGCTGGGCATCCAAGGTGGTCACTGGCTCCTGTTCCTGCCCCTCCACCACTCCAGCCCGACTATGTGTTGCCTCCCATGGCCTGCCCACTCTGGGGCCAGGTGGTGGCAGCTGGAAAGAGGAGGGATGGAAGGTGGGCTGGCCAGCCCCGTGCAGGTGGAAGGACTGCTGGGTGGCACTATCACCAATGCTGTCATCATACAGGTCACCAAGTCCTGGCTCAGCAATACCCTCTTGCAGCAAAAAGGGATTGTGTCGTTTAGGGGCCCCGGGGCCTCTTCCATCCCGACCTCTGTTCTTGGTGCTGTCTGCAGATCGCGCAGATCCCCCGGGAGCAGAATGCAGACTGTTGTATAGCAGGGAGTCGGCTTGCCCCAGGTCTTGATCAGGCTGGGTGATGCCCAGCTCAGGTGGGCAGAAGGGATTGGGTCTTGTGCTCCCGCTACCTGCACTTGCCCCTCCGCAGCATTGCCTGTCTGGGACTTGACAGTGTACCAGGGGGATGTGGTGGACGATGAGGGTCTCTCCAGTCAGCTTTGGGGGACTATCCATTCTGGAAAGTTCGAACAAGGGCATCAACAGCACCAGACACTGCCCCCGGAGCCCAGTGGGGCAGAACACATTTCATCAGGAGAGCTTGGTACCTGGAGAGAGAGGGAAAGAAAGGGAACCTAATGTCACCTTCCTGAAGTCAGGGACATGCCCTTACCCATATCATTTTCAGATGGAGAAGAGCCCAAGAGGAAAAAAGATTCAGAGTCAAGATGCAGCTGGATAATACAGCCCGTCAGGGCACATTTTCTGCATTGCACAGGTCCAGCTCTTGAGTTCCCCTTCATTTTAAGTTCGTCATGCATCCACTTGCAACAAAATGCCACATCTGAAGGTCTGGGGAATCTCAGGGACAGCATTTTCTCCTTCTCTTTCTTAGCAGTAAATAACGACTAGTCCTGAGTACAAAAAATGTATGAATAATGACATAACTAAGAAAAAACCGTCTAAGATGCCTGAAAGGGTACTAGGCACTGAGGAGATACAGAGATGTCTTAGACACAGCTACAGGATGTTTACAGATGAGGGGGGGAAATCACAAATAATGTATCACGTATGCATAGCAATAAGCTATAATTTTGCAAGAAAAATAAATTTTAATGTATTATATCATTTGACGCCTATGTCATCTTGGACACCTGTTCTCCTCCTCTGAGCCCCAGAATACCTGTCCCTCTCTGATGGCTGTGGGCTAAAGATCCTCACTCTCTCCACTACTGTACTGGAGCTTCTTGAATAGAGACCGAGTTAGGCATCAGACTACTAGTATGGCTGATGCCAGCCTCTTCCTTCTCAAGGTGGGTAGAGGTCTGTTTTTATCTTTTTTGTATCATTCTAGCACAACATCAGATAAGGCTTGGCAAACATGAGGCATAATGTATCCTTTTTTAAAAAAATTAATTAATTTATTTTTGGCTGCATTGGGTCTTCGCTGCTGCGCACGAGCTTTCTCTAGTTGTGGCGAGCGGGGGCTACTCTTCCTTGCAGTGAGCGGGCTTCTCATTGCGGTGGCTTTTCTTGTTGAGGAGCAGGGGTTCTAGGCGCACAGGCTTCAGTAGTTGTGGCACGCAGGCTCAGTAGCTGTGGCTTGCGGGTTCTAGAGTGCAGGGTGAGTAGTTGTGGCACATGGGCTTAGGTGCTCCGCAGCATGTGGGATCTTCCCAGACCAGGGCTTGAACCCACATTCCCTGCATTGGCAGGCGGATTCTTAACCACTGCGCCACCAGGGAAGTCCCCAGGCAAAAAATATTCTTAATATTTATCTAGCTCAGGGTACAGATCTGAAGTGCCCAGATTCTGCCCAGTTTTAGCCAAAACTTTAACTATGAGGGTCCCCTAAAAAGTCTTCTCTTCCCAGTTTTACTTCTGATAGGTTAAGGTCAAGTTCTCTACACAGAGTCCATTCTAAGCTTCTCTGGTCTCTTGGCTGGACCACGGCAGAATGGCCTCCTCAAGTTCTAGTCTCCTGTGCTACCAAGTTCATGTCCCAAAAGACTTCACTTGCTCAGACTTCTCCTACCTAATTTCTCCTAATTCATTCATTTCTCTTCTTTTCCTTATCATTCCTGTCATTTTCCTTACCTACCATGAGTTTAAACCCCTCACTGCCTATAAGTTCTGCATCATTTAGTTGAACCCATATGCCACAAATTTTTAAAAGTGTAACTCATTTAGATCACAGGATCAGAGCTCTTCACGTGGAGTACAGTAAAGGGCCAGGCAAGTCACACATGCTCAAGGACATGAACAGGCAACACACAAAAGAAAAAATTCAAGTGTCTAATAAATACATGTGCAAGGGACACTATTAAATATATTCTTTTGTGTTAAGTTAAATTACATTAAAATTAAAAAGCAAGTATTTACCTTCTTTCTTCCTCCTTTCCTTTCTGAGAGGAAGGCTCCTCTGTTGGACTTCCCAAGCCTTTGTGTGTTGATTGAGGTAAGGAGTAGATATGCAGAAAGGCAGAAATCAGAGAGGCTAAACTGAGCCACAAGGCTAAGAGTTACAGAAGAAAACATGGGAGTAAATGCATTATCTTAGATTAAGATTAAGATGGGATGCTTTCTTAGATAAGATACCAAAAACACAAGTGATAATAGAGAAAACAGATAAGATAGATTTCATAAAAATCAAAAACCTTTGTGCCTCAAGGGAGACCAACAAGAAAGTGAAAAGACAACTCACAGAATGAGAGAAAATATTTGCAAATTGTGTATCTGATAAGAGTCTTCTGATTAGAATATAGAAGGAACTCTTACAACTCAACAATAAAAAGTACATAACCCAATTAAAAACTGGGCAAAGAACTTGAATAGACATTTCTCCAAAGAAGACATACAAATGATTAATAAGCACATGAAAAGATGTTCAACATCATTAGTCATTAGAGAAATAAAAACCACAATGAGATACCACTTCATTCCCACTAAGATAAAAGGCAATAACAAATGCTGGTAGATGGATGTGGAGAAACTGCAACCCTCAAACAGTGCTGGAGCCATTGTAAAATGGTACAGTCACTTTGGAAAAACAGTCTGGCAGTTCCTCAAAATGTTAAACATAGAGTTACCATATGACTTAGAAATTCTACTCCTAGGTATATACCCAAGAGAAATGAAGACGTATGTTCACACAAAAGCTTGTATACAAATATTCACGGCAGCATTATTCACAGTAGCCAGAAAAGTGGGAACAATTCAAATGTTCATCAACTGATGAACAGATAAACATAATACAGTATACATAATGGAATATTATTTAGCGATAAAAGGAATGAAGTACTGACACATGCTACATATAGAATGATGGAATCTCGAAAAGGTAAGTGAAAGAAGCCAGTCGTAAAAGGCTTCTTTGTATGATGTTATATGATTCCATTTACATGAAATGTCCAGAATAGGCAAATACACAGAAACAAAAAGTAGAATAGTGGTTGCCAGGGACTGAGGGACTGGAAGATGGGGAGTGACTACTAATGGGGATGGAGGTTCTTTTCGGGGGTGATGAAAATGTTCTGAAATCAGATAGCGGTGATGGTTACACAAGTCTGTGAATAAAATAAAAACTCCAGAGTTTTATGGAATGTGAATTATGTCTCAGTTTTATAAAAGAGTGGATTTTATGGTATGTGAATTATACCTTAACAAAGCCGTTAAGATATAATTTTTAAGTAGGAAAAAAGATTAAGGTTTATGGGAAGAGGGAAGGGAACCAATGTTTAGCAGTGGAGGGGAGTGGGTATTTGCAGAGACAAGATGAGAAAAAGAAAAGAGAGGAACAGCTGCCTTAAAGTATGGGATTTTGTAGAGAGGGATAAAGATAATTTTGAGGAAGTTTTGCTATGAGGTACGTGAGATAATTTCCCCTTCACTCCTTCCCATCTCTTCTCTTCCTTTGCCAAGAAAACTTTGAACTCAAATATATATGCCACAAGGATAACAGAAAGTTGGGAACACACTAAAATTCCAACAATAATCAGTTTTAAAATTACAGAACAGGGACTTCCCTGGTGGCACAGTGGTTAAGAATCCGCCTGCCAATGCAGGGGACACGGGTTCAATCCCGGGTCCAGGAAGATCCCACATGCCGTGGAGCAACTAAGCCCATGTGCCATAACTACTGAGCTTGTGCTCTAAAGCCCATGAGCCACAACTGCTGGGCCCGGGTGCCACAACTACTGAAGCCTGTGCGCCTAGAGCCCATGCTCTGCAACAAGAGAAGCCACTGCAATGAGAAGCCCTGAGAAGCCTGCGCACCGCAACGAAGAGTAGCCCCTGCTCACCACAACTAGAGAAAGCCCACGAGCAGCAATGAAGACCCAACGCAGCCACAAAAAAAAACCCAAAAACGTACAGAACAGAGTATCATTAAAACAATGTTGGTTAATTTGATTATTATTGACTTGAGAAACTATTCACAAACTATTAAGTGAAAATAGTAGATTACAAACAGAATTTACAGTATGACACCATTGTTGTAAATAAATATATCTCTGTATCTGTCAGTCCATTCAGGCTGCTATAACAAAATACCTCAGACTGGGTGGCTTTATAAACAGCAGAAATGTATTTCTTACAGTTCTGGAGGCTGGGAAGTCCAAGATTAGGATGAAGGTTCCAGCATGGCTGAGTTCTGGTGAAAGCCCACTTTCTGGTTCATAGTTAGCACCTTCTACCTGTGTCTTCACATAGTGTAACGGACAAGGGATCTTTCTGTTTTATAAAAGCGCTAATCTCATTCAGGAGGGCTCTGCTCTCAAGACCTAATCACTTCCCAAAGGCCCTACCTCTTACTACCATTACCTTTGGGACTTAGCATTCAACACATGGATGGCGGGGAGGGGACACACAGACATTCAAACCATAGCAATATACATGGAAGAAAACTTGAAAGCATAAACAGTACCAAAATCCAAGGGTGCTCAGGTCCCTTATATAAAATGTCGTAGTATTTGCATATAACCTACACACATCCTCCCGTTTACTTTAAATCATCTTCAGATTACTTGTAATACCTGATACAATGTAAATGCTATGTAAATAGTTGTCAGAGCATGGCAAATTCAAGTTTAGCTTTTTGGAACTTTCTGGAACTTTTTTCCTGAATATTTTTAATCCTCGGTTGGTTGAATCTATGCATGCACAACCCGCAGATATGGAGGGCTGACTTTACAACAAAATGTTAACAGTGATTATTGCTGTTGAGTGATTTTCGATTATTTTTTAATTTTATTCTTTTTGTTTCATCTAACTTTCTAATAAATATCTGTTATGTACATATATATATATTTTTATTATTTATTTATTTTTGGCTGTGTTGGGTCTTTGTTGCTGTGCGCGGGCTTTCTCTAGTTGCGATGAGCGGGGGCTACTCTTCGTTGCAGTGCGTGGCTTCTCATTGCGGTGGCTCCCCTTGTTGCGGAGCACAGGCTCTAGGTGCATGGGCTCCAGTAGCTGTGGCTCATGGGCTCTAGAGCACAGGCTCAGTAGTTGTAGCACACGGGCTTAGGTGCTCCGCGGCATGTGGGATCTTCCCGGACCAGGGCTCAAACCTGTGTCCTCTGCATTGGCAGGCGGATTCTTAACCCCTGCGCCACCAGGGAAGCCCCTATGTACATAATTTAAACAGTTTTTTTTCTTTAAGTGCTAAAGATACTGTGGCTTTGGGGCTTGGGAAGGGGGCTTCCCCTTACGTACAGTACTATGCTTCCCCAGGGTCCAGGCCACAATCTGAGGCCTGGACTAAATGGAGCATAAAGAACTTTCTTGCACACATGGAAGTAATTTTAGGAGTACCTATGGGCTACAGCCATCACTTGATCTTCAATGAATACCCCTCCACCCCCTTTTATAGCACGATTTTCAAAAGGCATTCACAAGTAATATGCGCATAAGAGTTTCTGATTTTGACCCACAAAACCACTGACTGTGTCATATACACATTCAAATGGAGAAACAGAGCAACACATAGAGTCTGGAAAGCTGACTCTCTGAATCAGGGATAAAGCACAAATGAATGTGGAGGGTGATGGAGTACCTTTGGCTGGAGGGCGCTGAAGGTTTATTATGTTATGTTTATGTATCTGTCCCCAGACTAGAGGGCAGTTCCTTGAGGAACAGGGTAGGGACTGTATCTAGGGATAGAGTCAACCCTGTGTCCCTAGAACCCACACATTGTGCTTGGAACATGGTAGGCACAGTAGGTTAGTTATCGACTCCTGTTCTACCCATTTTAAAAACTGACTTGTCTTTTTATTGTTGAGTTGTAGGAGTTTTAAAATTTATTCTGGATACAAGCCCTTTGTCAGATGTATGTCTTGAGAATATTTTCTCAAGTGGCCTTTTCTCAAATGTGGCTTGCCCATTTGTTTTCTTAATGGTGTTTTTTAATTAATATAAGGTTTTAATTTTATGAAGTCCCATTTATCTGTTTTTTTCTTTATGGTTAAATCTTTCTGTATGCTAAGAAAGCTTTGCCTGTCCCAAGATCATAAAGAAATTTTCCTCTTTTTTTCCCTAAATGCTGTATAGTTTTAGCTTTTATATTTAGGTTGTGTTGAACCCTATTTTAAGTGTAAAGCTCTTTCACTGGTTGATTCCATTTTATTTTATATTTTTGTATCTCAGAGAAAGTCTTATTCCTTCCTGATCTGCCAGTAGTTTCTCCACAGACAACTCCAGTTCAGCCAACTAAGGTAAAGTTCTACAGACACCTCATTAGACTTTGTACTCATGCCTTTTGCCCCAACACATCCACATATTTTACAAAGCACTTCTTTATGTATGTCATCTCATTGATCCTCACAACAATGCACCAGAATAGGCAGAACCACTTCTTTATTTAAAAAAATAAGGAAATCAACACCTAGAAAAAACAAATGACTTGCCCAAGATCTCTCAATGGATAAATGACAGAATTAAGTCAAGAGTCAGGAATCCTAATGTTTGACCTTTTTTCTTGATCAGTTAGGAATGTAATGAGAGTATACTGTACACGTGACTTGATTTCAAACACCACAGAACACATTTACTGAGAGCATATCTATTAGACTTCTCCCCCGGGAGAGACATGTTCTATAACAAGACAAGTTTAATATTGTGGCCCATGAGCGCTAATAAAGATGAAGAGTAAACAGTGAGATGGAAGAGCTCATTCCAGATGCTTTTTGTACCCTGATTAAATGGAGAGACATGGGAGATGAAGATGGGGAAGGAATAGAGAACCCAGAATAGGAAGAAAGTGGAAGAAAGTGCTCAGCTCTGCCTACCAGGTGGACAAAGAAGTGGTGGGCTTAGTCAGCATAAAGTTACGAGGTCTAGATCTCTAGAATCAGGGAAAGCTCTCCACGAGAGCCCTCTTCCTGGCCCTCATCACAAATGGGTGTCTCCTGGCCTATTATAATAATACTATTTATTAGTGATCATTTACTGAGAACTTACATGTAAGGTGTTTTACATATATCATCTCTAATTTCACTATAATCATTTAAAGTAGACATAATCATCCCCATTTTATAGATGAGAAAACTGAAGCTTAGCAAGTGTGAGAAGTTAGCCCATAATTATACAGCTGAGATGGACGCAAACCCAGGTCTGCCCAATTCTTAATTCTTTCCACTACAACTGCCTCTCAGAGAAAAGATCAGGGCCACACCCTCTTCCTAAAGCCCCTACATTTACTCTGCTACCAAAGCAGATGCTTCCTACCTTTCCTGGATAGGCTCACACTCTAGTTTCCATTTACACAGTTTATACTTACCCACTTTACTATTCTCTGAACCCACAGTCCCTTTCATATTACTGCCCCATGCTCTAATAAACACTCTTCAATCCCACCTCCTGCCCCAGTTCCCAGCTCACATCTCCCTGCCCCATTCACAGTCCTCAACGCCCCTTTCCCCTGCTCTGCAGTTCACATTCCTAGGTGCTTCCTGGGAACTAACACCTCCCACAACTTCCCAATGTATTATCCAACCACATTTTGCACAACATGGAACTACTGACTCCTATTAGCCTATGTTTTTGAATCCTCCACCAAGGTGATCAATGGAGATGGGAATTTAAAGAACTCTTCCTATCTGCTCAGCAACAGGGTAACTCTGGGCAGGAGGATGTTCTAAACTTCAGAAGAAAGGTTTCCCTTGTCTTTGGTCTTCAGCATCTTTCTGCCAGTCATAGAATCCCTTCCCTCTTTTTTTAGCCTCCTGAAGGAGGACGGGGAAGATGGTGATACTCGGCTGTTACTCTCTAGCAATCTGACCTTGACCTGAGGTCTGATGGGGAGCCTCAGTAGGACTGATAACCCTTTTCCTGTCTGGGTTCTCTCTTGGACAGGATTGAAGGGAAGAGAGCAGGAGGGTGGATTTGGGAGTATCAACTTATGCTCAGGTCTCTTCCTGTTAGGAATCTAAGCCTGTATAAGAAGACCAATTATAATAGGTCAGGTGCCCTAGGCACTACTTATCCCCACCAACCAATAATGTGGAGCCTCTTGGTCAACATTCTTTCTTATTCCATCCTTATCTGTAGCCTCTTGGCTCCCACAGCTCCAGAAGATATGGTATGTGTGTCTAGTGCATGTACATATGTGCATGGAGGTAAAGGATGGACTCAATGCTTCCCAGTACCTCCTGTGTGGATCCCTGCATGTCTCCATCATAAACTTACAGTAGCTGTAGGGGTATCTCCTCCCTATTAAGCCTTTGTTTCTAGATCTGACCCCCTCTACGCTGACCCGCACTATAACAGCCTCATTAGAGATGCTCAGAAAGGAGGAAGGGGATTTTCTGCTTCTTGACAAAATAGCATTAGCCCAAGCCTGTTTTTCCCCATCTCTGCACCACAGCCCAAATGTATGCATGGATGAGCTTGTCTAATGTTTGCGCTCATGCTCGCTCTCTCTCTCTCTCTCTCTCTCCCTCTTTTGGGAAGACAAAGCCAACCCTCAAAACCAGGGCCCAAATGTGCTGATCAGTTATTCTAGCATCTCTGCCCTGCCCCTCCCCCCAGCTCCGCTGAGCCATACCTCTGTAAGGAGCCTTAGCTGTATCTGGAGGCTTCTGTTCCTTTTGCACTCCGACCAAGCTCTATCTTGACAGTTCAAGCTGAGGCACTGTTCCACAGGACCACACAGGGGGAACTGGGCTGATTTCCTAAGATCTGATTTCTGCTAATACAATGGCATCGTTGCTAATGCAGGGAGGCTGCGCAATCCCAGCCCCAGTATCCTTGCCGCTGCTGCTGCCTCTGGTGCTGCGGTGACGTTGCTGCTAAGGGAAGGGGGAAGGGAAAGGAATAGGCATGCCCACAGTACAGCCGCTCAGCCTTCCTCCCTGCCAGTCCCTGTGGGCCCTTTAGCCTGGGGAAGGGGGAAGGTAGAGAAAGGAGTCAGCCACAGAGGGCAGTCAGTGCTGGAAGATGAGAACTCTCAAAGCGGCAAAGAAAAATAGCGAGAGAGCTGGGCCTCGCTCCTCTCTCATCCCTAGGAGTCTCAGGGAAAAGGTCTGGGAGGAGGCTTAGAGCTTCCTTCCTTCCTTAGGCCCCTCCTTTTAGATCTCAGCCAGAAACCTCTCCCTCCTCTTTTCACCCACTCTGAATGACTCCTTGTTTTCCAGCTTTTTCCCTTCACTAGGATTCTAGACTAGCCTCAGGGTGGAGCAGCCAGCCTGGGAGGGGGTTCCTGAAGCCCTGCAGGGAGGCTGTGGGGACCAGTCATCATTCCACCAGCAGTAACACCAAGTTCCTAGACTTGGCAATAGGCTTTCTAGGGCGTGCCTCTTCAGAGAAACGGGGTCTGTCTCAGAAAAAAAGAGAGACTGGGCCATAGAGGCTTCTATATACAGGGTGGTAGTGAGCCTTAGGATCAAGTTGGCTACAGGCCCCCTTCCTACCACAGGGTCCACTTCAGTTCCCTGGATCTTCAGCGGGTCTGCTAGTGGGGCTGTAGCAGAACCTTCCGCCCTCTCACCTACATCAGTTTTAGGTCAGTACTGAGTGAGGTCCAGCTGGGCCTGTGGGAGGGCAGAGTCCCTTTATCCAGGCCAGGGGGCAGAAAGCCTACTTTCCTAGGGAAAGGAAGGCTAAGGAAAAGAAGTGGTCTTCCCCAGCCCAGAGAAAATTCTCAGTTCTGTCTGAAGAACTACAGAGCCCTCCACCCCTTCCCTGCTCCACCCTCGTCAGGTTCTGGGCCAGTTCTGTGGGAATCAGTAGACAGTGGAGAAGCCAGAGGCAGAGCCAGCTGTACAGTAAGTAGCAGCATGTCTCTGTCCAGTTCATGCCACTGCCGCCTGCTGCCATCCTTGAACACAGAGATGGTGGTGTCAAGATGGTCTTGGCCCTCAAGCACTAGCCCTGCATAGAGCTCCTTCCAGTACTGACTACCATCTGGACGCCACAGGCAAGCCCTTGGATTTCAGGTCCCTAAAAAGAAGCCTTAGGTCTACTGGCCAGGACCACATCAGCTACCACTCAGGATCCAGAAGATATGTCGTTTCTTTCCCCTTATTGTTGCTTCTATTCCCTATGAGACTCAAATGCTCAGTGACAGCATCCTAAGATGAACTGAGTTGTAGAAGAACAGAAGTTGCTGAAGACCCAAAAACCTATCTCCAACCTTGAAATAAATGTTTGAGGGGCCATGCCTTCTTGATTCTACAAAGCAGGAAACAATGAGGAAGGGAAGGAGAGAGGAAGGCAGCTGTTCATAAAACTAGCCATGAACGATCCCCTCAAGGACAGTGAAAGGTGTCACTGTACTTCCCTCTCCCCTAGCTGGGCTGTAGGCTGGGGCAAAGTCAATCTCCATGACCAGTGCTGAGAATTCCAGTAAGAGCTCTGGGCCCAGGGTCTTTGTCCCTGAAATTTCTGTGAGACTAAGCCATGCATTGTACTAGAGAGCTACTACTTAGGAAGTGTTTCCAGCTGCCTACAGAAGGTGGCAGCTATCATACTCTCAGTGCTTAACTTACTTCACTATATCACAGACCACAGCATCACCTACTTTCCACCAACTATGGCCAAAGATCTATAGGGCTTTGATGAGAAGATCAAATTTTTTTCTGGCTAGAAACAAAATATAAAAACCATCACATTATAAACCACAATTGCCTCCTAACTAGTCTTCTCACCTGCAATTTACCTTCTATCTAGTACTGCCAGATTCATCTTCCTGAAGCCCCATCTTTATTCAACATGTCACTCCTGCCCCTTTTAATGGTTTCCCATTACCCAGAGAATCAAGTTCAAACTCATTTTGGCTTTCAAGGTCCTCCATCTTGGCTGTCTACTCCCTCTCTACCCAACCTTACTTCCCATCCCCGGTCATGTAGTCCTTCAAACCTGTTTCATAAGCTCTTTCCACTCTTTGTTCAGATTCTCCTGCCTGTTACACTTGGCTAAACCTATGAGGAATTATCTAAAACCTGCAAGGCCCAGATCAACTCCTCCATCAAGTCTTCACTGATCACCTTGGAGCCAGAAATGATCTCTGTCTTCCGAACTGTGGCTGGAGGTTGTTGATTTTACAGACAATAAAAAAATCCCACAAAAGCCAGGGGATCAATACAGGATTGCCAATATCTTATATCGCCAAGTAAGATCATTAAACAACAACAACAAAAAACACCCTACATCAACTATCACCATCATTTCATTAAAAAAGCACACTGTCATTATTTTTCTTATTTCATTGTATACTGACGGAAGCTTCATCAGAAACTAACATCAGTTCATGAGAGGTGTTTTTTTAAATTTTATTTTATTTATTTATTTTTGGCTGTGTTGGGTCTTCGTTTCTGTGCAAGGGCTTTCTCTAGTTGCGGTGAGCAGGGGCCACTCTTCATCGCGGTGCGTGGGCCTCTCACTGTCGCGGCCTCTCTTGTTGCGGAGCACAAGCTCCAGACGCGCAGGCTCAGTAGTTCTGGCTCACGGGCCTAGTTGCTCCGCGGCATGTGGGATCTTCCCAGACCAGGGCTCGAACACGTGTCCCCTGCATTGGCAGGCAGATTCTCAACCACTGCGCCACCAGGGAAGCCCCATGAGAGGTTCTGATTAAGTATATCATTTGTCACTTGACATGGTTATGTTCTTTTTTACATATCTGCCTTAATGGATCTTCTAGACTGCAAAGTCCAAGTTATAGTCATCTCTGTATCCCCAATATCCAGAGCTTAAGACAGTATCATTTTTATTTTGTGCTTCCTATAATACTAGCACAGTGTTTGGCTTATAGAAGGTGGTTAGTCAAAGTCTTGTTGAATAAGAGTAATACAAAAAGAGTGAGAGAGTGAATGAAAGTAAGTGGTGGGCAGATCTGACTCAAAAGGCTGACAGAGAAGCCCCCTGCTGTTCATGAGAAAAAAAAAAAAAGGTCTGTTAAAAGAAAGCTTAGCAAAAAAAGGAATAATCCTTCATAACCTCGAGTTAGGTAATGCATTCTTAGACAAGATACCACAAATACAAGTGACAAAAGAAAAAAATAGGTAAGTTGGGGCTTCTCTGGTGGCACAGTGGTTAAGAATCCGCCTCCCAATGCAGGGGACACGGGTTCAATCCCGGGTCCAGGAAGATCCCACATGCCGTGGAGCAACTAAGCCCGTGTGCTACAACTACTGAGCCTGTGCTCTACAGCCCACGAGCCACAACTACTGAACCCACGTGCCACAACTACTGAAGCCTACGCACCTAGAGCCTGTGCTCCACAGCAAGAGAAGCCACCACAATGAGAAGCCCGTGCACCGCAACAAAGAGTAGCCCCCGCTCGCTGCAACCAGAGAAAGCCCACACGCAGCAATGAAGACCCAACGCAGCCAACAATAAAAACTAAAATAAAAATAAAATAATAAAATAAATAAATTTATTAAAAAAAATAGGTAAGTTGGATTTCATAAAACTTTAAAACTTTTGTGCTTTAAAGAACACAATCAAGACAGTGAAAAGACAACCCACAGAATGGGAGAGAACATTTGCAAATCATATATCTGATAAGGGACTTCTATCCAGAATACATAAAGGACTTTTACAACTCAGCAATAAAAAGACACATAACCCAATTTAAAAATGGGCAAAGGACCTGAATAGACATTTCTCTAAAGAAGACATACAAATGGTCAATAAGCACATGAAAAGATGCTCAACATCATTAGTTATTAGGGAAGTGCAAATCAAAACTTAAATGAGATACTACTCCCTACTAGAATGGCTAAATAAAAAAGAGAGACAATAACAAGTGTTGATGACAATGTGGAGAAATTAGAACCCTCATATATTGCTGGGAGGATTGTAAGATGGTTCAGTCACTTTAGAAAATAGTCTGGTAGTTCCTCAAAATGTAAAACACAGAGTTACCGTATGACCCAGAAATTCTACTCCTAGATATCTACCCCAAAGAAATGAAAACATATCTTCACACAAAAGCTTGCATATGAATGTTCATAGCAGCATTATTTATAATAGCCAAAAAGTGGGAATAACTCAATATCCATTAATAGACAAATGGATAGATAAAATGTGGTATATTCATAAAACGGAATATTATTCGGTAATAAAAAGAAACACGCTACAATATGGATGAATCTTGAAAACATTATGCTAAGTGAAAGATGCTGAACACAAAAGGCCACATAAAAAAAAAAAAAAAAAAAAAGGCCACATATTGTTTGACTGCATTTATATGAAATGCACAGACTAGGCAAATCTATGGAGACAAAAAGTAGATTAGTGGGACTTCCCTGGTGGTGCAGTGGTTAAGAATCTGCCTGCCAATGCAGGGGACATGGGTTTGAACCCTGGTCCGGGAAGATCCCACATGCCGCGGAGCAACTAAGCCTGTGCGCCACAACTGCTGAGCCTGCGCTCTAGAACCCACGAGCCACAACTACTGAGCCCATGTGACACAAGTACTGACGCCCACGTGCCTAGAGCCTGTGCTCCGCAACAAGAGAAGCCACCGCAATGACAAGCCCGTGCACCACAACGAAGAGCAGCCCCTGCACGCCGCAACTAGAGAAAGCCCAGGCACAGCAATGAAGACCCAACGCAGCCAAAATAAATAAATTAATTAATTAATTAATTTTAAAAAAAAGTAGGTTAGTGGCTGCCAGGGACTTGGGGGAAGGGAAAATGGGGAGGGATTGTTACTGGGTTTGGGATTTCTTTTAGGGATGATGCAAATGTTCTAAAATTAGATTACGGTGATGGTTGCACAGCTCTGTGAATATACTAGTAACAATTGAATAGTATACTTTTAAAAAAATTTTTATTGGATTATAGTTGCTTTACAATGTTGTATTAGTTTCTACTGTACAGCAAAGTGAATCAGCTATACATATACATATATCCCCTCTTTTTTGAATAGTATACTTTAAATGATGAAACAGATGTCAATTATATCTCAATAAAGCTGTTAAAAAAAAAAAAAAGCTGCAGCAGTGAATGGTGTTGCTCAGCTCCACAGAGGCAGGAGTCTTTAAAGGCTCTGTGACTGGGTGGGCGTGGGGTGGCAGAAACTCAAGTGTACTAGAAAGCAGAGGGTATCACTGCCATGTCAACCTAAGGACCTTAGACAATTCCCCCTTCCTTCTGTTTTTTTCAATACCAAAATTCTTAGAACAATGAACTATGTTAATTCTACTTTCTCCTTAACTATTTCTTAAACATCGGAAGTCTGACTTCTTTTAATTAATACATGAACTGTCTGAAACAGTTCTAATTTTTAAACCCATAATATTTAAATTGTCTGACACTTAGCCATCCCCTCCTACTGAAACCCTCTTTTGCCTTTGGCTTCCATAACAACAACCCTCCTAGTTCTACTTCTTAGATCATTCTTTCTTAGTTGTTTAATACAATACCTGACCTATATTTAAAGGTAGATTTACAGCAGGGCTCAGACCTGAAGTCTTTTTCAACCTGAGAAGTGTTTAGCCCTTCCCATTATACTGTTGATTTCCAAATCTTACATTCTTCCTGCGTTTCCAGAATCAAATCTCCAATACCGTATTAGGTACGTCTTATTATTACCTCAAATTCAACACGTTTGAAACCAAATTGAGGGACTTCCCTGGTAGTCCGGTGGTTGAGAATCTATCTTGTAATACAGGGGATGCCAGTTCGATCCCTGGTCGGGGAACTCAGATGCCACATGCCGCAGGGCAACTGAGCCCACGTGCCACAACTACTGAGCCCACACGCTCTGGAGCGCGGGTGCCACAACTGGAGAGCCCACGTGCTGCAACTACTGAGCTCGCGCGCTCTGGAGCCCGCACACCATGACTAGAGAGAAGCCTGTGCACCGCAGTGAGGAGCCCGCGCGCTGCAATGGAAGATCCCACATGCGGCAACTAAGACCCGTTGCAGCCAATAAATAAACAAACAAACAAATAAATATTAAGGAGACTGTCCTTAAAAATAAAAAATAAAGCCAAATTGATTTTTCTATTTCAAATCAGCTTTCTTTGGACTACCAGTAGCACAAAATTGAAAATACAAGAATCATCTGGAATCTCTCCTCACATTCAGACAATCACCAAGTCATGCTGAGTCTAACTTCCAATGTTTTAGGCATTGATCTAATAATTTACTGTGCTCTTACCACATTCCAACTACTATGCTAAGCACTTACATTACCTCATTTAATCCATATAACCACTCTCTAAGCTAAGTATTAGTATCTGTGTTTCATGGATGAGAAATCTGAGGCTCAGAGCTATTAAATAACCTTCCTAAGGTAACTCAGTCAGTAATGTCTGATCTGGGATTCAGACACAGAACTGTCTGATTCCAAAGTCAGTGTTCTTAACTACTTGTTACATTGCCTTTCAAGTTCCCATCCCTACTCCTATCATCCTAGTTCAGACCTGCAGCATCTCTCCTCTGAATTATTATATAGTCTTCTAACTAGCTTTCTTGCTTTCATTTTGGCTCTTTCCTCCCAGCTATCCTATATACTGACACAAGACTAATCTCCCCAAGTATACTGCCTTCAATACGTCACCTTACTACTAAAAAGCCTTCAGTGGCTCCCAACTGCCTACAGGATCATCCAAATTCCTCAATGTGGTATTCAAAGTTCCTTCCTACTTATCCAACCATGTTCCATCACATGCCAAATTTATTCTGAATTTTGAGTTTTGGCTCACTCCACTGGGAAGATATCTGGAATGCTCTCTCTCCCTATTTCTCTCGCCTTTTTTTTTAAAAAAGGATCTAGCTCAAATTCTACCATTTCTGGAAGCTTTTCTTTATCATGAAAGTCTTTTCTTCTGAACTTTTTCAATACCAATTATCTGTACAACTCATTTGGTACCAAGTCTTGGCCATTTTATTTTGTTATTTACCTCTTGATGACAGCAGACTTTTGGAAGGTGGGACTGTGTCTTATATCTTGATAAGTAATTCTGAGCCCAGAGCCTTGGCACTTAGTAGGTCACCACCAATGTTTGGTAAAGCTACTGAATGGCAAGCCCAGTGGGCTAGCTGGACTCAAGTCTGCTTTCAGAAGGTTAGCTTAGTCTGAGAATAGCATATTTGATAAGAGGTGAGGAAGGAAGGAAGGAAGATGAAAACCAAAAAGCTGAGCCTTAGTAAATAAATCTTCAAGGCCAAGATCTTAAACTCTTAACTCCTCACTTCTCTCTATTTCGTACTGAGAATGGAAAGATGACTGAACAGCCATGTCTTCAGTCAGTACTTCCCCACCATTTATTCCCACAGTCATGATCCTAGAGCAAAGGTTGCAAAGTGACAGCCTGATGGTCACATCTTGTGTGTCGACAGATTTTATGTGGTTTGCACAGTAAAAATGCCACCATAAAATTTTTTTTTTTTAGATTTTCAGTTTGTGTTGCTTGAAAAATCAGAAGAACTGACCATACCAGTCCCTCATTCCTAGATGGTAACAATCAGCTAGAGATATGACTGCCCTTATTTATAAGATGGGCATGTGCCCTTCAGTTTGACATGTTCCCACCATTCCCTTTGGTCTTTTGTACTAGTCAGCTTCATTGCTTCACTATACTCATTTGCTTTATTTGCCTGGATCCTACAAAGCATTTGAGTTTACAACCCCTCCCCAGGGTAACAGCTATGCTTTTCCTTTATATCCTCAACCCCCGATTTACCTCACATTACCACAATGATGTTCAATGCAGTATTATTTACAACAGCGAAAACCTGAAAACATTCTAAATATCTAATAGAAAAATGCCTAATTAAATGGTGGTCTAGCCATGCAATGGAATATAATGAAACCATAGGAATTACGTTTATAATGAATGTTTAGTGGTACAGAAAAAGGCTTAAAAGCTAATAAAAAAAAGTAGGATATCAAATTGTACAGAGAGACTTCTGCTTCCTGCATTACAGTGAACAAGATATCAAGGGAGTCCCTTCTACTACAAAAAACTATATCCTGGGCTTCCCTGGTGGCGCAGTGGTTGAGAGTCCGCCTGCCGATGCAGGGGACACGGGTTCGTGCCCCGGTCCGGGAAGATCCCACATGCCACGGAGCGGCTGGGCCCGTGAGCCATGGCTGCTGAGCCTCCGCGTCCGGAGCCTGTGCTTCGCAACGGGAGAGGCCACAACAGTGAGAGGCCCGCATAACGCAAAAAAAAAACCCCCCAAAAAAACCAAAGAAAAAACCTATATCCTGTATAACATACACTTTTTAAAGCATTTCAGGGCTTATAGTAAATAGGAAAAATCTCCAAGACTACTTGCCCCACCCCCCAAAAGAGGAAAAAAAAAATCATGAGCTGTGGAATAAGCAAGGGGTCAAACAACAGTTTCTTGAGGGCTAATTCCCAAAGCATTCCTATTACGGTCAGAATGACAAGCCCTGGACCACTAGTAAGGTGAAGGAGCCAAACCCAAGACCCCCATAGTAGGCTGAGACCCTTGAAGCAAGCTCAAGTGATCCAGGGTTGGTGGTTCCTCCCAACTTTTGGAGGAAAATATCTCCAACTTTAAGTTGACAGCATTCTCAAAATTAAAGAGTAAGTAAAAATTAGTTTGTATCAAAGATCACAAATATACATGGAAACAAGAAACCATGAATGAATAACAGAAAACAACAAATAATAGATTTAAACTGCAAGAATTTCAAATATTAAGAATGCCATGGGCTTCCCTGGTGGCGCAGTGGTTGAGAGTCCGCCTGCCGATGCAGGGGACACGGGTTCGTGCCCCAGTCCGGGAAGATCCCACATGCTGTGGAGCGGCTGGGCCCGTGAGCCATGGCCGCTGAGCCTGCACGTCCGGAGCCTGTGCTCTGCAACAGGAGAGGCTACGGCAGTGAGAGGCCCACGTACCGCAAAAAAAAAAAAAAAAAAAAAAAAAAAAAGAATGCCAGATACAGAACACGAATCAGCTATGTGTGAAATGTTTTAAATAAAGGATAAAATCTCAAAGATACGCAATTAGCAAGAGACTTAGAGAGATCCAGGGTGGTGAAAATATATCTGAATATAACCATTGGCTACTGAGCATTCTTAGGCCTGGATTAGGCTATTCTATAGGGAATCACTAGGCAAGAAAAAGGATGTGGAGGCTAAGGGGAGATATTATACCTCATGCTACGGATCTGAACAGTGTCTACTCAAAACAGTGTGTGAAAGTGCTCTATAAATGTTTTATAGAAATGTAATGCATTGTTATTACTCTTTAAAAATGCCAGCATCCACTGAAGATTTTTACCTGAATTAGTTATTTACTGTGATGGTTGAAAAATGATGATTTTCTCTCTATTATTCCTCCTACATTTATTAGCTGGCATTCCAATATGAGAAAGATTTCCCTTTTCCTTCCTATTTATTTTTTTGGTATTGGTATAGATTCTCGGCTTTTTTTTTTTTTAATTCAATGGGTCATAATCTATTGCTGGTATTATTGATTTTGTTGGTCATTATCTCAGATTTGGCACTACTTGGCATTTTTCTTTTTCATTGTGAAGATCTTCATTATTGTGTACAAATTTTTAAAAATTATTTATTTTGGAATAATTTTTGGAAAAGTTGCAAAGATAGTTAAGAGTGTTCCCGTATGTCCTTCAACCAGTACCCCTAATGTTACCATCTTCCATAATCATGGTGCATTTGTTAAAACAAGGAAATCATCATTGAATATATTACTATTACCTAAACTTGCAGACTATATGGATTTTGCCAGTTTTCCCACTAATGTCCTTTTTCTATTATTTGGCTTTTTAAAAACTAAACATATATATCACTTTTATAAAACATAAATTGATTAAAAACAAAATAAAGCCACCCACCCCCCCTTCAAAAGATATGTAGATGTATACTGGAGGCTACAGATAAACAGCTTGGACGGTGTTTTAAGGCAGCTTAGCGAAGAAAAAGATTTGTACTTCCCATAATCAAGACACTGAGTAGTTTTGGAAACTATCAGGCAGGTAATTTTTAGCGAAAGCAAGTAATACTGAAAAATAGATAAGGCTATGTTATCTTAGTATATTTCTGTCCCTAGTGTTTCCCAATAATCACTCTGCTTACCTTTTACCTCAGGACACACTTCTTTGGAAGTACTTTTGCTTGTGTTGACCTAGTCAGGTATCCTCTACACCAGCAATAACCTATGTTAAGTATTAAGTAACTCCTTTAGGCCATGTTTTTACCTCAGACTGCATGACTGATTGCAGTAGGAAAGGTCAGAAGTGCCCAAATCATAACAAATAAACTATGATTTACTATATACTCTCTTTTCTGGTGTAGAAGCATCCCAAGGCCATTAATTAATATCATCTCAGGAGTCAATCAATCAAACAAGCAATCAAGCCACAAGTATTCACTGCACACACTTCTACTGTGTATAAAGCACTGTGCTGGATGTTTAGGGGTAAGAAAGCTCAACTTGCGAGGCTCATAATTTTGTTAAAATCATTGCCAACATGTCTCTGGGGAGGGCTAGGGCAGCAAGAAGGATGTTTTAGGATGTAAGACAAGGGTTAGAGCAGTGGTTTCAAACTTTTTAGCCCCAACACAGAGCTATTCTGGCTGAAGCAGGGAAGGCCTAAGGCCCCATACACTCCAACTCCCTCTCTCCACTGCAGGGCCCCCAAAGGCACTTCCAGGGGACCCTAGGGCTCAGAGGAAGAAATTCTGAAAACCTCTGGGGAAAGACAAAGGCAAGACTGAACATGGTTGGTTGGGGTCGGGGAAATGGGGAGTGAAACAAATTTTTTTTTTTTTTTGGTACGTGGGCCTCTCACTGCTGTGGCCTCTCCCGTTGCGGAGCACAGGCTCCGGATGCGCAGGCTCAGCGGCCATGGCTCACGGGCCAGCCGCTCCGCGGCATGTGGGATCTTCCCGGACTGGGGCACGAACCCGTGTCCCCTGCATCGGCAGGCGGACTCTCAACCACTGCGCCACCAGGGAAGCCCTGAAACAAATTATTAACGGAGAGAAATCATCTTTCTTTTTTCATGGCTCTCAAATCAAATATGTTTGGAAAATGATGTCAATTAACTGCACTAACAGCAGACTTACTTACTTCTGAGTACAGAAAATAACTTTCTATGTGAATTCAGAAAAATCAGTTTGTATAATTACCCTTCATGCCTGCTAAGGTTCTGTGTCTTTATAGGCCATGAGATTTGATGGAGACTCTGAATTACCTATAAAACAAATACTTCTGAAATGTGTGAGAAGTGCTGAAAGAATTTGGAGATTTAAGAATTGGTGCTAATAATGATTCCTGTGGTGTCTGGGCTGAGTTGCAAGGAGAGAATAAACAGGCTGTTAGATGCCTGAGAGCACCTGGCTATGGCATCAGGCGTCTGATTCACAAATGGAATAGCAGCCAATGCCCAGGAGCGCATCTATCTGTCCTCCAGGTTGTGTGTAGCTGCTCCTAGCTGAGGAGGCCACTGTTCCGAACTGGTATTATGTTATTTTGGACTCCAAGTGAGGCCAGCCAGCATGCTAGGAGTGTGTTAGAAGAGGCCTAGCCTGCTTCCTTATCAGGGCTCCCTAATGTAGAGTCTTCTTTCAAAGCACAGAGCTTGCTTTGCTTTTGGGTTCTCAAAAACGTTACAGAGGGACTTCCCTGGTGGCATAGTGGTTAAGAATCCACCTGCCAATGCAGGGGACACGGGTTCAAGCACTGGTCTGGGAAGATCCCACATGCCGCGGAGCAACTAAGCCCGCACGCCACAACTACTGAGCCTGCGCTCTAGAGCCCGCGAGCCACAACTACTGAGCCCACGTGCCACAACTACTGAGGCCCATGAGCCTAGAACCCGTGCTCCGCAACAAGAGAAGTCATGGCAATGAGAAGCCCGCGCACCGCAATGAAGAGTAGTCCCCACTCGCCGCAACTAGAGAAAGCCCGCGCACAGCAGCGAGGACCCAATGCGGCAAAAAATTAAAAACAAAAAAAAATATGTTACAGAAAGGTTCAGCTAAAAGTCCACTCCCAAAAGTCAAACACACTCTAGAAGAGGTTTGGTTCTGAAGTAGAATGGGCTCTTTCCTAGGACCACCTGGTGTGGATTTATCATCTTTTCCCCAAGTCTATCACCTCCCTTATGAACTGGAAATATGCAGGCACCTTTAATGTAACCAAAATCACAGACAGAACATCTAGGGGTAGAACCCCAAACAAGCTCCAAGCCTTTTACCTCTCAGGCTCAGCTGAGAGGAGACTGCAGCACTAGGAATTATACCCAGGAAAAGAATAAGCTAGAAGCCACTGACCTCACTGAGCTGTAAAGGGTTGCTTTCCTTTAGTCCATAAAAATAAAATAATAATAAACTCAGCTTTGTTCCAGGTTCTCCTTCTGCTCAAAAGGGATTACACCTAGATAAATATTCTCTTCCACCAATCCAGCCAGCAAGTGTATGCCTTCCTCCATTAGATCAATCATTTGATTTCCTCCTTAATTCAACTCATAGCACCTGTTTGTGGAGGCAAAAGGCTAAATCAGATGACTTAAGGTCCCTTTCAGCTCTAATTACAAACTAAGCCAAATTAAAACCTTGGGCCCAAGGGAAGGTTCCTATGAAGGGTGCTAATAAATGTCCTCCCTCTCACCCTCCTCCCTTTCAACATAAATACACAGATACACACACACACACACACACACACACACACACACACACACATCCCTATACTTCCAAGTGCCTTGCTTCTAACTGCTACAATTAGAAGTCTCTAAAGATTGAGAATTTGCTGTAAATCCTACCTCTTTTGAGGATGTAGGTTAGGGATAGAGAGGAGGACTATAGGGAATTAGGGAAGATTTAGTTCCTACCTTGACAGACTGATTTCTTCAGATGGAGGGGATGGAGGATGCAGCAGTGGATAGAGGTAAAGCCTCCTAATGCTGCGTATAGGTGAGCAGCAAGGAGCAGGAAACCACGAAGACCAGAGACAGTGTACCAGGGGTGGGTCCAACGTGGGCTGCTCTACTTGGGGGATAGCTCTCAAGTGTATATTTGCAAAAGCAAGTTAGCTGGGACAAAAAAGGCCCCTATGCTTCTTGACTGTTCAGGGTGGTCAACCCTTTGCTCTTCCTTTGGCTGTTCCTTTTGGCTTCTAGGCTCTAGGAAGCAAAGCCAGAGTGTTTTCTGCTTCCCCTCCCCCAAGGCAGTGGACTGAGTCCTGCAGGCTGGTAAGCTGTTATCCAATCAGACTGCCAACGGCTGTAAATAAAAGGCCACATATGCACAGTGAAATAGGCTATGAGAAGAATCTAGATTGAATTACCACAAGCCAGTTGTGGAGACAGGGTGGGGGAGGTAGGAGAAAGGACAGAGACGCACAACTGCCCTTCAAGGAAATACTTTCATTCAAGCACACTCCTCCCTCAGCATGACTGCTAGAAGCCATCAAAGCCTTGCTCCCCAAGGAACTAGGTTCTAGTCTGACCCTATTCTCAGCAGAGGGGTCATAGTCCCAGAGACCCCTCAGTCAAGTCAAAAGCCTTTTCCCGGATGTGACTTACGTTCCAATAGACTTCAGGTAACAGTCTCTGAGTCCAGCTCACGGTGCTTGGTAAGAGCACCAGGACTGCCTCACTAGCGGTCAGCGGCAAAGACCATTTCTTTGTACCAGATACTGTATCTGCTTTGGTTATAAGACTAAAGTAAGAGTAAACTGATATTAAACAAAAAATTTTTAAAGCAGGTGTCTGGAGTCTTGTCTGGGTCTGGAATATTCAGGAGCCTAGGTTCTGTAATGATTCAGGGTATGGATTTTGGTGTTGACAGGTTTGGATTCAAATCTGACACGCTACTTGCCAGCTGTGGACTTCGGGAAGTTATTCAACTTCACTAAACTTTAGCTTCCTCATTTGTAAAACTGTCACGATATTTTCCCTCAAAGGCTTGAGGGAGAATGAAATAAGATATTATACGTAAGTGCCTGACACAAGGTAAGTGCTCAGTTATGGTCACTATTATTATTATATCTTTGTCAATGACCAATGGAGTCCTTACCTCTCTCCTTTCCCAATTTCCCAGAAAACCTAAAGGCTCCAGGTCCAGGGAACTGGCAGGCAAAACCTCTTCAAAAGAGCCAAAGGAACTGGAAAGAGTCATGTTCCTTTTTTCCCCTCCCCTGCACTAGGACTGAATCAGTAACCCGGTGCCCATTACACTCTGGCCTGGCAGGCTGGCCCTAGGAGCCTAAGGCTTTCCCAAACCAAAGACACTAATCCATCTCTAGTACTACCTGTTGTGGGGCATGCTCCCAGACTGCTGGTGCTTCTCCAGGGGCCCCAGATCAGATTCCAGTAGACGGAGGAAAGAAACAGTCTGATCCCAAGCTGGCAGGATAGGTCTGTCCAGGCTGTTGTCTGCCCATCACAGCTGCCTGTGAGGCCTATAGGTTAATAATAGCAACTCTGATGCGAGTGGATTAAGACAGCACTGTAGGAGGTGTTTATTTTTACACTCTGCCGTCAGTATCAAGTTCTACTGGTTACTGCCCAAATCTAGGGCAGCTTCCTGCTACAGGAGTGGCCTCAGGCTTCTCCAGGATGCTAAGTTGGATTCTGGAGGAAACAAGCCTTGTTGAAACAGTTTAGTATCAACAGGGACAGGGAAGGGGAAAAAGGAACAAACAGAGCTGTCATATGTCCAGCTGTCTGGTCCCAAATCTTCGGAACCAGGTGGACCTCAATTGAGAGCTGTTGTTCACGGCATTTTCCTGAGTCAGGTAGGCCCTGGACAAGAGACTTAATACGTTGTTTTGGAAGAGCGGGCACACACACACACACACACACACACACACACACACACACACAAGGGTGGGCGCACACACACACACACACACACACACACACACACATTGGTTGCACTGAAAGGACTTGGATAAAATCAAGGAAAGACTGTTACTTAACTAACCAGAAGCTCAGCCTTGTCAGTCACAAGTCCCAGATGAGTGCTGTGAGTGCTGACCTTGTGAGAAAAAGAAAAAAGCCCACCTGGGAGGGTTTTATAGGATATTTGAAAGAAAGGATGGTTAGGCTGGTCCTTATTTTATTTGCACAGAATTTTTAGCAGGTATATCAAATCCCTTGAAAATTTATTTGGCCAGAGCTTCTTCCTAGAAATGACACAATAGGATAGAAATACCAAGAAACCAGCTTTCATCTGGCGAGGAGTCAGTGCCCAGAAAAATCTTTCCTGAAAGCCTCTTTCTCCCCCAAGGCCTAGAGGTTGGGGTCCCTGGGACCTTACACTTTGACCACAGTATCTGGAACTCCGTGGGTATCCCACTCACGTCCCTGAAAGGCAGTTCCTAACACAGTTTCATCTTGTTCCATCAGGCAGACAGGGATGCGAGGAGGCTGGCAGCTGGATAGCTGATGTAAATAGATGGGGACTGGCCTACTGAGAGGTCATGTGCACAGCAGGCCGCTGTGGAATGACAAAAATGTACCACATACCAGGTAGGAATGCTGAAGTGCAAAGAAAGCAGCCAAGCAGCCAAGCACACAATAACAGTGACTCCACCATCTTCCTGCCTAAGGCTGACTCATAACCATCATCAGAGACACAACATATCAACATCTCGTGGAGCAGGAAGGTAGGCTGGTGAACCATTCGTTCAGTACTTTTTCTTCTGTCATTCAAGGCTTATCTACCTGGTCATCATAACAACAACGCAGCCTCAGAAACAATCAGATATGATGACTAGAGATATAGGGTTTGATCTTAGCTTCATTTGGAAGCTACTCATGCCTAGGATAGTGGCAGGATGCCCAAGGATAGGAACACTGCTTTCATTCTTGGCTTTTTCTCTGACTTGCTGGGTCATCTTGGGGCAGGGTACCTGTCCTCTCAAAGTTCTAGGTTTACCATTTGGAAAAGGGGCTAATTGTATCTACCTTCTGGTGTTATGGCAAGAAAAAAATATTCGAACAATCAGAATAATAAATAGCAAAAATGCAGCTGTAGATGATCATACTAAGTGAAGTCAGAAAGAGAGACAAATATCATATGATATCACTTATATGTGGAATCTAAAATATGACACAAGTGAACCTAGCTATGAAACAGAAACAGAATTACGGACATAGAGAACAGACTGGTGGTTGCCAAGGGTGAGAGGATTGGGGGAGGGGTGGAGTGGGAGGTTGGGGTTAGCAGATGTGAGCTATTATATGTGGAATGGATAAACTACAAGGTTCTACTTTGTAGCACAGGGAACTATATTCAATATCCTATGATAAACCATAATGGAAAAGAATATTTAAAAAATATATATCATAAATATATTAAAAATATATCATAAATATATAGAACTGAATATATATATAAAAAACTGAATCACTTTGCTATATAGCAGAAATTGACACATTGTAAATGAACTATACTTCAATAAAAAATAAGTAGCAAAAAATTTAAATGCTATAAATTCTTTGGATAAAGTATTTTAGAAATATAACTGTCATTCATGCATATAGGTAGAGAGCCCGGGCCTTATGTATTTTCCTTCTTCTAGGTCACGGTGGCCATGTTGGGAAGTGAACCTGGTCTGTGCTTGGAGGTACAGTTCCTTTCTTTCAGGCCTATAATCCCCACCACTGGTTTGAGGAATGGTTGAAACAGTTAGGAATCTGTTTATCTAGATACAAGGTATTAACTTCCACTAATGTGTAATAGAGAAAGTAGAAAAATGCAAGCAAAAAGAAATGCCTCTACTCACCCACTTGCTCCATCTACAAACCTAATTCTCCCTTACACCTGGGCCCAGGACACTGATCTGAGACTTGTATCCCTTTGATACAGGACTGAACAGTAGTATTTCAAACTAGATTTAGCCGAAAGCCCTGATAAAACAGCATTAATGAAAGGATGTATTCCACTGCTCAGTTAGAACAAAGGCAACACTGTATTCTAAACCCAACACAAGGCTTCACTCTTTCTGGCCCGGCAATCGGTTAGTTTGCCAGGTCTCCAGAGCTTTTGGAGAGGAGAAATAGAAATCTATTCTTCATTGATGCTGATACCTCTTTTTCTGCAAGTGCCTACCCTAGGGTTCAAAACAGACTCTGCAACATCCTGCAGCTTCTGGTGAGCTTTCAGTAAACCCTCCTTTCAGCAAACTCTGTCTGTAAAGGGCCAGAGAGTAAATACTTAGGCTTTGTGGGCAATAAAGTTCTGCTACATATTCCAACCTCCGCCCCCACCCCTGCCGCCTTTTTTAAACAATTCTTTAAAAATGTAAAAACCATTCTCAGCTTGTGTGAATGTAAAAACCATATAAAGTTACTCTGGCATGGGCCATAATTTGCTGACCTCTGCTCTAGACCTTAAAGCCCTCTCTATTCAAAGTATATTTCTCAAAATTCTGACTCTGCTGAGCCTGCCTAGGGATCCTCTTTCCTCTTCCCACAGGGCTGATGCATATATTTCAGAGGCAGCTCCCCCCTAAGAAGCCACTGAGGAATGTGAAGGAAGAATTCTGAGGTTATTTGTATTGAAGCTGACAGACTGGCTAATTCCCTTCATATAAAGTGCTTCAGAAACATCTGCGGAATTTAGCTTACTGCATTATCATTCTGGAGTGCAGACTGAGCCATAAACAGTCTTTATCCTTCTATTTTTGCTTAATAATACTATCCCATGCCTCTACCAGGCCATTTTTTTTTCTTTCTTTCTTTTTTTTTTTTTCCCTTTTCTCCTGCTCCCAGGTTCCAAACCCACACTTGAATTGACTTAGGTCTCAAGTCTTTCTCTCTTCCCTATCTTGCCCACTTCTATATGTGGTATGGTTGTGGACAGCGAGCAAACTATCAACAGTTAGATGAGTTTGGACATAGTAAATATGGATGAAAGGCCGGAGGGTAGGGGTGAGCTTATTTTGAGCAAAGCCTTAAGGCTGTAAATCTAGGCTCTATCACAAATAGTTAAAGGCTTTGTAAACAGTGATCAAACTACTATAGAAGCAACCTAAGAACAATGTGCAAAGGGTCAGTAATCACTGGAGTTATACCTCACCACACACCACAGGCTAGAAGGAAATGAATGACTTATAGATAAAGACTAATACTTATAATAATAATAGTCCGCTGTGCTAGATGTTTGCCTAATACTTTATTTCAGGGAAGAACCAAAAGCTACAGGCATGTCTAAGGCAAATCATAATTCACTGAGAAAGCTATTTGTTATTTTGAAAGATTCAAGTTACATTCAAAGTTCTAAAATGCCACATATTAGCTTGAGAAAATTATGGAAATAAAAACAATTGAGAAAATTATGGAAATAAAAACAATTAATATAAGAATATTCTTGAAAGTTGTGCCCGCGCATTTCATAAATAATTTAGTAAAATAACTGCTCACATCTAAAAAGGGGAGATTTTCTTGTATTTTTAAAAATCATAAATTAGGAAGCCCATAAGTTCACATGTGGATATAAACCTGACGGTTACCTTTATAAGAGTGTTAAGAGTAAAAGAATTACATAAAGTACACAGGACTATAAAGCAAGGAAGTGTATTATAATTGTTTATATACATTTTCTCTTTCCTCCTTGGTTGCACATTAAGGATAGAGACTGTCTTATTCATCTCTGTAGTCATTTAACCTAGCCTAGAGCCTGGCACATGGCTTAAAATGTTCACTGAATTGAACTAAGGAGGAACTGAATCTTCACCAAAGTAAATTGGGAAAATCTCCTTTTCTAGAGAAGAATTTGGTTCACTACAGCTGTGGACATATTTATACACACTTAGTTCTAGTCCTCCCTCTTGGGGTATGGGGTGATAAGAAGATAAAGGGGGTACAGTGGTTGGCTTCTGGAATGTGCAGGGCAAATATCCCCAGGTACAGCTCCTCTCCCTTCACCTCAACACTGAACTCCCTTTACTGCTAGTGCGAGCTGCAGCATGAGAACCAGAATAGCATGCTCCAGCCAGAATGACAGACATCCTCTATCCCTCTTTCGTTATCTCTCCCTGCTGAACCTCATCAGTCTTCAACTCTAGCCTGTTGGCTGCTTCCAATGGGGCTGCTGAGCATCTAGGAAAGAATGCAGGATGTGTCTCAAAAAATCCAGCACTAGCTGAGGAACAATTTGTTTTTTCCTAAAAAAGGGCAGTCTGTAAAGTTACATAAGACTTGGCTCTCCTGGCTAGGAGCTTTTCCAATTCCAGCTGGAGAGATTCCTCAAGCTGTTTAGAGTTCAGGAAAAGGGTTTGGAATTCCCTGATTGGCTAACGTATATTGGAGCCATCTCTGGGTAGCAATGGGGAGGTTCCAGCAGAGTACACAGTAACTCTTGTGTTCTCACTGCCCCTCAGTTGTGGTCCCACTGAGTTCTCCTGAGAACAGGAAATAGCATGATCCATTTACAGTTAATATCTCGGAACAAAGACAAGCCCCACTGCCAAAACCAGAGCCCCAGTGGCATCAAGCCTCTGGGGCCCCACCCAAAGGAGGCAGGACCTAGGGAATCTAATAGCCCAACCCAGAAGCACAACAAGGCTCTGGGAGGACTTCCTTCCCTGCTTTGGGCAGATGTATAGAAGAATTTGTTTGTGGCCCTGAGAACCTCAGATGCCAGTCTTGCCCAAGGACTAGATGAATCAGTCAATAAACATTAACTGAGCACCTATGAAGTGCAAGGCACTGCACTATGTGAACAAAGCAGGCCTTCATGGAGCTTATAGTTCACCTGGGGAGACTAACAAATAATTAAATAACTATGACATACAAACTATAAAGTAGGCTTCGGAATGTGCTATATTCAAAGGAAAGACAGCTAATCCAAAAAGCCATCTCTGTCCAGGGACGTCAGTTAGCATATTTATTAAATCAGGGACAAATTTATACTGAATTGACAACCCAAATTACCTGTGTTTTGGTTGAAAATTCTGACCCTTGAAGGAGTCACTAGAATCTCAATAACTTGCTCTCAGTTGAGCCCCATTTTTATTCCTATTCATTCTGCAGGAGTTCAGTCCCTATTTACATCACACACTTTTGTTTAAGGCATAGGAGCTCACTTCAACTAACAAATTACTGTCCATTTACAATGAAGAAATTGAACCCTGATTTGCTCTTTCCAGCTTCAGGCCATCCACTTTTATTTCTTTCTGGCCAACAAAGGGAGCTAGGGACTTCCCTGATGGTCCAGTGGTTAAGACTTCAAGGTTCCAGTGCAGGGGACGCGGGTTTGATCCCTGTTCTGGGAACCAAAGTCCTGCATGCTGTGAGGCCGTGGTCAAAAAAAAAAAAAAGGGAGCTAAGAAAAAGCTGGTATGTTAACTCTGCTCTTATGGACTAATTCTGTAGCACTGGGCAAGTTATTTGATTCCCCTCAGCTTGGGTTTCTTCACCTGTACAATGGGGATAATATAGTACCTCCTCTCACAGGGTGCTGGTGGAAGTTAAAAGATATAGAAACATCTAGAACAGTGATTGGTATTTAGTGAGTGCTCAGTAAACAGCAACTATAAAGAACATGAATCAGGAATCTCTTCTTTCTTTGAACCTAAATCCCTCCTGTTGCCTTTTTGAGGCTGCACTACTGTCCAACTTACCAACTTACACCAGGGAATCTTGTCACGGTCATACCCAGAGCTTTTCTTTTCAACAGGCCCACAACCTCAAGTTTTTTAACCCTCATGGCTCTGTTCTTTGTCCTCCTGAAAGTTGTAAAGTGGCTCTGTCCCAGAAAACATCCTGAGGGCGGGACTTCATGGGTGGCGCACTGGTTAAGAATCCACCTGCCAATGCAGGGGACACAGGTTCGAGCCCTGGTCCGGGAAGATCCCACATGTCGCGGAACAATGAAGCCTGTGTGCCACAACTACTGAGCCTGTGTGCCACAACTACTGAAGCCCACGCGCCTAGAGCCCCTGCTCTGCAAGAAGAGAAGCCACCACAATAAGCCTGCGCACCGCAACGAAGAGTAGCCCCCGCTCGCCGCAACTAGAGAAAGCCTGCACCCAGCAACGAAGACCCAACACAGCCAAAAATAAACAAATAAATAAATTTATTACAAAAAAAAAAATCCCGAGGGAATACATAGAAAGGTTACAGTAAATATGCAAATTATCTGTGAATCAAGAATTTCCCACCCAGTGAATACAGCGAATTCAGTTACATGACTACCTGAATTGCTCACCTGTCAGCAGAAGACAGTGAAAGCGAGTCCTCTACATAAACTCATAGGCTGACAAGATTCTCCTTAAAGGGTCTAATTATTTCCAGACATGTATCCCAGGAGACCCTATCCAAGTCCCATAGCTTCTGCCGTAGAAAAGCCTCTCAAGTCTATCCTCGCTTCTAATTCCTACAATCAGTGCTCTAATTCTAGGCCCTCCTTCAACACCTCTTTCGAGGATTATTAATTCAGTCTTTGGGCAGATTCCTATAGGCCAGGAAGTGGTAAACAAAATAGATACTATCCCTGCCCTCATGAAGTTTACAATCTAGTGGAGGAAGGCAGACAAACAATCACATAAATAAAAATATAATTACAAAGTGTGATAAATGCCATGAAAATGAAGTACAGAGTATTAAGAGGATCTGATTAAGACTGACTAAGGGCTTGATTAAGAGGTCAGGGAAGGCCTCTCTGGGAAACTGATGTTTAAGTTCAGCCTTGAAAGGTTAGTTGAAGGGAATTTAAACAGGTGAAAAGTTGGGGACAACATTACAAGCAGAGGAAATGACATGTGTGAAAGGGCCTGAGACAGGAAAGTGGTTGGTGTCTTAGAAAAACTGAAAGAAAACGAGCGTCTTTGAAAGTGTCCATTTTTTTTGGCAACGGGAGTTCACTGGTGATCTTGACATAAACAATTTCAGGGGTGTGGTTAGTGGAAATGAAGCTAGACAGCAGAGGGTGCAAAAGTGAATGGAAAATTGAGCAGACAGTCTGGGTGGTCAAAAAAGTTGGCTGTTAAATGAGACAGTCAATACCCAGAGGGTGATGTGGTGTCAGGGGATTTTTTAATTAATATTGATTTTATCAAATTAATATATGCACAAGGTTACAAAGATAAATTGTAGTATAAAGTTTATGATGGAAAATAGCAGTCCCCAGCTCCACCCCTTTCTACCTCTGTGTCCTTCTCCAGAGACCACTACTTTCAAATCTTTTAGCTGTCTCATCTGGCATTTATGTTCATGTTTATAAATCATATGTGTATTTAATTATTTCTTGATTTTAAACATTCTCTTGACTTCCTACATCCACCACCTTCCTCACAATTTCTTTTTTTTTTTTTAGTATTTATTTATTTGGCTGCGCCAGGTCTTAGTTGCAGCATGCAGGATCTTTTTAAATTGATCTTTGTTGCAGCACGTGGGATCTAGTTCCCTGACCAGAGATCGAACCTGGGCCCCCAGCATTGGGAACACAGAGTCTTAACCACTGGACCACCAGGGAAGTCCCCACAATTTCTGATTTAATTAATATCCAGTGTTTGCTATGACTTGGTAGTCTGTGGACCCTTATTATTACTGCATAATTTATAATTTAATTTTACTACTTGACTCTCTTTTGTTTATTTTTCTATATATTTGTCCCTAAATCCTCACAAATTCTCTAGCGGAATGGTAAAAATTGCTCTCAATCTAAATCTAACTTTCCATATAGTCAAACACAGTTCCTTTTTGTTCCCCCCCCCCCCGGAACATAATCCTTCTGGAACTTTCTTTTCTGATATATTCTGAATTGACTCTCCTCTCTGGCTTACAACACCACTTCATGCTGGACTTCTCTCTCTCATCATGCTAGGAATTGCCTTTGCCTCTCTTCTGTTAGTTGCCCTGTGTTCTAGATCCCATGATTTCTTCTTTCTTGTTGGGAAGTCCCTGTATGTAAACTTTAAAAAAAATGATGGATTAAAAATTTCTCTATATCCCTAGTTTTCTAGATTTTTATGATGAGGTACCCTGGGGTAGGCTATTTTTATTTGTTGTGCTGGGCACTCAGTGGGCCCTTTCAATTTGGAGACTTGTGTCTGGGAAATACACTTGGTACTCTTTCTTTTTTTTTTTTATAACTTTGCCTCCACTGATGTTGAAGGTTTAGAAAGGAGGAATTAAATGATGAAGCAACACCCCTGAGAAGCAGTAGTGGCTCAAGAATTTCTATATAGGGCTTCCCTGGTGGCACAGTGGTTAAGAATCCGCCTGCCAATGCAGGGGACACGGGTTCGAGCCCTGGTCTGTGAAGATCCCACATGCCGCGGAGGAACTAAGCCCATGCGCCACAACTACTGAGCCTGTGCTCTAAGAGCCCATGAGTCACAACTACTGAGCCCATGCGCCGCATCTACTGAAGCCCGCGTGCTCTGGAGCCCGTGCTCCACAACAAGAGAAGCCACCGCGATGAGAAACCTGCGCACTGCAAGGAAAACCCAACACAGCCAAAAATAAATTAATTGATTAATTAATTAACTTTAAAAGTTTACATACAAATAGAAATCAGAATGGCATTCGGCTTAACAATGATGGAATCTAATTAGTAAGCAGTGGAGCAGTACTTTCAGATTTCTGAGAGGAATTGATTTCTAGCCTAAGGTTTCATGCACAGCCAAATTATCAACTGTGAGAGTTTAAATATATATACTTTCAGACATTCATTTCAAAAATGTTCCTACTATGTATCCTTTCTTAGAAAGCTACTACGGAATATGCTTCAGCAAAATGAGCCAAAAATAATAAATAAAAAAAATAAATTAAAAAAAAAGGATTTCTATATAGGTTGAACTTAGGATCAGCAAACAAATCAAAAGAGGTGCGTGGAAGTGGGGTGGCATCAGGGAATTGTCTTGAAGTTCCATTTGTATAGCAATCAGTGTTTTTACTCAGAGTATAGGTTTGTTTGGGGTAGTTTACAAAGTATATCATTTAGGTTTAATACTCTGCTGTATAAAAACATCTCAAAACAGCTAAACAATAGAGGGTATGCAATCCAGTTCACCAGGGAGAGATTAGCTTTTGTTAAGAGGTGAGATACTCCTCCATGCAACTAGTGAAGAGAGGATGGCTATAGACAGATTTGCAGATTGGCGGTAGGAAGTAAGAAAGTTCATGTTTGATGGCTTCCTTTTTCTTTGAGGTATATGAGTCAAGGTCATCATAGAGTATATGGAAGGAAGATGGGAGGGTCACAGGTTGAGGAGGGTAGTGAAGGTATAAAATATTTGTTATAAAGAGTAGAGGAATAACCTTGTAACAGAAATATAGTAAGACTGCTGGCCAGCATAAGTTTGGTGATGATGAAAGTGATACTAAATCTACTGGACTGTACAATTTTCTCTAGCTGTTTAAATACAGACAAATAAAAGGTAAGGGGTTATTATTCAGAGTTAGGTTCATTACTAGGTGAGTACATTTTTAAAAGAATGATTGTAATATCAATGAAGTTTTAAAGATGTTAAAGGACTACCAGTGAGGATATTTCAACAACTGAATAGAATACACTAAGCCATAAACCATAAGGCCTAAACAGCAACATGGATAAATGCTTATGAAACAAGGTTAATTAAAAGAAAGCAGAATACAAAATAACTTTAATGCTAACAGTTATATTCCTGCAAAATTATATATGCATGTAAACAAAAAGGATAGGCAGATAGGATTACAGGTGAATTAAATTTCTTTTATTTTGTTATTGTTTTATTTTTTAATTGTTTTTGTATATTTATCTTAATTTTAAAAACTCTTACTTATGTTCATGTTCAGCTCAGTTCATAGATCTTTTTTTGGAAAGAGCTTTATCTAGTCTACCAGTCATAACTGACCATTCTGTCTTCTTTAAAAGTTGCTCTATAGGGCTAAAACCAAACTCATCATAGGACCAGTCTATAATTTCTGTGACTGTCACTAAATTCATGGATCCTTGGTGATAGAGAAAAAAACCTCAGAAATGTAGCTGATTTGCTGAACTAGGCTTAAAGTCAGTTCAGCTGTCATAATTTATTCATTTATTCTACAAATATTTATTGAACTTATACTATTTGTCTGGCATTGTGCTGGGCACCAGTGAGACAGGCTGGGACCTGAGACCCTTTGCTGCAGCGCTGCAGTGCTTGTACCTGGACACACCTCTCCTTCAGCAACAAAATACAAAGACACTGTCCGGGACTAAAGATAATTGCATGCCTGCAGTTAGGGTAAATTCTGGACCCAAAAGATACAAAGAGACCAAAAAACCCAACTGCCACTTTTGAAGAGCCTGGAGCAAAAGCAGGGTCCTGCGGATGCCCTCTGCCCACACCACCACCTAAGGGGTGGGCAAAACACCTAAGCCACCCCTCTGGCCGGAGCTCTGGACACACCCCTACCCTCATCCCATGTAAGAAACAAGCTTGCCCCCCCTCGGGGAGCCAACAAGCAAGGGAACCTGTTGTTTGTTCTCACTGCCCACTGCTGCAGCAGGGGCCCCAATAAAGCCTTGCCTGAATTTCTTGTCTGGACTCTGATCAACTTCTACTGATTAAGGAGGCCAAGAACCCTGGTTGGTAACACCAGGAATATAGAGCAGAAAATAGAGTCTTTCACAAGTTGGGGAAAAAAAGGACAGGAAAATCTTTGGCCCAAGACTGACAATCACAAAGGGCTTCAAATTAGCCTTTTATCCTTATTTACACATGAAGTTATAACTGTAGTCATTAAAAAAAAAAACAACTCTTTTGACATATAATTCACATACTATAAAATTCACTTTTTTAAAGTGTACAAGTCAGTGGTCTTTAGTGTATTCACAGAGTTGGGCAACCATCACCACAGTCTAATTTCAGAATATTTTATCACCCCTAAAAGAAACCCTATATCCATTGATCTTGCATCCTACAATCTTCAACTCATTTATTAGTTATAATAGTTTTTTTTGTGGCTACCTTAGCATTTTCTATATACAAGATCATGTTATCTGCAAATAGTTCTACTTCCTTTTCAATCTGAATATCTTTTATTTCTTTTTCTTGTCTATTTGCTCTGGCTAGAACTTCTAGTACAATGGTGAATAGAAGTGTTGAGAATGACCAACTTTCTCTTATACTTGATCTTAGAGGGAAAGCTTTCAGTTGTCTTTCACCATTAAGTATAATGTTAGCTACAGGGTTTTTTATAGATGCCCTTTACCAGGCTGAGGAAGTTCTGCTTCTAGTTTGTTGAGTGTTTTTATCATGGACTTGTCAAATTTTTTTTCTGCATCTACTGAGATGATCGTGTGGTTTGTCCTAAACACAGTCATTTTCATATTACAAAATGAATTTGTTAAGGTAAATATTTTAAATATACCAAAATTATTAGAATTCTGCTTTGGATTTCAATCATTTTTAACACATGAAGAACTTAAAAAATGGAAGAGATCAAGCTCTCTCTCTGGATCTTTCAGAGACCCTGGATTCAAAGACTATTCCTGCCCTCACAGAGTTTACAGCTATGTAAATAATGCGTTAACCGCTGTAACGGAGCCCCAGACAAGGCCAATGATAGCACAGTGGAAATTATATCCAAATTTGCAGGGGGTCATCAGGAAAGGTTTCGGAAAGGAGTCATATGAGTAGATTCTTAAAGGAGGAGTAGAAATATGCATGCAGGTCAGGGGAAGGATTTCAATCAGAGAGAACCATATGTATAGAGTTCTTTATATTATTCAGCCATGAGAAAGAAAGAAATCTTACCATTGTGACAATATGGATGGACCTTGAGGGCATTACGCTAAGTTAAATAAGTCAGAAAGAGAAAGACAAATACTGTATGATATCGCTTATATGTAGAATCTTAAAAGGCCAAATTCATAGAAACAAAGAGTAGAATGGTTGCCAGGCGCTGGGGGGGTGGGGGAAATGTTGGTCAAAGGGTAAACATTTCCAATTATAAAATGAATAAATTCTGGGGATCTAATGTATAGCATGGTGATTATAGTTAACAATACTGTATTATATATTTGAAAGTTGCTAAGAGAGTAGATCTTAAATGTTCTCACCACAAAAAAGAAATGGTAATAATGTAAAGTGATGGAGATTTAACTATCCTATTGTAGTAATCATTTTCCAATATATGAGTGTATCAAATCAACACACTGTACATCTTAAACTTACACAATATTATATGTCAATTATATCTCAATAAAATTGGAAAAAAAATAAAGAGAGAGACAGTTTGTCACAGAAATCTGTACCCAATAGCCTCAGACTCAGGACATAGATTCCCAGAGTATTTATTGAAAGAAGGTGTACCGAAGTCACAACAGAAAACTAAAGATTTGACCATATAGAAACTGTAAAATTCTAGATGTCAAGTCATAAACAAAATTAAAAGACAAATATTTGACACAAATATAACAAAATGCCAATATCCTTATATGTAAAGAATTTATGTGAATTGATTGCTAAAACCTAAGATCTTTTTTTAAAATTGAGGTAAGAACATATAGCATGAGATCTATTCTCTTAACAAATTTTTAAGTATATAGTGCATTATTGCTAACTATAAGCATAATGTATAGCAGATCTCCTGAACTTATGCATCTTGCATAATTCAAACTTTATACAGGTTGAACAGCATCTCCCCATTTCCCTCTCCTCCAGCTCCTGGCCACCACCATTCTACTTCCTGCATCTCTGATTCTGACTATTTTAGATTCCTCATGTAAGTGGAATCATGCAGTATTCGTTCTTTTGTGACTGCCTTATTCACTTGAAATAATAGGAAAATGGGCAAGATATGAGCAAACAATAAGATTTAAAATACTATCTTTTGTTTATCAATTATCAAACAAAATAATAATAGCTAAGGGAAGGAAAGTAAAATAGGCACTTTCACACTTTGCCAATATGAGCATATTTTGGTACAACCTTCATATTGAGGTTGGGGGTAAAAAAAAAATATATATATATATATATATATATATATATATATATATATATATATATATATATATCTCCAGGCTTAAAAACGTTCAAATCCTCTAACTCTACCTCTAGAATTCCATACTAAGGAAACTATCAGAGATTTTTTTCATAAAGTTATTAATCTGAACAGTTTTTAGAAAAGAGAAAGCTATTTTTAAAAATTTCAAATGTCTAACATTTGGATTAAGTAAATTATGGCACATTCAAACAATGGATTTGTTACCTAACTATTCAAAATTTGACTTCCAAAAACTGTTCAATGATGTGTCTTCATTTTATACTTGTCTGTATTTTTCTAGATTCTCAATAGTGAGACTATATTTCACCTATAATTAGAGAAAGAGACAAACCACTTTTTCAGAAAATATTTTGATAGATTTATAAACCTAATCTCTAAAGGAAGAAAACCCAGTGTGGAAATGATATGCTTCAAATCACACTCTTAGTGGCACTATTTGGCCTTTGATTCTTGGGTCTTGTGCACTAGGGCTTTTTATTTTTCTTTTCTTTTTTTTCAAAACAAAACCAAAAAAAACAAAAAACCAACAAACAAAAACCTTTATGTTGATTAAATCTGAGAACCATTGATGAAGAGGCTGAGATTATAGTTTGGGTCTAAGAGTAGTTCTACTCAAAGTGCGGTCTATGGACCAGTAGAATCAGCTTCTCCTGGGAATTTATTAGACTGGTAAATGCTTGGGCCCAGTGCCAGACTTACTGAATCAGAATTTCAGGGGTGAGCCAGGTGATTTTTCTGCAGCCTCAGGTTTAAGAAGCACTTGTCTAGAGGAAATTCAGCAAAGAAGCTAACAGTATGCAAAGGGAAAGAGGTGCACAGCCCACCTAAAGTTCAATGTATATTTTTTAAAGCATATAATTATTATATAATATTCTAAAAACAAGCCTTTTTTTTCTTGTTATGAACTAGAAAGTATGGCTAGAAAAAATTTTCTTGGCTTTGGACTAAAAAAGGTTGACAGGGTTTAGGATTAAAGGGCAAAAGGAATCTGTAATTAATTCCTGGTTCTATGCAGCTCACTAAATTAAGGCTAAGGGTTTCACATAGGAATTTGGGAACTGTATGTATGCAGTAAATATTTTGGTTATATTTCTCTCAAGCCATGATTGCTTACTGGTGGGTGGTCATTTGAAGATGACGGGATCTCAAACCCAACCATTTCTTTCAACCTCTTTCCACTTTGGAGTCATGACTCAGTAGGCAAAATTCAGTAGTCATGCTTCCCTGGTGGTCCAGTGGGTAAGACTCCACTCTCCCAATGCAGGGGGTCTGCGTTTGATCCCTGGTCGGGGAACTAGATCCCACGTGCATTTCCACAACTAAGAGTTCACACATGCCGCAACTAAGAAGTCCGCATGCCGCAACTAAGAAGTCCGCATGCCGCAACTAATAAGTCCACATATTGCAACTAAGAAGTCCACATACTGCAACTAATAAGTCCGCATGCTGCAACTAAGAGTCCACATGAGACCTGGTGCAGCCAAAATAAATTAATTTTTAAAAATTAATTAATTAAAAAAACACAAAATTCAGTAGTCATGTATCATCTTTGGTGACTGGCTTAAAGTGTGCTTTACGGAGCCCCCTCATTGACAATGAAAGGTAAGCGAAGGGGATGGAGAGGAAAGGAGGGAGAGACAGATGAAAAGGTTAGACTCTACTTCTTCGAACCCCTTGCCTTTAACCAAAACAGCTCAGCTTTTACCTTTTTGTGTCCACTTTCCTGTGGAATATACTTGAACAAAGAGCTCCCCTCTAAAAAACATTTTGAAATTTTCTATTATCTACTACATATTCTCACAATCCAGTAAAAAGCCATAACTGTCTTTTCCCCCCATGAGATCAATGCTCCTTGTTAACCATCTATCACCACAACCTGGCTGTCAAAAAGGACTCACAAATGCATAACGGGCAGGTGGTCCTGCTTCCAGGCTTCCCTTCTCCAACCACTATCATTAGGGATGAATAAACTACTAATGTTGCAAGTTGCTGTGTTGGATGTGAGGCAAAGCATATTATATAAATCAGCCTATAAACTGAAATAGACAGTACCCTATCTAAGAAGTTAACTATAGCTATAAGTATAAAGTAAAGAGAAAAATATTTTCAAGAAGTAGAATAGTTCTGTAACACCAAGTAAGAGAAGTCCTTCAAAGTAGTCACCTTGGGAGACAATTCACTCCAGTAATGCTCCTATTTAAAACATTTCCAGAACCCATCTTTTGGAACTGCAAAAACCACCTAGCCAACTCACAAAACTGTGAGACATAATCAGTCATTGTTTTAAGCCACTAAGCTTTGGGGTATTTGTTATACAGTAATATATAAGCAAGACAGAAATCTTTAAATCACTATGATTTGGAGGATATTTAAAAGGAAATGATTAGGGACTTCCCCAGTGGCGCAGTGGTTGAGAATACGCCTGCCAATGCAGGGGACACGGGTTCAATCCTTGGTCCGGGAAGATCCCACATACTGCAGAGCAACGAAGCCCATGCGCCTCAACTACTGAGCCTGAGCTCTAGGGCCCGCAAGCCACAACTACTGAGCCCGCGTGCTGCAACTACTGAAGCCCACGCACCTAGAGCCTATGCTCTGCAACAAGAGAAACCACCGCAATGAGAAGCCTGTGTACCGCAATGAAGAGCAGCCCCCGCTTACCGCAACTAGAGAAAGCCTGTGTGCAGCAACGAAGACCTAACACAACCAAAATAAAAAAATAAATTTAAAAAAGATACTATCAAAAATAAAAAAATAAAAGGAAATGATTAGCCTTACAGAAAAACTCTAGCTATCTACAACGTACAGGGAATAGGTTGGTCTGATAACAAAGTTTGTCTGTACCTTTAAATAAACAGAATACAACATCCTTCAGATAATAAGAAAATAACATTTTGTAAGAGAAACAACTCTTAGATGAATGGGATAAGCACTAGGTCCCCAACTCTCCCATCTTGAGTTTTTGCTTTTTTCCTTGGGGTCTTCTAAATTCTATCTATACTGACTTTAGGAATATGCTTATCTCCTTTTTTTCCCTTTACCTGAACATGGATAAAAAATAATTTTCCATTTTTGCCTAAGTACACTAAATATAAGGCTGCATTTTCTTTCTTAGAATAATTATACAAAAAAAGAAAGGAAGCACAAAAGTATAAAAACAGGTAAACAAGTTAAATATAGATTTTAGGATTCTAAGATAAACTTAAGTATAAAGTTTGGACCCTAAAATAACTAAATCTAGCCAGAAGTTGGCTGGCCCTTTTTTCCCCTCTCCACCCAGTTATCAATTTGTTGTCCTTGACCACAGGACCACACAAGAAGCCAAAACCACAGAAGACATTTCAGAGCTGTCTCATTTCCTAGAGAAGATAAAAGACTAACTTATTAAACCAAGAATTCCAGAGAACAGAAGTTTTCTTCTTTAAGTATCAAAATTAATTTTTTTAAAACTTTAGGTATTTTGATAAAACTCTTTTAAAATGTACACTTTCACTTACACACTTTTTTTTTTTTTTTGCGGTACGCGCGCCTCTCACTGCTGCGGCCTCTCCCGTTGTGGAGCACAGGCTCCGGAGGCGCAGGCTCCGGACGCGCAGGCTCAGTGGCCATGGCTCACAGGCCCAGCCGCTCTGCAGCATGTGGGATCCTCCCAGACCGGGGCACGAACCCACGTCCCCTGCATAGGCAGGCGGACTCCCAACCACTGTGCCACCAGGGAAGCCCCCACACTTTTGTTTTAATCACAGTGTATAGGCTATAACTTAACTTTTTCTTGATAACTCACTGTTAACACTAATATACTTTGCTAAAATATAGTTTTGTTCTTAGCATCTATTATGGACTTACATCCTTAAGCATCAAACCAAACCAATCATCAAACCCCTAAGACTGTGTGTTAAGAGTAAATATGGTTTTGCCACTTCTATTCAACATAGTATTGGAAGTCCTAGCCAGAGCAATTAGGCAAGAAAAAGAAATAAAAGGCATCTGCACTACTGTTGGCAGATGACATGGTCTTATATGTAGAAAACCCTAAAGATCTACCTCCCCAACTCTTAGAATTAATAAATGAATACAGCAAAGTTTCAGGACACGAAGTCAACATATAAAACATATAAAATCAGTTGTGTCTCTAGACAATAATAATGAAAAATCTGAAAAGGAAATTAAGAAAATAATTCCATTTACAACACATCAAAAAGAATAAAATATGTGGGAATAAACTTAACCACTGAAAATTATAAAATGTTACTGGAAGAAATTAAAGAAGATACAAATAAATGGAAAGATATCCTGTGTTCATGGATGGTAAGACTTAATATTGTTAAGATGTCAATACTTGCAATATTCGACAACATGGTTGGACATTATGCTAAGTGAAACAGGCTAATCACAGAATGACAAATACTGCCTGATTCCACTTGTCTGAGGAATATAAAATAGTTTAATTCATGAATCAAAGAGTGGAATGATGGTTGACTGGGGGAGAGGGAAATGAGGAGTTGTTGTTCAATGGGTATAAAGTTCAGTCAAGCAAGATGAATAAGCTCTAAAGATCAGCTGTAAAACAATGCACCTACAGTCAATAATATATTGTAAACTTAAAAATTTGTTAAGAGGGTAGTTCTTTCCACAACAACAAAAGGATGTCAACTGCCCAAAGCAATCCACAGATTTAATGCAATCCCTTTCAAAATCCTAATGATATTTTTTGCAGAAATAGAAAAATCTATCCTAAAATTTGTATGAAATCGGAAAGGATCCTGAATAGTCAAAAAAAATCTTGAAAAAGCAGAACACAGTTGTAGGACTCATACTTCCTTACTACACAGCTTACAGTCATCAAAAGAGTATGGTACTGCCTCATGCTGGTCAGAATGGCCATCATTAAAAAGCCTACAAATAACAAATGCTGGAGAGGGTGTGGAGAAAAGGGAACCCTCCTACACTGTTAATGGGAATGCAAGTTGGTGCAGCCACTGTGGAAAACAGTATGGAGGCTCCTCAGAAAACTAAAAATAGAATTACCATATGATCCAGCAATCCCACTCCTGGGCATACATCTAGACAAAACTATAATTCAAAAAGATACATGCACCCCTATGTTCATAGCAGCACTATTCACAATAGCCAAGACATGGAAACAACCTAAATGTCCACCAACAGATGAATGGATAAAGAAGATGTGGTATATATATACAATGGAATACTACTCAGCCATAAAAAAGAACGAAATAATGCCATTTGCAGCAATATGGATGCAACTAGAGATTATCATACTAAATGAAGTAAGTCAGAAAGAGAAAGACAAATACCATATGATATCACTTATATGTGGAATCTAAAATATGACACAAATGAAACTATCTATGAAACAGAAACAGAATCAGGGGCATAGAGCATAGACTGGTGGTTGCCAAGGGGGAAGGGGTGGGAGAGGGATGGACTGGGAGTTTGGGATTAGCAGATACAAAGTGGTATATACAGAATGGATAAACAACAAGGTCCTACTGTATAGCACAGGGAACTATATTCAATCCTGTGATAAACCATAATGGAAAAGAATATCAAGAAGAATGTATATATATGTATAAATGAGTCACTTTGCTGTACAGCAGTAATTAACATAACTTTGTAATTCAACTATACTTCAATAAAAGATAAATTAAAAAAAAAAGAGTGTGGTACTGGCATAAAGACAGACACACAGACCAATGAAAGAGAACAGAGAGCTTAGAAATAAACCTGGCATATCTGGTCAAATGATACTCGACAAGAATGCCAACACTATTCAAAGGGGAAAGGAAAGTCTTCAACAAATGGTGTTAGGAAAACTGGATATCCACATGCAAAAGAATTAGATTGGGCCCTTATCTTACACATCATACAAAAATTAACTCAAAATGTATCAAAACCTAACCATAAAAGATAAACCTATTAAAAAAAACTTAGAAGAAAACACAGGGGAAAAGTTTCATGACACTGGATTCGGCAATGATTTCTTGGCTGTGACACAAAAAGCACAGGCAACAAAAGAAAAAAATAGGTAAACTGGATCTCATTAAAATTTAAAACCTTTTGTGCATCAAACGATACTATCAACAGAGTGAAAAGGCAACGCATGAAATGGGAGAATATATTTTCAAATCATAATATCTGATAAGGGACTTCTATCCTGAATATATAAAATACTCTTACAATTCAACAATAGAAAGACATATAACCCAATTAAAAAATGGGCAAAGGATTTCAATAGACTTTTCTCCAAAGATATAAAAACGGCCAATAAGTACATGAAAAGATACTAAACATCACTAGCCATTAGAGAAATGCAAATCAAAACCACAAGATACCATTTCACACCCATTAGGATGACTATTATTTAAAAAACAAAACAGAAAATAAGTGTTGGCAAGTTTATGGAAAAACTGGAATGCTTTACATTGTTGGTGGAAATGTAAAACGGTACAGCCACTGTGGAAAATGGTATGGCAGTTCCTCAAAAAATTAAACACAGAATTACCATATGATTCAGCAATTCCATTTCTGGGTATATATCCAAAGGAATTGAAAACAGGGACTCATATTTGTACACCAATGTTCATAGCAGTTTTATTCACAATAGCCAAAAGGTGGAAACAACACAAGTGTCCATTGATGAATGTGGATAAAAATAATGTGATATATACATACAATGAATTTTATTCAGCCTTAAAAGGGAAGGAAATTCAGATGCAAGCTATCACATGGATGAACCTTGAAGACATTATGTTAAGTGAAAATAAACCAGTCACAAAGAGACAAATATTGTATGATTCGACTTATATGAACAACCTAGAGTAGTCAAATTCATGGAGAAGGAAAGTAGAATGGTGGTTGCCAGGCGCTGGGGGAAGAGGAAATGAAGAGTTAACCGTTTAATGATTATGCAGTTTCAGTTTGAGAAGATGAAAAAATTCTGGAGATGGATGGTGGTGATGGCTGGGCAACAATGTGAATGTACTTAATGACACTGAACTATATATTTAAGAATGGTAAAAGTGGTAAATTTTATATTATATATATTTACCACAACTTAAAAAAAAACAGTAAACATGGTACAAGAGAAGTTCTACTGTGAGTTGTTAACTTTTCGTTAGAATGCACTCCACACCCCACCCTCATCCCTTGAAGTTAATCCAGAGCAATGTTTATATCTGGCCACTCAAAATAATATGCTCATTTTGCAAGACAGACTCATTTGACAGGAATTACAATATCATATGTCAGTGTTTGATGCGTGTTTTCTGGGTAACCTAAACACTGACCAATTGCACTATCTCTACAGAGCCTGCCCTTACCCTAACATGCAGTCAGTGAGCCATCTCAGTCAAGTGACATTTAATAGGGTGCTCAGTCATTGTGTATGAGCAACAGAAGAAAAGGATGAGTTATTGTCCTAAAGTTGCAGAGGGAAAAACAGAACACATAAGCCTTCCCATGAACTAGGGTTGCCAGATTTAGCAAATAAAAATACAGGACACCCTGCTGTTTATCTGAAATTCAAATTTACCTTGGCATTCTGTATTTTATCTGGCAACACTCTGAAGTATTGGAAGTGAAGAAAAAATAAATCAAACAATCCAGAGTGTTTTGGGGCTACTGAGGTCTTAACAGGGATCCTAGACAGGGAAAAGTAGAAAAGCCCATTAAAAACATATTGGTTAACAACAAAAAAAGTACCGGTCTCCAGATACCATGACCCTGCTTAATTCAGCTCAGGAGCTCTTTCCTGCTTTCAGTATCACTTTGTAAAGTTACAAAGATAAGTCAGAGAATGGTAGAAAGAAAAAGTAAAGAAGGATAAATCAAAGCTAGAAATGGGTGAGAACATACCCAGCTTCCAGTTAGGCAGGCCTTGCCTCAAAAAGGAACCTTAAACATTTAACAAAAAGGAACCTTAAACACTTAACATAAAAATCAGAGGAAATCAGATTCTGACCTGGCTCAAAGCAGAAAAGAAACAATGATGGTGAGTGTGCTATAGTCATACAGTAGGAGGGACACGGGTAGCAGAACACCAGAGAGAGTGGTGGGATCTCCCCACTCCCCTAAACCGTATCACTGCTTAATTTCCATGGAGCCTGCTAAGAAACTCCAGTCACTATTTTACCTACTAATATGCTGAGCCCCAGTGACAATAATGCCACCATTAGTCAGGCAACTACTTAGCTTATAAACTCCTGCAGCTTGCCAGCCATTGTTTCATCACTCAGCAATATCATCCACTTCCCCACGGAACCGAGGCCAAAACTGAGGTTGCCGAACCCTGTCTTAGCTTCAGGAAACTGAATCTGTTCAGGTCATCCTCTTAGGAATCAACAAAAACAGGTTTCAGGCTTTCTGTTCTTTGAGAATCCCATCTTTAAAAGGCCTGTGTTCTTGTTTATTACTGACACTGTTCACATAGCAGTAACCCCTGCCTGATTCTGGTCTACTGAGATATAAATGGCCCATATGACCTGATCATACTTCAGTAGTATTTAGGAATCTTTCATATTTCTCACGCTAGGCCAGCCTGGGATGTCTACCCCTCCAGTGGAGGAAAGGGGAGGGGAGGTATCCAGGAGCTAAAAGGGTAAAATAACTGAGGTCATTCCTCCAACCTGTCCTGAAGCACTAGCTGACCAGCTACACTGAGTAAGGTTTAAACACTGTGGCTAGCCTCCACAGTTCTTCTTTAGAGGGAGCAGTTAGTCGCTAGGGCAAGAGGAGGGGCGTCACCTGGGTAAAGCTCTTTCAAGATTATCTGGGCAGCCTCTGAGGCACACTGACCAATAAAAATTTCTGCAGCCTTGGCCCTGACTTTTTTTTTTTTTTTGTAAACAGAACATAAAGGGAAATCAGCTGATAAATAGAAGCTTCTATGTAAATGACATTAGATGCATGAATTGAGACTGAATATGTTCAGTTCTATGCTCCCAACATAAGCACCACAAGTAATCCCCTAGATGCCCTTCCTTTTTTCCCACTTCATGTAACTAGTGACATTTTTCCCACTAAAGCACTCTGCCTCACAGCCTCTGCATTGGTCTCATTCATTCACCCACCCATTAAATATTTACTGAGTGCTACCATGTGCCAAGCACTGTGCTGGGCGCTGGACATACAAATTAATAATGTACGGTCCTTGCCTCCAGGGCAGTCCCATGGTGTCCTCGGGGCCAGCCTGGTAATCCCAAGCCAGCCCTGGGCAACGGGAACACGGTGCCCTTTGCAACAGGTAAGAGCGGTAGCAGGGGACTGGCAAACTGCCAGGCCAAAGGTTTTCCCAAGGTAAAATGGGATGTGAGAGCGATCCCAGCCCGGCTCAGGCAGACACCAAGTTGGGAAGCAGGGGCCAAAGGGGCGGAGGGCGCAAAGGACCCGGTTGTGCGGAGGACCCCGCCGCAGTCGCCGGGCTGAGTGCTAAGCGGCCGCGCTACCCCAGAGCCGTCACTGGAGATGTGGGTACAACGATGACTACTGGGCGCGAGTCAGCTGAGGGGGTGTCTCCGAAGGGACACTTTGAGGAGACAGTTGGGGTGGATCTGGGGTGACGCCCAAAAGGATGGTTGGTCCTGGGTGTTTGAGGGTTCGGCGGATGGCAGAGCTGAAGGGTCAGGACAGGACTGAAGACGAGGTCGGTCCAGAGGGTCGAGGAAGACCAGAGGGTGAGGTTGCGGCGACGAGGGGGAAGGGCGGAAGGGAAGGGGCGCTAAGGGTTGGATAGGTGGGCAAACTGAGGGCTTTTCTCCTAAGGAATAATTTGGAACGCGAGGGCAGTGGGTCTCCGGGACTTCTTCCGATCCCGAAGAGACGTCCTACCTGGTTTCTCGCCTCAGTTTAGTCCTACGGCGTAGGCGGCGGCGTAGCCTCGCGCCCTGCAGGGGTCGTGTTGCAGCCTGGACCAGCAGGCGCCCCCCTTCTCTCAGACAGCTTGGTAACGTCCGGTCCCCCCTGCAGCTGTGGCGCCGATGGTCCGATCTGAATTGCCTTCATGCCGCCCCTCAGGACGGCCAGTGGTTCGGTCCGCTGTGGGCCAGCGGGTGCTCGCCCACCTCCCCGCTCCTGCGGCTATGCGCGCAGCGAGTCACGCGCAGTGCTTTCCCGCGACGGGAGCGAGCGGCGAGGCTTCAGCCGTGGCCCCGCCTTCTGCGGCGGCGCCCCGCCCCTTCGGGGGTGGTACCGGGCTAAGCGGGCTGGGGTGTACTGGAACCCGGAGAACCCTCGCCCGCAGCCTAATTGGCCTGTGGAAGGCAGGTACATTTGCGCATCCACCTTAGCCTAATGCCGCGATTCTCTGCCTGACACCGCAGTAGAACCTCTTGGGAAAAACAGAAAAACAAAACTAAAGCCTGACCTCAGCCGAGACCAGTTGAACTGGAAGCACGGGTAGGGTGGAGTAGGGGTGGGATGGTGCCCAGCCTTGATATTTTTAAAAGCACCCCATGCGTAGCCAGGGTTAAAAAGCCCGGTAAAACCTAGAACGGACAAAGACTCCTTTGGCTAAAAATTTAGTCAGGCTTTTCTGGGTCTGCCCTGGACTTAGGTTGACTTTGGGCTTTCCTCTTTGTCCTTGGAGAATCCAGTTTGAGCAAGGATCTCACTAAATCAGTTTATTGGAAGTTCTCCGCCCTTGGTATCTGACCATCCTTGGCGTCTTATCACCTTGGCCTGCCTTCAGCACGAATTCTGTTGAGTTGGTCTACCAAGAATCCCCCTTACCCCTGATGTTTCTTCTTAGTAACTGCTATGATCATGTCCCTCCAAAATTCAGATGTTGAAATCCTAACCCCCAAAGATTAGTAGGTGGGGCCTTCGGGAGGTGATTAGGTCATGAGGAGCTCGCATGATTAGGATTAATAGTTTTATAGAAGAGATCTCACAGAACTCCCTAGCCCAATCCTCCAGGTGAGGAAATCTGTGACAAGAGAGCACTTAGCAACCATGCTGGCACCTTGATCTCAGACTTACAGCCTCCAGAACTGTGAGAAATTTGTTTATAAGCTACTCAGTCTGTGTTGTTTTTTGTTTGTTTGCTTGTTTTGTTTTGTTTGGCCGCATCGTGGGGCATGCAGGATCTTCGTCCCCAACCAGGGACCGAACCCGTGACCCCTGCATTTGGAGCACAGAATCTTAACCACTGGACCACCAGTGAAGTCCCTATGGTGTTTTCTTATAGCAGCCAGAGCAGATTAAGGCTGTAATTTTCCACCCACTGACCCCTACCCTGCTCCTTGGCTAATAAATTACCACTTGTCTTTGTTGGGGTCTGAGTTGAACTCAATCTCTCCCCCACTGCAGCACCCATTGCAGTGGTTCCTATAGCTACTCCATGGTCCCTGCCCCCCTCAGCCCCCGTAAATAATATCTGCCTTACCATTTTTAACAAGTGTCATGAATAATTTTTACTTTAACGGAACTCATGCACTTCCTGCTCCTAGGCAGGGTGTATGTGGGACATTGAGGATTGTGTTGTCTTCTTCTTCTATCCAAAGAGGGGTGGGGACAGGTGGTCATTCAACAAATAGTTATTAGAACCTCACTAGGTTCCATCCTCTGTGAAAGAGTTGAGACTGAGACCCTGTGCTTTTCCAAGACCCAGGCTTGTTGGGTCAAGGAAGCAGATAAATGTCATACTGTGTAATGCATCCTCAGGCTTCACAGAAGGCATGTGAGCTGAGCTTTGAAAAATGAGTGGGAGGTAAAGGGTGTGAAGGACTCAGCATGTGCAAAAGAACAGAGGGGCAAAACAACTGATATGATTGAGATGTGGGACGTGATGGAGAGAGCACAGCAGAGATGGTCAGGGGTGTGATAATGAAGAGCCTTCCATGACATGCTAAGGAGTTGGGACTCATCCAGTAAGCAGTGGAGAGACACTTTATGTGAAGGCAGGAATGGTAAATCAAATATGAATTTTCGAACTACAATTCTGGGGGCAAAGTGGAGAGGGCTAGGACCAGCCAGGGAGACCAATGGAAAACTGGATGTTTGTGCAGTTAAATGGTGCAGGGTGGGGACTTAGCCTAAACTAGGCAAATTGGAATCCCTTCCCTGAAAATTTGGGTTTGGGGGAGAGAGAATTACACCCTTACTCATTGTTAGACTTATAATGGAAATTTGAGAGTGCCGAGTGACCATCTTTTACTTGTCAAATGGCCTGAGTAGCAGAGAAAACCAGTTTGCTGAGAAGTATCAATCTGTTGCCTAGAGAGGAGTCAAGTCTAGACAAAAAGAGACTACTCCCCAGCAGCTGGTTCTACTTCTTACTGAGGCGAGCTTGATTGTTGCCCTAGGTTGATGACATATCCTTCTATCCATTCATATAGTCTCATTTTTGGCTTCAGCAAGTGGGGGTTACTTCCGTTATTTGTGTTAAGGGATAATTTTTCAAAAAGGTAAAATCATGAATCTTATACAAATATAAAATAAATCTATATTAAACTCACTAATTAATGAGAGAACCAGTAAGACACTAAGACTGGTTCACATGAGTATTTGACTTTTAGAAATGCAAATTCTCTACCAGACAAAATTAATTTGCATCACTGGGAATAGGAATTATTTGCATTGTTATGGGCAAAAATATTTTGCATTATTATCAGTATTTGAACAGATTTGAACTTAAGAAATCTCACTCTAGTTGGAATGTAGATATTGAATTAGAGGAAAGTAAAGAGACCAGTTAGGAGACTGTGGTAATTATGATGAGAAATGGGAGGGTCTGAATTAGGACAGTGGCTGAGGGGTTAGATAAGAGGAGATAGATCTAAGAGAGATTAAGGGTATAGAATCTATAGCAGTGGTCTCCAACCTTTTTGGCAACAGGGACCAGTTTCGTAGAAGACAGTTTTTCCACAGATGGGGGTGAAGATGGTTCAGGTCGTAATATGAGCGATGGGGAGCGGCAGATGAAGCTTTGCTTGCTTGCCCACCACTCACCTCCTGCTGTGTGGCCTGGTTCCTAACAGGCCGCAGACCAGTACCGGTCTGCAGGCCAGGGGTTGGGGACCCCTGATCTATAGGACTTAATGATTAATGTGTCATTGGGGGGTGGGGGTAAAGTAGAGTGAATAGTCTAGCATGACTCTCAGGATCCTCCAAACGCTGAGTTTTCTCCAAAACTCTTTGTACATATCTTAGAAGATTTGGAGCTAGAATTACAGGGAAATGTTGGGGCTAGGACAATGCTCCCTTGTTTCTCTGTTTCTGGCAGTGGTGAATATGGTTATTTCCCCCACAGTTTCTTATAGAAAAAGATGTTAAGGATGAGCCAAATGGTCCCGTGACCTTTCCCTGTTCCTGAGAAGCTGTAGATGAGGAACAAGTATAAGCCTATGTAAGTTGGAATCACCTCTCTGTTTTTGCTACTGGCAGCTATTCCATCTAGCTCAAGTGAAAAGATCTCATCACCAACTCAACTTCAGAAAACCCCTCACGGGGTGCTCTCCTGGAATGAAACAGTGTCTTGGCTGTTTCCCTTTGGACATCTGCTTTATTCTTCTCTCTATAGACTAGACACATTGGCGTACTTATCTTCATACTTATAGCAAGTCATGGCCACTTGAAAACGGAGGCCTCTCTTCCTGAAACTATATGACCTTTTAGTAACTATTCTCATCACTGACTTAGTTTCTTGGATTCTAATTCCCAGAGAGAGCAGGTATATTGGGATTATATATCCACTCTTCACCAGTTGTGGCTGGGAGTAGTGGAGTCAACTGGCACAAATATGGGACGACCTAGACCCACCCCATCATCAGGAGCTGTGTGGGAAGAGTCAGTAATCTATGGATTTAGCACCATTGAGTAAGTCAATGGGCTCATTTGATAAACCAGTACCTGCATCTTCTGTAGCCCACCCACAAAGTCCTTTGGTTTTATCTTCAAAATATATCCTCTATTCATCCACTTATTTTTACACTGCTTCCACCCTAGTCTAAGCCACCACCATTCCATGCCTAGACAACTGTAACTGCCTCCTAAATAGTCTCCCTGATGTCACTTTTGCACTCCTATTGCCCATAGAATAGCCTGACCAATCTTTTCAAACTGGCCTTAAAGCCCTCCACTGCTTCTCATCAGACCTATCTAACCACACTCCCCTTTGCTCACCATGTTTTGTCCACATTAGGCTTCTGTTTCTTATATACAAAGCTTGCTCCTGTCTTCAGGACTTTACATTACTTACTCTGCCTGGAATGTCTTTCCATTAGATTTTTGCAAAGCTAGATCCTTCTAGTCACTTAAGTTTCATGTCACATGTTATTTCCTCAGAAAGTCCTTTTCTGACTACCAAATATAAAATTAGCTACCCCTCCCCCCTCACAGCCTCTCACTGTTAAAGCAGCTGTTGCAGTATCTTCATAGCACTTATTATCTGAATTATCTTGTTTACTTTGAAATTGGCTCTTCTACTAGAACATAAGCTTCATGGTAGCAGAAACCTTTTTTGTTGTCTTTCACTGTATTGGCAGCATCTAGAACAGTGCCCAGACATGGTAGATGCTCAATAAATATTTGTTGTTTATGGGTGAATGTGATGAAAGGGAGTGTGTGTGTGTGTGTGTGTGTGTGTGTGTGTGTGTAATTGGAACCTTGAAAGAATGGAATTTGTGGGGTCAGTTTAACTATAAAACCATTTTGTTTTCTACTCTTTTAACCTATTTATGAGACTTTTACTTCATGAATTTTCTGGTCAATTTTAGGTAGCAATCAGTACTTGTTACTTTAAGTTTCACTTGAATAATTAAGATGTCCACACTAATGAAATTATTTTTTAAACTTCTTACTTTAAAATTAAAGCGTTTCCCATCTCTCAGCTTGGCCCTATTGCAGGTGGCCGTGTTCAGTGGGGCTTAGTAGATGTCTATCATTTCCCACTATCTCTTTCCCATGCCCCAGTTTGCTAATCTTCTTTCTCCAGGGTTTGAGCAGGGTGGAGGGAGAAGAAGGTTCTTACTTGACTAATACTGTCATAAACTAGTTTTAGTGTTTGGCAGGTATCTAAACCTGACAGGAAATTGGGTGTCAGTGAAGGCTCCCAGAGGAAGTGACCAAAGCCGCTGAGATTGAAGATCAGATACACATTAGCTAGATAAAGGAAAGAATATATTCTAAGAGGAGAGAACAGAAAGGGCCAAGGCACAGTGGTTTCTGAAGATAATGGAACCTTTGGGGAATTGCAAATAATTTAGTATGTGCAGCAGAAAGTGGCGATGAAGCTGGGGAGGTAGGCAGCACCAAGGCAGGAAAGCTATGATGATTCACTAAAGGACTTTAAACTGGCAAATGACATGATCTGATTTGTATTTTTGAAAAATCACTCTCTGTGGTGTGGATCATGGATTGGAAAGAAGCACAATCAAAGGCAGGGAGACCTGAGAGGAGGATGTTGGCATAATCTAGGCAAGAAACGATGAAATCAATGGGATTGGGAACAAATAGGAAGAGAAAGACTTGAAGACATTTCTAAGACAGAGTATATGGAACTTGGTAACAGAATGGATTGGATTAGAGGAATGGAAGGGAGCTGTCCAGAAAGACTTCCAGTTTTTTGGTTTGAGCTACTGGGTGGTAGTGCTATTCAGGGAAACAAGAAAAATAGTCAAAGAAGCAGATTTAAATATTCTTTCATTTTATTTGTTCATTTATTCAGTAGACATTTATTAAAGACCCATTATATGTTATGAATAGATAAGTAAATCAATGATTACAATGCCCTGTGATAAGTGTCACTGACAGAGGTATACACAGGGGAGCAATTGAATAAATAGGACAGATATATAAAAGTCACACTGAGGAATTAGGGTAAGCTCTTGCAGGAGACAATGCCTAATCTGAGTTTTTAAAAAATTGAGGTAAAATTCTCATAACATAAAACATGCTCATAACCCTTTTTAAGTATATGGTTCACGGGCACTTAGTACATTCACAATGTTGTTCAACCATCACCTCTACTTAGTTCCAAATATTCCGAGTTTTGAAGGGTGACTAGGAATTTGCTTGATGAAGAAGAGGGTGAGGGAAAGCATTTTAGGATATGAGAACAGCATGCTTGACCACATGAAGACCAGAAATAGCATGACTGGAGTGAATGCAGATGGGGGAGAAGTAGAAGACAAGACTAGAGAGGGCCTAATAATAATATGTTCATATTTTACCTTGATCCTGAAGGCGTGCAAAATTCTTAAAGGGTGCTGAGCTGGGGTTTGACATGATCAAGTTTGCAGTTCAGAAAGATAACTCTGGAAATGGTACTGGTGATACTTTAGATAGGGGAAAGCCAGGAAGATGAGAGGGGAGATTTTATGCAGTAATCCAGGTCAGAGATGATCAAAGTCTAAACGAGGACAATGGTAGTAATAATGGAGGGAACTGAAAACAGGACATGATGAAGATGCTGAATTTACATTACTTGATGACTTATTAGACATCAGACTATATAGGAAGAGTATTGTATGATTCCCATCATTCTGCTTTGGGTGAATGGGATGATGGTAGTGACATCCTGGGGTGAAATTTTGGGGGAAAATGTTTAATACAGGTTGGTGAGTTTCTTGAGATTCAACTAAGTGAAGGGTCTTAGAGTCAGTTTAATAAATGGATCTGGATCTCAGAAGAGAGATCTAGGATAGAGAGAGAGTTGAGAATCTTCTTTCTATTGGTAAATAAAGTCATGAGATTAGAAGTTGTCACTCAGGAAAAGTGTACAAAGAAAAATGAGCAGAGAACCTAGGGCTGAGCTTTGGGAACTAATATTTAAGGTGTGCAAAGAGGATAGAGCTATATGGTTAAAAGATGTGGTCATACTGAGGCCAAGATAGAGTTTAGGAGCAGGGGGAAAAACTGGAATGGAAGTGAAAACATAGTTGGGGGGGGAGGGAAATATTGGTCTTGTTCAAAAGGGGTCTATAGACCAATGATATTGCTTGGCCTAAGTTATTATCACTGGGGCCCTAACAGACAATACAAATCTCTCTACTCGAAAATCAGTAATTTATTACTTATCTATAAACTTGTTAGAAGCAATTTCCCAAGTACATACAATTTCTTCTCAAAATAATTTTATGGAATGAAGACAAATGTTCACCAATTATGGCTTATGTCCCTCAATAAAAGATTTTTTAAAATCCCCTGCAGTCTCCCCCTCCCAGTTCTGAGGCCTGAAAAGGATCAGTTCTTGGGTCAAAGGGGTCACAGAGAAGAGAAGGTGGCAAAATCTTGAGCTGTCCTATCAAGGCAGGAACCATCTCCATTCTTTCTTTGGTCCAGAAACTCTCCTTTAGCTTCTTATGACCAACTTTTCATAGCTGCCTCTTCCTTTTGCTACCCAGGCCCTGAATCCCTCAGATAAACCTGAGAAGGGTACCTGGGTGAATATGTTTGTGGGGAGCCCTGGCAAAATTTATGGTTGCTCTGGGTATGGGAAATAGGGCCCAAACTAAGATTCTTAGGTCCTATTTTCTTTTCCCTTCCCCACATTCCCCCTCTTCACCCATTATTTCCACATTTGCTTGTATGGATTAAAACTTGGAAGGGTTGGTAGAGGGAGGCCTGACATCGCTTTTTCTTGAAATGCTGTAACTCTGACAGATGTCTGGGGGCCCTTTACCTTTCCTTGCCTTACCTGGGCATAGCCTTCTAGGGAATGAAGAGGCTGAGCCCCTGGAGTGAGAGTGGAAGAACAGGTTTATGCTGGTTTCCAGGGACTCTAATCTCTCCTTATTAAGTTGTGGGAATACAAGGGAGGAAGAACAATGACTGACTCCTTTAGGGCTTCTGTAAAGGCCTCTACTTTTTAAGAGAAAAGCTGTTTTTCTTGGACATTTTGGCCCTCATTGTCTTGCCGGAAGTGATGAGGGCCCCAAAGCCCTGTTTGTGGGAGAACGCATAGGCAGAACGTTGAGAGCTTGCATGTTTCCGTTTGGTCCGGCTTGGGTGTGGCAGTGGATGTCTCATGCAATGATGAATTCTGTCAATAATCTAAAGCCAAAGCATGGGGGACAGGGTTTTTATCCACAGAAGCAAAGGCAAAGAGGGTCATGAATTATATCTGGGTAGATTCCCTGTTCCACTCACCTTGTCCACACTGACGGGCCAGAATAGCGGTTTGAGAAATTGGTACCCAATCACAGGCAACATACAGAGGACCACACTGAGGACAATACCCAGCCACATTTGCGGCAGGTTCAGAGTGTTCCTGGCCACACCTGTAAGCAATGAGCCAGAAGGGAAAGGCAGAACCAGAGCCTAGAGGAAGGGGGCTGTCAGCCAGAACTTAGGTCTATCTCTTCAGTCCAAAGAAAGAAGTTATTGATTTGGAGACAGTTAGTCTCCTGAGAAATAATATAAATGTGAAAGGATTGCACTGAGGTTAGGTCCTTGGTGCAGCCAAAGTCACTGTGAATTCACATGCCTTTGTCTCCCTCTAAAGGCCGGGCAGGGCAGGAGAGGTGGGGGTAGGTTATAGGAATCCTAGAGCATTGGCCTGGACACAAAAATGCGATAGAGGGTTTTGGAAGGGAAAAATGAGTGGCTTGACAAGAGGTAGAAACCAGCTACATCTACACGTCTACTCTGTCTGTATTTTGTCCTCATCACAGTGGAGATGAGACAGAGGGAAATTAATGTGGGAGATAAGAAGGCAGTATGCCACAGTAGAAAGGACATTGGACTGGGAACCAGGAGACCTAGATTTGAGTCATTTTTAAAAAACCTCCAGTCTCTAAAACGGTGTAATAATCCTTGCCCTGTCTGTCTCACAGGATGCTTGTAGAGACCAAATTAGGTAAGAAGCTTAAAAATGTCTTAGAGACTCTAATGAGGTAAAATATTTCACCTAGCTAGATTTTGAGTCCTTTTAGGGCTGAGACCATGTCATAATCATATATATATATATATATATATATATATATATATATGACAGAGCCTAACACATAGTAATAGCTGCTCAGTAAACATTTATTAAACAAATGTACTTGGTTCACACTACCACCCCCAGCCCCAGCCCCTTGCCACAGATTGGGCAGAACCTTACCTAGGAACTGGAAGATGTTGGGGAACATTAGGCACAAGCCATCACTGTACAGGAAGAATAAGATGCAAAAGTAGAAGCCCAGGCTACCCCAGGTGAAGATGTGGCTTATCACTGTCCAGTAGGTTGTCTCCAGGGCAATCTGAAAAGCACCCTCTTATGTTCATTAGTCTACAACCTGGGACCTGTCAGCCACCTCCCTTCTCCAATTTTGTAAAGGAGGATGCTCCCTTCCCACCTTCCCTCCCTCCTTCCCTTCCTCTCTTCCAGACAGGCTCCCCACCCAATCCCCTTACCCCACCACTGGCCACACCTGCACTGTGACCACGCAGAGCAAGGAGGTCTGCACTATCATGGAGAAGGACTGGTAGTCGGAGATTTCCTTCCCATCACTGCGCACTGAATTGTAAACGGTCCCCATAGGGATAAAGAACAGCACTAAGGAACTGTAGATCCCATGCATCAAACACTTCACAAATTCCTTCTTGTTGAAATAGAGGTTGTGCTGGCCTGGCTCATACAGCTCCGGGAAACGTAGGCTCCATGTTTCATTCACATCCTGGAAGCACCAGAGGGTAAGAAGGAAGGCTCAGGGTCTCTCCATAGAAGATCCCATTTCTAACAGACTAGAGGCTTCTCCCCTTACTGAGTCTGCTGTTAGTCTGCCTAGGAGTTTCCTCATGGATTACTTGAGAAGTGGAACCAGAGAACAGAGCAGTGACCACAGACCCTTCCTAAAGTCCTACTCTCCAGGCAAGGATATACGTGGTGGAAGAAAGCTAGAAGGGCAAGATGTGGAGTTAAGAAAGGGGGCAATTAGGATTGGGAATAGCTGAAGGGAGGACTGGAGCTTGGGATGGGGAAGGCAATTGGGACATGAGTCCCCAGTTTTAAGTGCTCCTTTAGTTGAGTATCCTTTGTGTCAGAAGCCAGTTGGAAGAAAGTGGGAAGCCAATGGAGACAAGTTAGTCCCTTAGAGGTATCTGTGTTCTGTGATGCTGCTCCCATTCCCATAGCTACTGGGAATTCAGGTGAGGGAATTCTCTGCGTGGATGACATTGGATCATCTTTATCTGCTAAATCCAAAACTTTGGATAACAAAGCTGGAGGCTTGTTTTGAGATGTTGTGGATCCCTAGAGTGAGACCATTGAAGCTGGATAGGACTGTTGAATGACATAATTCACCCCCCTTGTTGCTCTGAGGCTGTCAGCTACTTTACGGAGAATTTCTCTTCCTACCCCGATGGAGACCAGGAACCATGATCCCATGATGTCTTCTTTCAGCTACCTTATTCCTCTTTGGAGGCCCCTTTTCTATTCCATGTGCCCAGGACTGGAGATTGGGTAGAAGAGGAGGGAGAGGTAGGGCACCAGGACCCTCAATGCCCAGGGAATTTCTGAGAGGGCTAAATGGTATCCCCTAGGCTGACTCCCTATGATTCAAGGCATCATATACCCATACTCCCATGTTTGGCCTTCAGGATTCCCACCTAGGCCTCCCTGAATTGGCTTATCTCATTATCTCTCTACGGGTCGCTCCTTTCTTGAAGCCCCTTGCTTTACCTAGTCCTGCACCAATAACTCTATTTCCTTTCACTTTTTTACACACTCGATTTACTGAAAACACAGATTTACTGAAAACACAGAAAACAATTTCTGTGTTTCTCTCTACAAAGATAAAATTCACACAGGAAAACTTGGATTTCTACAACTGATGTTTATTCTCTGTGGCAGAGGATTCTTTACTTTATCCAATGATACCTCTGTAGGTGATCAGCTCCCTCCCTTGCTCTGTAAATTATTCCATTTACATTTGACTTTGTAGAGCTTGGCTATTGCTGTCCTCCTCACTCCTGGGAATACTCTTCAAGGGCCCAGGGGCTTCAGCCCCAAGAGGCTTGCTGCTGGTCTTACCTGGTCAAACAGACTCAAGCCCAGGACAGGGAGGGAGGTGTAGACCAGGTTGTAGAAAGTGATAAACCAGGTATCATAAACTGTCTGGAAGAATACCAAGGAGATTTCTTAGACTCTTCTCTTCTCCAAAGTCTCAGCTCCACCTCCCAGGTCCAAGAGAAGCCCTTCTGCCCTCCACCTACCCATCACCATACCAACCTAGAGCAGGATTTGGATTTCCGAAATCTGACTGAGAAGGCTGACCCCAGACTCTGTTTGGTCCCTGGGTCCCAGGCTGGGGTAAGTCCACATCAAACGTGTTTGTGGCCAACCTGACAAGGCTGATTTAGACCAACCCCACCATGACCTGTACTGCTCCTTCCTACACAGAAAGGACCCAGAGTGGCTGCTAGGGAATGCTAGGTGTAGCCCTACACTCCCAGGCATGTAAGCCTCTGGGTTCTTTATCTGCTTATGGCATTCAGTAGTTTCTATAACCCTGGACATTTTCTAACACTGGCAAGCAGAACAAACCCGATGACCCTTCCCCAGCTGGGTGCTTCATTCTGGGCCTAGAGAGGGCTCCTTTCTTTACTAACCACAAGAGGTCAGCAGTAACACATATATACACATACACCTCCCACAAACCAGACTGGCTTTGTTAGACACTAGGGGTAGACAAGCCTACTATTGTCTGCTGACTGGTCTGTTTCCCCTGGAGCCCAAGGTAACAAAGGTAGTAGGGATCTCCCAAGATAATCATTCCTGAGGTTGTTTCTCTTTGGGAATCCTTGAGAGACTCCTGAAAAACTTCTCATAGGAAAAGGGACTTCTCGTAGAACATCAACATCCAAGTGTCACCTCTCCCCACTTCTGTGGGGGAGGCTTCATATTCATTAGAGGAAAGATAGGGTGTGTTTGGCAGTGTGGTATGTCTGGGTGAGGAAGGAGAAGTAAAGGGAAGCTGTGTTTCCAAGTATGACTACAGGTAAATGCCAGAACCAGTCTGTCTGGCAAGACCCAAAGGCCCCTTGAGACTTAGCCTGTTCCATAAAGATTACTCTGGACCCTAAAAACCCTCCCAGATCCAGGAATCTCACCCCCACCCCCATTACATATGTTGGGAAATTCTAGGTCTCTGTGTCATGGAAAAGATGAAAATATCTCATGGGAGAGTTCTGTTGGTAGGAGTCAAGGCCAAGTCAGAGCCAGGACAGAAAAGTTAGTGTTTAGAAATCTAAGGTTAAGTGTAGGGTTAGGAGATGGGATCATCATAGGTGAGGAGTTTAATGGATAGATGACAGCACGTCATACACACGTCTCTAGAGGAGAAAAGGGGTCTGAACTGGTTGAAGTGGGGGAGCGATTAGAAAAGACCCAGTTGATGAGAGTGGGGAATGCCACTTGACTTCCTACCTGTGCAGAGAACCCGCTGTAGAAGGCATACCAGAAGTGCACCAGAGTGAAGGCAAAGTTTTTGTAAAAGAAGTAGCTGAGAAACTTGCACATGCGATTATAGGACCAGCGGCCGTGGACCAAGAGTAGACGCTGAAGATAGCGGAACTGGGAGAAGGCGTAGTCACTGTTGAGCATGGCCTGCATTCCCTCCTGGCCATTGATGCCGACTCCAATGTGGGCAGCTGCAAAGAAACCCCAGAAACTTCTCAGCCACAGAGCTTGTCTTCTGGGCTCCCGGCCTGGGAAGTGTAAAAGGAAGGCTGAGATCATGTTGCATAAGCCCCTTATTTTACCTTTGAAAACACTGGTGGGCCCAGCTCAAGGTGGCACTTACTTATGGAGTCTTTTCTCCTTAGTGGATTGCCCCTCCCCCACAAGTCAGACAACAACTCCTTCATCTGCCCTTTGTTTCGGATGCTGCCACTCAAGAACGCCACGTACAGCTAGTACTAGAAAACTGTCCTTGATGGTTTTGCACCTACTATAGCCATCTGGGCTCTTCCCTACTGCCCAGATGCTGAGGTAAAAATTTCTTGTTATCTCTCGAAGCCACTTAAATCAATTAAAGATGCAGGATGAATGTCGACCTAACATAGTTTTTAATTACCTAAGTTTATCTAAGGAGCCAAAATCCAACTGTTGGGAGGAATACGTGATGTACATACTTTGTTAGTAAGAAACGAGTTCTTCAGGAAGCTTAAGGTGACTTTTTCTGGATAAAGCAAGGATTATGCTTGATGGAAGGTAAGACTTAAGTTTCTAAAAGTTTTAATCAGTCTGTTATAATATAGGCCAAATTCTTCGATCTTCTGATATATACCTATTACATTGCTTAACAGAATAATTGAAACCTCTAAGGCTGTAAAAGCCAATGAAGTTCTAGAAAGTGGGGAAAAGAGCAAGAACACTTCCTAGTATTGAAGCCGAGGCTGGAATATCTGCTAGTGTTTCCAGTACGGGGAGAGAGGTTGGACTAGAGGACCCCTAGATGTTATCCATATCTCACAGAACCACAAGCTGCTGGAGGCTAACAACATTCAGCTGAAACTAGCACCAGTTTCAGCCATTTGCTTCTGTTGGTCCGAAGCATCAGTAAGTTTGCTATTCTTCTCCAGCCAGGGGAGTCAGGGCAAGCTCTTGGGAATATTGCCTCAGAGAGGAAAATATCCCTGCATCAGGCCGCACAGCTAATTCCCTGGTTGGGCAGCCCTGTAGTCTGTCTAACATTGCTCAGCCGTACAGCCTTCAAAAAAGGAACAGACCACAACTCCTGCCCAGGGGTCCTTTCTGTGGGCTTTGATGCCATCTCAGAAAGATGGCGTTGTAGTTGCACAGCCTGTTGTTCTGTGAATATGCACACGTGTTCTTATTGGAGCCATGGGTATCTGAGTGTGTGTGAGTGTTAACATACATGAATCTGAATGTGTGTGCATGACTGTGGATGTGGGCTGGTGTAATGATGTGTAAACAAGTGGGAACTGAGGTGTAGAGAAACACGAATGAAGCTGCAAAACACTATAAATGTACAATACATATGATATGCAGGAGAGTGAGCCAGCAACACAGTGCCACCCAGATCAGTTTTGCCCATGGAAGAAGGGAAGAGCAAGCCCGTGGCTTGCTAGGCACTACAGCTCCCCCATCGCTCACATGCCTTTGATCATGCTGACGTCATTGGCCCCATCCCCGATGGCCAGTGTCACCACCTTCTTGTACCTCTTCACCAGCTCTACCACCTGGGCCTTCTGAAGGGGTGTCATCCGGCAGCAGATCACTCCCTTGCACATGCACGCCGTTCGTAGCAGTTCCAACTCCAGGTTCCCTTCTAGAGCATGGGCCTGCAGCACCAGGACACACCCACATTCCAGGCTGCCCCAAAAGACTCTTGGGACAGAACCTTCCTAGGCCCTCTACTTCCCCTCCATACTCCCCTGTCAGGCAGAGCTTCTCCCCAGGTGCTCCACTCCCAAGGGCAGCCAAGCCTGCAAGTCAGTTCTAGGCATCCTGACCCAGCCTCCAGTGGAAAACCAGTGAGGGTCTCTCACTGGGTCAAATCAATTGACTGGGTTATAAGGCCAAGTGATTTTTTGGAGGACCTGGTTCTGCTCACTTCCCCCCTTCCCCTATGTGATGGGCCACATCAGTAGTGAAGAATTTGGATAAGAAAGGACTATGCCCTTGGCTTCTCTTTCCTCGTTATTCCTGCCTAGAGAAGGCTGGGGAAAGGTGTCTGACAGGCAAGGGCACCTGAAGGAAGGGGGAATAGGGTAACTCATGGAATAGCAAAAGGATCTTGAAATTTCCCTGAAGTGGGTTGGACCTAGGAAAAAAGTTCCTTGGAAAAAGAGAACAGAGTTGTAGGTCTGTGTTGCCCACCAGACTGTAGCCATTGATGATCAAGCCGTAGTTGCCATTGGGCATCTCCTCGGGTATTTTGAAGGGCATTCGGGGATTTGTGGTGAGGTAACTGTTTACCGGGTCTGATTCCAGTAGAGACTCAGGTTTCATCTTTTCCCTTGCTGACCTGAAAGCCAAGCGTAATGGTTAGTGTCTGATCTGAAGCCCCAGAGCTTAGGAAGGAAAATGTGTCCTCTGCAGAGCACCTCCCAGGGCCTCATACTCAACTGCTTTCTGAGACCTGCCACAGCCTTAGGTCCCAGACCATCTACATACAACACTTCTCCACCTCCACACTCCAACTCCTTGAGCCCTAATGCTTCTTCACAAAATTCTCTCGAATATTTTAGGTTTTTTTGTTTTTCCCTCCCCCATTTCTTCTCTGTTCTTTCTGGTACTGTAGGAGCCATACTGGGTGAAGTGATGGGTGGGAAATCTTGGTTCCAGGGACAGGCTGTGGCAGCTCTCCCATCGTACCTGAGTTCTTGCCGAACAGTCTCATCATCCTTGCCTTCCACGATAAACATCCCATCCATTTCATCCTCAAATATGTTACAGGCATAGGCAATGTTCACAGCAGTCTCTGCAGGGCAAGGGGGAACACAGGTTGCATTTTGGCTGGAACAGGGTCTTTACAGTGTACAGGTACAAAGGCACTAAACAGTGGCCTGCAGAGCCCATATGTCCATATTTGCCATGGATACAGTCAAAGTGTGTTTTTCGTGAGCCAGTGGAGACTATATTCAAACATCCAGAGGAAAATGTCTACCTGGTACAGACTTGCAAGTTATTTATCAATAGCTAGGATCATTCTGGCTTAGCTTTCTCTACAAAGCCTTCCCTTATTCCTTAAAGCAATTCCTGTCTGTATTCACTTCCGGCAATCTGGGTATATTTCCTTGAACAGCACTGTGCCTGTTTCTATGCTAGATTTTATGGGGGACTGAGATATATTTAGGTTGTAGTCTTTCCTTTGCATCAAGAAATCTTGAATTTGGAATAAAGTCATACTAAGGAAAACAATTTTTTTTAATTAAGTCCTGAACCTTGGCTACAAGTAGTATCAAAATTCAGAGGAGAGATTGCAATTGTCTTAGAAAGTTTCTTATAGCAAGGCCTTAAAGGATGAGTAAGATTTGTTTAGGGGGAAAAAGAATTTCAAATGGGGAAACAATCCAAACAGAGGGCATAGAACAGGAATTGGTTCAGGACATAATGAAGATATGGTCACATTACGACGGAGATAAGGATGTGTAGGTAGCAACAGATTATCAAGGTCTTGAAGTCCAGACAGTGGAGTCCGACTTTACCATGTGAAGTTGCTGTAGGTACCTGAGTAGAGGAGTAACATCACAAAAGCAGTATTTTAGGAAGGTTAAACTGATGGTTGTACGTAGGCTATATTGAAATTAATAAGGTCAAGAGACAGATCAGTTCAGAAGTTTCTGCAGAAGTACAGCCAACAGGGGACAAAGGCTAAACTAGGGTGGTGGCATAGTTAAGAGGATTTTCAGAAGAATTAGTGGAACATGGTAAGAGAGTAAATCTTTGGGACAACAGAGAGGGTATAGTCAAAGACAACCCTAAAAGTTTTTAGCTTGTGAGTTCCTGGATGACAGAGGCCATGTCTGACTGATTCATCTCTGTGTTCTCCATGCCTAATACAGTATCTGGCATAAAGTACTATATATGCTTAGCAAATTATACGCAAGACTGGGAGTGAAGGTGTCCTCTAACGACTTGACCTGGGTTATAAGGTATTTGTCAAATAAATGGCTAAGAAAAAAAGGAAATGAAAAAGAAAAAGAAGAAATGGCTAAGGTGGACAGGGAAGAGAATTGGTCAGGCAAGGAGCTCCCCTTTACCTTGCTTATCTCCAGTTAAAACCCAGATTTTAATTTTGGCTTTGTTCAGGGTGATAATCGTCTCAGGTACTCCATCCTGCAGCTTGTCGTCTATGGCTGTGGCCCCTAACAGCTTTGAACAGAAATATCAGTGCGTGAGGCAAAGGAAGAGGCTCACTGCATTTAGTGGTACCCAACAACTCGACTGGCACCTCAGCATCCTCTTTAGTAAGCTGGCTGTGTCCTGGCACGAGGACCCCAATGGTATAAAACTCACTACACTCTGCCCCTCAACAGACAGCTTTACAACCACACACTGAAATCAAATTTAGAAACATAGAATATAAGGAACCAAAGAGGGAAAAGACTTGCCCAAGTCGTACATGAAGCTTTGTGCCACTTCTAAATCCTCTGTTTCTCAACACACTCTCACTTCTCCCTTGCTTCATAGCACGTTTCCTGGCTTTGGTCTCCAAAAGCAGTGGGTCCCAGACAAGGGATCCCCAAATCCAACTCCAGTTTTTCTTTCAACTCTAAAAAGGCTTGGGTGAACTTCATTTGTTTGTACCTACTTAGGGCCTCTAAGGTTTTCAAGGCCTTTCCCACACTACATTGAAAGTATGTTGGTCCAACACCATGCCGTCTCTCAGTGATACCCTAATAGTACCGACTGAACACAGGGATGGGCACCGGCACTGGGTCTGAGGAACTGACAGCCGGACAAACTACTGACTGATTTCTGCTAGGCCTCTAAAAGGACAGAATAGAAATACTAACCACAGAACTGACTATGGAAGGAGATTTGTGACCTTTGGGATCTCTAAATTTTCCCATTTGGTATCAGCAATTTCTCTTTTTATAGCAGAGCCTGTATCAATCTGGTCAAAAATCTTGCGGTCATCCTTAACTTCTTTTATCATATTCTATAATCTAAACCATCAGCAAATTCTGTCTGTGCTACTTTTAAAAGTGTACAGAATTTGACCATTTCTCACCACTTCCACTACTTCTATCTGGTCCAAGCCATTATCATTTCTCACCTGTACTATTACAACTACTTTCTTTCTTTCTTTTTTTATTGGGGTATAGTTGTTTTACAATGTTGTGCTAGTTTCTACTGTACAGCGAAGTGGAGTTCCCTGTGCTATACAGCAGATTCTCATTAGTTATCAATTTTATTCATATTAGTGTAAATAGGGCAATCCCAATCTCCCAGTTCATTCCACCCCCTCTTCCCCCCCTTGGTGTCCATATGTTTGTTCTCTACGTCTGTGTCTCTATTTCTGCCTTGCAAACCGGAAAAGCAACTACTTTCTAAATGGTCTCCCTGGGTCTGCATTTGCTCCCCTACAGTATAATCTCAACATGGCAGCCAGACTGATCATTTTAAAAGCTATCACATCACTTCTCTGGTTGAACTCTTCAACTGTTTTCCATGGCTCACTATAAGTCTTTATACGGGCCTGTCAAGACCCCTTACTGCTTCTCTGTTTCATGTCCTTTATTGTCTCCTCCTCACTTACACTGTACCAGCCACATGAGCTGCCTTACTGTTCTAACAAATTAGGTCTGCTCCTATTTCAGGGTCCTTGTTCTTGCTGTTCCTTCTTTCTGGAAAACTGATTCCCCAGAGATCTGCTTGGTTTGCTACCTTCTTCAGGTCTCTGCTCAGATGTCTCCTTCATAGTGAAGACTAAACACCCTTTTTAAAATAGCAATTATACTCTACCCTCTACAATACACACACATATGCTGATACTCCCTACCTTTCTTCCTGGCTTTATTTTCTTCCATAGAACTGTCATCACCTAACATACTGTATATATATTACTTTTTTGTCTGTTTTGCCTACTACTACATGCTCAGGGCTTAAAACAGTACCTGGCACATAGGAGGCACTTAATAAATATGTTGAATGAATGAGTGAACATTATTGTCTTGATTATTCCATCAATTAGTTCTGGATCATCTAATTTGTACATTATTCAGACCCTGATTTCTTCCAGATTTCTTAGCTTCTGTGGACAGCTTTGGGATAAGAAACACTACCAGAAAGATGAAATTTACAACAAGTACATTCTTTCCTTATTTATGGATTTCAAAGGTCCAAGATATCCTGAATCAGCTTGGATTCCAGTATCTAGTATCCAGAGAGAGCCTGAACCTATGATTTGGTGGAAGCCATTCTCAGAGCCCTTGCTCAGTCTCCTGACTGCTCCCCCGCCCCCAATCCTGCCTCCAATCTGTCCCTGGCTTCCTCACACTAACCGTCAGGTCTTTTTCGATCTCTTCACAGACCATTGATATTTTATCTTCCCGATTCTCCAAAGACAGATAGGCTTCACTGTGCTTCCTGCTCCAGTCCTGGAAGAATGCATTGTCCAGTTCTCGGTAGGCCACCATGAGGGTGCGAAGGCCATCACTGGCAAAATCCTGGAAGACATGTGTGCACTTGGGCTGGGTTAGGGCTGAGTTAAGGAATGACAGAGTAACCCCACAGGCTCCATCTGCCTGCAAGATAGGGTTTATTGGTTAATATCACAGGGCTAGTGCCTAGCCTAACCAGAAAGCACCTGTTCAGTTTTCTCAGCCAAACGTCCTAAGGATGGTGCCAGCATAGCTGGGGATAAAGGCTGAGAGTACTTCCGAGAGACAGCAGATTCTAACTTCCACCTGTGGTTAGGTAATTTGCTGTGCGACCCTCGTAAAGAATGACGCCTTCTAGATTTATTTCTTGTAAAATTGGGATAATAATTCACCCTCTAAAGAGAAGATAATGATGTCTATAAGATGAGAAAGAAGACAGTAATAAAGTACAAAGGAATTCTTATAACAAATAATCAAGGGTGTTACTGTTTTTTTACAGGCTTACATTTATTTATTTTCATCTCTCCCTGCCTTCGTTCATCAAGTATTCAATGGGCATCTCAAATAGCAAATTTGTGTATTTGTCTACAGCTGGGTGGCTCAGTTAATTAGTCATTGCCAGTAGTGTTAATGAGGCCACTGCTGAAATGCTCTCTGGGTGAGTCAGCATCTTTTGCTCTTTGGCCACCAATATATCCTAACCACGCATAGCTAACTATCTTACGGAAGTATACTCTTGGTTATAAGGAAAGCTAGGTGAGAGTGTGGGTAGTTTAGGGCACAATTCATATTTAACTGAAGGAGGGTTAGAAGCAGATTTTGTGTGTTGAGAATTGCACATGAATAACAATTCTACATGATCACTGTTTTTTTGTTTTTTTTTTTTTTAGATGCTGCACTGTGCGCGGCACGTGGGATCTTAGCTCCCCGGCCAGGGATCAAACACATGCCTTCTGCAGTGAAGGTGAAGTCTTAACCACTGGACTGCCAGGGAAGTCCCCATAATAACTTAATAGTGAGCCTCAAAATAATTCACTTTGGCATTATAAGAGCAAAGAGTAACAGAATTTATCATCTTGATATTTTGTTCTTAGTTCTCTGTGTAACTCCTGAGTACTTCATGTTAGCTGTCAGGTAAAATTAATATAAGGCAGTATCTGCAGAGAATGCTATCTCTTAAACCTCTGTACTGTTGGCAGGTGAAGCTATAAAAAAGAAGGCTGAGAGAAGATCTCAAGAGACTTCTTAAGAAGGAAATATCTCCATACTGTTTTCCATAGTGGTTTTACCAGTTTATATTCCCACCAACAGTGTATGAGGGTTCCCTTTTCTCCACATCCTCTCCAACCTTTGTTATTTGTCTTTTTGATAATTAAAAATAGAATCACCATATGATCCAGATCCAGCTCTTCCACTTCTGGGTATTTATCCAAAGAATATGAAATCACTAATTCAAAAAGATACATGCACCCCTGTGTTCACTGCAGCATTATTTACAACAGCCAAGATATGGAAACAACCTAAATGTCCATTGACGAATGGAATACTACACAGCCACAGAAAGTAGAAATCTTGCCATTTGTGACGAGATGGATGGACCTTGAGGGTATTACGCTATGTGAAATAAATCAGATAAAGAAAGACAAAACACCAAACGATTTCACTTATATGTGGAATCTAAAAAACAAACAAATGAACAAACAAAACACAAACTCATAGATACAGAGAACAGATTGGTGGTTACTAGAGGAGAAAGGGGTTGGGGGGGGTGGGTGAAATAGGTGAGGGGGGTCAATTGTATGGTGATGGGTGATAACTAGACAAAGTGGTGATCACTTTGAAGTGAATACAAAAATCAAATTATAATGGTGTATCCCTGAAACTTATATAATGTCATCTACCAATTTTACCTCAATAAATAAATAAATATATATTCAGCAATTTAAAATATACATCAGCCATTTTATAAATTTATTTATTTTATTTTTGGCTGTGTTGGGTCTTTGTTTCTGTGCGAGGGCTTTCTCTAATTGCAGCGAGCAGGGGCCACTCTTCATCGTGGTGCGCAGGCCTCTCACTATTGCGGCCTCTTGTTGCGGAGCACAGGCTCCAGACGCGCAGGCTCAGTAGTTATGGTTCATGGGCCCAGTTGCTCCGCGGCATGTGGGATCTTCCCAGACCAGGGCTTGAACCCGTGTCCCCTGCATTGGCAGGCAGATTCTCAACCACTGCGCCACCAGGGAAGCCCCAACATCAGCCATTTAAAAAAAAAAGAAGGAAGAGATATGGCAGAAACTGATTTTGCATGATACTGATAAGAGGACTTGGCAAGCTTAACAATACACTGACAGATTCCTAATCCATTCAATGAATACTTTAGCAGCCTGTGTTAACATTATTTTTTACTTATCCCTTACTAGTATGTTTTTTTTTTTTCTCTTGTGGTGGGAAAACTGGGGCCCTGGGGCCAAATTATGACTGCTGCTTGTTTTTGTGTGACGTGTTTGCTGGATTCCTGTCTTAGAGGGCTTGGAGCTGTGCTTCTGCATGAGTGGGTTTCTGGAACTTGACTATTATAGGTATATCCTCAGTGGTTAATAGATTGTAGTGTTTTAGGCTCTACTATGGATATCTGTTAAGGTTGGAAGCAGGTCAAAAGATCTGAAATAGTTTTATGACCCCTCTTTGAAGCCAGTCTGTGGAATATATGCTCATTGAGAAGATACCCTAGTTCATGAGTTCTGGAAGGTTAAAAGACAAGTTTTCAGAGTAGCCCATAAAACACACACACACACACACACACACACACACACACACCCCGAAAAAGCAAAACTGTGGCCTCAGGAAACCAGTATAAGACATAAGAGTTGTCCTATGTGGGACGCTTCAATGACTTTTTCAAAAACTTGCGATACAATGTACGTACCATAAAATCCACCCTTTTAAAGTATACAATTAAGCGGTTTTTAAATATATATATATTCATAAAGTTGTGCAACCATCACTATTATCTTATTCCCAAACATTTTCATCACCTCCGAAGAAACCCTGTACCCGTCAGCAGTCATTTCCATTCCGTTTTCTTCTAGCCCCTGGTAACCACTAATCTACTTTCTGTTCTACGGATTTGCCTATTCTGGACATGTCATATAAATGAAATCGTAAAATATTGGCCTTTTGTGACTGGCTTCTCTCTTTTAGCATAATGTTTTCAAGGTTTATCCACATTGTAGCATTTATAAGTATGTCATTCCCTTTTGTGACTGAATAATATTCACTGTACAGATTTATCATATTTTATTTATCCATTCATCCATTGATGGGGATCTGGATTGTTTCTACTTTTGTGCTATTATGACTAATGCTGCTATAAATATTAGTGTACACGTTTTTGTGTGAATATAAATGTTCATTTCTCTTGGGAATATACCTAGGAGTGGAATTGCTGGGTCATATGACAACTCTATGCTTAACTTTTTCAGGAAATGCCAGACTGTTTTACAAAATGGTTGCATCATTTTACATTCCTGTCAGCAATGTATGAAGGTTACAATTTCTCTATATCCTTGGCAGTGCTCATTATTGTCTGGTCATCTTTTCGATTTTAACTACCCTACTGGTGTGAAGTAGTGTCTTGTGATTTTTGATTTGCTTTTCCCTGATGGCTGACACTGAACATCTTTACATGTGCCTTCTGGCCATTTGCTCTCTGACTTCTATGAGTTAACGTGGGGCCAAGCCAAAATGGCCCTAATAAAATAGCACTTCCTCCAACCTATTTCTTCTTTAAAATATTTTTCTGATCTGCCCCTTCCCCATCACATCCCCTGTCCTATTCCCCCAACCCTTTATATATCCAGGTTTAAGGGTAGAAACCCCAGCGAGCATGACTCTGGTTTTCCCTTCTAATGTCAGCAGACTGAAGCCAATCTCTCTTTCTGATATATCTCAAGTCCCAGAGGGTGGAAGTGGGGTGGGGTAGGTAGGTACCCATGGGGATTCTAATCCTGTAAATAACATAGGACGGTGTCAAACAGTCCTCTACATAGGCCAGGCCTGGTGCCTTCTGCTCCATACCCTAAAAGCAGTCTTTTCCCATCATGGCTGGTGGGGTGGGGCCTCCCATACCAGCAGGCCCATTCTTTTAATTAATTAATTAATTTTTGACTGCGTTGGGTCTTCATTGCTGCACGCGGGCTTTCTCTAGTAGCGGCGAGCGGGGGCTACTCTTGGTTGCGGTGTGCGGGCTTCTCATTGCGGTGGCTTCTCTTGTTGCAGAGCATGGGCTCTAGGGTGTGCAGGCTTCAGTAGTTGTGGCATGCGTGCTCCGTAGTTGTGGCTCGTGGGCTCTAGAGCGCAGGGTCAGTAGTTGTGGTGCACGGGCTTAGTTGCTCCACGGCATGTGGGATCCTCCTGGACCAGGGCTTGAACCCGTGTTCCCTGCATTGGCAGGTGGATTCTTTTTTTTTTCTTTTTTTAGGAAGATGTTGGGGGTAGGAGTTTATTAATTAATTACTTTATTTTTGCTGTGTTGGGTCTTTGTTTCTGTGAGAGGGCTTTCTCCAGTTGTGGCAAGCGGGGGCCACTCTTCATTGCGGTGCGCGGGCCTCTCACTATCGCGGCCTCTCTTGTTGCGGAGCACAGGCTCCAGATGCACAGGCTCAGTAGTTGTGGCTCACGGGCCCAGTTACTCCGCGGCATGTGGGATCCTCCCAGACCAGGGCTTGAACCCGTGTCCCCTGCATTAGCAGGCAGATTCTCAACCACTGCACCACCAGGGAAGCCCCGGCAGGCGGATTCTTAACCACTGTGCCACCAGGTAAGTCCAGCAGGCCCTATTCTGAAGCAAATTCTAGATGTGACCACAGGACCTCCTGAGCCAGGAATCATAGAATGAACTGTTCTGACTGTGGTAAGTGTTCCGACAACACAATCCTCTTCATGCCCCTGGGATCCTGGGCCACCCAACTCCTTCACACAGAAGGTGGCAATGTGGTCAGTGAGAATCCCACAGAATGAGGTAGTTTTTATTCTTCTATCAATTAAAAAGACACAGACACCAATGTACCCCATACTGAAACACACTGACATGGGGACATATATATGGACACACATCCAGATACACAGATCCATCCACATCTTCCCTCCCCTGCAACCTAAACACTTACATCTAAATGTTCCATGGTCACGTCTCTGAGGGATCTACAGGATGGATGAAGTAGGTGACAGAGGATCGTGTCTGCACCCTTGCAGAATAACATTACGCGATCTTCAGGTGTCCTCACTAAGGATAAGCAAATTAAGCAAAGTAACCATATAGGTCCATTATTACAAGAACTTGTCTGGGCCACTGAGAGATGGCAGGAGGCTGTTCCCATGACATTTGTTTCTGACACCTTTGGGGGCTAAGCACTCAATGAGTGGTCACACAGGATGAGTGATGTGGTGAGTGCTGGTGAGAATGAGAGAGGACCTTTTGGAACCAGTTTTTCCATGGGTTCAGTATCACCTATGGAAGACTCTGATACAGAATCACACTTAGCTTCTCAAGTCCAAGTTCCAGACCAAGGCCCACACCTAATAAGGACCACTTAATAAGGACCACTAATGACTTTCTTCCTCTTCAGCCTGAGGCCCAAACTAACTGAGAGCAAGATAGTATTAATTTCCTCTATATTGTCTGCCCCCATTTCTTATTCCAAGTTCAGGCTTTATGGATTTATTCTCTGTTCTTATCTTGGCTTTGAGGGTTCTGACAAGCTACTACCCAGGATCACTAAATAAGGGCCCTAGCACATGGCAGTAAGCTCACATATGTGTATATGAGAAAATATAAAGGATTATGAGAGAGAAAATGGGAATGGCTATGTATTTGTATTTGAGGCAGAGTGCCTGTGAAATGGCATGTGGGCAGGAGAAAGCATTTGTGTGTAGATAGAGGGAAAAGTCAACGTGTGAATGTATATGAAAAACAAATAAGGGGAGAGGGCCGACTAGGAGGGGCACCCACCAATAACAGACATCCTCTTGCGCACACTGTTGAAGTCCAAAATAGCCAGTAGTTGGTAGATTCTGGTTTCCCCCATTTCGACTACCATGATTGTCTCAGACGTGCGGGAACGGAACACAAAGCCAAAGTTCCTGGCAGCAGTGACCAGGGCACCTTCATCTGGGGACTGAGCCTGGTAAGTCAGCTCACCTGGCAGGAGAGAAGAGAGCAGCCAGAGCCCATAGAGATGTGCAGATGAAGTCCACCCAGAAGTGAGATTGTCTTCCAAGTGGCTTACATAAAGATGGAGCCCAGGAGGGGACATCTTTCTTCAAAATTTCCACCCAAGCCTGGCCCTAAAAGGCCAGGTTGCATAGAACAGGTCAGGTTTTTCATTCTTTCCCATATTCTCAACTCATTTCACAGACCTGAGTTAGTATTACAGAAGTACACGGAACATGTGTACAAACGAAACACAGGCAGTTGCTTTCCAACTTTAGCCGGTAAAGATGGCTCGGGAGATTGTTAAAAATGAAGGTTCCTGGGCCCCACCCAAACTTACTGAATCCAGAATCACAAAATCTGGGAGGATGGCCCAGGAAATTGAATTTTAACAAATCTCCTGAGTGAGTCTCATGCATATGGTCCTACATAAAGTGCTCCTGCATAGGACTGGCTGCACTTTGATGAACACTGCTATAAGGTAATAAGATTGATAGTTTAGTAAACAATTAAAAAAATATATATATGAATGAGTATTGTCACCTTTGAAACTCTCGCCCTGGGAAGGTAAATGACTTACTCTGTTGAATCAATCTTTCAATCTGATATTACTCAAGACATTTCTGGAACTCCTCTTTTAGAATAATCCCCATAACCTGAGATATATTTTAGATTATTTCTCTTTTGAAGGTTAATTTGATTATTAAAAACAGTTATACATCATCAGAATCTTATACTTGTGAATAAGGTAGGTAGGGGAGTATAATTTTAAGTCAGACATAAGATGTATCTATGGGATAATAAGATTACTTTCTTGTGTGTTTCCTACCTTGTCACTCAAGGCAGTAAACATAGACAAGTCCAAATATGCTTCAAGTAATACCAACTTGTTGGAATATCAGACCCAGAGAGGCTTGTGGAAGGGTGGGAGCTCATGGGGCCAGAAGACATGCGATTTGGGTTCTTATCCCATTTATACCTTTCTTAGCTATAGGATTTTAGTCGTCACAATGTCTTTTTTTAAAAATTGAGGTATAGTTGCTTTACAATGCTGTGTTAGTTTCTTCTGTACAGCACTTAATTTCTTTTAGCTTCAGTTTCCTTTGCTATAAAACTAGGAGCATTTTTCTTGTTCTGCAGAGGGCTGTTGTGAAGATTGTGAAAGGTAATATAAATGAAAGCAACTTGTAAAATTATAAAGTGATGTACAAATATAAGGTGTTACTCATGGTGGTATTATATTAAGACTACATTGACTTTGAAGGATGTGATTTACTTGGCTGCCTAAATTCTTGTTTGCTAAGGAAAAAAGTCTTCTTAATTTAAAATCAGTAATTTCTGAAAAAGATTTTGATAAATTCATGGATGACATAGTCATATTTGGTTACTAAAGAAATTAGGGTATATGGGGATACCTTTAAATTGTGAAGCAACAAGAGGATGACTCAACTCATCCTTCAGGAAGTCTTACCAGAGGTAGTGGGGTTGATCTTGGAAATAAATCAGATAAACTCTGTGACAGAATATTACAGAGTCTCAAGATCCGAAGCTCGCTAGATAGCACCAAGTTTGACCCCTATCCAATGAATGAATCTTCTTTAAGACAAAGACGTTGTTTTCCACTTGAATATATTCAGTGACTAGGAGCCCACTACTTATCTTGACTATCCATTCCATTGCTGGACAACTCTTCCTATTAGAAAGTTCTTTAGATTAAGCCATTACAAACGATATCAAACCATCCCCCCCTCCAATCAGCCTAGACTCTATGACATATTCTCAGTCCATGAGGCCTCAAGCCCCTTCTCACCTTCTACTTTCTCTTCTGGTATCACGGTATGACACAATGAGAGTGACAGGAAAAACAAGTGTACCCAGCGATCTCCCCTTTTCACTGCTTCCACCAAAGTCTTGTCATAAAATGAAAACTTAGGATCAGCCAGTCTGTTGTAGGAGAAGTCGACCTTTTCTGTTTTCTGGAACACATAAGCCAGAACAAACAGCAGCTTGACACTTTATAGAAGGTCGACCTGGGGGCAATTTCTGGAATGTGATGAGAACTCTTAGGAGGATGGGAAAAGAAAAGCAAGATAAGTGAAAGAGACCCTGTGCTGGTTTCTAAGCCTCTGTGGCTCTGACCTGGTCCATCCATTCACTTGGAGAAGATCCATCACACAGGAGACAAGCTAGCACTGCTTGGCAGACCCTTCTTGCCCTCTTTCTACTCCAGCTATCCTGAATGATTAGTGGCCATCTTCAGGCTCTATTCTTCCAAGTCCCAAATCCATGATAAATCAAACCTGAGGACATGAGAGAGTAACTTCCCTATTAGTAAACGGTTTCTGGAAAAAGTCTTGTCTCTGGCTGTCCTCTGCCTGATTTTGGGAACTGGGAAGGGAGCTAGGTACAATGACATCACTGTGTTGCACTATCCCTATTTTACCCCACAAGGGGGCTAGAGAGAAATATTGCAAGACAGAGGCAAGGCTGTATAACAAGGAAGCTTCAGTACAGACTTCTTGTTCACAGACTTCATTTTATACCATTTTGCATACCTGATTCAGCATACCTGATTCCTTCCTGCCTCTAGTCCTCAAGGTTATTGACCCTGCCTCAATCTGTGGACCTAATATTAATATTCACTACCATTTTCCTGGCTATGAGCTTGGCTCCTTTAGATGTTGACTAACGTTCTTCATGTCAGGTAGGCTGCTGGTAGGCACCTGGGGTAAACATTCTTTTCTGGCTCAATTTGGTCCTGAGACTCTCTTATGCCCACCCTGGAGTGTGGTGTTATTAACAGATTTCTCCAGCCCATATCAGAACTCTCAAGGATATTTCACCAGTCCATTGTAGTTGTGGTGCTACCTGGGCTGGGCCCCAATGTGTCAAGTACAGACACAATTGCGCTGCTTGGTGCTATGTTGGGGAAACAGAAGTTTGTAGTGGGCTATACTGGCTCTTTTCTACAACCCATCTAGAGGGAGTTTTGTCATGATAGTGAGGAAGTATGGTCAGGTCCAGAGCCAAGTCCTAGACCTGGCCAGCCACAGACTTGTGAGCTCTGGGAAGTTTGTGGGTTTAGTAATTTAAGATAACTCATTATATAGCATCCTCTGAGGCTCTTCTATAACTGGGCTCTTGTACTGGTACATTCTTTGAAACTTAGAAGCTGGTGAGTGATGTGAGAGAAGTTGGAGAGGCAGATATGAAGCAGATCCTGCATTACCATCTTGTATGCAATAGGGAACCATAACAATTTTCTGCTGAAAGTCATATGATCATATAGTCCTCTGGTAGCAGCATGGAGAATATATTGGAAGTAGCAAGACGAAAAGCAAGGAGACCAGTTAGAAAGCCATTCAGTAATTCACAAGAGAAATGATAAAGTAGTGATAATAAATATTAAATTAAGGGTATGATTTGAAAATATAGAATTTGATGACATGGATATGACAAGTGAAAGAGAGAAACAGTTAAGAATAATTTTATGTATCTTAATTGGGATAGACGGTAAGACCATTCACTGAGATAGGATACCCAGCAGGAGGAGATTTTTTACAGACTGACCTGGCGATACCTGAAGGACATAAAGGTAATAATGAAGGCAGGCATATATAGTTTTGAAGCTCAGGTAAGAGATCTGAGCTAGTTTCTAATCTCCCCTTCCAGACAAGTAATGTTTGAGAACACTGGACCTGGCTGGGTACAGGACTGAGGCAGGGCTGGCTTGGAGCTGCAGTACAGCATGATCTGAGGAGCAGTATTCATGAATTACTCTGCAATTGAAAGTTAAACACCCAGTTGAATAAGACTGAATGGCAAATCCAGGTACTAGACAAAAGGATGGAAACCGGGGGTATCAGATGAGAAGAAACGAATTCAGAATGGAGGGTAGAGGAGGCAATTGAGGATACTCTTTGAGATTCTGTGACATAGCTATAGATAGTTTTTATAGGATATCTTTAGCTTTGGTCATGGATAGGGAGGAAGCTAAAAAGGTTCTTGGATATATGGATTTGGAGGTCATTAGTAAGTAGGCAGTAGTTAAAGTCAGTAAAAACACGAGACTATAAAGATGGAAAAGAGGTACAGTAATAGAGCTCTGGGGGAACATCAGTACCTATGGCCAAGAAGGTGAGAAAAACAATCATACAGGAAGAAAACACAAGAAGAGAGTTACTTAACAGAAGCCAAGGGACAAGAGAGCTTTAATAAAAAGTGGAGTTTTAAGTGTTAAAATCTGCAGAGAAATTGGGTAAGAACTTAACAACAAGGTAGTCATTAGTGATCTTGGCTAGTTTCAGTGGACATGATAGGACAGAGTCTAATTATATAGGGTAGAATGAGGAATGAATGAAAGGTGAGGAGTTATAAAGACTGCTGTAATTGTCTATTTCCTTATACACTTTTCCTCTAGTCTGCCAACTCTGAAGGTAGGGAACAAATTTCCTTTGTTTTCCTTGAACCTTTAACATTTATTCAGAGTCTGACATATGGTTGAACATTTTGGACTGACTGATGGAGTCAGAGGGTAATGCAGGATGAAGGAAAAGCTCTAACTGCTTTAAAAAATGAATAAAATAAGATATAAACATTTATTAGTAGTGGTTACCTCTGGTTAATGGGCTAAGGGTTACTTTAACACATTTATTTTATTTTAACTTAATACTATATTTTTTAGAGCAGTCTTACATTCATAAAAAAAAATTGAGCAGAAAGTACAGAGAGTTCCTATATATTTCCTTTCTTCTTTCCACTCCACATTTCCCCCTATTTTCACCTTACATTAGTATGGTACATCTGTTACAATTGATGAACCAATATTGATACATTATTATTAACTGAAGTCCATAGTTTACACTAGAGTTCACTCTGCTTTGTACAATTCTGTGGTTTTTGACAAATGCATAATGTAATGAATCCACCATGACAGTATCACACAGAATAGATTCACTGCCCTAAAAATCTCCTGTGCTTCATCCTTCTCTCCACCCCTCCCCAAACCCCTGGCAACTACTACCTTTTCCAGAATATCATACAGTTAGAATCATACAGTACACAGCCTTTTCATATTGGCTTCTTTCACTTAGCAATATGCATTTAAAGTTCTTCCCTTTTCTGTGTATATATGTGTGCGTGGCTTAATAGCTCATTTCTTTTTATTGCTGAATAATATTCCATTGTATGTATGTAGTAAGTGTTTTTTTGGTTGTTTTTTTGTTTTTTTAAAGAAGGGATAGATTTGAGCTGAGGGGAAAGAATCATATAATGGGATAAGTTTCAGATATTAAGAAACAGAGAATACAGGATTGACTGAGGTTCCTGAAGAAGTAGAAAGGCATGGAATCAGAATATATGAAGAGATTAGTATTGAAAGAAAAAGTTATACCTTTTGTTGAGACTGAAGGAAAGGAGGTAAAGGTGGGTTCTGATATTTGTACAGAAAAGGGTACTTAGCTGATAGTTTGGATTTTTCTCAGCAAAGTAGAAAACAATATCATCTACTGCGCACTGGGGAGAAGGGAGTGGGATGTGGTAGAAGGCCCAAGAGTGGTGAAGTTTGGAATAGCTAATATGGAAAATTAAGAATTAAGCTCACCATAAATAGATTAAAAAATTATCCAAGTGGCACCGGAAGCCCAGAAGAGTTTGGAGTCTCTGAATTTGTAATGGCTTGTGATCCCCAAAAAGTGCTTGGCATTCTGAGATTAGAAACAGAGAATGGTAGATGGCTTGGTTAATTCAAGGTTGAGATTTGTTGGGCGATCAGAGAGGGGAAAAAAAAGGGAGAACTAGTAAGGTATTGAAGATGCTTATGATCTTGGGTACAGATGGGGGGCAAGATAGGACAGGAAGTAAAGTCACAAGGGATTGATAGAGAAAAAGGAGAACAGAGAGTTTGTAAATCTTCCTTTGATAAGAAAGCAGGTATACTAGGAATCAAGTATCAAGAGAACTGGAAAAATAAGGTTTGTGATCAGAGATCATGACAAAGGAGTTTACAATTTCAGAGTAGTACACTTCTGGATGGTGACATGATAACATAGAAATGGATGATATAGGTTTTTTTGAGTCCAAAAAGTCATTTGAAAGATATATTCTTTTAGACATCTGAAAGCATCTATGTTGCTAGATCATCCGTAAATAAGCCAATACCACCCAAGATGACAGCACGGATTGGGTAGAGAGGGGAAATATGAGCTAAGGTTTCAAGGTCCTCAGTGAATGAAGTGGAGAAGCCAGAAGATTTGTAAATGTCAACGACAAGAAGAAAACGGAATATAGCTAGAAGTCATAAGCATCACAGGAAGAAAGATTATATGAGGGCGAAAAAGTAATAGTTTAAAAGTGGCACAGGATGGGCTTCCCTGGTGGCACAGTGGTTAAGAATCTGCCTGCCAATGCAGGGGACACGGGTTCAAGCCCTGGTCTGGGAAGATCCCACATGCCGCGGAGCAACTAAGCCTGTGCACCACAACTACTGACCCTGTGCTCTAGAGCCCGTGAGCCACAACTACTGAGCCCATGTGCCACAACTACTGAAGCCTGTGCTCCTAGAACCTGTGCTCTGCAACAAGAGAAGCTACCGCAATGAGCAGCCCGTGCACTGCAACAAAGACTAGCCCCCACTCGCTGCAACTAGAGAAAGCCCATGCGCAGCAATGAAGACCCAAGGCAGCCAAAAAAAAAAAAAAAAAAAGAAAGAAAAGTGGCACAGGATAATGAGGACAATACCTTTGGACTTTTGGTATGTGGAGTACGAGAGATGGAGGAAAAGGGATATCCTCCGGGAAAGTCATCTTTCAATCAAGGTAGAGAGAAGAAAGCATTTTTATGAAAAGATAAGCCTGTGGGTATTTGCTTACAAGAGAACAAAGATTCCAGGGATCCAGAGGAAAATGTGTTATGGTCGATCAGTAGCAAAAGGAGGAGGAAGAGAAAGGTAACTCCAGGGTAACAATTTACTCCCTAGAAGCTATAACTTTGTTTATATTGCCAAGGTCATTAGCAAAGTCCCTGGAAGAGGATTTAAGGCAAATACTCATTTTATTCCCCATTTCCAATCTCTCTGGATGGATAAGGGTGAGGCAGTAGTTGGGAGCTGGAGTTACCTGTTTAGTACGTAAGTCAAGTGGCTAAAGGTTTGGAATTGGTTCTAGTAGGAAAGCGATAGGGTGAGTAGTATCCTGAATGTAATGGAAGAAGCCCTATGAAGGGATGCTTAAAATCAAACCCATAAACAAAAGCTGAGATCCAATACTGGAAAAAACAGTAAAATTGAACCAGCCAGAGACAGGAAGAATGAAAAGGAAAATATTCTTACAATTGTGTGGGTTAGGACTATTGAGTATGTCATAAATCCTGAAGCTATAAAGGAAAAAGACTGATAGAATTAATTACATAAATTAAAAACTTCTAAACAAAAAACTTTAAACAAAAGACAAAAATGGAAAAAAGTAATTGTAACATATGTGCCAGACGAAGGAAAAGTTGGTATTTTTACTATATAAGGAGCCCCTTGAAATAAGAAAAAAAGGATGAAGAATATGAACAGGCAATTCACAAAAGAAGTATAAATGGGCAATAAAGTGATTGGGAAGAGGAAGGAAAATAAGCACATAAAATGATTCAATCTGATTAGTAATCAAAGAAAGGTAAATTAAATGAGATATGATTTTCACAATTAAATTTCTAAAGATTGAAATATTAATACCCAGTACTGACAAGGATACAGTATGGGAAAAGAGGAATTCTCATATTTTTTGGTGGGATTATAAATTGATGCAGTCTATCCAGAGAGCAGTATGGCACTATTAAGTGCATTAAAAATCTAGCCACCCTTTGACCAACTAATTTTACTTCCAGGACTTTATTCTAAGGAAATAATTTTCAGAAGAGGAGACAAAAATGTATGTACCTGAATGCTTATCATAATGCTGTTTATCATAGCAAAAGACAACAGAATAAAAATAGGGGATTGGCTAAATCAATTAAGATACATCAATGTAATTGGCTACGACAGCCATTCAAAATGATGATGTAGACCTAAATATACTGACACGGACGGAGGGCCACAATATAGTGTCAAGTGAATAAAAGGAGGCTGAAAATAGCATGCATGCTACGATCCATCCATCCATCCTTCCTTCCTACATACCTACCTACCTACTAGACCTAGGTGTATATGTGTGTATATATACATATGAAAAACATCTGAAAAGATAAATATTCCCAGATTATACACTGGTTATCTAAATGGGACTGAATGATTTTAATTTTCTTCTTCATACATTTCTATATTGTTTGAATTTTTTTTTTATCATGAGCACAGATAATTTTTTAAATAGAAAAAGCCAATAAAGCTGTTTTCATTTTTAATTAATTAATTTATTTGTGTTTAAAAGAAATTTTAATAGCACTATTCAGAAAATAATATTCATATGTAGAATTAGAATTTATTCTCAAGTAATGTAATGTCTTCCGAAAAAGTATCTTAAACCACTATTCATTTGCTCTCCTAGATCATTTTTATGAGCTCAAGGATTCATCCCTTTGCTGGTTTCTTCAGACATTTCCTTACTTTAAAAAAATTTATATATTATTTATATATAATCACCTTCTTATAATAAGCTATTTTCATTTAAAAACACAAACCCAAATACCCTCAAATAAACAGAGTTCATTTATATAATACTTTCTGATATTATGGGGCCAATAACAGCTGTAATATTTCAGGGGCTAAGGGAATCCCAATCTGTGTTAAAGATGCTGCTGTGCGGCGCAGCCTCACTCAGGTCCCACATGCATTTCACAGGGCGCTGTAATCACTCACCTCCGAGACTTCTACCCTCTGTCCATTCTTGTCATAGACAACACCTGTTGGTAAGTAAATAGAATACACATTTGGCAAGGGTTTTAAAGAAGGGTTTATATTTTTTTATTGTGGTAAAATATGTATAACATAAAAATTTTCATTTTAACCATTTTTAGTGAACAATTCAGTGGCATTAACATCATTCACAATGTTGTACAACCATCACCATTATATATTTCCTGAACTTTTTCAGCATCCTAAACAAAAACTCCTTACTCTTCCCTATTCCCAGCCCCTGGTAACCTCTAATCTGCTTTCTGTCTCTATGAATTTGCCTATTCTAGATATTTCATATAAGTAGAATGATACAATATTTCCTATTGTGTCTGGTGTATTTCACTTAGCATAATGTTTTCAAGAATCATCCATGTTGTAGCATGTGTCAGAACTTCATTATTTTTTATGTCTGAGTATTCCATTACATGGATATACCACCGTTAGTTTACCCATTCATCTGTTGATGGACACATGGGTTGTTTCTACCTTTGGTCTATGGTGAATAATGCTGCAATGAACACTGGCATACATCTATCTGTTTAAATCTCTGTTTTCTTTTTCTTTTCTTTTCTTTTTTTTGGTATATACCTTGGAATGGAATTACTGGGTCATATGGTAATTTAAAGGAGGATTTTTAAAAGCTTATTCCTTCTGATTCTATCATCCTAGACTTGCAGTTAAGCTCCTCGAATCCCCTCAGGCCACCTAGCTCTCAGTGCCCTATGGGCTCCTTTCCTCAAGCCAATGGTAAGAATAATGCTGCTTGGGGTGCAATTCTTCTCCTTAAGTGTGAGTGAGTTGAGGCTGGAGGCTAGTCATTTATGAGAGACTTCGTACCTCCGGAAGCCTTTCAATCAGAAAAGTTACCCAGAGGATATGTGAAAGTAGTGCTGGAACGTTTAGGATTCTTGGCCAGCATACAGCATAGACAGAATGGGGGTGGAAGACAGTCTGATGCCAAGCGTAGAAACACCCGTGACCCTTTTCAACCTTATCCTTACCCTTACCCAGTATATGGTCAGGTCATACAATGAGTAAGAAAATTAAGATCCTCACCCAAATCAACCATCCAAAAATAAGCTTTCAGAGTTTATACGTGTGAAAACTTGTTTGGCAGGGGTAATAGAAAATATTAGAGTGCTCTAGCTTTTTTAAAAATTTTAACTTTAATATTTTTAAAATTTAACTTAAAAATTTTTTGAGGTGAAATTCATATAACATACAAGTAACCATGTTAAAGTGCACAATTCAGGGGCATTTAGTGCATTCACAAGGTTTTGCAACTATCACATCTTCCTAGTTTCAAAGCTTTTTCATAATCCCAGAGAAACACCCCATGTGGTCTGTCTTTTTAGATGTGATTGCCTTCCTTAGCTAGTTAGTGCAGTGGGCATGAATGTTCACACATATAAGGACTTAACACTATCACAAAAACAAGCTTATGCCTAAGGCAGGAAATAAATGAATAACTGGGCCTGGGAGACACATCAAACTCTGAATACCCTTTGATGGCTTCTTTCTAGAGTGTTTATTGGTCTGAGGGGGAATCAGGAGAATAGCAGCTTCAGAAATATGCTGGTTGCACCATCTGATTTAATGTGAGAGTAACTAACATTGCCCAGACATTGGGAATTCCTTGAGGACAGAGATTAATTCTTATACATCTTCATATTTTCAACATCCAACACAATGGATTGCATCTCAAAGGTGCTAAATAAATGCTTTTGGTTAGAACTGAATGGGCTAGGTGAGCTTTGCTTAGTGAACAGGGCAGGTTGTGAGACTAAGAAGTAAATGTGAATTTAGAGGCATATAGATTTAGAGATAGATCATTCTTGAGAACAATCTGCAAAGTAATATTTCCCCAAGACTCAGGGAAAGCAGAAAAATATGCATACCATAGAATTTCCCATTAATAGAACACTTGTTGAAAATCATGATGTTCTGAGTCAGGGTCCCTGTTTTGTCGGAGAACACGTATTTGACCTGGCCGAGCTCCTCATTAAGGGTGGTGGTACAAGCCCGTGCTGGTGTGTTCTTTAGTTCATAAAACATCCTCCGATCCCAGTTGATATAGAAACTGTTGCCCAATCTTATTATCTCAACACTAAGGAGAAAGCAAGAAAAGAAGGGTCCTGGGTCAAAGCAGGGCAAGCAAATTCATCATCCTGGTTTCCTTCCTTCCAGTCCGGTGGTAGAAATGAAAATCAGAATATCTTCCTTGGGAACCTACAATCTTGAAGGACCCTTCGTACTAGCCAACCCATTGTAATTCTGACTTTGACCATTATCACTCAAGGCTTTACTTGATTACCAGACATACTGATTAACTTTGCTGAGGCATACTCCCTTTACAGCCTTTCTTCCAAAATTTTTGAAATTCTGCAATAATGCAAGGCCTGCCAGAGTTAAGAGCTAATTTATAAAACGTAGCCTAGGCTTAATCAGAGAGTTATTGCTGCTGTCATGTAAACTCATTGGTGGGGAAGAGAGAGAATCTTCAGACTTGAAATAGCACTTTGTTTCAGAAGGGAAAGATCTGTGAGACTCAGAAACAGCTTACAGGAGCTGACGACCCTCTGATAAATTTCTAGGCAGATCCAGCCTGCCTGTGGGGCAGCTTTTCCCTAGAATAGCCTCCTCTTCATTTTATCCGAGTTTTCCCAATTGTGTTTGTCACATTCCACTTCTGTTCCAAATAACATGCATATAGATTCTTTATGGTTAACAAGCATCTTCATTTTAAAACAGTGGAGACTTTTAAGTGGCTTCCTTCCTATCATCATTCATATTTAGTTTGTGGTAGTTTAGACTGCTTCATTAGTAATCCCTGTCTGAGACAACCGCATTGAGCAACATGGATTTTTTGATTGAGGTGAGGGAAGAGGTGCTCAGGCCCACATTATTGACTTTATTAGTCCTCATGTGTTGAGTCTTGACCTCTCTCTTCCTTCACCATACCAGTCACCATAGCAATCTCTCTAAACCCAGACATTTAATGATATTATTTCTTTCCTTAGAAAGATCTCTGCTGCTTTTAGGATAAAACCCAAACTCCTTGGCCTGGCATTCAAGGCTCTCCTGAATCTAATTCTAAATTACCGTCCAACACCTTAGTCTAGGCTACTCACTGTTCTATGACCAGATCAAGCTTTTAAAAACCTCCAAACCTTTGTACATACTGGTCTTTCTGCTTGTAATATTCTTTTCCTATTTTCTGCTTGGTAAATTCTACTCTTTTCTCAAATATCAGTTTGATTATTACTTTTTTCTGTAAATCCTAAGCCTCTACAGGCAGAACTAACCTATTCCTTTTCTAGGTTCCCATAGCATTCACATATACATTTCTATTACATCATTCTTCATGTTGTACCTTAATTATTTACTTAAGTATCTGTTTCCATGTCTATGTTGTAAGTTTATCTAGAGGAAGGGTTGTCTTATTATTCATGTTTCTTTCTCTGGCACCTAATATAGTGCTTGGCACATAGTAGGTGTTCAATAAATATTTATTAAATTAGTAAGATAATTTAGTTATATTGGGTGCTTTTGGGGTTGGGATGCCACAGTGCAGGGTTTAGGAAACCTGAAAAGAAGGATGCAAAAAATGTGTTTGTGTGTGTGTATGTGAAAGGGAATGTTGAAAATAGAAAAAACAGATCAGAGTACAGTAAAGACTTATTTTACCTATATTTCAAATTTTTGTTCAAGGTGCTCATGAAAAGGGGAAGGAAACATCCTTCATCTTCTCCAACTTTTAGCAACCAGAACTTAAGTCACAATTATACCTATCTACCATTTGCCACATTGTTTCTGTGGGAAAACTCATTCTGAGTTCTGAATTAACTGATTTACAAATGAATGGAATCTGTCTCACTGATAAACTAGGGGCTGCCTAGATTGTGCTTTAGCATCACCAAATTTGTGTGCATTTTTTTCTAATTATTTCATGTGTTTGTTTATCTTATTTAGTCATGTACATTATAAACTATTTGAGGGTTGGGATAATTTTCTTTTGTATAACCCACATAGTATCTAGGGTGGTATTCTGGATATAGAAAACATTTATGCAGTCTCTAGATATGTCTCAGAGTGTTTTGTGCACCAGGCACTGTGCAAAGTAAAGGGTTAAAGAGCACAGAATCTGTGCTTTCTGAAAGTTCACAGTCTAGTTGGGGAATTAAGTAGGAAGTATGAAGTCAGCTTGTCCCCCAGTGGTCAAAGAAGCCTACCTGACGTAGAGGGAAATAGGCACCACGGTGTTGAGAATAATGAAGTAGGACCAGAATATAAGGACGGCAGAGACAGCTGATGAAGAGACATATTCTTTCCATGGCAGAAAATCCTGGAAGTAGTAGCCTTTCTTGCTTTCCCAAATGCAATGACCAACTGCTAGGACAAAACACATGCTGCCTAAAAACAGAAAAATCTAGAAATCAAAAAAAGAATTAAATTAACATTTCATCCAAGACATGCTGCTTCAGTTCTACCGTTTGGAGCCTATCTCTCAACAAAGCCTCTCTCTTTTCTTGGAGGGCAGGGGTGCCCTGACGCTCACATTCTCTAGGCAGTAGTACACAGGACAGAAAAGAAAGCCCAGCAGGAGCCATCCTTGGGATTTTGACAGGAGATAATAGTAACTAAAATATAGTAAATATTAATTAAGTGCCAATAATTGTGCTAAGTACTCTACCTGTATTATTTAATTTAATATTTATAATACCCATCTTTTAATAACAGACAAGAAACTTGATATTAAGAATGGGAAAGTATTTTGCCTAAAGTCATTTAGCTACTAACTAGGATGGACAGGTCTTGAACTAGTTCCAGAACCCAATCTCTTAATTACTCCATTACTGAAGTGAGGTTCTGCTTTAAAAACAAATCTAAAATGTGTGGCATTGGTTTAGCAGCTGGGGGTGGGTGGGTGGTAAGGAAATGGATATAAAAGTCTGACAATATGGCAATCATGTTTACAGTAAAGAATATGGTAAAACTGGAAGGCAGACCATGTGCCTACTGAGGCTAGAGCTCTAAGGGAAACGGTTAGAATTAGAATATTAGTGTGTGTTGGCTGACTTTAACAAAAGAAAGAGTTGAAATAGGGGCCAATTTTAAGCAGAAATGAAAAGGAATAGCGTGAAATCTGGGTCATCAAAGGACTGGAAAAGCCTATTACTTTTAGACACGAAAGAGGAAAAAAGAGACAAGATTGAGATCTTAAGCAAACAAGGCCCAATAATTCTTTTCAGCTGAATAAAATGAATCAGCCTGGAGGCAATGTTCAGATTAAAGATGGCACCTTTTTACCGAACCAAGATTATTGTTCTAGATAAGCCCAACTTTCTTGTCATTAGGTTGAGAGAAAAGGGCATGGAGGGGAAAGGATGCAAAGAAAGAAGACAGATTTGAGAAAACCTGTTTAGAAAAGAACTTTGGGGAGGAGGGGATAATAATCCTGAACTCATTTTACAAAGCCAGCATTACTCTGGTACCAAAGCCAGAGAAGGACACTATAAGAAAAGAAAACTACAGGCCAATACCCCTGATGAATACAAAATTTCTCAATAGCAAACCAAATTCAACAGCGTATTAAAAGGATCATACACCATAATCAAGTGGGATTTAGACATTAATGAAAGAAACTGAAGAAGACAAGTAAATGGAAAGATATCTTATATTCACGGATTGGAAGAGTTAAGCAATGTTAAAATGTCTATACTACCCATGCTATCTACAGAGTCAATGCAATCCCTCTCAAGATTTCAATGGCATTTTTTATAGAAATAGAAAAAAAATCCTAAAACTTGTATGGAACCATGAAAGACCTCAAACAGCCAAAGCAGTCTTGAGAAAGAAGCAAGGTGGGTGCATCTCATTTCCTGATTTCAAACTATATTACAAAGCTATAGTAATCAAAACAGTATGGTACTGGTATAAAAACAGACATATAGACCAATGCAACAGAAATGTGAGCCCAGAAATAAACCCATGCATATATGGTCAACTAATATTTGACAAGGGAGGCAAATGGTGTTGGGAAAACTTGATATTCACATGCAAAATAATGAAACTGGACCCCTATCTTATACCACTCACAAAAATTAACTTGATATGGTGCTTCCCTGGTGGTGCAGTGGTTGAGAGTCTGCCTGCCAATGCAGGGGACACGGGATCGTGCCCTGGTCCGGGAAGATCCCACATACCGCAGAGTGGCTGGGCCCGTGAACCATGGCCACTGATCCTGCACGTCCAGAGCCTGTGCTCCACAACGGGAGAGGCCACAACAGTGAGAGGCCCACGTACCGCAAAAAAAAAAAAAAAAAAAATTAACTTGATATGAATTAAAGACTTAAGTGTAAAACCGGAGATCATAAAACTCCTAGAAGAAAACATAGAAACATAGAGAAAAAGTTCCTTGACAGCCATCTTGGCAATGACTTTATAGATATGGCACCCAAAGCACAAGCAACAAAAGCACAAATAAACAAGTGGGATTACATCAAACTAAAAAGCTTTTGTACAGCGGAAGAAACAATCAACGAGATAGAAAGGCAATCAGTGGAACGGGAGAAGATACTTGCAAACCACATATCTGATAAGGAGTTAATATCCAAAATATATAAGGAAATAACTCAATAGCAAAAAAAAAATTCAATTAAAAAATGGGAAAAGGTCTTGAACAGACATTTTTCCAAGGAAGATATTCAAATGGCCGATAAGTACATGAAAAGATACTCAACATCACTAATCATCATGTGATGCTCTTGGTGGGCATGTAAATTGGTACAGCTACTTTGGAAAACAACATGGAGGTTCCTCAGAAAATTAAAAATAGAACTACTATATAATCCACTTCTGGGTATATGTCCAAAGGAAATTAAATGACTCTCTTAAAGAGATATCTCCACCCCATGTTCACTGCAGCATTATTTACAATAGCCAAGACAGGGAAATAACCTAAGTGTCTATCAACAGATGAATGGATAAAGAAAATGTGACACACACACACACACACACACACACACACACTACAGTGGAACATTATTCAGCCATGAAAAGAAGGAAATCCTGTCATTTGAGACAAATGCCCAACTCTCCAAAAAACTGCCAAATGCTTTCCAAAGTGGCTGTACAATTTTACATTCCACCAGTGTCACATGCCCACATACCTGTAGAGAAGACATGTATGATGTTATTGTGAACCACTTCTAAGTCTACTCAGGGGTCTTCAAACCTGTGCCCTTTATCACAAGGTATGAATTGCTCAAAGCAACCCATCCCCACTGCTAGAAAATTTTAGGTCTCATCTTTTGAGTCACTGATAGAAAGTCTTTGGAGACAAGAGTATGAAGGCAGGAGGAGAAGATCTAACTGGGACCATTCTCAGAAAATGAGATTTAAAAATCCTTATTATGAAAAATTTCAAACACATTTAATGAATATAAATACTATATTGAACGCCTATGTGCCCATCACCCAGCTTCACCAATTATCAATTCGTGGCCAGTCTTATTTTATCCCAAACCTCCTCTTCCCCTGTCCTCCTTTTTATTTTAAGCAAATTTCTCACATTATATAATTTTTTTTGCAAACAGTTTAATATATCTCTTTAAAGGATCTTATTTAAACACATAATCACAATACCTTTATCACTTAAAAAGTTAGTAATAAATCCTTAATATCATTCAATATTTGAGATTTGAGAGTTGAATAAGGGATGGAGGAGAACAAAACAGGAGGATCAAGATAAAAAAGAATAAAATCTGCTTTCATTCCTAGCCTAATGCAGATTCATACTGAGTAGTTCCGCTCTTTGTGATGAAGGTTTCTTCGGGGCCATAAAACCCTTCTTAATCTTACTCCTCCTTCCTTATGCTTCTCTTTAATGGGTCATGTGAAAGCATGGCTTATCCTCATGGTTCAGATTAAACTTCAGTGATGAGTTCTACTGGCTTTGCTTCCCCTTTGGACAGTCTATGTGGCCAATATTAAATCTGAGACCATATTCCTCTACCTGCCACTTCTCCAGGCCCGACTCCATCAGCTCCAGTGGGAAAAAGTGGGGAAGGTAAAATGATTATAATAAACTATTATTATTTATTTATAAATATAAATTTATTTATAATCTGTTTATTATAAATTATTAGAATAAATAATTTGATACCCTCTGAAGCTGTGGGAGAAAATTACTGAGTGAACTTCAACACCCTTTCTGCTCCATACCTGTTGCCTGGATAATTGAGAATTACCCATCAATCATTTCCAGTGCTGTGCCATCCCTCCATTGTTAGACTATGAGTCCTCCAGAACCAGATCTTTCTGTTCAGATTTTTTTTTTTAATTTAATTAATTAATTAATTTTTGGCTGCATTGGGTCTTTGTTGCTGCCTGCAGGCTTTCTCCAGTTGCGGTGAGCTGGGGCTACCCTTTGTTGTGGTGTGTGGGCTTCTCATTGTGGTGGCTTCTCTCGTTGTGGAGCACGGGCTCTAGGTGCACAGGCTTCAGTAGTTGTGGTGCACGGGCTTAGTTGCTCCGCAGCATGTGGGATCCTCCCGGACCAGGGCTTGAACCCGTGTCCCCTGCATTGGCAGGTGGATCCTTAACCACTGTACCACCAGAGAAGTCCCTTTCTGTTCAGACTGAGCCAGCAGAAAGGAAGTCGGCTTTATCGGACCAAGATCCTGAGAGCAGGGCCTCTCCCCCTTCAGAGAGGCCTGCAGGGGCAGGACACAGTCTGCTCTTTCCTCATTCCTAGAGCTTTTCCTGCCATCCTGAGGCTTTCTAAACCCTTGCAGATGTTCTCTTTCTTAAGAAATATTCATGTTGTGATGGAGTTTATTGGTACTTAGCCTAAAGCTTCACTTTGCTTCCTTTCTATAGGAGGAAAGAAACAAGAAATTGGTTTTTGCTACAAACCCCAGATGTTACTTGTTTATTACAAGAGCCAGTCAGACCCAAGAAGACCTGTGTGTGAAGAGTGGTTCCAGTAAAGGCTGAAAGAGATACTCAGTTTTGTCAAGAACTAAGGCCATTGCTGGAGCTCCCAGGCATCACAGGCAGTCTGTAAAAAGAGAGTACTCCTTGGTCCTTTGGCCCTTCACCTCTGTGCTTTTCATTGTGCCTTACCCAAGAAGTATATCCTGGATTTCTGGCATCATTCAAATTTCAAGCACTGTGCCCCACAAATACGTCCTACTTAAGAGACTAGGGTTCACAACGCATTGTCATTGTGAGCTCTGGGGAGATCTGGGGAGGGGGAAAGGACCAAACTCCAGCTCCCCTGTGGGCTTATCAGGAAGGAGTTTTACTAAACATCCTTCCTGTGTCTGTCAGATTTTCCCCTAAGAATCATTTCCAAAAATGGGAAAAAATGAAGTGTTTAAATCAGGAAGGATTTCTGCTTCAGCTTTGAGAAATGACAATGCATTATATCTAACTACACTGACAATGTCTTGGCAAAAATACCACATAAACAAAACTGCTGAGCTGTTAAGAACATAGCTAATTCAAGAACATTTCTTCATTTAATAACCATTCAAAAGATATTTCCTGAGAACCGTTTTGTGCAAGGCACTCCCAAGAATATAGAGATGAATATAGCATAATTTCTACCTTACAGGCTCATAATTTGGTAGCTCAGGTATTCATTCATTTTTTTCACTAACTCAACACATAATAATAACACATTTTTCTTACTAACTCAACACACATAACTCAACAACATAATAATGATGCTCCTATTATGTGTCAAACATAATTCTAGGGGCTGGGATACAGTGGTGATAAAAGACAATGCCTTAACTCTCAGAGAGTTTGTAATCCTGTGGAGATATGAGGAAAACAGATATGTTAAGAAAAGAAAAAATACAAATTAACTAGTGCTAAATGCTGTGAGGAAAATAAAACAAGTTAATACAATAAAAAGTGTCTTAATGGAGGTGGCCACTTTAGATAGGGTGGCAGAGAAGCCTTCTCTGAAAAGGTGACATTGAATACTGAAAAAGAAGCAAGCCATGCAAAGGCCTAGATAGACATTGCCAGCAAGGGTAAAGGTCCCATGATAGGAACAAGTTTGCTCTCTCACTTGATTCGTAGTTTACCTGGGTATAGATTTCTAGGTCAAAGTAATTTTCACTAAGAACTTTGAAGGTATGACCCTATTGGTTTCTAGGGCCCAGTAGTGTTAGTGAGAAATCTGATGCCAATCTAATTCTCATTTTTTGTTGGTATCTTATTCTTATCCCTATGAAAAAGTTAAGGGACTTTTATACACCATTGGCGTTCTAGAATTTCATGATGTTTAATGGATGCTTTAAATCTGAAATTCATATCCTTCTTCAATTCTAGGAAATATTCTTCTATTATTTCTTTGACAATATTGCCCCCTCCATTTTCTCTTTCTGATACTCCTGGGAGATCATGTGGGGGCTCTTGGTTTCGTCCTCCATTAAAAAAATGTGTTTATCTCTTTGACTTTTGGTTTTATGGTCTAGTAGTATTCTTTGACTCTTTATTTCAGCCCTTCTATTGGCTTTTTAATTTCAGTAATTTTTACTTTCCAAAATTCTTTTTGTTATTCTTAGATTGCCTTTTTTATTCTTTCATTAAAAAAAAAAAAATTTAGGGAATTCCCTGGCGGTCCAGTGGTTAAGACTCTGCGCTTTTACTGCTGAGGGCCTAGAGTGGATCCCTGGTTGGGGAACTAAGATCCCACAAGCTATGGCGTGGCCCCCCACAAAAAATTTTAGCCTATTCTTATTTTATTTGTGCAATTGCTTCTTCTAAGAATACTAGCAAAATTCTTTTGAAAGTTCTTTTCTTTTATCTTCCCTGAATTATAATCTGTTTTTTCCAGAGTCAGTTATTCTCTTTGTTCATCCTCATCCTCCTCTTTTGTGCTCCTGGTTTCCTTCCAGTTCATTTAAAAACAGGAGTAAAAGAGTAGTTTCATCATTATAGGTTGGTTTTATTTCCTTGGGTTAATTTTGTTTCTCGAGCAGACCACTCCCCTATGGGAAGGTGGAACCATGAGTTCTGTGTAGGTAGGCAGAATGTGTTCTTTCACTGGTTTTACCGTAGAGTACACGAGGAGCTTGCTGGCAAACTTGAGTCCCCAAATTTAAAATAAAGTGGGTTTTACTCTGAAGTGATGACACCCACATTAGAAGCCCTACCTCTCTGCGGATAGATTGTTAAATTTCTTCGGAAAGCAGTTCTCTTGTTTGAGACTAGAGGTCAGATACCTTTGTTACTGCTATATGTATGCCTATAGGGGTGGTAGGATGGTACAGAGGGCCAGGTGCTGTCCATGTTGTTTCATGGGCAGTTTTAAAATTAATTATCCTGATTATTACCCCCACATCTTACTCCTGCTCTCAATTCCTGCTGAATCTAGCTTGGAACTACTCTTGAGGAATGCATTTCCGCGGAAGCTTTCACTACTCTGGTTTATTTATCGGTATAATCTATCTACTTTCTGCCTTCCAAAAGCTCATCAGCATCTTGGGTCTGCTGACAGTTCTTCACACTCTGTCAGGGGATTTATTTTCTATTTGTACTTCCTCACAGTCATTTCATTAGGCTCAAATAGGAAGTCTCAGCGTCCTTCTTAAACTAGATGCCCAAAAGTGAACATGGGACCCAAGATAATATTCCCTACTTTCTGAAGGAATGATTGCATGAATGACCTCATAAATGTAGAAACTCATAGCAGCTACTCTGCTAGTTTAGCTGCTCTGGGTATTTACACTGCTTCTCTGCTGCAGCCATCTTGTGAGAACTTGAGCAGAGAACTGCATTCTCTTTGGAGACTCCCATTGCAGATCCCTCTATACCTCTGCTTTAATCTGCTCTGGTGTTCTCTAGGCCTGCTATTCAGCCACCATCCTAGGACTTCCTTTCACTGTTCTCATGTTTCCTGGCTTCCATATCTTTCTTGGTTTATTCTCTTGTTTTGCTTGAGTATATACTAGAAGCTTCCTAAGAGAGGATATATGATAAGTAAATTTTTTGAGTCTTTGCACATATGGATATTTCTTTATACTTGCATTTTATTGATAGTTTCAATGGATTTAGAATTATAGGATGCAAATAATTTTCTGGCAGACGTTTGAAGCGTTGATGTTTACCTTCTGCTGTTGCTGTTGAGAAGGCCAATGCTATTTTATTTATTTATTTATTTTGTGGTACGCGGCCCTCTCACTGTTGTGGCCTCTCCCGTTGCGGAGCACAGGCTCCGGACGCGCAGGCTCAGCGGCCATGGCTCACGGGCCCAGCCGCTCCGCGGCATGTGGGATCCTCCCGGACCGGGGCACGAACCCGTGTCCCCTGCATCGGCAGGCGGACTCTCAACCACTGCGCCACCAGGGCAGCCCAGCCAATGCTATTTTGATTCTTGAATGTGACATTTTATTTCTCTCCGGAAGCTCTTAGTGTCTTTTAAAAAAAATTTTATAATTTCTTCACATGTGGTCAATCTGCCATGTTAAACAGATTTGTCATGTGTTTTAATTTTGTCTCCCCAGGGAAATAGCAAGTATAGTAGAAAGAGCATTAACTCTGAAAAGTTATGCCTAGATGGATAGATGTGATTATTAATAAAATTATGTATGTAAAGCATCTGGCACATATTGATGCCCCATCTCCCAAAAGTGAACGTATATACTTGAGAGCTGGACCCAGGACTTATAAAACCTTATGATCTTCACAACACCTGGCACATACTAGGCACATACTAGATTCTCAATAAATATGACTTGATCTCACCATACACAAAAATAAACTCAAAATGGCTTAAAGACTTAAGTATAAGACATGACATCATAAAACTCCTAGAAGAGAACATAGGCAAAACATTCTCTGACATAAATCATACCAATGTTTTCTTAGGTCAGTCTCCCAAGGCAGTTGAAATAAAAACAAAAATAAACAAATGGGACCTAATCAAACTTACAAGCTTTTGTACAGCAAAGGAAACCATAAACAAAATGAAAAGACAACCTACTGAATGGGAGAAAATATTTGCAAATGATATGACTGACAAGGGCTTAATCTCCAAAATATACAAGCAGCTCATGCAGCTCAACAACAAAAAAACAAACAACCCTATCCAAAAATGGGCAGAAGACCTAAATAGACATTTCTCCAAAGAAGACATACAAGAGGCACATGAAAAGATGCTCAACATTGCTAATTATTAGAGAAATGCAAATCAAAACTACAATATGGTATCACCTCGCACTGGTCAGAATGGCCATTATCAAAAAGTCTACAAATAACAAATGCTGGAAAGGGTGTGGAGGAAAGGGAACCCTCCTGCACTGTTGGTGGGAATGTAAGTTGGTGCAGCCACTGTGGAAAACAGTATGGAGGTCCCTCAGAAAACTAAAAATAGAATTACCATATGATCCAACAATCCCACTCCTGGGCATATATCCAGACAAAACTGTAATTCAAAAAGATACATGCACCCCTATGCTTATAGCAGCACTATTCACTATAGCCAAGACATAGAAATAACCTAAATGTCCATCAACAGATGAATGGATAAAGAAGATGTGGTACATATATACAACGGAATACTACTCAGCCATAAAAAGAATGAAATAATGCCATTTGCAGCAACATAGATGCAACTAGAGATTATCATACTAAGTGAAGTAAGTCAAAGAGAAAGACAAATATCATAAGATATCACTTATATGTGGAATCTAAAATATGGCACAAATGAACCTATCTATGAAACAGAAAACAGAATCACAGACATAGAGAACAGACTGGTGGTTGCCAAGGGGGAGGGATGGAGTGGGAGGTTGAGGTTAGCAGATGTAAGCTTTTCTATATAGAATGGATAAACAACAAGGTCCTACTGTATAGCACAGGGAACTATATTCAATATCCTGTGATAAACCATAATGGAAAAGAATACCAAAAAAGAATGTATATATATGCATAACTGAATCACTGTGCTATACAGCAGTAATTAACACATCATTGTAAAGATTCTTCTGACCATTTTTTTTTTTTTTTTTAGATTCCATATATATGTGTTAGCATACGGTATTTGTTTTTCTCTTTCTGACTTATTTCACTCTATATGACAGTCTCTAGGTCCATCCACCTCACTACAAATAACTCAGTTTCAATAAAAAATATGATTTGATGACGATGTTTTTCTGTGGGACTTTATTTATGATATTTATCTTTACTTGTCTCAATTTGCATATTTGTCAATGGGGAAAATACTTCTTGACTTGCTTATTGTTCATGTGTTGTGAAGCTTCAGTTAGTGAATGTGAAAATATTCAAAAAAGTTAAAATCCCTCTACAGATGTGAAGTAGAGTTTCTGGTCTCAAAGCTGAATGAATCTTTTTTTTTTTAACATCTTTGTTGGAGTATATATAATTGCTTTACAATGGTGTGTCAGTTTCTGCTTTATAACAAAGTGAATCAGTTATACATATACATATGTCCCCATATCTCTTTCCTTTTGCATCTCCCTCCCTCCCACCCTCCCTATCCCACCCCTCTAGGTGGTCACAAAGCACCGAGCTGATCTCCCTCTGCTATGCGGGTGCTTCCCACTAGCTATCTATTTTACATTTGGTAGTGTATATATGTCCATGACACTCTCTCACTTTGTCCCAGCTTACCCTTTCCCCTTCCCGTATCCTCAAGTCCATTCTCTAGTAGGTCTGCTGCATCTTTATTCCAGTCTTGCCCCTAGGTTCTTCTGACCATTTTTTTTTTTTTTTTAGATTCCATATATATGTGTTAGCATACGGTATTTGTTTTTCTCGTTCTGACTTACTTCACTCTATATGACAGTCTCTAGGTCCATCCGCCTCATTACAAATAACTCAGTTTTGTTTCTTTTTGTGGCTGAGTAATATTCCATTGTATATATGTACCACATCTTCTTTATCCATTCATCTGTTGATGGACACTTAGGTTGCTTCCATGTCCTGGCTATTGTTGAATGAATCTTCCTAATTTTCTAAAATCCCATTTATTAAATCCAAAGGATATAGAAAAAGAACTGTAACATTTACCATAATAAATAACAGAGAACACACAATTTGTAATTCAGATATTAATGAGAAATGTACAGAAAAAGGGCACTTTTATTTTCTAAGCAATAGAGTAAAAATAAAATATAAAAAGTAATGGAATCAAGTACAGGCAGCATTGGAACCACTCAGTCATGCAGAGAAGCTGTGTAAGTGAAGAAATTAATCTGTCTATATCTAACAAGAATAAAGGCCACCCGTATATAATAGCATGGAAATAAATTAATTAGTCTTCAATTTAAACTTTATTCTCAAAGCTGATTATTATCTATTGAGTGCTTATAAAAATTTTTTATTGGAATATAGTTGATTTACAATGCTGTGTTAGTTTCAGGATACAGCAAAGTGAATCATTTATACATATACATATATCCACTCTTCTTTAGATTCTTTTCCCATATAGGCCATTACAGAGTATTGAGTAGAGTTCCCTGTGCTATACAGTAGGTCCTTATTAGTTATCTATTTTATATATAGGAGCATGTATATGTCAATCCCAATCTCCCAATTTATCCCTCCTCCCCTTGCCCCTGGTAACCCTAAGTTTGTTTTCTACATCTGTGACTCTGTTTTGTAAATAAGTTCATTTGTACCCTTTTTTTAAGACTCCACATGTAAGCTATATCGTATATATTGAGTGCTTTTCAAATTTCATTTCTTAGCAGCAGAATCCTTTATTTTCCAACTGAGATCTTACAGAACAGATAAATGTGAAGCTGCTCTTTTTAAAGCAGAAACTTCAGAATGAAGAGGCCGAACAAAACTCTTGATCTTCTCTATTCCCCCTGCAGCAGACCTTAGACTCCTCTAAGGAAATAGAGTTTGAAAATCATTGGTTTAAGTAAGGTGATCTATTAGTCCAAGTAAGGTTTTATTAAAGTGGTCATGAGTAAAATTGGCTATGAAAAAAAAGTGTCTTAATTTCTAAAGCAGGGTCCATAATCTATTCTGGTACCACTAATCAAAGTATCAAAGCTTCAACAAGTTATGACTGTCCTCCACAACAGAGGTATAAACTTGAGACTCCCTTGTCAATGAGTTCTGTTCTTTTCTGCTTCAGACATTAGTATGTGGGGTCCTAAAACTGCCTGAGGTTTTCAAACAACTAAATTCTGACTTGAAAATACCAGCTACTGCTGTGGAAGGAAGGGAAGTATGCTTATTTGTAAAGAAACAGAAAAAAGTCTTTAACTTACCCAGAGCACAAGGAAATTCATGAGATGGTCTATGTGTGTCCGTTTAAAAGTGGACTTTCCACTGTTCTGCATTAATTTGGTGTCTGGTCCTAAGTGAAACAGGGAGACATCACCTCTTAGAATCACTGAATATTCTCAAGAGGATTGAAATTGGGTTAAAATGTACCTTTATGATCATTTTATCAAACCTCTTTCCAATGCTAGGGGATAAAGTCCTGGAGAAAGGCTCATGCTTGGTGCCAATAACTCAAAGAATGGAAAATTTGTTTCTAAGGATAATCCCAACTACTCCTGCAAAGTGCATCAATGCTTGACACCTCCCTCTCTTTGCTGCACCTTAGTCTAGTTTTTCACTGATAAGTCAGAATAGGAGCCACAAGCTTCTCTCTCATCACCATCTGGTTTATTTAGCTTAGAAAAGGGATTTTCTGATAAGGAGAACTTCACCTTCTTTTGAGGAAACCCATTGCTGGACCAGGCTCTATTTAAAGTTTCTAATTAAGAAATGGAGAAAGGAAAAGGCAATGGCAGTGATTTCTCTTGAGGTGGAAGCTTGGGAGCTGAGATTTCTCTGGAGCTGAGAGACAGAGACTCTGCATTTCTTCATGACAAGGCAGATAGTAAGTAGAAATAAAGAGCTTTTTTTTTTTTATAAGAGCTCCTATAGGAACCAACATTTTTGTTTTAAATTTTATTTATTTATTTATTTTTGGCTGCATTGGGTCTCTGTTGCTGTGCACAGGCTTTCTCTACTTGCGGTGAGCAGGAGCTTCTCTTGTTGCGGAGCACGGGCTCTAGGCACGCGGGCTCAGTAGTTGTGCCTCGTGGGCTCTAGAGCGCAGGCTCAGTAGTTGTGGCGCATGGGCCCAGTTGCTCCATGGCATGTGGGATCTTCCTGGACCAGGGCTTAAACCCGTGTCCCCTGCACTGGCAGACGGATTCTCAACCACTGCACCACCAGGGAAGCCCTAAAGAGCTTTTAATGGCCACTGGGACTAGAGTTGGAAATTATCATCTTACTGTGGTTGTTGTCATCAATGCCCACTGTCACCGAGGGCACAGGGTGGCACAGAATCTTCCTGCATTTTCCAGCACTACCTTATAACTTAAGAAAATCCCTCAATAAGTATAAGGGATTATGGTTCTAAATGCCATCTCAAGATGGGCTACTGCTAATGAGCCACATGTGCCTTTTCTCTGGCATGAACACTTCATATTGTATTTTATATTCTACATAATGACCGCCGTGTTTATTTTTTCCTCATGGGAGCAATCCACATGTATACTCTCCCCTTTCACATGTTCCCCTTTCATATGCTAATACTATGTGTACTTCTATGTGTATACCTTCTCTTGTGTCCAGATATGTTTAGAAAGACTTATGAATGCTCTGTGGTCTTGGAACACAAAGCCTTCCTCTAACAAAGGCAGGGCTGATATGCTGGCAGCTCATTGCTTGGAAAAAAAGTCGTTTTTTTCTTAAATTATCCATCCATCTATCCATCTACCTGCCTCCCTTTCTATCTGTCTCAAAGCCATAGTGTTCTGGTACATATCTGAGCACCATATCTGCATCCTGAAAACTAAGTACCCACAACGTGGCTACTAACGGAACCCAGCAGGCTGGGGGTCTGTGGTCCCCACAAAGACGTACCAGTAAAAATTACCAAGCCATAGCACCAATCTGTATTCCTGATGATGCAGCCTCGGAGAATCAGCCTGTCATGATCCAGGACGTAATTTTTTCCTTTATAAATCAGTATTCCTGTGAATCTGTCCAACCTGTTATTGGGAGACTCACACCTCACTTCTCCTGAACAAAAAAAAAAGAAGGAATAAGAGTCCTGACTCTGTAATCTTAATTCTTTCCTAACAGGACAGAGGAGGCTTAACAGAGAAGAGGACAGAACATCCCCTTTTCAAAATATACACACATCTTTTGCCTATCCTTTCTCAGCCGCTGCCCATTTCTCACCAGGCAGACAAAGTGTTCTGGGCATCAAAGAAGAGTAATTCTGTGACATGGGTCATCCAGAGAGAGAACAACCCACACGATAACCTATCACCATCAGTACTTCTAGATCAAATGAGCTGAATCTGAAGAAATTTTAAAACTACTTAAAGCAAACCTAGTATTTGTTTCAAAATGGAAATAATGTGACTTTTTCATGATTAGTAAAGTAAAATATGCCCATTGTAAATACATATACAACATTAAAAGGAGAAAGGAGAAAGTAAAATTCACCCACTGCCTCGAAATAAGCACTATTAAACTTCTGTAGTACATCCTTCCAAGTTTTTTTCTATACATGTACTCATAAACATACATATGTTTCCAAAAACAGGTTTATGTTACATATACTATGCATAGTGTATTGCAATCTTTTTTCACTTATTAATATGTTGTGAATATTTTTCCATGTGAATAAATACCAACTTGCACATCATTTTTAATAAGTTATATAGAATTCACTGTATGGATGTACCACACTTTAACCAGACATCTACTAATAAAAATTTGGGTTGGCAAACCTATTTCCTAACTCACCATCAAAGGCAGACAGTAGCTTCAGGTTATCTTCCATCTCACTGGTAACTGAGATGGCTTGCTTCACTTTCAAGTTGGTTTCACTAGAGTAAAGAATGCACATACATAACAGCAGCACAGGTCCAATTTCTCCAACTTTAGAAAACAGTTGTTACCAATAGAGCTTGGGCTATAGGCTTGAGCTGTGAGAGTCACTCCCACTGTTATCCTCTCTCAAGAAAAGTTTTGAGGTAGGATGGTTCTACAGGGAAGCTGAGTATTAGCCCACTTGTTCCCCTCTCTCCCTGAAACACATATCAACCACTTTAACCAACCTATGAGATCTTGTGGGTCAGATGCTCTAGAAAAGCTGAAGAAACATCACAAGACAACCTGGAGGGGGTACCTGCTCCCTTCAAGAATAAGGAGCAGGTCCTGGTAAGAAAGTGCATATACCTCCAAGTAAACATACTCCTCATCTCATAAATATTTACAGGATCCATGAAGGGATCCCACTTAACCATTTGCTGATACAAGAATGCACAGAGACAGAAGTAAAAAAGAAGCCACATTTCAAAAAGTTTGTGGGCACCAAGAGGAATAGTTGTAAGGATGCAGATCGATACAAAACTCCACAGGACAAGCTCTCTGAAGATGGCCTCTATACTCCAAAGATCTTAGCTTTTGCACGTTAATGAATTTCTACGTTAAATCCTTTCTAGAACATGGTTTATCAGTACATAATTACCTCCATATTCATTTCCCCCCTGGAAACTTTGGAACTATATTCTGAAATTTTACAGTTTTGTTAACGTCTTTCCTACCACTCAGCATTACTGAACATAGATAGACAGAATGTCTCCAGTTTAGAGATGGAGAATACGGAGTTTATTTGCCCAGATTCTGCACCAGTGGATGCTAAATTATTGCTGTCAAGAGCTCAGCCTTAGACTTGAGGTCCCAAGAGTCTGGCCTCCTATCTTATCTAGATATTTCTAGCCTCTTTTAGCACTTCATTCTCTGCATCATGTTCTCCCTCAGTGAGAAATCACTCTAAGCTGGCTCAACCGTCTTAATGGATTATCAGGAGAGAACACTCACCCGTCCAGTTCTGCTGTTTCTATATATGTCAGACTGTAGGGCTCACTGCTAGAGAGTAATAGTATATCAGCCTGTGGTCAGAAAAGTCAGAGAAGATAAGGAAGGCAGACTTTTAACATTACAGTGTAACAAAAGCAATTACCTCAGGAACAGATGTTCATCTTAAGAATATTAAAGACATTTGGTTTACTTTCTTTGTCTAGGACCCATCACTGCTACCACACACCCCCTCTCCAAAAACTAGTCATATTTTACCTGTAGCTATGGTGAGAAATGGACAAGAACAAACTTCTTACCACAGGAGATGTTGATCTCTGGATGCAAAGTGAGGAAGGTGAAGGTCACCAAAAGGAGTGGTCACAGAAGTTGCTAAAAGGGTTCCTATTCAAGCCAAAAGAGAAAAAGCCACAGCCCAAAGAGGTACTCACCGTGACAACCTGATTATTTTCTAGTTTTATTATATCTCCCACTTGGACATTCATCCATTTGTCTGTCACTATCCTGCAAGAAAGTGAGCCTTGAATGCCTGCGTGCCTGCTCTGAGAATTTCCCCACAGCCCTGTTTTGACAATCAAGAAGAAAAAAAAAAAAAGCTGAGATGAACTCAAGGCTCAAAGGAGGACCAAACTGGGTTTGTGATACTCCTTGCTACAGCCAAGAATGGGGCCCACTTCTCTTGACTTAAGACTATAAGAGTTTTCTAAAACTCTATAAAGGTATATGTAGACATACATGCACATAATTTTTCTTTAAATAAAAGCAATATATGCATATGGTAAAAAAAAAACATTTCAAATAATTAAGAAGTATGTAAGGACTTCCCTGCTGGCGCAGTGGTTAAGAATCCGCCTGCCAATGCAGGGGACACAGGTTCAAGCCCTGGTCTGGGAAGATCCCACATGCTGCGGAGCAACTAAGCCCGTGCGCCACAACTACTGAAGCCCACGTGCCTAGAGCTCGTGCTCCACAACAAGAGAAGCCACCGCAATTAGAAGCCCACACACCACAACGAAGAGTGGCCCCCGCTCACCACAAGTAGAGAAAGCCCGTGCATAGCAACAAAGACCCAATGCAGCCAAGAGTAAATTAAAAAAAAAAAAAGAAGTATGTAAAAGGAAAAAGTAAAGTCTCTTCTCTCCCCAGATTTTAATTTTCCTTCCCCCAAGGTAGCCACTGTGAGTAATTTTTTGCATTTCTTTAGAGAAAATATCAGTCCATATAATCCCATACAAGATAAACATTTAAAAATTACATAATAGATACATAATTTTCTGTACTTTGCATTTTTCATTAATAATATATCTGGGAGAACACTTATAGAAGATGTGGCTCATTCCTCTTGATAGCTAAAAAATGTGACTTTTAACTAAAGATGTGCTTGTAGCCAGAATTACTGAGAAATTAAGATGACAGAAATCACAACTTGAAAAACAAATTTTTTTCAGTAGTAGCTTTGCTCAAACTCATGTGCTCTAGAAAAAGAAAGCCACTTTTTGGAATATAGACAACTCACCTCAAGTGTTACATCAGTCAAACATTCACTGGCTTACAAAGTCTAACCACTAGGGCCCTGCTTGTGAACTCCTACTCTAAAACCACTCTATGACAAATTCTTCTCTAATAATCTTATAAAATCCAAGTGCTCAAGCTCCTTGGGAAGTTCATTTGACTAAATTCATTTGGTAACTCCCTAGCCTTGCAAATTTCTTATATACTCAGTTTTATCTTTTCTTTCTATTTCTATTACCTTCCTTTCTTTTTTAATTTTCTTTTTAATCACAACTGACTTTTTTGGTGGTATCTTATGAGAGGCTTCAACAGACCAAAACACTTAGGGAAATAATCCACCATGAGTAGGAATCAGCAGACACAATAAATAACAGAATTAGATGCCCAAGCATGTCACATAATAGAATCATATGATTAAAACTACAGCTGCTGGTATATATACAATGAAATACTATTCAGCCATAAAAAAGAATTAAATTTTGTCATTTGCAACAAGGATGGACTTGGAGGGTATTATGCTAAGTGAAATAAGTCAGACAGAGAAAGACAAATACTGTATGATATCACTTATATGTGGAATCTAAAAAATACAACAAACTAGTGAATATAAAAAAAAAGAAACAAACACACAGATAAAGAACAAATTAGTGGTTACCAGTGGGGAGAGGCAATATAGGGGTAGGGGATTAAGAGGTACAAACTATTATGTATAAAATAAGCTACAAGGATATATTGTACAACATGGGGAATATAGACAATATTTTATAATAACTATAAATGGAGTATAACCTTTAAAAATTGTGAATCACTGTATTGTACAACTGTAACTTGTATAATGTTGAACATCAACTATACTGCAATTAGAAAATATGTTTTTAAAATATAGCTCCTGGGTATTCTGTAAGGTCACCATGAAAAAAGACTGGACCTCAATCTTGAATTCTTTCAGATTTGTACTTCTTTGCAATCATGATTCTGCAAACACTGGTCACTTTTCCTTTCATACAATCTCTATTTGTTGAATTCTTTCCCATCCCTTAAGGCCCAGCACAAATATCACCTCTTCCAGAAAGTCTTCCTTGATTCCTTTAGCCAGCTATGATTGCTCATTTTTATTAATTCCTATGATAATTTTTTGTACCTCTTATGATAATCTTCACATTTTGCCTTATATAGAAATCATGCCTGTCTCCCTCTATTCCTGCCAAAGGTAAATTGCTCAAATTTTGCAGGAACCCACAAAAAATACAAACATTGACCCAATACTTTAGATAGATATGACCAAACACTACAGCAATGGAGTCAACATCAATATTTTCTTTAGATTGCTAACAAAAAGATGTCCTAACCAAAGGCTACAGTAGAATGGTCAATAAGCCATGTAGAGTCGATTGATGTTCTAAAGACAGGTGTCTCCATGCTGACCACTGTACTAGTAATAACCACTTGCACATTAATACCATGTCATAATTTATTAATTGCTTTAATATATATTATTTTGTTTTCATTTTCATAAGCATCCTCTAAGGTAGAGAATATTATCTTCACTTTATAGATAAGAAATATGAGGCCCAGAGAGGTCTGAGGTCACATAGGAAGTTCAGGGCATACTAGATCTAGAAACAAATTCTTCTTATGTCTAACCTGAGGCTCTTTTCACTGTCCTGAATCACTTTTGCAAAGCACCCAGCACATCAAGTTTTAGCAAGGCCAATCCTCTCCCAGAGTTGGTCCAACCTAAACTGGCTTCCCTAGGACTTACCTGCCATCCATCAGCAGCAGAACAGAACGACTGTTGACTTGATTGTCATTTTGGTGCCTTTTCTAAAATTGTACAAGAAAAAGTTCAGGAAATAGACATAAAGCAAACTGCATGTAGAAGGTTAATATTTTGAAGTATTATTCAATGTAGTTCCCCTTTTTTGTAATTCTCCCTCACCCCCCTCCTTCACCCTCCCAACCCCAAGTCCTTCTACCATAAAAACCAGGCCAAGAAGCTGATTGTCTCTGAGAAGCTGGGGATGGAGGTCAGAAAAAGAACCAAGAGAGAAGAAAGAGACAAAATCTTGGCTTTAATATCAAGAGCCAAAGCCTGGGGTAATGAGAACAAACAACTTACGTCAAAAGCCACAGAGGAGAGAATGCAAAATGAGGGGTAGGACTAGAACCTCATACACCTTGGTAGGTGCAGGGAAGTTAAGTATTCACAAGCATACAGCTACCCTCACCCACAACCACAGTCAGCATAAGAAGCCCCTACCATGGACGCAGTGAGGAAAGAGGAATAGAGGTCCATTCAAAGACCAAATAAGAAGGTGACAAATAAGGGTATGTCCTGATGCTACGACTCACACAAATCCCCTCCTTCCAGTTGAGATTACTCCCTGCGAAAAGGGTAGGACTGGGAAGAGGGCAGAAAGAATCCTGAATTTGTCGGTTTATCCTAAAGAGACTGAGTTCTAAACCAGAAGTAACTAGGTGGGTTATCCTGAATTGGCAAGTTTACTTTTCAGCTTTCATTAAAAAGGGTTGAGATGGTGAGGTGCTGGTTACGAGCTACATTGAGTTTAGTTACAGAAAATTAAGTTATATTTTTGCACACCTGAGTTGTGACTGAAATTTCAACCACTATATGTGCTAATTCTGGTTTTAAAGAGCTACAGAGTTAAAGAGCTGGAGAAACACCCTGCTCTCAAACTTTGGTATAAAAATCTATCCTGTCAAAATCAGAAGGACTCTCTTAGGGAAGCTGCAAGCAGGTCAACAGGATGGACTTCCCAAATCCCACTAGTAGGCGTAGTGCTGGTTCCTCACCCTCACCCTTCCTTGCTGGACCTGCTGTAAAGAAGCAAAGAGGAAGCCATGCAGCACTCAGTGAAAGCCAGTTTCTCCCTCCAAGGCCAGGAAAGGAGTCAGCCTCTGTTATGTCATGATCTTTCTAAAACCAGAGGGTTGCTAGCTATGCGTACCTGATAGAACTGAAAGTTGGAAAGGGAAATAAGGGAGAGTTGGAGAGGAGAAGAGCAATGTGGAAAGGGGAGATGAGAGCAGGAGAAAGCAGGGGGGACAGAGGGAGGAGGGAAGGGGAGTATAAAAATGGGAGAAGGGTGAATGGAGAAAGAAGGATGAGAGCAAACCCAGAGAGAGCTAACTGAAGGAAGAGGTGGGTTATTAAAAAGAGATGGAAGGAAACCTGGAAAAAGGTGGCAGTAGGAAGAAAGAGAAAGGCCTTGCATTACCCCTTTCTGGCCATGTATGGCTCACCAATCTTGGGCTTAAGGGAATTTCATATTCCTCTGGGATGGATAAGGATATAGGGAAAGGAAACACCTCTTTCCTTTCAGTGCTTCTTCCTAGCAAAAGGTAGTCCTGGGGAGTCCTTCTTGCCCCCCACAGCCTGACTAGGTACAGTGAGAGACTAGAGGCCCAGGAAGCCACTTCACCACGTCGTCGATGGCATCTTTCACTGCTGTTATGGACAGCACCACCATCAGGGGTACCACAGTCGTGTACCATGCCAAGGAGGAGATCTGGGGAATCAACTGAAAGAGGGACGGGGAGAGAAACTTGGGTCAAAAAACTTAAAGGACAGTGTATTCCCTCCCAATCCCCACCCCACCACCATTTTCCCCTCCCTAGATTTATAATAAATTCAACTATCCTAGTTGCTTTCCATTGTTGTAGTCTCCAGACAACCACCCAAAAATCAGGAAACACCTCCTAAGAAAGGATTAAAGAAGAGGAGATGGTAAATTGCTATGTATCTGTCCTGAACTCTAATACCTTTGTCTTGATGGCAAAGAGCCATTTCTCCTCTGATAATGAAGGTGCTGGGGGTAGGGCTGTAAGAGTGGACACAGGAAAACCACATAACCTCCCACACCCCTCCAGCACAAGGAGAAATGAGATGATCCGTCTCTCTCTCCCAACTTGTGCCTACCCTGCTCTGCTTCCTTGCCCTGTGCTTGTGTTCTAAACCATTCTCCTCCCTCAGCACTCCCATGTGTTAACTTTCTGTCAGGGAGGCTGGGACAAGAAGGAGGAATGGGATGGCAGCTGAGGTTGGGGTGAAGAGTCAAGTCTGTGGCCTTTTACGGTTAAGCTGAACTGTGGCCGTGCAGCCATGATGAGGGAGCACCCCTTACTCGGGACTTGGCGACCTTGTCCCCTTCCTCTTGTAGAGGCTTGTTTCACCCTGGCTAATTCTGACCACAGCTACTCTAGGAGACTGGCCTGAGACTCCAGCCATCCATTTGCCTGTTATCTAAAGAGAGAAGACATCTCTCAGTTTAAGGAGAAGGACTGATTACATAACCTGACCCCAGAGAGGCTGATAAAATACTTTGTGGAAAAGGCCCTAAAAGGCAATACCTGTAGGAAAAGCAAAAAGAGGAAATATGCATTTGCAAGTCTCTGGAACTGTTCAAACAGGTTCACAGGCAAGAAGTTAAAGGCATTATATTTTGAGGTCTTGATGCTATTGTTCTGTGAGTAAAAGAACACAAGCACAATTAGACGAATGAAAGACCCCACCTCCCAGTCTTAACAAAAAGGACCAAGACCACTTCATGAAACAGGAAAAAGCCACAGCTCCCCAACATAGTGGGGAGCTTTTCTTTGAGGCCTAGAGAGGCCTAGAGTATGCAAAGTTGGCAGAGCTGATCAATATGGGACATTTTTAGGAGGGGCAGAATTTATTTATGCCCTGAATAGAATTCTTTTTTTATTGATGCCATTGATAATAATGATGATAATAAAATCAACAACAATAAAAACTTACACTTATTGAATAGTTACCATGTGTAAGGCACTCTTCTAAGCATTTTATATGGAGCAACTTATTTAATTCTCACAACAACCATAGGAAGGGAGTAATATACTACCAACTTTTGAGGACGCAGAAATTGAGGCACTGAGGTTAATTTATTTGCCCAAGACCACACAGTTACTTGCAGAGTTGAGATTGTGCTGTCCCCTGAGCCCCAGTTCGCTTGTACAGCCATCCAAATGCCTTTTTTTCTTAGAATCAGAAATCTTTCAGTTTCATCTTACCCTATGACCCAAGGTCCTTCTCAGCCCTAAATAGCAGGCAAGTTTGCCATTTGTGTTAGCTCTACTCAGAGCTCTCTAATGAAGCTTTTCTTAGCCTGGCAAACCCATTTTGTTGTGCCTTTACATGTTGCTTTCAATGCTGAAGGATATCAGATGCCAAAAGCAAATTATTGTCTTTCAAACTTAGCCCACTGAAGGTTCCTACACTGGTTGCTGTCAGCATTGGAGACTCACTTGCCCCTTAACTGTCCTGACAGAGGTCTGAATAGTTTTGGCCTACATCTAAGCTATTATTTTGCTGAGTGAAAATGGGAACTTGCTGCCTCTTCAATCCTGATCTCAAGATGTTGACAAGACCATCTTACTTTCTAGTTTGGGGTCTTCAGTCGTTTGACCTAAGATGTGAGAGTTTGGATCTAAGAGCTCAAGAAAAGCAGAAGAATGAGACCAAATAATCCCCTAAGGACAGGGCTTCTCCCCCACCATCTCCGTCTATAGGGCCTAATGAAAGAATAAACCCACCTGCAGTCCTGAAATACAGATACTGCTCAAGTGTGAAGAATCTCTTGCTGGGTCCTACCTTGGGAAGACATCTGAACTCTTCTGTCAGAGAACCAACATCATTCTGTACTAAGGCTAAAACTTGCCTTGGAAGGCTAGATAGGCTACCCAGTCAAGCCTTGCCTAAGGTCTATTTTCCTAGGGAAGGGAAGCTGGTCAAACATTTTAGCACTTAGGAGTTTAAAGATCCAAGTTAAACCTAGGATTTTCTTCGTGTTTCTCCATGATTTTCCAATTAATGATCAATCAAACACTATACATTTCTCAAGGTTTGCTCTGTTCACAGCTTTATTATGGGCTGTACTAATAGAGGCTGAAAAGAGTTAAACAAAATCTATCCTGGAGAGCTCACAGGTATGTCTTGAAAGGAGTTCTAACTAAATGACCTCTACGGTCCTTTCTAGCTCTGAGAATAGGTTATTCTAACATAGAAATAGTTTTCTTTGATCATAAGATACTCTGAATGTCTTGGTGTCTAAGTCCAGATGACTCTGATACTTGGATCCAAAGTTCTTTTGATCTTTTGCCTTACTGAAGCAGCTGGCTTTCATTACTGATTTTCCATTTGATTTTATAGTTAATGTATTTCAGGTTTCTATTCATTTGGGTAGCATTTGTTTAGAAAACAAAGACAAAAGCTATCCCAATTCTGTCTCAAGATAAATATAGCAGTACTTCTTTACTAACTTGGCAACTAGAGTGTTTTGTTCTACTCTTAAATGTCAAACCAGAAGCAATATCTCAAGAATGTAGAACATCTGCTTAACTATGAAATTCCTCAGTGTTTGATAGACGTGGCAGATTTTGGTTTGGGCTATTTATTTATTTGGGCAGGGGTACCTGTTTGACTGCTAAAGCGGGGTATAGAGAACAGAAGGCCAAGTATATAATGAGAATCAGTAGTTAGGGGATTGAGAAGAGGAAAAGGAATAGGAATGGAAGTAATTAGAGAAATAGGATGAAAATGAGCAATGGATAGGCAGGGAAATGAAATGGTTGTTAAGTACATAATAGTCAAACCTGTTTATTTATTCATCAGCTATCCAGCATATGTTTATTGAATGCCATTTATGTGCCAAATATTGTGATGGGAACAGTAGTTACAGAGATGAGTGAAACTTGTACCCTTTTGTCAAGGGGTAATAGTTTCTTGATGAAAGAAAACTAACATTTTTTTTCACAACCATATTTAACTCTAACAATCACCATGTATGGTGAACATTATTATGCTCTTTTTATAGATGAGGGAACTGAAGAAAAGAAGTTAAATAATGTGCCTAAGGATACAAGGTTAGTAAAGACTAGAGCTGTGTTCAAACTCAGGTCTGTCTGATGCCAAAACCTAGTTTTACTGCACCATAGAGCTTCTTATGTAGCTCTAGAAGGTACAGAGGGGGAAACCTGTTCCCATGGCCATATCCTAAATATTGTGATTATCCAGAGCCTCTCTAACTCAGAAATCATAAATATCCTACAGAGACTACAAATATGTATATCTATGTATATATATTATATACTTATAGCACTATATATATATATCTACATGTGCACAAAGTAACATATATGTAAAAATTGCTTGTAATTATAAAAGATTGGAAACAATCCAATGTCAATTTAAAAGGAAATGGTTACATAAACTATGCTAAATCTGCCTAGGAAATACTATGCAGTTGAAAAAAGAAGGAAAAAGCTATCATGAAATTATAATTATGAAAACATCTCCAGGACATACTGATAAGGTTCAGAATAGTTTAAGAAAGTGGGAAAATGAGAATATATATTTGTATTTGCTTTATTTGCACAAAGAAGCACTGCTGAATACACAAGAAACTAATAAAAGTGGTTCCCTATAGCTAGCAGAGATGAGGGCAAGAATAGGGTGTTGGAGCATGACTTTTAAACATATATCTTTTTATGAGTTACTTATTTATAAATAAATTAAAAAGTGAAAAAAGAATCCAATAGAAAATGGGCAAAGATCATTAACAGTAGTTTCCATAAAAAGAAATACAAAAGGCTAATTAACATGAAGAGATTATTGCTCTCACTCAAAATTAAGGAAAGATAGATAACAAAATGTCATTTTTCATCTAAGAGTCTGGCAAAGATAAAAAAGATTGATAATATCAAGTTTGGCAGGAATGTGGAGAAGTGAGCAGTCTTTACTATAGGTAAAAATATAAATGGATATAATCTTTTTAGAGGGCAATCTGGCAATATGTATCAAAAATTTTAATGTGTTTTCCTTTTGACCCAGCCAATTCACTTCAAGGAAACTCTCATAATGTATATTCACACAAATGTGCTGAAGTATATGTAGTATAATGGTGTTCACTTAGGACCATTTATCATAGCAAAACACTGGAGAAATTTTTTTGGAGGGGACACCTGCATATAAATGGAGACATTTAAAATGATAATAAGAAACTGGTTGAATAAATTAAGGTATATTGATACAATGGAAAACTATGCTGCTATTAAATGAATTAGGAAGGTCTACACATATTGTCATAGAGAGATGTCTAAGTGAAAAAAGAAAGTTGTAGAACTATGCTTTCATTTGTGCAAGCTACAATATTTCTTTTCTAGAAGATATATATAAAACCCAAAATTTGAGACACATTCTCCCCTGAGTCTAGGTCACCATATTAATTTGGTTTCTGAGCCCTCACTGTACCAGCCCTCATTGTATAGGAGCTTGAAAGAAAGTAGAACCTATGTTGTAGAATCTACATCTACAAAGAATTTCCTGCCTCACTGACAACGGGGATTATTAGAGGAAAATACCAGCCCTCTCCTGAAATAGCTAGAGACCTGATACTCACCGGATATCCGAACAGACTGTTAAATTCTCTGTTGTTGGCTTGCAGATACCTCTCTTGTTCTGAAAAAGAAGAGAGAAATGATGAGAAGGATGCCCCTCTGTAGATCAGCCTGGGATGTTGGCTGCTAATGAAGACTTCACTAGCTTCTCACACTTTCTCACTGAGGGTATCTGCCCACAAATAGGATTTTGTCTCTTTATTCAAAGAATCAAGAAATACGATAAAAATAGAAACACTAAAGTGTTTGTTGAAGCTTTCTAGAGGCAAGAGGACAAGTAACTTCTGAGGAGTTCTCCACCATTAATGCTTCTAGTAATCCTAGATTATGTTTCCACAGACAACAAGCTGGTGTGCACCAACATTACTGCCAAACACAGAAACCCAGTTCTCCTTCATAAGTTAATTACAGAGCCATAGTTTAAGATATCTGAGGTTCATTCCAAGGCAGCCTTTCTTAAACTTGCTTGACTAAATTTGAATTAATAAATAATTACTGAGCATCTACTGCACAGAAACCAGTGTGCTGGATGCTGTGGGGAGATAAAAAGATGAGTAAGGTAGAGTCCTGACTTCAAGGGACTTGCAATTTAGTGGAGTCAGCCTGATAACAACAACACATACAAAATCATCACATCAAAACACATAGGTGTTACAAACTATTACAAGTAGCCCATTATCATGTTATGAAAAGTATTAAAACTGTATATTATCAATAGATCTTTCTGTCCTGAATAAAACATTCCTATAGCCTCTTCGATTCTTCATTGGTTCAACAAGCATTTACTGAGTTCTTAGCTGGTGTCAGGCCCTGTGTTATGAACACTCACATACGAGTTTTTTTTTTTTTTTTTTTGTGGTACGCGGACCTCTCACTGCTGTGGCCTCTCCCGTTGCGGAGCACAGGCTCCGGACGCGCAGGCTCAGTGGCCATGGCTCACGGGCCCAGCCGCTCCGCGGCATGTGGGATCTTCCCGGACCGGGGCACAAACTTGTGTCCCCTGCATCGGCAGGCGGACTCTCAACCCCTGCGCCACCAGGGAAGCCCACACATACGAGTTTTTATGTGAACATGTTTTCATTTCTCTTGGGTATAAACATAGGAGTAGAATTGCTGGGTCATATGGTAACTCTAGTTTTAACATTTTGAGGAACTGCCAAAAAGGTTTTCACAGCAGTTGCACTATTTTACATTCTCACTGACAATGTATGAGAATTCCAATTTCTCCATATCCTTGCCAACACTTGTTATTGACTGTTTTTTATTTTAACCATCTTAGTGGATATGAAGTAATATCTCATTGTGATTTTGATTTGCATGTTCATAATGACTAATGGTGACATTGAGTATCTTTTCATGTGTTTTATTGAACAATTTATATACCTTCTTTTTTTGATTGGTTTGTTTTTTTAATGAGAAAGGAAATTTTAAATTAATTAATTAATTTTGGCTGTGTTTGATCTTTGTTGCTGCCTGAGGTCTTTAGTTGCAGCGAGTGGGGTCTACTCTTTGTTGCAGTGCATGGGCTTCTCATTGCGGTAGCTTCTCCTGTTGTGGAGCACAGCCTCTATGTGCGCAGGCTTCAGTAGTTCCAGCACGTGGGCTCAGTAGTTGCGGCGCATGGGCTCTAGGGTGTGTGGGCTTCAGTAGTTGTGGCGTGCGGGCTCAGTAGTTGTGGCTCACGGGCTCTGGAGCGCTGGCTCAGCAGCTGTGGCACACAGACTCAGTTGCTCCATGGCATGTAGAATCTTCCCAGACCAGGGATTGAACCCGTGTCCCCTGCATTGGCAGGCGGATTCTTAACCACTGCGCCACCAGGGAAGTCCTATATATCTTCTTTGGAGAAATGTCTATTCAGATTCTTTGCCCATTTTTAATTATCTTTTTAATCACTGAGCTATGCATTCTTTATCTATTCTGAATAGAAATCAGTTATCAGATATGTGATTTGCAAATATTTTATCCCACTCTGGTTTTAAATGTCATTTTTATAACGTACTAAATTCTAACATATTGAATATAATTCTGGGTTTTCTATTAAGTTCCGTTGTTCTATCCATCTTTAAAAATATTTTTTTTAAATTGAAGTACAGTTGGTTTACAATATTGTGTTAGTTTCAGGTGTACAGCAAAATTATTCAGTTACACATATATATTTTTTTCAGATTATTTTCCATTATAGCTATTACAAGATATTTAATATAATTCCCTGTGCTATACAGTAAATCCTTGTTGCTTATTTTATGTATAGTAGTTTTTATTTGTTAATCCCATACTCTTAATTTATCCCTCCTTCCATTCATCTTTTAAATTATGTAACTTTTAATATAGGATAGCAAGTCTTCTTTTTTAAAGAAGACTTCTTGGCTACTCTTGTCTATTTTCTCTTCTAGATAAACTTCAGAATCATTTTGTCCAGTTTGCTCAAGATTAGAGTTTTTTTTTTAAAAATAAATTTATTTTATTTATTTATTTTTGGCTGTGTTGAATCTTCATTGCTGTGCATGGACTCTCTCTAGTTGCGGTGAGCAGGGACTACTCCTCGTTGTAATGCGTGGGCTTCTCATGGCGGTGGCTTCTCTTGTTGTGGAGCACGGGCTCTAGGCGTGCGGGCTTCAGTAGTTGTGGCACGTGGGCTCAGTAGTTGTGGCTCACGGGCTCCAGAGTGCAGGCTCAGCAGTTGCGGCGCATGCACTTGGATGCTCCGGCGGCATGTGGGATCCTCCTGGACCGGGGCACGAACCCGTGTCCCCTGCATTGGCAGGAGGATTCTTAACCACTGCGCCACCGGGGAAGCCCCAAGATTAGAGTTTTGACTAGAGATGAAGACAAATAAAATTTTATTCACTAAAATTCTGTGGATGGAGTGAAAGTGGGTTATTAGAAAAGGCAGAGCTACCTCCCATGGGAAGAACAGTCAGGTCTGGAAAATCACACTTCTTTCCTCAGGGGGCTAAGATGGTAGACTTCTGAAAGCTGAGGAAAGAGCCAATGATAAGACAGGGACTTTTATAGTTCTTCATGTAATTTCCTTTATTCCTCCTCTGGTTGTCAGCAAAAATGACTAAACATCATGAAATCAGCACAAGACTAAATTTCTTACAGAAAATATAAGGGGCCAAAGTCTGCACAATGGGCAGTGCTTGAAGTTCAGAGATTTGCACAAATTGTAGGAAAGGTGAAACTGGGATGTTTACCTCCTTTTACTCAAGGATTTGAGTACACAGATTTGGAAATTACACAGATTAATCTGGAGAGAGTTGACTTTTTTGCACTATTCGTCCCCCATCCAGTAGCATACTACATCCCTGGAGGGAGACTGGTGTGACCCCAGGAAGCCATTTCTTTGTGCATGATGATCATGTCTGTACAATCAGCTTGCTAGCAATACATAAACAAGTGGCTATAAGTCTTCCCTGGGCTAGTTTACCACCCAGCTATGCAGCTTATAGTTTGTTCTCCCGGACTAGTGTATTTCTTTCTTGTTTCATTCTTGTGATTACTAGGATTAGCTGAATAAAGAGAGGGGAAGTTGAGATGGGACTGATAGGATGTTTTGTTTTGTACTCTGTTTTGACTAGTTAGTGGCTTATTTACAATCTGGTGATACAACAGCTTCTGCTAACCATTATAACTTAGGTTATCCAAAGCAGTGGAACATGTATGGCTCAGATAATTTAGCTGTGTCTAGGATGTAGAGCTGCTGCATGACCTATACTCTTTCTGCAGGGACTTTCTCAGGGGCCCAAATGGCTGACTGATTAGGGCAGAGTACCAGGGTAGTACTGGTGTTTCGACTGACGTTGAGATTTCCAATCCACGAGCAGGCTACTTTTCTACTATGTTCATACTCAATTTGCTCAGGCATTGGTGAATAAAATCAGTCTCTCTCATGCCATTTGCCCCTCCAACCATACCCAACAGACCAGCACAGCCCCTCAATTTATTCAAAAATATTATTTTATGCCTCTTGATAAAGTTCTAATATTTTCTTATTGAATTTCACATTTCTTATTAAATTTAATCCTAGATATCACTAACTATTTTTTTTAACTTAATAAAGGTCTAACAGGTTTTCCCAGCAATTTATCTGGGTGCACCAGGCTATTCTCTCTAAGCCCAGCAACCCCAAGGGATACATGGAGTTGAGGCTCTGCAAAACAACTAAATACATACGTCCCTCTTTGAGTTTAGGAGTAAAGTAAAGCAGGTAGATCCCAAAGTTCAGAGCCTGAGTTGGTGGAGACAGATTGAGACTTCTAAGTTGGGGACGGCATTAACCAACACCTAGTTCTGGCTCTTTGATCCCCGACCTGCTATGAAAGAAAAGGAAAGAAGAAGGAAACTAGGATTATAACCAGGAAGGGAAGAGCAACTGAAGGCTATAAAGTTGGTTTTCATAAGATGCCTCTAAAAAAAGGAAAAGCAGGAACAATGAGAAAAGTGGTTAAAACTTCAGTTTGCACAAGCGTCTAGGAGAAGAAACTAAAAGTCCGAGAGAAAAAGAAGACAAGCTTAAGGAAAGAAGGTAGCAAGTCATGTTTGAGATAATAAAGGCAGAAAAAATTTTTGGTTGAGATAATGAAAGATTAATTCAAGATTCCCTAGGGCTTGTGAATATTGTTGAGAAAAGACTGGGATGACCAAGTGTTTTCCCCAACACTTGTTAATTCAAAGTTTATTTCTGTTTGGCTGAAACAAGAGTGACATAATGTGAATTATGGATGAGAGGTTAGAACTACAGAAGATTGAAAATTAGCTTAGACAAGGAGAGTCTAGGAGATGGTCTAGTTGAAGTAGTCATGGCTATGGAATTCAAGGGGACAAACACCTAGCTCTAGCCTCTGGTGACTGTGGAAAATGCATCCTTCATTGGGAACTAAGGGTTGAGTCTACAGCCTGTTCAGCGAAAGCCTGGTTTCACAAGGACCTGTGCTGGGAGCTGGCCTGAGGGTGGTAAAAATCACTGAAATGAAAGGGTCAGACATCTTGGTGAAGCAAGGCAACTTGGTATTATAAAATGTGCAGTTGACTTAGAGTTAAAAACATGGCAGGCTTCCACAGTGGTTAAGAACATAGGAACTCGGGACTTCCCTGGTGACACAGTGGTTAAGAATCTGCCTGCCAATGCAGGGGACATGGGTTCGAGCCCTGGACCGGGAAGATCCCACATGCCACAGAGCAACTAAGCTCGTGCACCACAACTACTGAGCCTGTGCTCTGGAGCCTGCGAGCCACAACTACTAAAGCCTGCACGCCTAGAGCCCGTGCTCCGCAACAAGGGAAGCCACCACAATGAGGAGCCTGCGCACCACAATGACGAGTAGACCCTGCTCACTGCCGCTAGAAAAAGCCTGCGGGCAGCAATGAAGGCCCAACGCAGCCAAAAATAAATAAATTTATATTAAAAAGAAAAAGAACATAGGAACCATATTCAATATCTTGTAATAACCTATAATGGAAAAATAATCTGAAAAAAATATATAACTGAATCACTTTGCTGTACACCTGAAACTAACACAATATTGTAAATAAACTATATTTCAATTAAAAAAAAAAAGAACATGGACAATTGAGTCAGACTTCCAGGGTTCAAATCTCAGTCTTTCACTCACCAGCTACATAGCCTTGAGGAAGTTACTTAACCTTTCTGAGACTCATCTTCTTCATCTGTAAAATGAATGATAATAATACCTACTCATAAAGTTATTGTGAGGATTAATAAATTGAGGCATGCAAAACACTTAAGAACAATTCCCAATACATCAAAAAATGCTCAGAAAATTTTAGCAGTTCTAGACTGGGCTTTGTGACTAAACTGTTAAGTGACTTAGGGCAAGTCATTTTCTATCTCTGGGCTTTAGTTTCCTCATGTGTAAAACGGGATAGTAAAATCTACCTTATCTGCTAATATGAGGGTTAAATGAGATGGTACTCATAAACTGTCTACATAATACCTGACACATCAAAAGTACTCATTAAATGATATTTTTTTGTCCTTTATCTTATGCTATGTCAAGGAGATTCCACAAGGATCACTGATACAGTTGTCTGTGCTCAAAGTAGATTTTGAACTTTCAGCTATCTCCTGTGGATATACTAAGCTGACTCAGCTAGTAAAGAAGAAAGGGTACAAAAGCCACAGTCTAGTGATGGAAAATCCCTTGGTGGGATGTTAGTAGAAGAGAAGTGTCAAAGTAGGAGAAGCCTCTAAGTATGTACTTAAGAGTTTTGAATCAAATGCTAGAGTGAAAAACATAGCTCTTATGCAATCTTGATGTAATCCAATCTCAAGTTTTAGGAGTTAAAGCTACAGAAAATTGGAGATGCACCCAGAGAAGGAAATGGCAGAAACTAAAAAGGAAAATGGGCTCTGTAAGAGGGAACTGGAAAAAGTGGCACACAGAAAGAAAAAGAAGCGGGAGGAAGAAGGAGGGAGGGAGAAAAAGGAAGTCAGGCCAGGTGGTCAGGAGGCAATCAGTCTTAGGAGGTTCTGAGCAAATACCTCCTTGCTCACAGTGGGAAAGCAATCACAAATAGGATTTTCCAACTAAAGACAGAAGAGCAGTGAGATGACCTTTAGGAGTGCAAGTCTCTAACCAGTGGATTAGTCCAAGGTCCCTTCTCCTTACACCACCAGACTCCCAGATCAAGGAAGCCCAGGTGCTGGTGAAAGAAACTCAGCAATAACCCCCTGCTGTCATTCTAGATCAACAGGCCTAGGTGATTTCACCCAAGTCACTTAATGCATATGACTGAAACTTACCCATCTCTAAAAATCAGTGAAGAGAGTGCCAGGGGAAAGATAACTGACCAAGTTCTGGAATTTCTGCTCAGATTAGTTGGAATCAATTTACAGTAGGAATTCTGGAATTTCTTAGATTCCAAATGATCACAATTTATCCTAGTAGTCAAAAAGCATAATGGGAACATTATAGCTATCAGTTGATTTAGCTGCCCATATGGCTTCCAGTCTTGGGTACACAAGAACATTTCTATTTCATCTCTCCAGACTGCATCTCTAAGATATCTTGAGTGCAATCACCAGATGATATTTCTATCTAAAGAATGGTATGAAGAATAGCTAAATGACATAGCTGAGAGTCATCATGGGAAAGTCCAGGGTCAGCGGTCATGCGGAAGAGGCAGTAACTAATTTGCTGTCTCATCACCATTTCATTACGTGTTTCTGGTTCAGTCTACCCATTGCTATGTCTCATGGTTTACATTCAGCTCATTTATAATACTTCTAATACCATCTTCTCCCACTAAACAAAGACCTCCTTAAAGATAGAGACCATGTCTTTTTTACTTTTTCCTTTTCTTTAAATCTCTGTATCCCACTGGTTAGCTCAGCATTAGGCCCTGGATTTAACACATATTTGTTGAATGAACAAGCACACAAGTGAATAGATGCTTAGAAACACATTCTGTTGAATCATGATCAGATTTCTGTCCAAACCCCTCCAAAGGAGAATAATCACCTCCTCCTCCTTGTGGGAGTATCTATATTATCACAGAACACCTGGACTGAAAGAGAAACCCCAGCTAAGACTAATTCTTTGTTGATCTTTCTAAGGTCAGCAAACAGGAGGATAATCAGCATGACTGAAGAGGGTGGGTAGAGTGCAGTGTCAAAAACAACCTGGAGAGGAAGCTCTCTAAAACCTTGAAGGTCATGAAAAGTCTAGTTCTTGAACTACTGTAGCTCTCCTGTTACCATGCCACTGATCATCCTCTGTAGCTTCACTAATTCTTCTGTCCAAGTTTAGCAGAACAAGACTCGAATTGCTCAAAGGACAAGACACTAAAGAAAAAGATAGTAAAAAGCAAAAAAAAAAAAAAAAAAAAAAAAGCAAACCCTCATTTATTAACAGGATGTCATACAATATTGATTTGGCTGACACAATTCAGAATGTGCTCAAAACCAAAGTCCCCTCCCCCTACTCCTCTTGGAGACCTTCGTTTTTTTCCCCTTTCCTCTCCAAGGGAGAAGCTGACAGAAACATCAACTGGGAGATGGGAGTTGAAAGTGGTGCTTTACCATTCTGACCTCATTTGAAATGTAGAACTAATGATTTCTCATCAATGTGGTAAAGGTAAAAACCATCATGTTTGACTGAACTACTAGACATCACTTTCAGTACTTCTCAATCATAAAACCTTCCTTGGGATAGGAGATGAGAGGTTGGGAAAGTTATGACAAAGGCCATCAGAAACAAAATGCCATTCACACAAAGCTGCTGGACCTAAGAGCAAACCCTGGTGATGCCAAAGAAACAATTTAACTATAAAAGATTCAAAATTTAATTCCCTTTGTTTAGCATTGCCAGATTTAGCAAATAAAAATACAAAACCAAAATATGTCCCAAATATTACATGGGGCATACTTACACTAAAAAACTATTCATTGTTCACTAAAATTCAAATTTAACTGGGAATCATGTATTTTATCTGGCTACCCTGACTTTTACTGAGGTCAAGAAAAGTTCCTACAAATTAATTCAATTGTTGCCTTAAGTTTTCTAAATAAACAGAATTCTAGAAACTAGCTCTAAAAATTTTAGATGTCTGTTTTATTTTAAATAACTTTATTGAGATATAATGTACATTCTATACATGCATCTGTTTAAAATAAAATGTACAATTCAATGGTGTTTGTTATGTTCACAGAGTTGTGCAACATTGATGTCTATTTTTTTGTGTTTATTTAGATGTGGTGTTGCATAGGATTCTATTACTAAGGCTCTGATTAATTTTCGGCCCTACATGCTGCAATATCTATGACCTCTTCCTTCGTACTATTTCTTCTTCTGTCCTTTCATTCTAGTTTCTCCAACTTAGTTTTTTTTCCTTTGCGATTACACTTTTTTCTTTAATTGTTTTTCAAATCACCAAAGTAAAGCAAACATATTTTACCTGTAAAAGATCCAAACTTAAAAATATATAGAGAAAAAATATAAAGTTTCCTTTCCCACGCCTTCTCCCTTTCCTAAGGAAACCACTGTTAACAGGCTGGCATATATCCTTTGGGGGTCCCTTCCTTAGAGTATTTACTTACAAACATATACATATACACAAACACCTATATGTGTTTTTTAAACAAATGAGATGCTACTATATGTATTGCTCTGCTAGTTGCTTTTTTCTTTTCATAATATGTATTGTAGATCTTTCCATGTCAATACATACAAGTGTATCTCACCCTTTTGAATTTACTACCTAGTATTATTTAACTACCTATCAATACTTATTAATAATTTTACTTTTGTGTTGTGGTAGTGGTAATGATAACAATGATGATATTTGTATCAATATATGTGTATGGGTGGTAAAGCTGAGGGAAAGGAGAAGTATAATAAATGGGACAAGCTTGTAAACTCTCCAGGACAGAGGGAACTCTGTAGGCACTGGGCTAGGTAGATAACTTAGTAGATAAACTCAACATATATGCAAAACAGTAAAGTAAAAGTTCAAGGCAGGATATTAATAAGATTTACAATGAATTGTAGAAACCCAAGAGAATTGAAGTCCACACAAAAACTTGTACATAAATGTTTATAGCAGCATTGTTTATAATAGCCAAAAAGTGGAAACAATGTAAATATCTATCGACTGATGAACAGATAAACAAATAGTCGTGTGCCCATACAATGAAATGATATTCAGCCATAAAAAGGAATGAGGTACTAATATATGCTACAATATGCATGAACCTTGAAAACATTAAGTGAAAGAAGCCAGTCACAAAAGGCTACATATTACTTGATTCTATATATATGTATATATGTTATGCATATATCATGTGTAGAATAGACAAGTCCATACGGATAGAAAATAGATTAGTGGTTGCCAGTGGCTGGAGGTGGGGGGAATTGGGAGTGATTCCTAACGGGTACGGGGTTTCTTTTGGGGGTGATGAAAATTTTCTAAAATTGAATTATGGTCATGGTTCACAATTCTGTGAATGTACTGAAAATCACTGAGTTGTGTGCTTTAAAATGGTGAATTTTATGACAAGTGAATGATATCTTAATACGGCTATTATTTTAAAAAATTATAGAAATCAAGCACTATAGGAATTCAAGAAGGAAAGATAATGCCAGGGGCGTGGGGGGCACTGGTGGCTAGAGTTGCTGGAGAAGGCTTCATAGAGGACTTGCACTAAACCTAAAAGATGAATATAGATTCAATATATTGATAGATGTAGGGAACACGTATCTAGGCAGAAAAAAAGAACTTAATGAAATTTTCAGCACTGAGACTAGACAAGTTGTATGATAGTACAGTAGGTAGGAAGAGTCTGAAGGAGGGAGGAAACAAGACTATAAAGTCAGGCTTTTAATGCAGGCTAATGACCTTAAATTTTATCTAGTAGCTGACAAGGAATCCCAGAAAGATTCTGAGCAGGGAAAAATGTGATAAAACCGGAATTTCCGAAAGATTAATATGACGTATTTACAGAGGAACAGATTGCAGAATAAAGACTTAAAAGATTGCTGCAATAATCAATGCTTGAAACAGTGAGAGCTTGAACTAAGAAAGTAGTGAAAAATAGAAAGGAGAGAGTAGGTAAGCAAAATGCTGGAACCAGTCAACATCCACTCTATGTACTATGTGTTTTCCAACAGAACAGGCTGATAGCCTGGAAAAGGGCAGAGTTACCTGCCAAATACTGGTTTTGCCACTGTTATTTTGTTGACTCAGGCCAACAGGATGGACCAGGATTAACTGCTCACTGCTCCAAACAGCACAAGCAATAACTCTACTGCAGCAGGTAGACTTAGCCTATCTGAAGGAATTCAGACCAAGAAAACTGGTTCCAATTACTTTTCATTGGTAAAAATTTTGACTTTTTGAAATGATCCACATTTATAAACATTCAAGTTCTTAATTATCTTCCTGAATGGGAGCACCAAGCTCTTATAAATTACTTTTTACATAAACGTTTACCTAGTATTTACCATGTGCCAGTGCTTTACAAATATTACCTCATTTAATCCTCACAACATCCTTATGAGGTAGCACTATTATTAGCCCCATTTTATGGATGAGAAGCTGTAGCATAAAGAAATTAAGAGATTTTCCCAAAAATAACAGTAAGTGGTGGAGCTAGGATTCAAACCTAGACAGTATGGCTCCAGAATCCACGGTCTTAACCACTGTGCCTCCCATATGACCTTGACTTCCTAGCACTTACCGTCGATATAATTTGACACTTCTCTGTGCTATTATTTAATGTCTTATTACTTAATTAAAGGCTGTCCCTCAGTAAACCATAATCTCCATTAGGGCTGGGATTCTGTCTAGTTTTGTGCCTATTGTATTGCCAGCATGTAGCACAGTGGCATTTGGTGATCAATAAATATTTGTTGAATAAATTAATCAGTCTTTATTGACTATCACATTCTTCATTAACCTTGAACTTACTGCTCCCTAAAGTATTTTGCCCTCTATATTTTCTTTTCTTAAAAAGTTATTTATTTGTTGAAGTATAGTTGATCTACAATGTTGTGTTAGTTTCTGGTGTATAGCAAAATGATTCAGCTATATGTGTATATATATTCTTTTTCGGATTCTTTTCCACTATAGTTTATTACAAGATATTGAATATAGTTCCCTGTGCTATACAGTAGGACCTTGTCATTTACCTATTTTATATATAGTAGTGTGTATCTGCTAATCGCTAATCCCAAACTCCTAATTTATCCCTCCCCCTCCTCTGCCTTTGGTTACCATAAATTTGTTTTCTATGTTTGTGTTTGGTTCTGTTTTGTAAATAAGTTCATTTCTATCATTTTTTTAGATTCCACATATAACTGATATCATATGATGTTTGTCTTTCTGTCTGACTTACTTTACTTAGTATGATAATGTCTAGGTCCATCCATGTTGCTACAAATGGCATTATTTCGTTCTTTTTTATGGCTGAGTAATACTCCATTGTGTGTGTATATATATCTGTATCTTCTTTATCCATTCATCTGTCAATGGATGTTTAGGTTGCTTCCATGTCTTGGCTATTGTAAATAGTGCTGCTATGAACATAGGGGTCCATGTATCTTTTTGAATTATAGATTTGTCTGGATATATGCCCAGGAGTGGGATTGTTAGATCATATGGTAGCTCAATTTTTAATGATTTGAGGAACCTCCATACTGGTTTTCCCCAGTGGCTGCACCAATTTACATTTCCACCAGTGTTGGAGGGCTCCCTTTTCTTCACACCCTCTCCAGCATTTGTTATCTGTATATTTTTTGATAATGGCCATTCTGACCGGTGTGAGGTGGTACCTCACTGTAGTTTTTGATTTGCATTTCTCTAATAATTAGCAATGCTGAGCATCTTTTTCATGTGCCTACTGGCCATATGCACGTCTTCTTTGGAGAAATGTCTATTTAGACCTTCTGCCCACTTTTTGATTGGGTTGTTTGGGGTTTTTTTTTGTTGTTGTTATTGAATTGTATAAGCTGTTTGTATATTTTAGAAATTAAGCCCTTGTTGGTTGCATCGTTTGCAAATATTTTCTCCCAGTCTGTAGGTTGTCTTTTCATTTTGTTTATGGTTTCCTTTGCTGTGCAAAAGCTTATAAGTTTGATTAGGTACCATTTGTTTATTTTTGCTTTTATTTCTATTGCCTTGGGAGACTGACCTAAGAAAACATTGTTACAATTTATGTCAGAGAAATGTTTTGCATATGTTCTCTTCTAGGAATTTTATGGTGTCATGTCTTATATTTAAGTCTTTAAGCCATTTTGAGTTTATTGTTGTGTATGGTGTGAGGGTGTGTTCTCGCTTCACTGATTTACACTGTCTTCCATATTCTCTGTTCATAAGAAGATGCAGGAGAAATTGGTCAGTTAGCCTGTTTTCCTCAACCCTCTCTCTTTCAGCAGTTCTGAGAGTAGGAGAGGACTTCTTGCTTTTTCCTTCTGTTGGGAGCTCCCTGACTTCCTCTTCCTAGAACCAGGGCCTGTGCCCTTGGAATGGGCTCCTTCCAGGAATCAGACAACGGCATAATGACAGAAAGTAAAGAAGGTATAGTGTGGCCTTAAATCAGTGACCTAATTTCTTTCTCTGCACCTTCTCCACTCCTCAAAAGGAAGCCTAAATATAGAACTACAGTCTGGCTTGCTTTCTCAAAATTTTATGTTAGAAAAAGATTTCTTTTTTCATGTCAGGCAGCTTCATTCTTAAAGGTGGCTTGGGTATGATTACCCCAGCTCCTTTTAGTACTTTGAAACACCACAGGAAAGCACGGAAGTGGTACAGAAATCCTCTCTAACACCATAGCCAGATCCACTTGCTCTGTCTGCAAAAAGTCTGCAAAAGATGACTTAATTAGCCTCAGCAACTGCTTTTCACATTAACCACTTCTTTTTTAGCAGGAGGCGGTTGTGAAGGATGGGGAGAGGAAAAGGAACACGTGCTTTCCTGATGAACTTCCAAATAAAAGTACAAAATAAATTAAGAGTACAGATAAAAGAACAAAAGATGAGCAAGTATAACTACTCAAATTAGAATTCTCAAATGACAGAACAAGGGAGCTTGAAATTGTAAGTACAAAGTATTTACTTCTGCAAAGTATATTTCCTTTCCTGGTCAGTTTGCTAAAATGGTAGTTTGGTAGGTTGGCCAGTCTATTTATCTGTCATACGTGCAAGTGCACACACATGTGCGTGCATGTGTGCACTTTTTACAGGCAACAATAATGACATACAGACTTAGAGTTCACCTACCTCCATTTTGTTTGTCCTCACTTTCATTTTCAAATACAGACATTGCAGAGTAGTTCCAGTTAAAATTCCCTGGGATTTCTGTAAAGGAAATAAAAGAATTTAGAATGAGAATTTCTCATTGCCAATACCATTTTACTTAAATGAATGTTTAAGAAACTTGGAACTTGATCTCTGAAATCCAAAATAAATCTACCTCTAAAATACGTATGCTAAATTTTAGAATTCATTTCATACATCCTTATCATAAAGTTATATTTTCAAAACTTGGGAAACAGACTCCACTTCCTGGCAACCAAATCTAAGCTGATAACTATAATCTGCCAGAAAAATTAGCTGAAACTTGGAAACAGGAAAAATAAATTATTGGGTGATCTTTTAGTGAAGTTCTGGGCTTACACCTTTGATTAGTTTTCTGTTGGACTATTCTATAACCCCATAGGGCAGCAGTTAACTTGTAGATTTTCATCTAATATAGATATAAATATTTTCTCTCTGGTGGAAAAGATAACTCCAAAGGTTATGATTAATGTACTTTAGGACTTTAAATAGTTTTGTATATAATTGAGAAATCTTAGCTTTTTTTTAATGAAATTGCCTATATATACACAGCTCCTAAATTTTTATTTGAACTGGTCTTAACATCTTACTGGTTCCCTCATTAATTAATGAGTTAAATAAAATCTGTGACACCTGTCCATTTTATATTTACATGAGAGTCATGTTTTTTAACCTTTTGAAAATTACGCTTTATCAAACCCCATGACTATGCTACACAGAAAACCCTTCTATCTCTCCATTCTTAACCCAATTCAAAAAAGGCCAAAAAAGTATGTTTATTTTAATTAATTAATTTCTTTCAGGTCTCCTAAGTCACTAAGTATGCATAAGCCAAGACTAGAAAATATTACATGTATTTTCATCTTAATTATCCCAAACAAGATTAGATGGGACAAAAATCCATAATTTGGGGGGGAGTGTTAAGTCTAAGTAAAAGAGTATTTATAGCCAAGGGATGTTTGGCTGTCAGAAAAAAAAATTACCTGGGCAACTGTGATCACTTTGGAATGAGAATGCATCTTCCAGTTCTGCCCTCAGTGAGTCCCAAGTGACCTCATTAAGGATACAATTCATATTCAATAATCTAGGCAGAGTTGCATCAAATAACTTTAGGAGCCAGGGAGTTAATAGCAGTTAGGTGTAAAACAACAAGAAATGAAGTGCTGGGCATTGTGACCAATTGGTGAGTGCATGCTTCCTATAAAAGTATCCAAAGTTTTTAAAAAGTAAAATTAAATATTGTGTAGGCCGAAAAACTTCATTTGTGCTGCAAGTTTTGTACCCCAACCTAAGGTCTGTTTCTTCTGTCAACGGAATCTGTGTGTTCCTAACGAACGTGAGCAGTTCTAATAGCATCACTCTCTAGGCACCCAGTCCTACCTTCAGTTGCCTGAGAATTCTCAGGGACCCCCACAGTAGGCTTGGAGTTCCTACTGCTGAGAAAGGAGAGCCAAGGATGGGAGGTCCTGAAGTTCTGGATTCTCTCCAACCCCTGCAGGGCCATCGACAGCTTTGAGAGGGTAGCCTGGCCAAATGCACACAAGCAGCACAGCTTGGAATTTGAAATGGTTGTGACACTTAACAGCCAGCCAGGGACCTGAGTAATGACTATTTAGCTGGAACCAGGCACTCACCCAATCTTGTGACGCTCTCTACACGCACATCACATTACATAGCTGCCAACTGGAAAATACATTTAAGCTGTTAAACTCAAAGGAGGAGGAGGAGAATGTGAGGGAAGGGAAGAAGAAATGCGATGTGGGAGGGAAAAGGGAAGAGATGGAGTAAAAAAAATAGGATTAGGAGCTAGAGAACTGGGTTTCATTTCAAAGTTTGCTACTAATTAACGACAATGTGACTTGGGGCAAGTTATTAACCACTTCATGCCTTAAATTTCTTCTAAAGTGAGAATAATTTTTTTTTTAAGAAACAGAAAATAAATTTAGCAGATACAAGGTGGAGAAAAATCTGATAAGGAATAAATCTGCCAGAGAGAGGTTTAGAGGTAATTATGTATTACAAACTAAGTACAACATTAGTTTCCATTAGGGAGCTAAGAAGAACTGTGAGAGGATTAAATTAAATAATGTATGAAAACGTCTGCCACAGTACTTGACACAAAGTAGTCAATCAACAAATGGCAATGTTTTAAAATTTTAATATACACACCCACCAGCTTAGTAAAAAAAAATTTAAGTCTAATAATATTGTGTTAGAGAGAAAGTGGAACCACTGGAACACTTACATACTGTTGGTGGTATTAAAAATTGGACAAACCACTCTGGAAAACAATTTGGCCTTATCTAATAAAGTTGATGGAGAATTTACCCTATAACCCAGCTAGTCCATCTTATTTATATACCCTAGGGAAACTGTCATAATATGTCACATATGAAGATGTGTGCAATAGCACTGCTCATAACAGCAAAACTAGGAAACCAACCAAATGGCTATTAATGATAGAATAGAGAAGTAACTTGTGGTATGTTCATAAAATGGAAAGCTACATAACAGTGAAAATGAGTGAGCTAAGTTATACATATTAACATTGTTAAATCTCAGGAATATAATATTTAGGGAAAAAACAAATTGCAAAAGTATACATAAAATATTATTCCACTTATGTAAAGTTAAAGATCATGTAAAACTATATCATCAGGGATAAATACTTTCAAGGTAAACCTATAAAGAGAAACAAGGGAATGAAAAATACCAAATTCAGGATAGAGGTTAGGGAGAGGGAAGGGGATGGGATGGAAAAAGCATACGGAGTGTTTCAAGCTACATTTGTGCTCATGGTGTTACTCTTTACAACTTACACATTTGTGATAAACTTTATATCTATTCAATATATGATAATAACAAAAGAACTAAAAAATTAAAGTGAACATACCAGATAGGAAATACTCTTCCTATTAGGAAGAATAATTACTCTGGAGAGTAAATTTTATTTTTATTTATAATTTTATTTTAGTTTTTTCAGCTGCGTTGGGTCTTTGTTGCTGTGCGCGGGCTTTCTCTAGTTTCATTGAGCGGGGGCTACTCTTCTTTGCGATGCGCGGGCTTCTCATTGTGGTGGCTTCTCTTGCTGCGGAGCACGGGCTCTAGGCATGCGGGCTTCAGTAGTTGTGGCACACGGGCTTAGTTGCTCTGCAGCATGTGTGATCCTCCCGGACCAGGGATCTAACCCATGTCCCCTGCATTGGCAGGTGGATTCTTAACCACTGCGCCACCAGGGAACTCCTCAGAGAGTAATTTTTAATTAACACTTACTAAAAGAGTTGGCCCAATTCAGGTTACTACATGAAAAAAATTTTTTTATTTTGAGATAATTTTAAACTTACAGAAGAGTTGCAAAAATAGTATAGAGAATTTCCATACACTCCACCCACCTTCTTATGTTAATATCTTACATAACGATTAAACAATTAACAAACTAAGAAATTAACCTTGGTATAATACTATTAACTAAAGTACAGAAAATATTTATTTTTTACCAATTCTTTCCACTAATGTCCTTTTTTGTTGTTGTTGTTCCAGGATCTAATCCAGGATCCCACATTACATTTAGTTGTACGTCTCCTTCCATATGTGACTGTTCCTCATTCTTTCCTTGTTTTTCATAATCTTGAGAGCTTTGAAGGGTATTGGCCAGTTGTTTTGTAGAAGGTGCCTCAACTTGAGTGTGATGTGCCCTTCTCATTGCATCATATCAGGGGATACATGCTGTCATATGGACTCCTAGTGATGTGAACCTAGAACGCTTGGCTAAGATGGTGTCTGCCAGAACTCTCCACTGTAAACTTACTATTTTTCCCTCTGTAATGACATGGTTATAGAAACTAAAGCTCTTTCACTTAGACATGAGAATCTAAAGGTAGAAATAAGAGGTCCCACCTTGAGCTGATAATCTCCAAGCAGCCTAGACCTTGAACTGAGTCATATAACATAGAAACAAGAATGACCTTACTAAAACTTGGGGTTGAGGGTGGAGTACTGGTCTACTGATATTTTAGCCTATAGAGTTCCGATTGGTATCACATTGCAAACCAACCTCAAGTTCCCCCAAGCCACAGCTGTGATCCTGTGCTGCCAACATCCTATACCCTCCCCACACTTATTATATACAAAAACTGGCAAATTTACTAAGTACAAAGTATTAGAGAAAGTCTTTATATATTTAGCTCAGTCTGAAAACTACATAAACTAAAACACAATGCAGTCTAGCAATGGCATATCTGTGATATAAGAATAGCCAATGACTCTTAGTACTAGAATATCATAGACTGCATGCACGTAAGTCATTATTGGCTTTAAATGAACAGATCTGTCTTCCAGGGAGTAGAGTTCTTTACCAACAAAGGAACAAATCCCTGGTTGACTTGAAGGCTTTTGGGAATCTGAGGAAAGGACTCTCACATAGAAGCAGATGTGCCCATCATCCCCTGACTAAAATAAGAACTATGTTTTCCCCAAAACAGTTGTGTAAAATCATGGAAGCTTCCAGTCTACTCCATTAAGGTTTCTCTGCGTTAGCTATTATATCCGATGCACAAATCCCCAGAGTTACTCCAGAAATCAATGCTCCCCCAACCCAATTCCCACCCCATGAATCTAGCAAAGGTAACAAAAGTTTTCTTTTTAATTTTTTCTTTTTTTAAAAAAAACGCAACAGAAGCACATATACTAAATAAATAAATAAATAAATAAAAAATAAAAAGCAAGCCTTACCCTGAAATGCTTTTAAACGGCACAGCCTGAAAACTGCCAGGACTCTACACTACACCTCTCTTCTCAGTTACAGTTCCTGCCTTATCCCCTCCTTATTTCAACCATAAATTCTTTCTGACTGGAAAATGCTCTAGGAAAACAGAGATCTTCTAAACTTAGTAACTTTAAAACTCTGGGAGGGGTAGGAAGACGTTGAAACATCTACTAGTCTATGAAGCCATTTAGATGACTAGATCTCCTTCAGCTTCCTACGTCTGATTCCCGGCTTCTGGGAACTTGCCAAATTCTTTTTTTCTGGATTTTGAAATTCTGTTTCCTCTAGATAGGGAAAATGAAGAGAGTTTCAAAACCCTTGTTTGCAAACTGCTTCTTCCAAAGGTGGTTCATGGACCCCTCGTAACCTTTCAATTAACTTGGATTTGGTTTCAAGTGGTTTAAAGCAAATAGGTGAAGATGAATATAAAACTAACTTCAAACACAAATGGAGTAGAAAAAAACCTGCAGAACACTATAGTTTCTTAGCCACTGCTTTCATTTTCAAACTCATGGTCTTCCCCAGGAGTTACCTGCTCAGCCTATAAGGCAGGCTTTGTGAAGCTACTGTGTGCTACAAAACCCCTCTTTTCTGCCTAGAGCTTTAAGTTGGGTCTGAACAAATATTGGAGTCCACGCAATCTCTTTCTGGTGCTTGTAATTTTGCAGTCTCACAGAGAAAGCTCCTTATTCGGTAATATAATACTGATGCTTTGGGATAGTTTATTTTCCCTTTCTTTTAGTCTATAAAAATGAGTCAGTGTTTATTAAGCGGGTCTTAACTGTTTTGCACGTATATGTAGTTAACAAATATCTGCATAACTGTTTTGCACGTATATGTAGTTAACAAATATGTAGTTAACAAATACGGAATCTTAGAAATCAAGTGCTATGTTCTTTTTTAAACAAATTTTATTTGTTTTAAAACTGGGGACAAGAGTGAGATAATAGAGTGCTGACTGTTGGGGAGTTTGAAAACTCCTGTTCTATTCTCAGCTGGATTCCTAAATTATTTGTACCTAAAGCAAATGACTCTTTCCTTCAGTTCTCTAGCTTTTCTCATCTATAATAAAGGGCAATACTTGTCACCTCCCTTTGTCACCCCCCTCCAAATTTAATGCAAAGCAGGGTTTTTTCAAATACTATTATGTACAGCAAGGAGGTTTCAGAACCCTTTTCTGAAGTGGATTAAGGGTAGAGGGGAGCAAGGAGGAGGAAAAGGGTACTCCCTCTCCTTCAACTTGAATTTTATCTGGGATTTTCCTATATCTTAAATTGAAAAAGTAGTCTCTCCTGCTAAAAACAAAGTTGGAAGATCAGCTGGTGCTTTTGGGGTAAGCGCTTATTTGAGCAAGTTAAAATGTACATTTGTAGATGGAACTCAACCTCCAGCCAGGCCAGGTGCAGTTCAAAGTCCTTAAACAGCCTCTCTCAATGCACCTAAGACTGGCATCTATGTGGTCTTGGCACAAATTCCCAACAAAAGCTGGAACTTCTGGGAACCACTGAAGATATTTCACTTCCTCACCTCCATCTTTTCTATTCCCACAGTCACCCCATAGTTCATTAAGACACTTAGTCTTCTCCCTTGTTTTCATGACAATTAATTCTCCTGGTTTTCCTCCTCCTGCCTCTTTGACAGCTCTGCAGTGTGATGTAGTAAATTTCCGCTGACCTAACTCTAAACCCTGGTGTGACCTTGGTCTAATGAGATAATCACTCTGAACTTCTCCTTATCTCTCACATGAAGATAATCACTTCACCTTGGTTGCAAGGATTATATAAAATAAAGTATATCAAGCTTTTTTTTTTTTTACAATGCCTTGCACATAATAGGTGCTCTTCCCCCAAGGCGTTGTTCTTATCCCTGTTTGCTGTGTGTGCTTTCCCTGAGTTATGATATATCCTCTCACTGCAACTCTAGCCCTGGCTCCTAAAACTATCTCTAGTCCCAAACTTAAACTGTTTGACATTTCCTCTTAGGTGCTCACTCTCGTCTCAAGATAAACATGTTCCAAAATGACATTTCTTACCTTCCCTGATTTTAAGCATATCTGATCCTCTGCCTTATTATTCTGTAACTCTTTCATAAAATTTAAGAGTTACCATCTATTCCTTCTCTGATCACCTCTCAGGTTCTATATATTACATTTGAGGGTCTCTTGAAGCTACTGCCTCCTTTCTAATCCCACTAATATCATCAGATTCTTTATACCTTCCTCCTGGATTCAATATCCTGATATTTGCTTCCAACTTTTATAAAGTACCCACTGCTGCCCGAGAGCAGAACACTGATCATGACTTCTTAGCAGCTCAAAAACCTTCGATGCCTTCCCATGGGTTACTGAATGAAGTTCAGATATATTATCAGCCACACATTCAAGATGCTCTAATTTGAACTGTTCTCTCATCTTTCTCTTCCACTATTTACCTTTATCCAAACTGGCCTATGTACTTTTCCCTCTATATGGCCCATGCTTTCCTGCATCTATGCCATTGCTCACACTGTTCCTTCCAAGGGTAATGCCCTGCTCTATATCAGTCAAAATCTTTCAAAGATTATTTTACAAAGGCCTGCTCAAATCCCATGAACTTAGCAATGAAGTTTCTCTGCTCCCCCAATCCAGAAATAATCTTTCCCCCATCCCAACTCCCATACCATTTGGTTGATATTATTTTCCTAAAACTAATAGTTTTTCTTGTGTTATAATCATCTCTTTTTTTAACATCTTTATTGGAGCATAACTGCTTTACAATGGTGTGTTAGTTTCTGCTTTATAACAAAGTGAATCAGCTGTACATATACATATACCCCTATATCTCCTCCCTCTTGAGTCTCCCTCCCACCCTCCCTATTCCACCCCTCTAGGTGGTCACAAAGCACCGAGCTGATCTCCCTGTGCTATGTGGCTGCTTCCCACTAGCTATCTATTTTACATTTGGTAGTATTTATAAGTCCGTGACACTCTCTCACTTTGTCCCAGCTTACCCTTCCCCCTCCCCGTGTCCTCAAGTCCATTCTCTACATCTGCATCTTTATTCCTGTCCTGCCCCTGGTTCTTCATAACCATTTTTTAATTAAAAATTTTTTTTAGATTCCATATACATGTGTTAGCATATGGTATTTGTTTTTCTCTTTCTGACTTACTTCACTCTGTATGACAGACTCTAGGTCCATCCACCTCACTACAAAAAACTCAATTTCGTTTCTTTTTATGGCTGAGTAATATTCCATTGTATATATGTGCCACATCTTCTTTATCCATTCATCTGTCAATGGACACTTAGGTTGCTTCCATGTCCTGGCTATTGTAAACAGAGCTGCAATGAACATTGTGGCACATGACTCTTTTTGAATTATGGTTTTCTCAGGGTATATGCCCAGTAGTGGGATTGCTGGGTGGTATGGTAGTTCTATTTTTAGTCTTTTAAGGAACCTCCATACTGTTCTCCATAGTGGCTGTATCAATTTACATCCCCACCAACAGTGCAAGAGGGTTCCCTTTTCTCCACACCCTCTCCAGCATTTATTGTTTGTAGACTTTTTGATGATGGCCATTCTGACTGGTGTGAGGTGATACCTCATTGTAGTTTTGCTTTGCATTTCTCTAATTATTAGTGATGTTGAGAATCCTTTCATGTGTTTTTTGGCAATCTGTATATTTTCTTTCAAGAACTATTTAGGTCTTCACCCATTTTTGGATTGGGTTGTTTGTTTTTCTGATACTGAGTTGCATGAGCTGCTTGTAAGTTTTGGAGGTTACTCCTTTGTCAGTTGTTTCATTTGCAAATATTTTCTCCCATTCTGAGGGTTGTCTTTTGGTCTTGTTTATGGTTTCCTTTGCTGTGCAAAAGCTTTGAAGTTTCATTAGGTTCCATTTGTTTATTTTTGTTTTTATTTCCATTTCTCTAGGAGGTGGGTCAAAAAGGATCTTGCTGTGATGTATGTAATAGAGTGTTCTGCCTATGTTTTCCTCTAAGAGTTTTATAGTGTCTGGCCTTACATTTAGGTCTTTAATCCATTTAGAGTTTATTTTTGTGTATGGTGTTAGGGAGTGTTCTAATTTCATTCTTTTACATGTAGCTGTCCAGTTTTCCCAGCACCACTTATTGAAGAGGCTGTCTTTTCTCCATTGTATATAATTATCTTTCTGAATTTCATCTCCTCTATCAGATTGGTAAGTGTGAAATGCCTGATTAATTTCTGTATCCTCTAAAGCCCTAGCACAGGGCCTGGCTTCTAAGTAGGAGATCAGTTAAAAAAATTTTTTTGAACTTAAAAAAAGAATAAAGACCAGCAACAGGTGAGTTCATTAAGAATATCAGACCATGGAAAACCTTTCTGAAAAAATACATGTTACAAGATGTCTCCTGCTGATAACTTCATCAAGACAATTGCCATAAAGAATACAAACATTTTATCTGGTGGTGTTTAAAGTCAGTTCCAGGATCTGTACATCTCGCAGTTAAAACCAATCCAAAGACACATTCCCCTTAGCTGCCCTACTTCGTTAGATAAAAATATGGCAGCCAAAAAGTGGGGAGCGTCTGTGACTGACATTAACGCCAAATCTAAACCATGAGGGATTTTCGGGCCCCACATGTCACTTCTCTGTTGGTGGTCTGTGCTCCATTATTCTACTTCACAGCAGAAGGCAGAACATTTCTAATGCTACCAGGTCAACAAACTGTGGGAATTTAAGTCACTCCAGTATGAGGTTCCCAGTCCCCATATGTCCCCAGGAAACCCTGGCTTTGAGACTAAACTGGGAACATCCCTGGATCACAGTGCCAACTAGAGTTGTCAAGTGGTTTTCTCACATCATATGGGGTTTTATTGGGTCTAAAGAGAGTCACAGAGGGATCAGACTCAACTCAATTAAACTAAACCCAAGTGAAAAGAATCACATTGCCTTCCACTCCCACCAGGAATGTCTGGGCTGGGAGCCATCCTGGATCTTGCATGGCCTCTCAGGGTCACTCTGATTCTGAAAATTACAGAATTTCACAATTGGAAAAGCACTGGGAGACATCTGATCCATCCTCCCACCCAGAACAGTCATTCCCTGTGTTCAGCAACCCTGGCCACCTTGCTTAAATACTTCCAGTGAAGAAGAAATCACTGTCTCTTAAGACAGCCTCTACATTTTCAGACAGCTCTATTTATGAATTCCTTTATTCATTAAATTTCTCCTGACTTCTATAAGCCCTGAAGGCAAGCAAGCACCAACAGTAGGGCCTGCCTAAATTCTACCTTTATCTTTTCCCATTTGGTGAGCACTGACATGACCAAGCATCCAGCCCTTGAGTGTGCTACCTTATATATTACCCTTCACTCATCATCACCTTCCATCATGTGGTAATGTGGTCAAGTGTACTGGGTGCTGTGCCCCAGGGTCCTAAGCTCTGAAATCTGGCTGATCCACCTACTACCTGAGCAGCAACCAATAAAACGAATTATGAGCACCTTACTTGTTTTTCAGCACAGATCTCGGACATCTTAGCTTTGCTGCTTGCGCTGATTCTTTTTCTTTTTTTTTTTTTTTAACATCTTTATTGGAGTATAATTGCTTTACAATGGTATGTTAGTTTCTGCTGTGTAACAAAGTGAATCAGCTATACATATACATATATCCCCATATCTCCTCCCTCTTGTGTCTCCTTCCCACCCTCTGTATCCCACCCCTCTGGGTGGAGACAAAGCACTGAGCTGATCTCCCTGTCTTGCCCTGATTCTTAAATGCACTCCACTGCAATCTTATTCAACCTCAAACCCTTTTACGGATTTCAATTCTCTATTTTATCTCTCAGAGATTTACAATAACCTTACTCTACATATTTCAATTCCAGTCCAACAAATCCAAATCATGTGTTGCCGAACTGGTTGGGCCTACCCAGACAGATGTTGTCTAAAGCAAGAGTAACAGTTCTGCTCATTGCAGTTCTAACAACAGATTGAGCAGGTGGGCACAGTTATTTATTCTTACAGGTTTCCTCAGCAACTCTAATGAACAGAGAATCCTGACAACCCTGAATTTCAGTAACTTCTGATGGACTTCTGGGTTATGCTTAGTGGTCAGTTGTACCATTGAACTCAGGAAGCTGTGTGGTGCTTGATAAAGAAGCTACAGGATCCAAAAAGACATATATAGTAGAATTTGCGAGCCAGATTTTAAACATGCTCACCCATGCCCTTGAAAGAAAGTTAACAAGAATTCAACATTCATGAATGTTTAACCATCTATGGAAATATTCTCTGAAGTAATCTGCTTAAGAGATGATTTTAAAATGTGCTGATAAGATTAAAGTACAGCCTAAATAAATCTCAGCATGGGCCTTAGGTCCCTTTCTAGAAAGGGAGGCATGAAGTTAAAATAGAACTAATCTAAGAGAAGCTCTACTTATTAAAACCAACATGCTGGTCATGACAGAGTGAAGAAGTGACAGTTTTTAGAACAGAAAAGACTGAAACATTTATCACTATTTCAACCACTGCCTGGGGAAAAGTTTCTATGATTATAATGCCTATCAGAGTTACTTGGAAAGAAATATCACTAGAACAGAACAGACTATCACACTATCAGAATACCGTATCTTAATGTAAATACCACACAGATACATCCAGTTTTCTTTGTTGTAATTCTGGGATCTCGAATTTGGTTTCCTGGGTAGAGGTGACCACTAGAAGGCAATGCCCTGAACGTTACAAGATTTCCCATAGTAAAACTTCTAAATTAGCTGTTTTGTTGATAAATTGTTCTTTCCAGAAAGAAAAGAGTGAACTGATCCCCTGGGGCCTGTTCACTCCTAGGACAAGCTGTAAATTGAACCAAATTTGTAAACCCTGGATTGGTGATGACTACATCAGGATATAGATTTGAGAGGCTCGACCTTGGCAGTTTGTCGTCTCAGTCTTACTCTCTCACCTCTTCACAACAATATGGTATTTTGTAAAACACAATGATTAGAGACTCAGGAGATCTAAGATTTTAATTCAACCCTCTTAAGACTACTCTGAGTCTCAGTCTTCTCATCTATACATGAGAAGTTTGGACAAGATAATTTCTACTGCCCCTTCCAGTCTTGGAATCATTCTTGTTATTAGAAATAACAAGATTTCAGTAAGGTGCCTAGTTACAAAATAAATTTACAACTAAACAGCCTTTCTAGATACTTATAAAAAGCAGTTGGAAAAAAAATGGAAAAAGTACCATTTAAATAGCAACAAGATTTAAAACATCTAGAAATATGCCTAACAATAAATGTACAGATCTATACAAAAAGCCACAAAGTTTTACAGATGGCCACAGAAGAAGACCTGAATTAACAGAGAAATATCATGTTCCTGAATAGGGAGACTCAACATTGCAAAAATAAACTGTCCACCAGATTAAGCCATAAATTCAATGTAATCACAACCAATGGAACTTTTCTGAACTTGAATAAATAATTTTAAAATGTATCTGTAAAGAGAGCACTCATTCACTACCTTTTCCAATCAGGGTTTCCTAGAGAAGGTATAATTTCATGAGTTTTTTGAATAAAAGGAAACACTTGTATGCTTTCTGAGGGCAAAAAACCCCAATTTATATTTGCTTTAATACATCATCAAGCCTAGCATATAAAAGTAGTTCTGTAAACCTAGTATTCTCAGGTTTAATAGTTGTGTAAAGTCAGCTTTCATGAGCAACCTTGAAAGCTCACACTGTAGAGTGATTTTATGGAAGCATAAATCTGAATTGGGTGCTCTGTGAAGTTAGTATGCAGTACTCAGTAAGATAGTAGGTGAGCCTAGCTGACTGCCTAGAATTTGCATCTCAAAGAGGCTGATCTTTTTGTGTGTGTCTATTAGCTATCATTTATGTAGTAATTTTCATTTAAGACCCAGAGGTTACTTACCTTTTCAGTTATATTTTATTTTATATTGATTTATTTTTATTCAATTATATTTTATTCTATGGGAAGAATTACACACTACAATGATATTCACAAAGTTAGTGACACCTGACAATCTCATTCATGAATGGATGCATGCACGTACATACACACACATGATGGTTGGCTGGCCATAAGGCTCTGAAGAAGCAGAGGAAGAGCATGACAAGTTCAGAGTGGCAACAAAAGTGGCTAGGGATGAATGGTCAAAGATTAAAAAGAAAATACAGATTGGGGGAAATGAAAGGAGCCCGCAGAAACTTGTTGAAGTTTAAATGAAGTGAATAAGGTTACAGAGAGATTCACTAATTCTTTTATCAAAGGTGTCAAGTATTACACTAGGGCTAGGGAATGCAGAAAAGGATCAGACACTATCCCTATTACTGCCTTGAAGTGATAGTAGGGGAGACATACAAGAAAAAATTGCTATATAGTGTGGTGGGTAGTATGACAGAGGTAAGGACAGTGTGTTGTGGATGTGCAAAAGTGGAACATCTAAAACAGATTGTACGGATCTGGTAATGTTTCTTGGAGCACATCCTGAGCTGAGTTTTCAAGCACAAATATAAGTTAGTTTAGTGAACATGGTAGACAGAGTTTTCCAGGCAGGGGTGAGGAACAACTTATGAAATGGCATGGAGTGAAGTACACTGCAGAACGCCACTGAATACTTTAAAAGGTGAGTTAACATGATCAGACTTGTGATTCAGAAAGATACAGCATCAGAATGGAGTCTAGCTTGACTGATGGCCAGGAAATGAGATAAGACGCTACTATTTGTAATCCAGAGGAAAAATAATGAATAGGTGAGTTAAGGCATTTGTAATGGGGATGGGGAGAAGGCATTGCATTTGACAGTTTTTATATATGAGGTAAAAATCAACAAAGTGGAATTTATCTTGGTGAATTTACTGAAGTCCAGGATCTGGACTTCAGTTTTTAGACTCAGGAATTTGGTTTTGGCTGCTCATTGAGACTGAATCCATAATTCACATTAACATCAGTAAGGTTTTAGAAGCTAATGTAAAACCAGAATGGTAGATGATTATTTGCAATGAAATAGGTTAACTGCCCCAGTGACTATAATATTTACTTTGGCACATTCAGACATTTTCTCCTTGGAAAAACACATATATCAGAAAACAATCATAATCAGAAGGTTGCTTGATCAACATGGAATTAGAGGTAGGGAAATTAAATTGTGTGTTTTAAACATTTAATAACATCAGGCCACAATGCAGAGAGAGGAATGTTCAAGTTTGTGGGCTACAGTCTCTCCCTTGGACAGTACTTGCATAGGCACAACCAAAGTAGGCTTCTCACTCTCCTGTTTCTATGTTGTCTTTGTTAACTAATAGCACTTCTATGAATATTCTTTAGACAAATATATTTAGTCAACTCTTAATCTGTCCAGCTGGACTTTTATGGGTGATTGTTGGGTAGCTTTGCCTTGATTTGTGTTGATGTTACCATTTAATTCTCAGTCGTAAATCTAATTTCCCTTATTTCCAAGATCTTAGAGATGAAGGTGGAGGAACAACTGACCTCTCAGTCACCATTTACTTCCTACAAACTTCAGGTGAAAGATGAAAAAGACAATGGAACAGAGAGGGAAATGGGTAGGATCCAAACAAAATGTAGTTTACAAAGAGAAGGCTCTTAAAGGCAATTAACCATAGGTGAATACATAAAATTTCATAATTCAAACGAATCAAATTTATATGCAATTTACATATGTATATCAAATAATCACACTGTACACCTTAAACTTATACAGTGTTAAACATCAATTATATCTCAATAAAGCTAGGGACAAAAAAAGAACCAATCATGTACATGTTATAGTGAAATACATAAATGATCAAGAGTGTGAATGGGGAAGATAATTAGATCTAATGATACAAACAGATATAATGCAAAAATGATAAAATGGGGGAGGGGATAGTAAACAAAATGCCAAAATGGTTCTGAGGGAGGAGTTATTGTAAGTAGAGAAGTCAAGAAAAGCTTAATGGGGAAAGTGGCATTTGTCTTACAGTAGCAGTGAAAGTCTTGGTAAAAAAGATTCAAATCATTTTTTCCCTTGATAATCACATAACCTTTTTAATCAAAGATATGTCATATTAATTAAAAATTTATTACTTATGAATAATTGTATCTAGTTATGAAAAACTTTACGGATATAATTTGAAACATTTTTTAAAATGATAGATACAAAGGGAAAAGATAAGCAGAAAAGTAAATAAGGTGTCAACGCTTAGTAATTGTGCATAGACCTCTGTGGTCCCAGGATTTTATTGTTACTCAAGATTTCCTTGTTTGAATGGCTCATACAACTCAATAACAAACAAACAACCCAATCAAAAAATGGGCAGAAAACCTAAATAGACATTTCTCCAAAGAAGACATACAGATGGCCAAGAGGCACATGAAAAGATGCTCAACATTGCTAATTACTGGAGAAATGCAAATCAAAACTACAATGAGGTATCACCTCACACCAGTCAGAATAACTATCATCAAAAAGTCTACAAATAACAAATGCTGGAGAGGGTGTGGAGAAAAGGGAACCTGGTGGGAAAGTAAATTGGTGCAGTCACTATGGAAAACCGTATGGAGGTTCCTCAAGAAACTAAAAATAGAGTTGTCATATGATCCAGCAACCCCACTCCTGGGCATATATCCGGACAACACTATAATTCAAAAAGATACATGCACCCCTATGTTCATAGCAGCACTATTTACAATAGCCAAGACATGGAAGCAACCTAAATGTCCATCGACAGATGAATGGGTAAAGAAGATGTGGTATATATATACAATCGAATATTACTCAGCCCTAAAAAAGAATGAAATAATGCCATTTGCAGCAACATGGATGGACCTAGAGATTATCATACTAAGTGAAGTCAGACAGAGAAAGACAAATACCACATGATATCACTTATATGTGGACTCTAAAATGTGACACAAATGAATATATCTACAAAACAGAAACAGACTCACAGACATACAGGACAGACTAGTAGTTTCCAATGGCGAGGGGGTGTGGGGAGGGATGGGTTGGGAGTTTGGGATTAACAGATGCAAACTATTAAATATATGTATAACTGAATTACTTTGCTGTATACCAGAAACTAACACAACATTATAAATCAACTATACTTCAATAAAATAAATTTTCAAAAAAAGATTTCCTTGCTTAGATCTTTTGGAGGTCAAGCAGTTTTCTTAGTAGTTGGCTCTCTCAAAGGGATGACCAAGAAATTGAAAAAAAAAATTTCTTAAAAGATATATTTGGTCTTACCAACCCATGGATTTCAGAATTTTATAATTATACAATTCATTAAACTTCATTTTATTGCTTTAAACCTGCTGGATCTTTTATTTTAGTAGGAAAAGATTTAATTCACTACAGCAGTAACTAAGGGAGTAAAAACCTCTCAACTGTTACACTTTTCTCCCCCACCTGTTCCATCTCTCTTCATTTCATACTCTCACAAACCCTCCTCATTCTTTATACAGAACATTAAGTAATGCTCTTTGCATCTGATCATCAGAGCTAGATTAATCAGTGCTCTTTAAGAAATTCCTTTAAATCTGTGAACCATGAATAAACCACAGATCACAAACCTTTTGAAGACTTTTTTCCTTAGCACAAAAACTATAACAAGAAATAACAGAGAATCTCATCATTTGCATTTGTTTAGGTTTCATAGTTTATAAAAATCATCTCATTAAGCTTGAGATATAGGGAAAGATAATTACCTATTTACAGTTGAGAAAACTAAGGATCTGAGAAATAGTGAGTGGAGAAAAACAGACCTGGGAATCATGCCTTTTGATTCTAACCCCTGCAGTCGGAAGGCCCATTCCCATCCTTTGGCTGAACATTTCTCCACTTTTAACCAGAGATTCTTTTTGCTCTGTACCGTGTCTCCCATTTGTTCAAGAAAACGAAGGTCTAATCTCCTCGGCTATCTTGCCTGAGCCACCACATGTGGCCACCCAGGTTGTACACTGCATATCTTTACTGGTCACCATTCACAGACCACAATGGGAACTGTGTCCTTGGAGTTTGTACAGGGTCATGATACTGGTATTCACTTTCCTAAATACCTGCTTACAAGGCCTGTACTAGTACTTCTATCTTTAGTACTTGGTCGGTCTCATAGTAACAGCGTGGCAAACCCTCAAGGAGTCATGCTCAGAGAGAAGACAGTGGTATGGGAAATGAAATATTATACATAAGTAGCTTTGGATCTGTGACTTTTTTAGTAGCAGATTTAGTTTCCTAATTATGTTGGGTTTAGTCCATGCCAAAAGTGTTTAAATTGGAAACTCCTTAAGGACTTGAGAATGAAAGCAAACATATTAAAGGCATGTTGACCACTGGGCAGCCAAAACTGATGACAAGTGTCTGTGAACTAAAAGCTTAGGCATTTTACTTACGTAGGCAACAGGAGAACGCTATTATTAAATTTAAGAATCAAAGAGGTAACATTAATTCACAGCTCACTGTGTTGTCAGCACTTACATATCTTTTTTCATTTAACCCTTAAAATAACCTTATGATTTGTATACCATTGTATTGTTATTTCCATATTACAGATGATGAAACTAAGGAACAGAAAGGCTAAGTAACTTGCCCAACATCACTCGCTAATAACTGGCAAAGCCAGTATGGAACACAGGTAGTCTGATTTCAGAGCCTGTGCTTTTAATCACCGTATTATGATTAATATCAAAATATATACCAACAACTAGGGGATAACCAGGAGTAACAGGAAAAATGTGGGAGAAAAGCTGTGAGAAATAAGATATAAAGAGAGAGGAAGCCCTCTTCTATTCTGTGTTCCCTAACGTGCAGTCACTCTGTATTATAACAACCCCTCACCCATAAAGTTCATATTTGGTAGATAGCCAGCAGTAAGCAACAAATAACCAATGAACAGCCAAGGTAGCAACGTGAAATCTATGCACTAAAGTTAAGTATTTCACTTACAGAATAGTTTCTTAGGCCCTTAGAATCTATTTTTTACTTATCTTACACACAATTGTAATAAGGAGAATGACTGGTTTATAGCTCCAAAGAAGACCAGACACAATGAATTAGAAGAATTCAAGGGATAATACAGGCAGACATAACAAGAGCAAGAAGTAAAAAGAAAGAAAATTACACAAAATAAAATGCAAGAATTCAAATATCACCAGTACTTTGGTTTTAAAATACATCCACCAATTCTTTGGTACTCCTCTCTTCAGGAAGTGGAGCTTCAGCATGGGCTAGACCCAGTGACTCTTCTAACAAAGAGAATATGGTGGCAAGTGACTTTGAGACTAGGTCATACAAAGCACTGCTGCTTCCTCCTTGTTCTCTCTCTTTTATTACTGGCTCTGGGAGAAGGGAGCTTCCATGTCATGAGGATGTTCAAGCAGCCTGTGGAAAGGCCCATGTGGTGAGGAACTGAGGCCACCTGCTAACAGCCAGCTGAGTGAGCTGTGTTGGAAGGGGGTCTTCCAGCTCTAGCCTTCACATGAATACAACCCCTACCTAAAACCTCATGAGAGACTGTGAGCCAGAACCACTCAGCTCAGCTGCTTCTGGATTCCTAACTCTCAGAAACTGTGAGGTAATAAATGCTTGTTATTTTAAGCTGCTAAGGTTAGAAAGTGTTTCATCTAAAATGGTTAAAATAGAAATATTGCTGATTAGAAAATACATTTTGTTATCTGAAAAAAATAATTTATTTCCCCATGATGTTTATGTAGTTTTTCCCTTTTGCCATTCCATTCACTGGGAATCTTAACTCTTTGTTAGTCTATAACCTTGAAGGATGGGAATCATATTTTCTTTCCCTTTGCATACCTTCCAAAAAGCCTAGGGACTGAGGCTCTACACACAGTGAGAATTAGATTACCCTGTCTTTATGTAGAAGTAAGGGGCCATGAGATATTTCAGGTTATTTTCTTCTCTTTAAAAAAGTTCTTTTCCACAAATAATACATTAGTACATTCTCATTTTAAAAAATTCACACAAGACAGAGGTGTATAAAGTAAAACATTAAAGTCCCTTTTCACAATATCCACCACTGCAACCCACTCCCCCTTCCAGAGGCAATCACTGTTAATGGTTTGGTATTCATCTTTCTACAACTTTTCCTTTGCATTTACACACATTTATACAAATACAGTACATAGTTTCAGAATTTTTTTTCGCAAATGGGATCATATATTATTATTCGGTAATTTACTTCTTTCACTCAGCAGTAAGTCTTAGGAACCTTTCCATGAAAATAAACATGTATCTACTTAATTCTAAAGTAGATAGAATTTATTTAACCATTTCCTTACTGCCTGACTTTTCTGTGGCTATAAAGAATGCTGCAATGAATATCCATCTACATGGTGTTTTGTTTGTTTTGTTTTGCTCAACATCACTAATTATTAGAGAAATGCAAATCAAAACTACAATGAGGTATCACCTAACACTGGTCAGAATAGCCATCATCAGAAAATCTACAAACAATAAATGCTGGAGAGGGTGTGGAGAAAAGGGAACACTCTTGCACTGTTGGTGGGAATGTAAATTGATATAGCTACTATAGAGAACAGTATGGAGGTTCCTTAAAAAATAAGAATTTTTTCTTATTTTTTAAGAAAAATAAAATAAAAAATAGAATAAATATAAATAAATAAAATAAATAAAAATAAATAAATAAAAATAAAATAAACAAAAAATAGAATTACCATATGACGCAGCAATCCCACTACTGGGTATATACCTGGAGAAAACCATAACTCAAAAAGACACATGCACCCCAGTGTCCACTGCAGCACTATTTACAATAGCCAGGCCATGGAAGCAACCTAAAGGCCCATAGAGGACTTCCCTGGTGGCACAGTGGTTAGGAATCCGCCTGCCAATGCAGGGGACATGGGTTCGATCCCTGGTCCGGGAAGATCCCAAATGCCACGGAGAAACTAAGCCCGTGCACCACAACTACTGAGCCTGCGCGCTAAAGCCCATGAGCCACAACTACTGAGCCCACGTGCCACAACTACTGAAGCCCGCACGCCTAGAGCCCATGCTCCACAGCAAGAGAAGCCACGACAATGAGAAGCCCGCGCACCGCAACAAAGAGTAGCCCCTGCTTGCTGCAACTAGAGAAAGCCTGCGTGCAGCAAAGACCCAACACAGACAAAAATTAATTAATTAATTAATTTAAAAAACATAAAAAAGAAAACTATTGGCAAAGATGTGGAGAAATTAGAATCCTTGTGCACTGTTGGTGAGAATGTAAAATGGTACAGCTGCTTATGGAAAACAGTATGGTGGTTCCTCATAAAATTAAAAATAGAATTAGCATACTATCAAGCAATTCCACTTCTGGGTATATACCCAAAAGAATTGAAAGCAGGGAGTTGAAGAGATATTTGTATACTCATGTTCATGGCAGTATTATTCACAATAGCTAAGGAGCAGAAGCAACCCAAATGTCCAATGACAGGTAGCTAAATAAAATGTGATATATATATAGAGAGAGAGAGAGATAGAGATATATACAACAAAACATTATTCATCCTTAAAAAGGAAGGAAATTATGACATGCTACAACATAGATGAACCTTAGGAACATTATGTTAAGTGAAATAAGTCAGTTATAGAAAGATAAATACTGTATGATTCTACTTTTATGAGGCACCTAGAGTAGTCAAATTCATAGAGACAGAAAGAAGAATGGTGGTTGCCATGCCAGGGGCTGGGAGTTGGGAGAAAGGGGAGCTACTGTTCAATGGATACAGAGTTTCAGTTTTTTGGGTTTTTTAAAAAAAATATTTATTTATTTTTGGATGCGTTGGGTCTTCGTTGCTGCACGCGGGCTTTCTCTAGTTGTGGCGAGCAGGAGCTACTCTTTGTTGTGGTGCGCAGGCTTCTCATTGCGGTGGCTTCTCTTGTGGAGCACAGGCTCTAGGTGAGTGGGCTTCAGTAGTTGTGGCACGCGGGCTCAGTAGTTGTGGTGCACGAGCTTAGTTGCTCCGGGGCATGTGGGATCTTTCTAGACCAGGGCTCGAACCCATGTCCCCTGCATTGGCAGGCGGATTCTTAACAACTGCGCCACCAGGAAGTCCTAGAGTTTCAGTTTTAAAGATGAAAAGTGTTCTGGAGCTGGTCGGTGGTGATTGTTACCTAACAGTGTGAATGTACTTAATGCCACTGAACTGAACTGTACACTTAAAAATGGTTAAGATGGTAATGTTGTGTGTATTTTGCCATAATTAAAATATTTCTTTAAAAAATTCTGTTTCCTGTTGCTAGTCTTTTTTTTTTTTTTTGCGGTACGTGGGCCTCTCACTGTTGTGGCCTCTCCCATTGTGGAGCACAGGCTCCAGACGCGCAGGCTCAGTGGCCATGGCTCATGGGCCCAGCCGCTCTGCGGCATGTGGGATCTTCCCGGACCGGGGCACAAACCCATGTCCCCTGCATTGGCAGGCGGACTCTCAACCACTGCGCCACCAGGGAAGCCCCATGTTGCTAGTCTTTTAATTCTATGAGGTCCACTTTGATCCCCGGCCTAGTGCTTTGAACTCAACCTTCCTGACTGAACTTTGTCTGGGCCTGGAACTCCTTGAGTCCCTCAACATTCACCTTTACCCAGACTAAGGTTCCCCTTTTCTTGGAGCTCTCTTGTCAGTCTACTTATTTTTAATCCAATGCTGTTTCTAAGACTCCCAGTTTGGGTCCTGTTTTTGGACCCCCTTGAAGAAAGATCTGAGAAATAAAGCACACAATTCTAGAATACAGACTATCTTTACTGCAGGCATAACTCTAAACTTAATGAAGTTCAGTATATATTAAAAGCTTGGGAAACAATATTTATGGAGAATTGCTTGAAGGATATACAGCTTATCTACTTCTTGGGATGAGTTAGCTTGTTTGCTTGTTTTTTTGTTTTCTAAGCCAAGGCTCAAAAGATGAGCTCTAGAAACTTTGTGAATCTTCTAAAATTGTCTATACCTGTGCATTTTTTCTGGGGAGGGGTCCTAAGCTTTTAAAAGATTCTTAATATGCTTTGTTATTTAAAAAAGAGAAGAACTGAGAATCTTTCTCCATGTACTCTAAAACTTGTTGTTCCTTGGATTGAGACAGATCATCAAAGCCTTACCTCAATCAAATTGTTCTGCCCCAAGCTCAGAATGGCTTTTACTGAACAATGCTTTGGCACTATGCCAACAGCCTACATTAAAGGACATTAAAGGAAAACAGCTTCGGCCCTAAAAATGTGTTTAGGTAAATACTACAGATTCCAATAAAGACAAAGAGAGCAAGACAAAGATGGGCACAGATCTGCCTGGATAGCTCAAGATCTTAACCAGATAGGATGTCTGTAAAGGCACAAATGTGCTGATGTCACCATGAGACAAGAACAGATGATGAATAGGCCAAGAAGGGTAAAATTCCCTATGGAAGAATTACGGTCAAATCGAACACCAGTACTAAAAGGTCTTTCCTTCATAAACTCAAGCATGGGATTTGGAGAGCCACCAGTGCAGACATTAATGGCAATATGTGGGTAAACGTATATAACATCTTGCATATACACTGAGTATACATAAGTTTAAAAAGAGTTGAAACTACATAAGGTTTCATGTGAAAATTTTAACAACTCTCCCTTCTCAATCTCAGGTTAATTCTCTTTTATATAACCCTCATATTCCTCTATTTAGCTAAAATCCATCCATCCATCCTTCAAAGCTCAGCTTTTAAAATTATAACAACAAATGTAGTTCAAGTGGAACTGATTTTATTTTACTAAACCAAAAGCAACCTCCTCTGCTCCTCAAACACACATGCTCTTTGGAAATCCCATCACTCTTTCACTGTTTTTCAAATTCTTTAAAAGCATGTATGTGCAAAACGAACTACGAGAGGTTTTCCTTCTGTTGGCGAGAACCCTCCCACGCAACAATCAATAGTTATTTGGTTGGAATTATGTGAAGAGTTTAGTTCCAGACCTTGGTAGAAAGTCCAAGCTTTCTCCAAAATAGCCATAGCAGAAACTAATATTAATATGATAAATTATCATACTAAGGATGCAAAGTATATGGCCTGGGATTGAAGAAATTAGTTATTAAGTTGGACCTCTGTAAGAGAAACAAGTTCAGCAAGACCCTTTTGATCATCTTACCTTAAGCTCACATGGAAAAAGGAAGAATGTTAGGAGGGATATTCAAATCATGATTCATCTTATATAATATCAATAATCCCAATTAATTCCGTTAGCCCAGTGAAAGTCTCTGTTGGACTATTCCTATTTCCCCTTGAAAGTTCATGGATGAGAAACACCCTCTCACCTTTAGCTTTTCCTAAAGACACTTCCACCATGGTTATCATAGCAGACCTTTCACTTTCTCTCTTAAATACCTTCAAAATTAAAGCACTTACCTGTCTGCCTCAAGTCTTTAGGTAGAACATCCCTCTCATTGCCCTCTAAAAAGAACACTGAAACATTACTCTCAAATGTGAATTAACACCGTCAGTGGTTATAACCAAAGACTTTCTATAATAATTTCAACTTTATAATTTTTTTCCTCCCACCTTTGCAGCAAAAATAGTCTCAAGTCAGGTCAGAGGGAAGTCAAGTCTGAGTCTTGCACTAAGAAGTTTCTTGGAAATCCAAAATTGTAAGAAACTTCTTGGTGAGCTTCAGTTCAATCCTATGAATGCTCTGAGAGTAGAAGCTGTCAGTTTCCTGGCTTTGTGGGTAGAACATGGTACAGTATAGTACTAAGCAAATACTATTATTGATTGTTGAAGTTGGGATATCTCAGCAGATATGAACTGAGCACTTACCTGAAATAAAAGGTTTATGTATTTCATCTCAGAGAAACATCACCTAAGAATAAAACAAAAACTCCTTGTCAGTTAGCTCAGGCCCTGCTGATATAATAATACCTATGCAATTTATCAAAATTTACTGTGTGCTGGACACTTTACTACATGCTTTATGTAGATCACCTTGTTCAATTTTCACTAACATCTGGGCCTAAAAAGAGGATATTATTCTTTTTCACAGATGAAAAACCTGAGGCTTAAGAAGGTTAAGTGACTTGCTCAGGGTCATACAGAGTGGTGGAGTCACAGTGATAGAGATTTGAATTCCTGTTTGCCTGACCCCTCTTGACCATGATTCTGTAACATCCCTCTTATAGATTTGGCCCCAGATGAAGAGGTGCTTGTCAAGTGGGCATCTATGGCAGTGCCTGAGAACTGTGGTCAAATACATAATTCAGAAGAAGTATAATTTAAAGCCTTGAATGCCCAGGTGCTCCTCTTTGATAGAGCTGGCACTGAGCTCAGGATGAAATCCACTGTTCTACTATGTCCACACATTTCATCATCCATTATTTTGTGAAGCCTTAGGAGTTCTAAAATGGGATAGGAGAAAAAGAATTGGTAGTCAGAGCTTAAAGTCCTAAAAAAGTGACTGCAGAAGCCCTACTGGTATGTGTTTTGTAACCTGGACTCTTGTGTAAAATTTTATCTGAATAGATGGCTTTGCTAATTTAAAATAATAAAACCTTGGTTCCACGAGGGGAGTTTTTAAAAAATCTCGAAACCCAGCATGCATCCCAGACCAACTAGATCAAGTTTATGCGAGTTGCAATTTTCAGTGTCAGGTGATTCTAATATATCGCCAAAGCTGGGAACCGCTGCAATAACCTAATCTGCACTTCCTCATTTGAGATAAAAGGAGAATAAGACCCAGAGAACTTAAAGGAGATCAGGACCAGAAACAGTATCTCTTGACTGCTAGCTCTCCACGCTGTATCGTTCGCTCTCCTCAATCCAGAATGAACCAACTGTTCCTCTAAGGTATAGAGCGCACAAACCAAAATTATTATGTAACTTCATATTATCAGAGTTCTCTGCACCTTGAAAGAGTACTTTATATACATTCTCTCTTTAGATTCTTATACAGGGGAAGTAGGCAGTGCAAAACTTCCATGTTTTAGAAATGAGGAAATCAAAGGTCAATTAAGTTAACTCACAGTAGCTTAAAGATAGGGGCAGAATTTAAATCTTTATATTCTAACTCCTGGATTAAGTAAATTAAATTTGGCAAGTGTTTACTGAGTGCCTAGTACGTGTTAGTTAAGACATGGTCAAAGACACAAAAATAAGACATCATCCATGCCCTCAATTAGTGTACAATCTTCTTGGAAAGACAGAGACAACTAAAATACTGCACTGCCTTCACAGCAAGTTCTTTTTTGACCCACCTCCTAGATTAATGGAAATAAAAACAAAAATAAACAAATGGGAAGATGGTTTTTTGGGGACCCTAGTCCGCCATCTCCTTGGTCTGCCGGCTTTCTGAATAAAGTTGTATTCCTTGCCTCAACACCTTGTCTCCAATTCATTGGCCTGTTGAGCGGCGAGCAGAGTGAGCTTTGACTCAGTAACACACAGAGCAGTTCAATCCAAGCTTTTATTTCTAAACGTGGCCATGGCCAAGCAGCAAGCAAAGAACCTTCCAGGTAAAAGACCTACTGCTGAGGAGACCGTCAAGATGGTGGAGGAGTAAGACGTGGAGATCACCTTCCTCCCCACAGATACATCAGAAATACATCTACATGTGGAACAACTCCTACAGAACACCTACTGAATGCTGGCAGAAGACCTCAGACCTCCCAAAAGGCAGGAAACTCCCTTTTGCTTTGATGATCTGTCCCAATCCAAGGAAAAATAAACATGGGTAGGGCAAAAGAAAAAACAGAGACCAAAGAATAGGGACGGAATCTGCACCTCGGGGAGGTAGCTGTGAAGGAGGAAAAGTTTCCACACATTAGGAAGCCCCTTCACTGGCGGAGACGGGGGTGGCGGTGGGGGGACGGGAAGTTTCAGAGCCATGGAGGAGAGTGCAGCAACAGGGGTGCAGAGGGCAAACCGAGAGATTCCCGCACAGAGGATTGGTGCCGACCAGCACTCACCAGCCTGAGAGGCTTGTCTGCTCACCTACCGGGGCTGGTGGGGGCTGGGAGCTGAGGCTCGGGCTTCGGAGGTCAGATCCCAGGGAGAGGACTGGGGTTGGCTGCGTGACCACAGCCTGAAGGGGGCTAGTGAGCCACAGCTAGCCAGGAGGGAGTCCGGGAAAAAGTCTGGACCTGCCTAAGAGAAAAGAGACCATTGTTTTGGGGTGCGTGAGGACAGGGGATTCAGAGCACCGCCTAAACGAGCTCCAGAGATGGGCGCGAGCCGTGGCTATCAGCACAGACACCAGAAACGGGCACGAAATGCTAAGGCTGCCGCTGCAGCCACCAAGACGCCTGTGAGCGACCACAGGTCACCTCCCCTCCTGGGAGCCTGTGCAGCCCGCCACTGCCAGGGTCCCGTGATCCAGGGACAACTTCCCTGGGAGAACACACGGCGTGCCTCAGGCTGTTGCAACGTCACCCTGGCCTCTGCTGCTGCAGGCTCGCCCCGCATTCCGTACCCCTTCCTCCCCCCGGCCTGAGTGAGCCAGAGCCCCCAAATCAGCTGCTACTTTAACCCCCTTCTGTCTGAGCGAAGAACAGAAGACCTCAGGCGACCTACACGCAGAGGCAGGGCCCAATCCAAAGCTGAACCCCAGGAGCTGTGCGAACAAAGAAGAGAAAGGGAAACCTCTCCCAGGAGCCTCAGGAGCAGCAGATTAAATCTCCACAATCAACTTGATGTACCCTGCAACTCTGGAATACCTGAATAGACAACGAATCATCCCAAAATTGAGGCAGTGGACTTTGGGAGCAACTGTAGACTTGGGGTTTACTTTCTGCATCTAATTTGTTTCTGGTTTTATGTTTATTTTAGTTTAGTATTTAGAGTTTATTATCATTGGTAGATTTGTTTATTGATTTGGTTGCTCTCTTCCATATATATATATATATATATGTATGTATGTATATCTTTTCCTTTTTCTCTTCTTGTGTGTATGTGTATGCTTCTTTGTGTGATTTTGTCTGTATAGCTTTCCTTTTACCATTTGTCCTAGGGTCTGTCTGCCCTGTTTTTTTTTTAGTATAGTTTTTACTGTTTGTTATCATTGGTGGATTTGTTTTTTGGTTTGGTTGTTCTTTCTTTTTTTCTTAATTACTTTTTTATTTTTTTTACTTTTAATAATTTTTTTCAATTTTTTATTTTAATAACTTTATTTTTTCCTTCCTTCCTCCCTCCCTCTCTCTCTCTCTTTCCTTCCTTCTTTCTTTTTTCTTTTCTTTCTTTCTTTCTTTCTTTCTTTCTTTCTTTCTTTCTTTCTTTCTTTCTTTCTTTCATTCGTTTCTTTCTTTCTTTCTATCTACCTTTTCTTCTGAGCCGTGTGGCTGACACAGTATTGGTGCTCTGGCCAGGTGTCAGGCCTCAGCCTGTGAGGTGGGAGAGCATAGTTCAGGACATTGGGCCACCAGAGACCTCCCGGCTCCACATAACATCAAATGGTGAAAGCTCTCCCAGAGATCTCCATCTCAACCCTAAGACCCAGTGCCACTCAATGACTAGAAAGCTACAGTGCTGGACACCCTTTGCCAAACAATTAACAAGACAGGAACACAACCCTACCCATTAGCAGAGAGGCTGCCTAAAATCATAATGAGGTCACAGACACCCCATAACACACCACAGGACGCAGTCCTGCCCACCAGAAAGACAAGACCCAGCCTCATCCACCAGAACACAAGCACCAGTCCTCTCCACCAGGTAGCCTACACAACCCACTAAACCAACCTCACCCACTGGGGGCAGATACGAAAAACAACAGGAACCATGAACCTGCAGCCTGCGAAAAGGAGACCCCAAACACAGTAAGTTAAGCAAAATGAGGAGACAGAGAAACACACAGCAGATGAAGGAGCAAAGTAAAAACCCACCACACCAAACAAATGAAGAGGAAATAAACAGTCTACCTGAAAAAGAATTCACATTAATGACAGTACAGATGATCCAAAATCTTGTAAACAGAATGGAGAAAATACAAGAAAGGTTTAATAAGGACCTAGAAGAACTAAAGAGCAAACAAACAATGATGAACAACACAATAAATGAAATTAAAAATTCTCTACAAGGAATCAATAGCAGAATAACTGAGGAAGAGGAACAGATAAGTGACCTGGAAGATAAAATAGTGGAAATAACTACTGTAGAGCAGAATAAAGAAAAAAGAATGAAAAGAATTGAGAACAGTCTCACAGACCTCTGGGACAACATTAAACGCACCAACATTCGAACTACAGGGATCCTAGAAGAAGAGAAAAAGAAAGGGGCTGAGAAAATACTTGAAGAGATTGTAGTCGAAAACTTCCCTAACGTGGGAAAGGAAATAGTCAATCAAGTTGAGGAAGCGCAGACAGTCCCATACAGGATAAATCCAAGGAGAAACATGCCAAGACACATATTTATCAAACTATCAAAAATTAAATACAAAGAAAATATATTAAAAACAGCAAGGGAAAAACAACAAATAACATACAAGGGAACTCCCATAATGTTAATAGCTGATTTCTCAGCAGAAACTCTAAAAGCCAGAAGGGAGTGGCAAGAAATATTTAAAGTGATGAAAGGGAAAAACCTACAATCAAGATTACTCTACCCAGCAAGGATCTCATTCGGATTCAACAGAGATAATAAAACCTTTACAGACAAGCAAAAGCTAATAGAATTCAGCACCACCAAACCAGCGTTACAGCAAATGCTAAAGGAACTTCTCTAGAAAGGAAACACAAGAGATGGAAAAGACCTACAATAACAAACCTAAAACAATTAAGAAAATGGTAATGGGAACATACATATTGATAACTACCTTAAATGTAAATGGATTAAATGCTCCAACCAAAATACATAGACTGCCTGAATGGATATAAAAACAAGACCGTATATATGCTGTCTACAAGAGATCCACTTCAGACCTAGTGACACATACAGACTGAAACTGAGGGGATGGAAAAAGATATTCCATGCAAGTGGAAATCAAACGAAAGCTGGGTCTTCCCTGGTGGCGCAGTGGTTGAGAATCTGCCTGCTGATGCAGGGGACACGGGTTCATGCCCTGGTCCAGGAAGATCCCACATGCCGTGGAGTGGCTGGGCCCGTGAGCCGTGGCCACTGAGCCTGTGCGTCCGGAGCCGATGCTCCACAATGGGAGAGGCCACAACAGTGAGAGGCCTGTGTACAGCAAAAAAAAAAAAAAAAAGAAAGAAAGCTGGAGTAGCAATTCTCATATCAGACAAAATAGACTTTAAAATAAAGAGTACTACAAGAGACAAAGAAGGACACTACATAATGATCAAGGGATCAATCCAAGAAGAAGATATAAGAATTGTAAGTATTTATGCACCCAACATAGGAGCACCTCAATACATAAGGAAAATCCTAACAGCCATAAAAGGGGAAATCAACAGTAACACAATCTTAGTAGGGGATTTTAACACCCCACTTTCACCAATGGACAGATCATCCAAAATGAAAATAAATAAGGAAACACAAGCTTTAAGTGATACGTTAAAAAAAGATGGACTTAATTGATATTTATAGGACATTCCATCCAAAAGTAACAGAATACACTTTCTTCTCAACTGCTCATGGAACATTCTCCAAGATAGATCATATCTTGGGTCACAAATCAAGCCTTGGTAAATTTAAGAAAATTGAAATCATATCAAGTATATTTTCTGACCACAATGCTATAAGACTAGATATCAATTACAGGAAAAAATCTGTAAAAAATACAAACACATGGAGGCTAAACAATACACTGCTAAATAATCAAGAGATCACTGAAGAAATCAAAGAGGAAATCAAAAACTACCTAGAAACAAATGACAATGAAAACATGACGATCCAAAACCTATGGGATGCAGCAAAAGCAGTTCTAAGAGGGAAGTTTATAGCAATACAATCCTACCTCAAAAAACAAGAAACATCTCAAATAAACAACCTAACCTTATACCTAAAGTAATTAGAGAAAGAAGAACAAAAAACCCCCACAGTTAACAGAAGGAAAGAAAACATAAGGATCAGATCAGAAATAAATGAAAAAGAAATGAAGGAAACAGTAGCAAAGATCAATAAAACTAAAAGTTGGTTCCTTGAGAAGATAAACAAAATTGATAAACCATTAGCCAGGCTTATCAAGGAAAAATGGGATAAGACACAAATCAATAGAATTAGAAATGAAAAAGGAGAAGTAACAACTGACACTGCAGAAATACAAAGGATCGTGAGAGATTACTACAAGCAACTATATGCCAATAAAATGGACAACCTGGAAGAAACGGACAAATTCTTAGAAAAGCACAACCTTCTGAGACTGAACCAGGAAGAAATAGGAAACATAAACAGACCAATCACAAGCACTGAAATTCAGACTGTGATTAAAAATCTTCCAACAAACAAAAGCCCAGGACCAGATGGTTTCACAGGCAAATTCTATCAAACATTTAGAGAAGAGCTAACATGTATCCTTCTCAAACTCTTCCAAAATATAGCAGAGGGAGGAACACTCCCAAACTCATTCTACAAGGCCACCGTCACCCTGATACCAAAACCAGACAAAGTGGTCACAAAGAAAGAAAACTAGAGGCCAATATCACTGATGAACATAGATGTAAAAATCCTAAACAAAATACTAGCAAACAGAATCTAACAGCACATGAAAAGGATCATACACCATGATCAAGTGGGGTTTATCACAGGAATGCAAGGCTTCTTCAATATACACAAATTAATCAATGTGATAAACCATATTAAAAAATTGAAGGAGAAAAAATATATGATCATCTCAATAGATGCAGAAAAAGCTTTTGACAAAATTCAAAAACCATTTATGATAAAAATCCTCCAGAGAGTAGGCATAGAGGGAACTTACCTCAACATAATAAAGGCCATATATGACAAACCCACAGCGAACATCATTCTCAATGGTGAAAAACTAAAACCATTTCCTCTAAGATCAGGAAAAAGACAAGGTTGTCCACTCTCACCATTATTATTCAACATAGTTTTGGAAGCTTTAGCCATAGCAATCAGAGAAGAAAAAGAAATAAAAGGAATACAAATCTGAAAAGAAGAAATAAAGCTGTCACTGTTTGCAGATGACATGATAGTATACATAGAGAATGCTAAAGATGCTACCAGAAAACTACTAGACCTAATCAATGAATTTGGTAAAGTTTCAGGATACAAAATTAATGCACAGAAATCTCTTGCATTCCTATACACTAATGATGAAAAATCTGAAACAGAATTTTAGGAAACACTCCCATTTACCACTGCAACAAAAAGAATAAAATACCTAAGAATAAACCTACCTAAGGAGACAAAAGACCTGTATGCAGAAAACTATAAGACACTGATGAAAGAAATTAAAGATGATACAAACAGATGGAGAGATAGACCATGTTCTTGGATTGGAAGAATCAACATTGTGAAAATGACCGTACTACCCAAAGCAATCTACAGATTCAATGCAATCACTATCAAACTACCAATGGCATTTTTCACAGAACTAGAACAAAAAATTTCACAATTTATATGGAAACACAAAAGACCTCAAATAGCCAAAGCAATCTTGAGAAAGAAAAACGGAGTTGGAGGAATAGGCTCCTGGACTTCAGACTATACTACAAAGCTACAGTAATCAAGACAATGTGGGGCTTCCCTGGTGGCGCAGTGGTTGAGAGTCTGCCTGCTGATGCAGGGGACACGGGTTTGTGCCCTGGTCAGGGAAGTTCCCATATGCCACGGAGAGGCTAGGCCCGTGATCCATGGCTGCTGAGCCTGTGCGTCTGGAGCCTGTGTTCCACAACAGGAGAGGTCACAACAGTGAGAGGCCCGCGTACCGCCAAAAAAAAAAAAAAGACAACATTGTACTGGCACAAAAACAGAAATATAGATCAATGGAACAGAATAGAAAGCCCAGAGATAAACCCACACACCTATGGTCAACTAATCTATGACAAAAGAGGCAAGGATATACAATGGAGAAAAGACAGCCTCTTCAATAAGTGGTGCTGGGTAAACTGGACAGCTACATGTTAAAGAATGAAATTAGAACACTTCCTAACACCATGCAGAAAAATAAACTCAAAATGGATTAAAGACCTAAATGTAAGGCCAGACACTATAAAACTCTTAGAGGAAAACATAGGCAGAACACTCTAGAACATAAATCACAGCAAGATCCTTTTTGACCCACCTCCTAGAGAAATGGAAATAAAAACAAAAATAAACAAATGGAACCTAATGAACTTAAAATCTTTTGCACAGCAAAGGAAATCATAAACCAGATGAAAAGACAATCCTCAGAATGGGAGAAATTATTTGCAAATGAAGCAACTGACAAAGGATTAATCTACAAAATTTACAAGCAGCTCATGCAGCTCAATAAAAAAAAAAATGCAATCCAAAAATGGGCAGAAGACCTACATAGACATTTCTCCAAAGAAGATATACAGATTGCCAAAAAACACATGAAAGGATGCTCAACATCACTAATAATTAGAGAAATGCAAATCACAACTACAATGAGGTATCACCTCACAGTCAGAATGGCCATCAACAAAAGATATCTACAAACAATAAATGCTGGAGAGGGTGTGGAGAAAAGGGAACCCTCTTGCACTGTTGATGGGAATGTAAACTGATATAGCCACTATGGAGAACAATATGAAGGTTCCTTAAAAAACTAAAAATAGAATTACCATATGACCCAGCAATCCCACTACTGGGCATATACCCTGAGTAAACCGTAATTCAAAAAGAGCCATGTACCAAAATGCTCATTGCAGCTCTATTTACAATAGCCAGGACATGGAAGCAACCAAAGTGTTCATTGACAGATGAATGGATAAAGAAGATGTGGTACATATATACAATGGAATATTATTCAGCCATAAAAAAGAAACGAAATTGAGTTTTTTGTAGTGAGGTGGTTGGACCTAGGGTCTGTCATACAGAGTGAAGTAAGTCAAAAAGAGAAAAAGAAATACCATATGCTAACACATACATACGGAATCTAAAAACAAACAAAAAAAAACCGTTCTGAAGAACCTAGGGGGCAGGACAGGAATAAAGACGCAGACGTAGAGAATGGACTTGAGGACACAGGGAGGGGGAAGGGTAAGTTGGGATGAAGTGAGAGAGTGGCATGGACTTATATACACTACCAAATGTAAAATAGCTAGCGAGAAGCAGCCACATAGCACAGGGAGATCAGCTCGGTGCTTTGTGACCACCTAGAAGGGTGGGATAGGGAGGGTGGGAAGGAGACACAAGAGGGAGGAGATATGGGGATATATGTATATGTATAGCTGATTCACTTTGTTATAAGGCAGAAACTAACACACCACTGAAAGGCAATTATACTGCAATAAAGATGTTAAAAACAAAAACAAATGGGAACTAATGAAACTTAAAAGCTTTTGAACAGCAAAGGAAACTATAAACAAGAGGAAAAGACAACCCTCAGAATGGAAGAAAATATTCGCAAACAAGTGAATGGACAAAGGATTAATCTCCAAAATGTATAAACAGCTCATGCAGCTCAATATTAAAAAAACAAACAACCCAGTTAAAAAATGGTTAGAAGGGACTTCACTTGTGGTGCAGTGGTTAAGAATCTGCCTGCCAATGCAGGTGCACATGGGTTTGATCCCTGGTCCGGGAAGATCCCACATGCTGCGGAGCAACTAAGCCCGTGCGCCACAACTACTGAGCCTGTGCTCTAGAGCCTGCGAATCACAACTACTGAGACTGAGTGCCACAGCTACTGAAGCCCACGCGCCTGGAGCCCATGCTCCGCAGCAAAAGAAGCCACCACAATGAGCCCGTGCAACGCAATGAAGTGTAGCCCTCGCTCACCGCAACTAGAGAAAGCTTGCACACAGCAAGAAGACTCGACGCAGCCAAAAATAAATAAATAAATAATTTTTTTAGAAAAAGGGCGGGGGCTTCCCTGGTGGCACAGCGGTTGAGAGTCCGCCTGCCCATGCAGGGGACGCGGGTTTGTGCCCCGGGCTGGGAAGATCCCACATGCCATGGAGCGGCTGGGCCCGTGAGCCGTGGCCGCTGAGCCTGCGCGGCCGGAGCCTGTGCTCCACAACAGGAGAGGCCACAACAGTGAGAGGCCCATGTACTGCAAAAAAAAAAAAAAAAAAAAGGGCAGAAGACCTAAATAGACATTTCTCCAGAGAAGACATACAGATGGCCAAGAAGCACATCAAAGAATGCTCAACATCACTAATTATTAGAGAAATGCAAATCAAAACTACAATGAGGTATCACCTCACACTGGTTAGAATGGGCATCATCAGAAAATCTACAAACAACGAATGCTGGAGAGGGTGTGGAGAAAAGGGAACCCTCTTGCACTGTTGGTGGGAATATAAATTGATATAGCCATTATGGAGAACAGTATGGAGGTTCCTTGAAAAACTAAAAATATAATTACCATATGACCCAGCAATCCCACTACTGGGTATATACCCAGAGAAAACCATAATTCAAAAAGACACATGCACCCCAATGTTCACTGCAGCTCTATTTACAAGAGCCAGTTCGTGGAAACAACCTAAATGTCCATCGACAGATGAATGGATAAAGATGTGGTACATATATACAATGGAATATTACTCAGCCATAAAAGGGAATGGAATTGGGTCATTTGTAGAGACGTGGATGGACCTAGAGACTGTCATACAGAGTGAAGTAACTCAGAAAGAGAAAAACGAATATGGTATATTAACGCATATATGTGGAATCTAGAAAAAATGGTACAGGTGAACTGGTTTGCAAGGCAGAAATAGAGACACAGATGTAGAGAACAAACGTATGGACATCAAGGGGGGAATGTGGGTGTGGAGGGGCGATGGTGGTGGGATGAATTGGGAGATTGGGATTGACATATATACACTAATATGTATAAAATAGATAACTAATAAGAATCTGCTGTATAAAAAATAAAATTCAAAACAAAACAAACTGCCTGACTTAACCCTTGGAATAGCTGAAACGGAAAACCTTCCTTGATTGGCCTTGATGACAAAGTCCAATTCTCTTCAAATTCTGTCCGTGGCTTCTAATTTCTTCCTGACTGTGGCTATTAATTCTAGGGAACATAAGGGATTTGAACATAGCTACTGCATCTCTAGGCAAGGCCATGTAGCTGAAAATTTCTTGATACAGGTAGAGAAGAAAGAATGGTGCAATTTCAGTGAGATTCATTTCATACTCTCCAAAGCCAAGGACATGACTCAGCAGAAGACTGGCAGATTCCAATACAAAGGACTAGATGGATAAGAAAAGGTATTCACAGAAATAATATTTTCTTTTCTACAGCATTTAGGTAACTGGACAGTTTACAACTTATGTTGTTGAAGATAACTACTGTATACTAAAGGGGAAAATAGCATGTAGGAAATAATATTTGTATCTATGATTCAGGATGATAGAGAAGGTCACAGATGGACAAGAGTACTCAAAAAAACCCTTTTCATGAGGAATTCATCAGACACTGCAAAATGCTGCCACGCAGATTTTATTATATAAAAGATAATAAGAAAACCAGGAACCCATGTTTTATTTATGGACTGAAAAAATTGGCCAGGAATAGTCCATCACAGCTTTTCTCAAATTTTAACATGCATCAGAATCACCTGGAGGCTGGGTCCCTTTCTCCCCCTCCCCCCGCCCCTGCCCGGAGTTTCTGATTTAGCAGGTCTGTGGTGGTGCCCAAGAGTTTATATTTCTTACAAATACAGGTGATGCTGATGTTGTTGGTTCAGGTCTAATACTTTGAGAACTGCTAGTTTATCATAAGATCCACATTATACTGGATACACACACACTTGTTGCAAATTATGGCAATTTAGTTAACTCTCTACTGTTGACCTTGGAAATGATACTCTCCCCACCAACCTAATAGCCAAAAATAAGACTACTCAGGAAGAAGTTACAGCTAGTCAGGTAAGGAGACAATCTATTTTACAGCACAAATATATGTGTTTGGGCATTTGACAGAGGCAACCAATGAGGTATATCTAGCAAGTAGGAAACAACATTGCCTTTAAAAGCCTTTACCTATTTCGAGGCAGACATGAATTTTGTTTCTTGTACTCAAAAAGAACACCCTTTGGATCTCTCTGTACCTTACACATTACCCAGGGTCCCATTCTCATTCTTCTTTTCTCACTATTCACTTTCCCTGAGTTTTCTTACCCATCCTATGGCCTAATTAAAAAAAAAAATCTATATATCTATATATTTATATCTATATATCTGTCTGTCTGTCTGTCAGTGGTTAGTAACTTTGTTCAGGTTAAGAAATTCCTTTGAGGGTTTCCCTGGTCGCGCAGAGGTTAAGAATCCACCTGCCAATGCAGGGGACACGGGTTCAAGCCCTGGTCCGGGAAGATCCCACATGCCGCGGAGCAACTAAGCCTGTGTGCCGCAACTACTAAGCCTGCGCTCTAGAGCCTGCGAGCCACAACTCCTGAAGCCCGCGCGCCTAGAGCCCATGCTCTGCAACAAGAGAAGCCACCGCAATGAGAAGCCTGCTCACCACAACTAGAGAAAGCCTGCTTGCAGCAACGAAGACCCAAAACAGCCAACAATTTAAAAAATAAAATAAATTTATTAAAAAAAAGAAATTCCTTTGGGAATTTAATTAATGCTATAGACACTTCATAAAAATAAACATATATATGTATACATATACATTTTATATCCAATTCAAGACATTCAGAGATTCTCACTCAAGTCCATAGGCCCCAAGTTGAGAATCCCTACTTGTATGCTAATGTTTCAAAAATATGTATCTTCAGCCTGAATTTTTATTCTGAGCTTCAGTAGTACATATCCAAATATCTACTTAACATCTGTATTTGAATGTCACACAATTGCCTTAAAATCTACATGTATTGAGGAGTGACTGTTTAATAGGGATGGGTTTTCCTTTTGGGGTGATGAAGAAGTTCTGGAACTGGATAGTAATGATGGTTGTGCAACACTGTGAACATACTTAATGTCACTGAATTGTACACTTTCAAATGGTAAATTTTACATAATGTGCATTTTACAATAAAAAATTTACATTTACAAAACTGAAATTATCTCTATTCTCCACCTCCCACACACCCAAAATTTGTGCTTTCTCTTATATTTCCTGTCTTTGAACATGTTACTAGTCTTACCATTTACCTAGTTGCCCAAGACAGAAACCTGAGAGTCATCTCTGAAAATGCTCTCTTTCATTCTCCCACTTACAATTAATCATGAAGTTCTGTACGTTCTTCCTCATTAATAAAAAGTTAACTTGGAATAGTCCTCTACGACTATCCCCAAAGCTTCTACTTAAGTTCAGGGCACCATCATTAGCCTCACAGTCTCCAGTTTCGTACCTTCCCACCCTCCACCTCAACCCCCATTCAACTGGCTATTCTTATCTTGCCAGAGTGTGTTATCTTTTTGCTTAAAAACCTACCATTGCCTTCAGGATAAAGTCTAAATTTCTCTTCATGACCTGGCCTCTGCTTACTTCTCTAGTCTTATCTCTCAACATCCTCCTACACAAAGCCAAATGTCCAGTGACATAAGCTACCTGCAATTCCCAGCTCATCACCAACTTTTTTTTTTTTAAGCCAAGTGCCAAGTGCACATACTACTCCAAATTCCTAGAACTTCATTTCTGTCTGTTTAGACCTGGCTAAGTTCTACAGTTAAGATTCAATTTACATCACCTTGCTCAGGAAGCCTTTCAGATGCCCCAAAGATGATGTCTTTACTATGAGCTCCCTTAATATGAGCTTCTATGTTCACTTGTATCTTAACATTTGTACTTTAAGTTGAAGTCATCTGTCTCCTTTAAAGACCACATTATCCTTGAGGGTAGGGACTATATATCAATGCACCTCCAGTACCTAAAACAGTATCCAGCATGTGGTATGTTCTAAATAAATATTTTTGAATGAAGAAGTGATGCCCTAGTGAATAATAGGAACCCTGATATCAGAAGTCACCCAACTTTCCAGTGACTTCCTACCTTACCAAAGTCATTACCATGGGCTCTGACTTCATCTCCTACTATTCTCCCCTTCATTCACTCAGTTCCAGCCACACTTTGAAACCATGACTGGAAAAATATTTCAGCCAAGGAGCCATTTAAGCATGTACAGGAAGGAAGGAACTGAAATATACTGAGCCTCCAGCATGTATCATGCCCCGTGCCAGGCAATTTCATGTGTCATATCATAGAATCCTCACAATCACTCCGGGAAAAGGCATTGCTCTATGGCCATTTCACAACTAAGGAGACTAAGTCTTACAGTAGATTTCTGAATTTGAACAGAGGGAAAACTTTATTGGAAAGAGTCCATAGTGGTAACTTTTCCTTCCCTAGATACCTTTTATGCTGGTTATTCTGTTTGCTCTGCCTCCTCCCAGCCAACTTCCTCTGCCCTGTTCTGGGAAGCTGACCTCTATGAACTACATTACCCAGACTACCTTGCCCCTGGGCTTCTTGAAGGTAGTAGCTGGAGACCAGAGGGCAAGAGGAGAAAGGTTAGGGCATTTATTTCTCTGCTTCCATGCTGCCTTGTCTAAGTTCTTGCTCTTGTCAGGCAGTCTGTCTTTCAGATTGTAGTTCTAACTGGGCGCTGGTAACAACACTTCCCTTTCTTTCCCTTGAGGCCTAGGAGTGCTACTGACTCACCACTTCCGGGTTTCACCATTTCTTTCTAGTTTCTGTTAACACTGACGATACCTCTGTAAATCATCCTTTGGTTAAACTCTCTTCAATTAAATTCTTTTGAATGCACAAACTTTTTCCGCAAGGACTCTGACTGGTACACTAGGAAAACAATAAATGGCATGTTATTCTTCTCCTTTGGTCTTACATTCATTCCATTTCCAGTATCTACAGTCAAGTCTCCTTCCTCTCCTCTAATCTGAATCTTCCCATACTTCCATGTCTACATGGCCTTCTAAGAAGTCTCTAAATACTCTATTACCTACAGAGCGACGCTGCTGTTACTGTTATTATGCTGAATCTAGTGTGACATTAGCACGCTGTTGTCCTTGTAGTTCTAAGACTGTTTAGCTTTGTTAGTCTGACCTTCCTGGCAGGGCAATAAGCTCATTAGGGGCAGGGAACTTTAGCAATTATAATCTCCAAACAAACATATTTTAGCTTGAAAGAACCTTAGAGTTTACCTTGTCTAACCACCTTATTTTACAGATGGCAAGGTTCAGGCTCACATACGGAAAGACTCTCTCGCAGCTGTACAGTGGCAGACTTAAGTGCATCATCTAGGTTCTCCTTATTACTTCACCATGCTGTGATGCTGTGCTGGGTACTTAGTAGGCACTCAACATGCTGATAACCCACTCTTAAATTCATACAAGGGTTTTTTTTTGTTCAGGGCTAGGCTCCATGCCTAGATGAGTACCTGGCACATATTATGTGTTCAGCAAATATTTATTGATTTTGAACCCAGGACACAGCAAGACAAGTTCCTTGGAAGTTATCAGAGCTCAGAGGATCATTTGTAATAATGACAATAATCCCTTATACATGTACAGTATAATTTTCAAAGTGTTTTCACATTTAAATAAGCCCATTTGACCCCTCTGAAGTAAACATGGCAGGAATTCATAGTCCATTTAACAGATGCAAGCAACAGCCTCTGAAAAGTTAAAAGTCAAGGTCCCCTGAGAAGTATGTAGCAGAGCTGAGACTACTGTTCATGTTTTCTGACTCCCACTTCAATACCATCTTCACTACTCCATGTTGCTTCTTCAGCTTAGCCATTCTGCTTCAAGATATGCAAGGTTCATTCACGGAGCTAGTCCAAATATTCACAATGACTAGGTGAGTTATATATTTATGCTGATAGAAATGATTTTGCTTTTTAAAAAATCCACTATTAAAGGTACTTCTATTCTACTTCTGATTAGATACAGCCTGCAGAATACCCCCAACTCTCGATACTACAAGGCCTGCTATTTCCCACAGAGAGGAGGGTTATGATCTATGCGTTCTGGAGTGAAGGAGACGGCACTTTCGAGACATCACTTCTGGTACAGACCAGAGCCAGGCCCTTTTAAAACCAGCTGCTCAAAGAGAAACAACGCCTTGTTCTTGGCCTGATCCCACCAGAGAGGAGTTGGCACACGATTTCTTCAAGATCAAATGCACCAGGAAGCTAACTGCAGATATTTTGATTGAATTCTTTTATAAAAAACACTTTAATACAGATTTCACCCTGGGTTTTAGCTACTAGTATGATCTCTGATCCTAATCAGGGCATCACAGAAACCAAAGATAACCTAAACATATATAACATATATCCAACCTCTATGGATTTCAGTTTCCATTAAGAGCTCAAAGTATTGGCACAGAAAATTATCAAAAGTCTTATATCAGGGATCTCAAACTCAAGTGTCTACCGCATACCAGGGAAATAATGTAAAGCCCAGAATGACAAAATAAGGAGTAATGGAGTCTATGATGAACTACAGAAAACTAATTTGCTAGTTGCTTCTCAGCTCCAACCACCTGTCACTTTGTGGGAATGTCAGCTAAGAGTTAATAGTTCTTCTGATTATTTCCTCAAAGGCTAGAAATACTCATTTTTAAAACATAAAATCTGGTTTTAAAAAGTTAGCTACTGATTCAAATCTGCAAGCCTTTTGTAAGCTAGTCAGCCAGAGTTTGACTTTTCCTTATGAAGTAGGTTTCTTGCTCCATATGACAGAGGAATGAGAGCAAATGTGCCACTTTCAAGTCAAATATGGTATAGGATTCATGGCTTCCCTCTCAGACAATCTGGATAGTGCTGGAAAAGTGGACAAAAGTCCCTGAGTTAATAGGAATGTACCTTAGCTGGAGGTTTTGGGGGTATCTGCTTTATGAAGTAACCAGATAAATGGATGCCCTCTGGGAGGTATTTGGGGCATAAAGATCCCCTTTGCTAGGTATCTGGGCAGGTAAGTCCTCTCTGGAGCATCTAGGAAACCCGTATACTCGAGTATGGGGATGGGGAGTACTGGGAGAACAGTTTACAAGAAAGTATGAAGACGGACAGCTGTTGGGAAGTACACAGAGTGCTAGGAATGCGAGATAGTATGGGGGTACAGTCTCTCTTCAGTGTTGGGAGGGAAAAGGCGATACCCTCTCCTCGGGCGCCACCTTCGGGCGCCTCTTGCTCACCATCGCTCCGCAGCCACCGACTCCAGCGACCGCCATCTTAACGCACCTTTGCGCACAGGTGCCCCGGAGCCACACGATCCGGGCAGAGTAGAGCCCCGCCTCCGGCCACGCCCCTCCTCCCCAAGCCCGCCTGCAACCACGTCCCCTTTCTCAGCAATCTGCCCCCTCTCCCCCAGCGGTTTGAGGCTCCACCACTTGGGGGTGGGCGGTGGCGGGTGGAGAGCAGGAAGGGACCACTTGTCTAAAACCTATCATTATATAAGGAAGTCATTTCTACAGCTTTCCACACTTTAACAGAATTATCAGACCCCAAAGGCTGCTATAAGATAATTTATTACAGACTAGCCAATAATCTCTTGTAACAATGGCACATACAATAATTTAAAACAGCAAAGATTCCTAGTTTCTTATTTCATGTAATAGCCAATGGACAATGCAGAGTCCTCAGGAAGTCCAAGAGGCTGCTACTGAGGTTATCGAAGGCCCTTCTCTGAGCAAGGGGCCTGGGAAGTCCACATGACCCTCTGGAAAAAGTTTGTCTCTGACCTCCCAGGGAGTGTTGAGGCCCCCCCCTTCATCCAGCTGGTACAGAGGGATCACAGTCCAAGTTCCTTCTGTAGGGTTGAAGGTCTATGAGGGGAACTGCAGCTGACCTAGATGAAGGGGAGTGAGGACAAAGGCTGGATTCTTTCTGCAAGGGGGAGGACCGTCAGAAGGCAGTGGCCATAGGTGAAGAGGACTCTTTCTAGATTGATTTCCACAACTTTTGGCTTTGTTCAGGGCTTTTTCACGAAGAAAATACAGTCCTCTCTCCTGGATCCTTCAACTAGCTCTCAGGTGCATACACTTAAGAAGAGCTCCTCATGTCCTGAAGCATCACTCCTCTTCCTAAAGGAGTGAGGTAGGGGGACTCATGGGCAGGTGGCCCCTGGTGCTTGGGTTCCAAAGAAATTCTGCTCAGGGCTCCGAAGCACCATGGGAACCTGGTTCTACTCATGACAGATAATCTGGGCAAGGGATTAGCAGAGCTCATTTCTGAAAGGTTTCTGGTTCAGTTTCAATGCCTTGTACTCACTTGAGCTACTCTACACCAGTAGATTCTGCTCAAGGGACAGGCTGAATTCTATTCTGTGTGCTCCTGCCCTGGCCATACTCCAATCCAGACCACAGGGCTCAGCAATACCTGTAGACTCAAATGATTACTTACCTAACTAGGCACAAGCTCCAGGCCCTCTAAACTTGTTCTTCTAATGATTGGTATGTACGGATTTAACTGGATAAGGTGTGGTATGGAGAGGGGTAGAGAAGGGTTGTGGGAGTGGAAGAACCTCTGCCAAGAATGGCTGACACTCTCAGAAACGTCTACCCCTCTGTGGAAAATCTCCCTGCCTGGTAACCCCCACAGCCCAGCTCCCAGCATCACAGACCTGCTGGTCAGGGACTCATGACCCTTTCTGTGCAAAGCCATACTCGCATCACCCCAAACTTTTCCTTCAACGTCCTTAACGGAATGAGTCAACCTCTTGACTACGAGGACCCTAAGATACACAGTAACTCCCACTAGCCCTGACTTGTGGAACTGGTGCCATCTGGTTGGCACAGGAGCCTAGGTGCTCAGCTCCCCTCCTCCACGGAACGAGACTCCGATTTGAGCTTCACAAACTCTCGGGCCACTTCGTCATTGCTCCTCTGAGACAGAATCCGGAGAATGGTCATGCCTGTCTCATCCATGTGGATCTTCCGGCCCAAGGGGCACCAACAGGCACAGCTGCCCTTGGCTGCCACGTCCCTCAGAGGCATCACAGCCAGCCCCAGAACACGATCCTCCCGGGCAAAGCAGTAATCCTTCACACATATTTGCAACTCATAGGCTTCTGGCCCCTCTTCATTTCCCAGGAGGCTGTGAGCACAGGGTAGATGGAAGGTGGGAGACCAGAGCTGAGGGCGTCCTCAAATGAATTCACCCCAGCTGCCATCCAGCCCATCCCTTCCCTCCCCTCTCAATTCTTACCCCCCAGATCAACCCCATCCCAGAGTCCTTCAGGCCCCCATCCCATAACTTACAAGTGAAATGTCTCATTGTACTTGGGGGCCCAGTTGTTGCTTTTTGACTTGGTTGTGAACTTCCTCTTCTTATCACTTTGGTGAGGGCCAACCATGGTTACTTCCACAAAGGGCCGGAACATACCGGCTGTCTGCCACTTGAGGTCATTGGCAGCCACCACTGCACAAACATGGGAAACCTGTGAGAGATCCCATCAAGCATTCCCAGTTCTTGAGCCTCGGGTGGCATTCCCCTTGGAGGAGGGCTAAGCTGAAAGGCTGGGATAAGCAGTCCCTGCCTTTGACTGATGAGGCCACTGGGCAAGAAAAGGTCTGGGGTCTGTAAGCCCATGCCACTCACCTTTCACTGTGACCTTGTGCTCCCCAGTTCCAGGATGTGTAAACAAGTCCACCTGAATAGAGACTTCTCCCACAGGATCATCCACACCGGACCCTGAGGGACAGACGGACAGATGATTCCCCCATTGGAGAACTTTAAGACTTTAGGCCTAATTATTCCGGGTAAAACCGTGGAGTTGGGAGGCTACTATCCTACATCCTAAAGCAAGAAGTAATCACCCACAGAAGCTATGGGGAAGTAAGTAATGGGAGAAGGAAAAGAACGGGGATAAAGAATGAGACTATGTATTAAAATACAAATCAGGGTGACAACATCTTAGGTGAAACCTCTTCCAGAACTGCACCTGGAATCTCTCAGATTCCCCAAACCTCTCCCAGCCTGCAGAATTTTTCATTGAAAGTTGCTGGGAAAGGACAGTGCTGCCACCCTGTATTTTTGTCTGAGAATTATGTCCACCCCATGGTGTCTCAGCAGAACAATGCGGGTCCCATCTAGCCAAAAGCAGCACCTTCCCACCTGTGGAGGCCCCTTCTTGGGAGGCTGCCCTGCACAGAATGACTTTTTCCTACTCAAACCTGGACCTCTCTGCAAACAGCTCCCCAGTCCCTCTGGCCAATTTTCAGCCTCCCCTCTGCAGAAGGCTCACTCTATTTTGGGAAAACACCAGTACCCTACACCCCAGATAAAACTTCTTTGTCCTTAGATGGAGGGGTGGGGGAATTCTGAGGACAGCTATTGTTAACCCTGTCTCAGACTCTATGAATACACTGCCCATCTCTGAAACTTGGGATAGAGCCTCTGAACTCTGATACCTGGTTCCCCCAGCCCCAACATAAGCAGCTCATTCTAGTTCACAGGTGACAGTGTTAGCCCATATTAGATTCACATCTGCATGGTATATAACGTACCCTTTTCCGGCTGAATGTCCTCATTAGCAGTAAACCTAATACCTTTCCCATCATGCACTGAGTGAGGACAGGCAAGTCAAGAGGTAGCAGCAGTAGGACAGAGAAAGAAGAATCAGTTAGAGGTCTAAGGAGTTAACAGCCATTCAGAGCAGCTCTGCACATATTCTGAGGGAGCACGGAGATGGGGTAGGGTGGAGAGAGGTCAAAGAACTGGGGTCAATGCTCGAATGCTCCAAATTATACTTAACAGTTTGAAGATCAACCAAATCATGGACAGAAGCAGTAGAACATACAGAGAGAAGGTTTCTGAGACCCACAGGGCACAAAAGAGAAAGTTGTAGGCTCTAATTTCCTAGGCCCTTAAATGATAAAGCAGTGGGTAGAAAACGTACACTCACAGTTGCATCCTCCCTGCAGTCACCACCCCTGCCTGCTGTTACTTCATGTGTGCCCATTCGAGCCTCTCCTCATCTTTATATCTAGCTTAAAGCTCAATGTTTCCAAAAGGCCTTTTGCATTAACTCCTATCCTCCCTGATGTTACAGGCCTTTACATGCACTCAGCTCTGTGAAAGATCCCCGTCTCCTTGAGCAAGGCTCATAACTTCTTTTGCTATGCCTTCTCACTCTGGACTTGAAATAAGAACATAGGTGGAAAACAGAGCAGTACTGCAGGTCCCTTGTATTTTTCACCTTCCATCAACTCTATTCTAACTGCTTAGATCCCTCTTCCCCTCTGCGTCAGCTCTGTGCTCCAGATCCACAGCTCAGTAAGGCCTAAGCCTTCCCACTCCCGCCTCCACCAGGTTCAGTCCTCCAGGTTTCCCTGGAAGGAGCAACAAGAACTGCGCCTTGAAGGTCCTTTCCAGGAGGACCTTCCCAGGGTGAGGGTCAGAATTTCAGTCTGAGCCATGTCTAGGCAGATGTGTTTTGTTATGAATGGGCCTGCCTGGAGGCAAGGAGGGGTTCTGAGAACTGGAAGTCACTGGGAGAAAATCAGCTGCCTGGGTTCCCTGTGCACTAGCATCACCCATGAGGCCAGAGTCTCAGCTCTGCAGAGCCCCATGATCCGAACCCTCCCTTCAACTGCTCCCGTGGTTTGCCTCTCTTAGTCTTCTCCTCACCCACACTGGAGAATCTGGAAAGTCTTTTGCTTTCTCTCCCCTGGACAGCTTCCAACTTAGGCTCCCAAAGCTATGAATCTTCATGAGTGTCTCAACCACTCATTCTCAAGGCTTCCTCACAGATTTTTCCTACCAAACAGGTATACTCCTTGAGCTCAACACACATGCACTGGCCAGATGATGTCTGGGAAAAGAAAGCTCAGGCACATTTCCCAGGTCTCTGTGATTCTCCCATCTGGTTTGAGTGTGGGCTGGGGGTGAGTACTGGGATCCATCAAGAAATCCTGGTGTCTGAGTTTGAAGGGCTTTCTGGAGAAGTACTTGGATCCTCCCTGAGGGCTACAGGATACTGACTCCCTAGGGACAGAGATGTATCAGGGAGGGGAGGTGGGGACCCAAAGCCCTTAGGCCTTACCCTGGGCAATCTGTGAGCGCACAAAGGTCTTGATGAGCGTGTCTGTGGTCTGTGTGTACAGAGACAGGGCATAGCGTAGGGACTGCAGATCTGGGCTCTTCTCCAGGAAGGTTTTCTTCAGCCCATTGCCTCCTGCATGAAAGTATTGCTGAAAGACAAGAATAACTGCTAACTGCTACTGCCTCATCCCCTTACAGAGAGGCAGCTCTCCAACAGTGTTACTCAGAGAAATGACATTTGAGCAGAGGCTCAGCGAAGATGCTGGAAGAGGATGGTGAGCCATTCAATAAACAGCAATATCAGGAATACCACACAGAGCCAGAGCCATAGTCTCTCAGGCGAAGAGTATTATTTGAATATCTGGCAGGAGTGGTAAGGGACGGCCACGTTTCTGGACGTGATTCTTGAAGGATGAATCTATCTGGACAAAGATATGTGACAGAAGCATTTCAGGAAGAGAGTAGTCAGAAGTGTTGCTTTACCCCTGGGAACGCTTAGAGCACTTTATACCTATGGCATACCTCTCCTAAGTGCCCTAAATCACAGCCCACACGTACTTGCCTTATTTATCACTTTACCAGGTTATAAGTATCTTGATGCTAGGAACTATATCTGATTCTCTCTGCATCCTTCATAGTGTATAGTGCCCAGAACACATGTTGCCTGGTGGAATAAATGAATGTGTAATAGGAAAAAAAATCCTTCGAAAACCCAAATGATTTTAAACATAAGTGAAGTGGTCAGCCAGATGTCGGGTATTAGGATCTGGAAGATTAATTCCCAGTGGAAAATATTCATGAATGACAATGAGGTACAAAGTGAACTAAACTGTCCGCAGAACCCAAGAATAATGTTCTAGGTCTGTGGCGATTCACCTGAGACCACACAGGAGGTACCTTTTTGGTTGGTCCCCAGCAGAAATATGGAATAGCAGAGAAAGATATGGACACAAAAATCACTCTCTTCTGGATGTGGGGTGGCAAGAGCCCAAGGGACACCTAATCTGGCAGAATGGAATGCCAGGACCAAGTGGTAGTAAGATTGTCTAGAGGAGGGGGAGGTCTCCACCTTGATGGTGTCCAGGGCGAGGTCAAGGACAGCACACTGCTTTGGAGTGAGACTCCGGGTTTCCTCTCGCGCCATGTGGTCCTAGAACCCCAGAGAAAGCAACAGCATCAGGACAGCTTATGGCTGTCATCAAAGTCTTTCCCCGACCTGTCAGCCACAGCTACATGTTCCTCTCCCTCCCCTCTGCTTCAGTCTTCAAAGCTCAAATTTCCTTCCTTCCAGGCAACCCCCAGCCTCAGAAGGACCCCACACATCCAGAGTACCTTGAGTTTGGAAAGGTGGCTCAGCTCCTTGGCAGCAGTGAAGATCAACTGGGTGCCCTGGGCAGAGAGCGAATCAGTCAAAAGCAGAGAACTCCAAACTCAGTCAGGAAGCATGGAGCAGGTTTAGGGAGACACAGCAGGACGAAGTGGAAGGGAGGTGTCCTTACCGTCTGGTCAGTAAGTGGGGGCAGAACAATCATCCTCTCCATTGTATTCATTACCACCCGCCAGAGTTCCTTCAGTACCCGCTTCAGGACCGTCTTCTCACACACAGTGGCAAAAAGTGTGAGGCTGCAGGACCAGGCAACAGGTAAGGATGGGGTAAGTGCTTGAGAGCTCCCCCTCCCTGAGAGGCTCCTCTGTGACTGCTTCTGCCCTGTTCGTCCCTAAAGGACAGTCCTCAGTGCTGTACTCACTTGCCATCCAGGAAGTCCATGAGGGGCCGGAGCACACTATCTGCATCTTGAGTCACTGAGGCCCGGGCGCTGGGGGATGCATTCCCTGGGCCCCGCACCTGGCCCAGGATGTCGGCCATTTGTTGAACACACTCATCAATCCGCACCTGGAAACTACACATGTGCCCACAGTGCAGCCCTCCCTGCCCCAAAGGCACACTGTCCCTAAAGCAGCACCAGCTATTTGGTCCCACTCCAGCATACTCATGGTGTAGCTCCAACAGGGACAGCCAGCAGGAAGAGGGGGAAGATCCACATATGTGCAGGTGGATGGATGAGTGTGGGGCAGGGGATCTGGGACTGGCCAGGCACCACACCTGGCTCTGAGGGCTGTGTGTTCTGGGGCCACCGACCTGTTTCCAAACACCATGCTGAGCTCATCCAGAACCGTATTCAGTTTCACCTGCAGCTCCTTCAGACTGTCTGCAGCTTCAGGGTCCAACTGTATCCACAGGAGGCAGGCTTCGCTAAGCTGGTTCTCTTATGCTTTCCTCCCTTCCTGTGCCCCCACTCCTCCCTCCTAGGGCCTCTACCCCAATGCCTACTCAAATCTCTCAGCTCAAACCACTCCAGACCCCAAGCTAAACTCCTGGTCTATACCCAGTCAGGAGAGGGTGGAGTTCTGTGGCCAGGGAGCTCAGGAACAAAGGGAAAGTACAGCAACCCCAAACCTTAAGACTTACCTCCTTGCCTCCCATGGCCTCAAACATTTTCTCCAGCTGGACCCTCAGTTGCTGCATGTTGTTCATCAGGATGCAAGGCTTTGGGGACAGAGGGAGGTGTTGAGTTTGGCTCCGTTCAGCACAGAACTCATCAGGCTAGAGTCCCTCCCTCTCTCACATTACTCCAAAAGCCACAGGGAATTTACAACACATATTACATGTGTCTCTCCCTAAGCACTGAGATCTGGAACCAATGCAGACAGCTCTCCTTGAATGAAGACTAGAAGCAAATGTTTCTGCTTTTAAGCTGGGTAGGGGGCCCCAGGTGTTCATGGGATTACCCTTTACAACTCTCTGAATGTATTAAAAAGAAAGAAAGAAAGACTAAGCCAAGGCCTGGCCCAGTAGAGAATAAACTACCAAATGGAGGCACAAAGGAACTCCTCATCAGGTTCTTATTATTTTGTGGCATAATCTCAAGCACAGCCCTGCTGGGAATCACAAGTCAGGAGAATCACCCCACCCTTAGCTCTGAGGAGAGCTTCAAAAGCAAAAAGCCTAACCCTCACCATTTTCTCCTTTGTGCAATAAGCTGGGAAGTTCTTTGATAAGATGTCTGCATATTCCATCAGCACCTTCCCGATGGTCTGAGAAAAGAGGAGAAAAGGAAAGGAGAGGGAACCCTTAGCTCTACCCACAGGGATCTTACCTGAGGTTGTACTTCTCATCCCAGAACAGTAACAACAGGTATGCAAAGGGGAATGTCAAAGTAAGGCACAAATCTCCCTCTCAACCCCAGAACAGCACTGAAACAAACCCACCTGTCTGCCCCGGACTCAAGTAAAGGAGAATGGGGGTAACGCCAGGCTTAACCCAAAGGCCATCACAAAGAGGGGTTGAGCTCAGGCCTGTGGCTAGGCTGTGATGTGATGGAGGTAAGAGGGGAGGGGTAGGGAAGGTCATGGTCACCTTAGCAAATCTCCTCATGTAGTGGGCAAGGATGTTGGGGTCTGGGCATTCCAACTTCCGGATGATCTCAAAGCTCTGATTGAGCTGTGTGAAGACGTCCACCACAGAGCAGGAAAAGAGTGCGTGCTCTGATGTCTGCTGGAACTAAGGAAGGCCACACACAGGGTCATCTTCAGCTGCTACCTTTTCCCAAGTCTGTAAGGTTCTAAAGGGCTCTCTGCCCAGCAGGGGTGGCTCAGCGGCCCTCGACAGCCCTCCTTACGGACTCCACAAGGCAGGGACAGCCATCCTGGTTGAGCCCAGGAACTTCTGCTGATAGCTAATTGCTGGGAGACCTGGCCTGACCCCTGTGAAGCCCAAGCCCCCGACTTACCCCATCCTTCTTATCTCGTTCCAAGGCCCCACGCAGAAATTCCAGGGACACATCCTCATTCTCATCCAGCCACTGTAGGACAAACTGCTCAAACCACCTGCAGCCAGGCAGGAAAATTGGGGGTTGGAGCTAGTGGTTGGCATATACCATGTACCTGACTGTAAGGATACTGGCCTTGTCCAACCCCTAAGCGCCCCTCTTCCCTCTGCAGCCCCCACATGATGACTCACGCTGGGTACTCAGGCACCTGCCCCTGGAGGGCAGGCAGATCCCGCATGTATTCATTGTGGAGCCACTTCACCTTGAAGTGCAGGTTCATGTAGTCAGCACTCTTACACAGCCGGTCTTTCTCATGCTCTAGTGGTGGGGAGGAAGGCTGGGTCAGGTCCTGGCAGTAGAGGCCATGGTTCCTGAGCTTTCCCAAGGTGGCAGATCTAGTCAGGTGGCTCTATCAAATGTCTGAGAACAAGGGTAACTCCCAAGCACCTCCTCACAGCCACCTCCCTCTAACAGTGGGTACTCTGCTAAAAGCCTGGCCCAAATCTTTTTTTAGAGACTAAGTGAGACACCCAGATAAGGTCCACAGTCTTCCTTTGCTGGCTTTGGGAAGTGCAAGTGAGGTACTGGCCTCTGGTGAAGAAGAGGAGAAAAGAATGTAGGTGCTAAGGCTGATTCGTGGGGAAACTGCCCAGGACTGGAGAGACATGACGGTTTTCCAGGGCTTTTCTAATCCTGGTACCTGAGCCATTTCCTCAGATGGATTTAAATGAGATGAGCAGTCGTATATGACATAAATGGGTCACTGACAACCACACAGACACAGGGAAAACCAAAATGGGCCTGAGCTGACAGAACGAGCAGTTGAGCAGCCATGGTGTAACAGAATCTTGAAGTAAACTGAAGGGTCCCAGAGCAGAGCTGGGACACTGTAAAATGAACTCTCAGAGAAGTATGCAAACAAGTCAGTTTGGAAACACAGCCAGATGAAAGGGCCATCCTGCTACAGAAAATGGGATGCTTATGGACTTGAAAGGTTATATAGCTGAATCTGCAGAGCCTTCTGGGAAGTCTAGGATAAAGATCACCCACAGCTTGCCCAGAGAGTCTGGCACTGGCCACATCCACAGGCTTTCTTCATTTACCCCCTTTAGAGATGAAGCATTAGTTTGAACAATAAAAGCCAACTGTGTGCTTACATATAACAATGGTGAAAGCAAGCAAACTGGGGAGAGTACTGAGCAACAGAGAAGGGAAGATCATTGTCCTTGGGAACTCTACTGCTCAACTCAGAGTTGCCATGGGTGACGCTCCTCCATGTCAAGGCAGAAGAGCCAGTCTGGGGCAGCCGGCCCTTGTGAATTAGTACAGCAGACACTCAAGGAGGAAACGGGAGCCCGGGATTCAGCCTCAAAAGGCTCCCTTGTTCCAGGAATTTCATCTCCTGGCATTGTAGGCAGCACCATCTCAACCCAAAGTTGCATTTGCAGTCTCTTCTATGAAGCAGTGAGCAAGAGAAGAGGAAACAGCAGTAAGACTAGAGGTGAAGGGACAACAACCAAAAGTTCTTACCACCCAGAAAGAGGACTTTTCGTATACGAATGACAGTGGATGCTTGTGAGAGAGCAGAGACACCAATGAGCAATAAAGAAAGTGAAAAAATCAGGGACATCAGAGAGACTCTCTCAGGGCTTGCCCCTTCTCTCCCACCCTGCTGTCCTTAAACCAGGCCAAGAACCCAGAAACGTGAAAAGGTACCAGCAGGAGGGCCCTTCCTCCTTCCTGTTCAACAACCCACTAGAAGGGAAGCAATGCTGCCCCATCACTCCAGAGCTCCCTAACTGCTTTCTTCTAGGGACCTTCAAGTTACTGTACTTACAGAGAATTCTCACTTTCTCTGTCAAGCCATCATCTGTACTCTGGTCCAAAACCCCAATTTCTAATTAACTTCTGTGGTACAAAAACACTGGGCACACTTTAAACTGTTCTAACAATAGTAAGACTCCCATGGAGTCATGCTCCAGTAGTCGCTTGAGGTTGCTGACGGTGGGGTGTGGTGATCAGGGCTTGGTTAACCTGTCAAAAGGGGCAGAAGGGTATCTAACCCTTCTCCTGCCCGTGACTGCCACAATCCTCCCTCCATTCATCTTTCATCCTTGGAGAGTTCTTTCAACCTCATGATTTCAACTTTCCAGCTTGCTGATATCTCCCTGGTTCTGGTAATGTCTATACGAGGATTTGATGGAACGTTTCACTTTGCCTGGGTTTAACTCCAGTCACCACCTTTTGCCATTTTAACATCTCCAGCTGAAGCTGGAGTGTACACACTAATCTTACCCTCTTGTTCAATGCTGAGCATCATCCTCCAGTCTTCCTTCTTCCTCTTTATTCACATCCAATTAACTCACTAATCGCTGTTGATTTCATCTCCAAAACTCCTCCGGAATTTACCCATTTCTTTCTAGTTACACTTTTACCTGTCTAGGTCTCATTACCACCTTCGCTAACATGCATTACCACAATAGTCTCCAAACTGGTCTTTCCTCCTCCAACCTATTCTCCATACTGTAGCCAGAGTGAGTGGCCTTTCTATATTAAAAATCTAGTCATGTTAATCCCTTTCTTAACATGGGATTGTTGTTCAATGCCTCTCAACTGCCTCAGGGTAGAGTCCAAAATCCTAAACATGGCTTAAAACCTCCTGTATGATCTAGCTCTGTCCTACTTCTCTATCTTCACCTCTCCTCTCTTCCCCTACATTCTAAAGTGCTAGTCACACTGAACTACTGCTTACAGTTCCCCAAGCATGCCAGCTCTGTCTAGACCCCAGGTCTCTGAACATACTGTATCCTCTGCCTAAAATGCCTGTCTCTCCCTTCCCTGTCACTAATGCTCTCCCTCCCCACCAGCTAAGTTTTATCATCCTTCACGTGTCAGTTTGTACATCACCTCCTCCAGAAAGCCTTCCCAGGTAGTCCTCCCAGGTCCAGGTTACATGGGTCTCCTCTCAGCACCCTATGCTTATTCCTTTAGTAGCACTTAAAAACTTTGAATTTTAACTGCCAGTTTATAGGTCTGTTGTCTTGACTGATCTGGGAGCTTCTCAAGGGCTGGGGCTATGCCTCATTCATCTCAACTAGCACAGTGCGTGGCCCAAAGAAAATACTCAATACGCCTGGTGAATGGGGTGGGGATTTACTGCAAAGGGGCATGAAGAAACTTTCTGTTTATATTTTAATTGGGACAGTAGTTACACAGGTGTACTTATTTGTCAAAACTCATCAAATTGTACTCTTAAAGTGTTTTCATTTTATTGTATGTATATTACACCTCAATAAAGTTGACTTTAAAAATACTGGGTGAATGATAGCATTTTCACAGTTGGAGTCAACACTATCCTTTTATTAAACAGGTCTCCCTTTCTCTTGCCCTCCACCATTCTGACAATCACTAAGCCCTGTTACAACTTCCTTCCAATGTCTATCAAATCGCATTCTTCCTCTAATTCCTCTGCTCTAATCCCAGCCCCATCCGCTCAGCTCTAAATGATTACACTATCTGCACTCTGCTTCCAGTCTCTCCCTGTTCCATCTGCCCCCGTTTTCCATTGAGGTAAAATCTTATAAAAATACTACTTTGTTAACATTGCATCTCTGCTCATCAGCCTTTAATAAATGCCAGGCAGTATGCTAAGTATGGCACATACACCTCAGTTACTTCATTAGCTCAATGAAATAGATGCTATCATCACGCCCATTTTATAGATGAGAAAATGGGAGCTCACAAAAGTTAAGTAGCTCAGTCTAAGAACACACTGTTGAGTAGGTGGTTAAACTGAGATTTGAAACCAGGTCAACATTAGTTCTTTCTCTCGAAGCAGTTCAAACCTTTTGTGTTTGTTTTAAACATATATATGTTTATTTATATACAAACATATACATGTTTTAACATATATAAACAGACAGGAAATGCAGCTAAATAAGTGAGCACAGATGGGTATAAATGGGAAGGTCTGATACAGGTAGGGAGTGATACCTTTGTGGACCAAAGTGGGAAATGAATAAAAGAATAAGCTGAATGAACAAGATGAGTAATAATTGGTCTGTGACCCTGTTCTATAGGTGAAGTGAGGGAAGAAGTATCTTTCTGGCTTTGTCACACCAATCCAGAACAACTTTCAAGGAAAGGCCAGGCAGTCTACAGCATGAGAAAATAATCCTTACCTATCTATGTATTTAAGGTTCTGAGAGTCTGTAAAACTGTAAAGATAAGTTTTGTAAGACCATATGAGCGGGCCACTTGAGAACACCCAGCATGGGAAGGGTTGATCTCTGGGCTGGGAGAGTTTTAAATAGGCACTTGCTCTAAAGCTGGAAGGAGGAACCTACATCCACACAGCAATTTCCATTATTCCTTTGGCTGAAGCTTTGCCTACCCAGCGCCTCCTGAGGCCTATCACCCACCATGCCTAAAATCACTCTAGTTTCTCACTGTATTATTCACCCAGAACTTGTAGTTGTCTGGGAGAAGAAAGGGACAGCAAACAAGGTGCTTGGACTAGGGGTCTGCAGCCCACTGCCTTGGGCACACCCTTACCCTCCAGTGCATATTTCATGTCTTGGGCAAAGAGTTGCCACATCACTTCTGCGCTGACTTTTCCCACATTCAACTCCTGAGGAAACCTGGATGATGGAAGAAGCCACAGTCAGAGAACATGGCAAGAGCCATTTGATTTGATTGCTTCCAAGGCTAACATGCCTAATTCTTGGAGGTCAGATCGAAGAGAGGAGAAGCCTAGGAAACAGGGCTACTAGGCTCAAACTGCAGAAAAGGGACCCAGGGGCCAGGGGTAGGACAAGTGGGCGCAGAGGATCCCCTCAGGCAAGGTGGCCCTAGGGGAGATGATGCCTAGAAGGCAGGGAATTGTGGCCAAGAGGAGAAGTGCTGAGGTTGGAAGACAGGCCCAGGCTAAATAAGCAGGAGGAGAAAGGGCAAGGAGGTGGGTATAAGAAGGCCCACTTTATTCATAGCAGACAGACACATACACACATGCTCTCTGGATCCCCTGGGACTCCTATGGCAGCCATTCCCAGAGGTCTCTCACTCAAGGGAGGCTGGCTCAGTCTGGGCAGGGCCCCCCATTATGTTTCCACACCTGTCTCCAGAAACAGTTACCCAGACAGATACAAGGGACAGAGGGACAGATGGACGAACAGGAGGAAGAGGTGGCACTGCAAACACATAGAGATAGGAAAGAAAGAGGCTGTTAGACAGATGGACAAACAAACCACTAAACAGATAGGGCCAAGTGAGGTGATACTTACTGGTTCAAAACGAGTGTGTAGGAATTCTTATCTTCCTCTATGATAGACACAACAAGCGTGATGAGTTTGGGCCAGAAATCCAGGTTCCTAATGCTGGGCCCTTGTTCCTCTGGAGGTAGCTCCTGATTCTTGTTCCCAAGGAGATGGTGATAGACAGTGAGAGTCAGAGTAGAACATGTAGAGTCTTCCTCTCTCTCTTCCCCACTCCATGCCCCTTCCTTGAGAATCAGGGACCCTTCCTCTCCTACAGCCTGTCTTCCACAAGACCACACCTGTTCTAGCAGAGGGGTGACCACGGGGAGGTCCTTGGACATGAAGAGTCTGTCCTTGAGAACTTCTCTCCCCAGCTCCAGGGCACTGTTCTGACAAGTTCGGTCAGGCATAAAGATGCCTGTACCCCTTCCTCCTTCTCCCAGTACGTATGGATATAGTGACTTCTTGGCTGAAGTACGCAGCCCTTCCAGTCTAAGTAGGTCTAGTTCCATGTGACCCCCACTGGAAGTCCTTCTCTTCTAGTGATGGCCCTCCTCTAATATCACCCCCTGCCCCACCACACACATGTACATCTCAACTCTGAAAAGCTCCTTCAAGTTCTGCAGGAGCTACGTAACAGACCTAGCATGCAGGTTGGCCCAGCCTTCAGTGAAGCAAAACTTCCCTTAACTTCCCTGAATGTTATTAGGGGGAAGAATTGCATCTAGAAAGTTATTTGTTTAGCTGGAAAAGAAAAGACCATGGAGAGCCAAGAATACTCAATGTGGAAAGGATAGTCTCTTCAATAAATGGTAATGGGAAAACTGGATATTCACAGGGAAAAGAATGAAATTGGACCCCTATCTCAAACCACCCACAAAAATTAACTCAAAATGGATTAAGGACTTAAATGTAAGACCTGAAACCATAAAACTCCTAGAAAAAAACATAGGGAAAAAGCTCATTGATATTGGTCTTGGCAATGATTTTTTGGATATGACAACAAAAGCAAAAATCAGTAAGTGGGACTACATCAAACTAAAAGGTTTCTACACAGCAAAAGAAACAATCAACAAAATAAAAAGACTACCTACAGAATGGTGGAAAATATTTGTAAACCATGTATCTGAAAAGGGGTTAATTTCCAAAATATTAATATATAAGGAACTCATACAACTCAATAGCAAAAAAAAAATCTGATTAAAAAATGGGCAGAGGACTTAGACATTTATCCAAAGGAAATATACAAATGCCCAACAAGTATATGGAGAGATGTTTAACATCACCAATCATCAGGGAAATGCAAATCAATACCCCAATGAGATAACATACCTGTTAGAATAGCTATTATCAAAAAGAGAAGAGAGGGACTTCTTTGGTGGCACAGTGGTTAAGAATCCTCCTGCCAATGCAGGGGACATGGATTTGAGCCCTGGTCCAGGAAGATCCCACGTGCCATGAAGCAACTAAGCCCGTGTGACACAACTACTGAGCCTGCACTCTAGAGCTCGTGAGCCACAACTACTGATCCCTCATAACACAACTACTGAAGCCTGCGCGCCTAGAGCCCATGCTCCACAACAAGAGAAGCCACTGCAATGAGAAGCCCACGCACCACAACGAAGAGCAGCCCCCACTTGCTGCAACTAGAGATAGCCCGCGTGCAGCAACGAAGACCCAACGCAGCCAAAGATAAATAAATAAATAAATAAATTTATTTTTTAAAAAAAGAAGAGATAAATGCTGGCGAGGATGTAGAGAAAAGGGATCCCTGGTGCACTGTTGGTGAGAATATAAGTTGGTATAGCTACTACCAAGAACACTATGGAGGTTCCTCAAAAACTTAAAAATATCACTACCATATGATCGAGCAATCCCACGTCTAGGTATATATCCAAAGGAAATGAAACCACTATCCTGAAGAGATGCCTGTACTCCCATGTTCATTGCTGCATTATTCACAATAGCCGAGACATGTAAATGACCTAAGTGTTCGTTGATAGAGGAATGGGTAAAGAAAATGTGGCACACAGATACAGTGAAATATTATTCAGTCATAAAAAAGAAGGAAATCCCGCCATTTGTGACAACACGGATGAACCTGAAGGGCATTATGCTAAGTGAAAAAGGTCAGACAGCAAAAGACATATACTATATGATCTCACTTATATGTGGAATCTGAAAACATCAGACTCATAGAAACAGAGAGGAGAAGGTTGTTGCCAGAGGCTGAGGGGGTGGAGGAAATGGGGAGATGTTGGTCAAAGGGTACAAACTTTCAATTACAAGATGAATTAAGTTCCAGGAATCACAGGTACAGCACGATGACTATAGATAACAATATATACTGTACTGTATACTTGAAAGATGCTATGAGAATAAAGTTTTAATGTTCTTACCATAACAGAAACAAAATGGTATTTATGTGAGTGAAGGATGTGTTAACTAACTTTATTGTGGTAGATGTTTCACAATATACACGTGTATCAAATCAACACATTGTATGCCTTAAACTTACACAATATTATATGACAATTATATCTCAATAAAGCTGGGAAAAAAGAAAGAAAAGGCCTTGGCTGGGAAGAAACAAAGGAATACAATGGTGGATGGCAAATCCCAGATAGGACAAGTAAAGGTCACCAGTGAAAGACTGGAATGGACATTATTTCCCACTGAGATAAGAGCAAAATTGGAATTGCCCAGGAGCACAGGAATAGGGCTTTTATGTAGGATGCCATATATCATCACAAATCTCCACAGTCCTTAATAAACCTGCATTACCAGGAAATTACTAGAAACCAGGACAGAATCCACATTTGGTTGATTCTGCCTCCTTAATATCACTGAAATACATCTTTTCCTTTTACTTGGCTCAGGCTCTTATCATTCAAGGATCTCCTAACTGGTCTTTGATCGTCAATCCAATCCTTCTACCACTCAGTTGTCAGTGATCTTTCTGGAAGGAATCTCATAGTGTTACTTGTCCACCCTTCAAAAAAGGTCCAGCTCCATAGCTTGAAATAAAGGTCCTTCTGAATACAGCCTCTCTCTCAACCTCACACCTAACCACTCCCTTCTGTTGCAGCCATCACCACACCACTACCACCAATTATTTGGTGCTTACTATATGCCAGGGACTCTGCTAAGAACTCTGCATGAATTATCTCATTTAATCCTCATAACAACTCCATTGGGTAGAAATTATTATCACCTTCATTTTACAGATGAGGAGACTGAAGGACAGTGAGGTTCCATGACTTGACCAAGGTCATGTAGCTATAAACAGCAGAACCAAGATTTGACCCCAGACAGCTGAACTCTAAAGCCTGACACTATAACTGGCATAATTAAATTGCTTATACTCCTTCGAATTAATAAACTCATTTACAATTCTGTGTCTCCAAACATTCCGTTTGCTCTATATGGTATCCCCCTCCTCCCCAGCCCCTTTCTTTAGCTAATTCATACTCATTGCTCAAAATTTATGTTGAGCTCTACCTTTTCTGAGAAGTATTCCCTGACACCCCTGGTCTGGTTAGATGCCTCTCTCTGGGCTCCCAGAGCACCCTCTGTGAACCTCTCATATAGATGTAACAAACAACTACAACTACAATAAAATATAGTAAAAATATAACAACAAAAACCAATAAATGTAGTAATTTGCCCCCACCTTCACCAAACAATGAGCTCCCCCAAAGCAGAAATGTGTCTTAATCATCTTTACATCCCTAGTGCTCGAACTGTTAAAAGAATGGATAGATGAATGAGCCAATGACTGAAGGTCAGTAGAGGGAAATAAAAGATACCAAGGGTTTACTTCAGTACAAAAAATGAATAATGAGAAAATGAGAGTGAGAGAAAGTAAAAAACAGTTAGCAAAATACAAAGGCTAAAGAAAGTCCCTGAATGGTTTGTAAGGTCTCTTTCAAAGTCTAGGTTCATCTCATGCTAGGGAATAGAGACCAAATATTCAGACAGACCGCTGCATACTTGAAAGATAAAAGCTGAGAACAGTGTCTTTCCCCTACCAGAGAGAATCCACAGATGGATGACAGAGCCTCAAGTGTGGCAAGCTAAACAAAGACCCCAGGAAAACCTCCCATGGACTTCAGAACCAGTGGGAGGTTTTACAGACCTAAAAAGGAGAAAGTTGTGGGACTTGCCTGGTAACGCAGTGGTTAAGAAGCCGCCTGCCAATGCAGAGGACACAGGTTCGAGCCCTGGTCTGGTAAGATCCCACATGCCACGGAGCAACAAAGCCCGTGTGCCACAACTACTGAGCCTGTGCTCTAGAGCCCGTGAGCCACAACTACTGAGCCTGAGCCACAACTACTGAGCCCGTGAGCCACAACTACTGAAGCCCGCATGCCTAGAGCCCATGCTCCACAACAAGAGAAGCCATCACAATGAGAAGCCCGCACACCACAACGAAGACCCAATGCAGCCAAAAACAAATAAAGGAGGAAGTTGTAAAGACAGTACCTGAACAAAAAGCAAATTTGACAATGCAAAGGGGGAGTATGAACAAGATTTTAGTCTTTACTAAGGTGCTCCTGAGAAGAATTACAAATTGGATGTCTTCACCAAAGGGTAAATGTCCCAGAGATTTAGGTTGTCCTCCCATCATTTGCTATCCAAATCCTACTGCCTTTCAAGGTCTATCTCAAATACCCTTGTTTTATGTAGCTTTTCCCAATATCTCATCAAGAGTGACTTCTTCCTCCTTCAAATTTATCTCTCTTTCAAGTCCCTTCTAACAGACTTCGGTTGGAGTTATACATATGCTTATGTGACTGTGAACTAACTGAAGGAGCACTATGCTTCCTCAGAGCTGGCCTAGAACAAACATTCAACACATATTTGTTGGACTGAAGGGAATCTACTCTACAAATGTGTGCTCAGCAAGACATTCCTAAAATATCAACTGTAACTGAGTAATTAGACCCAGAAGGAAGTCCTGGCTTTGAAATAAGACAAAAAAGGATACCACTGGAAGGATTTAGAAAAACATACAAAGTCACCAGGTACTGAGTTAAGATGCCAGCCTAAACCAGATGAAGTAGCTCAGCCTCCCAGAAGGGCAGGGTTAGCCTTGATAGTCAGCTAATGAGTATGTCTCAGAAGACCATGCAGTGCAGAGAAAAGTGGTCAGAGGGAAAAGTTAAACATCCACAAGCCAGTAGCTTAGATTTCAGGGGAAGGGAGCCTGGAACATAGAGGGGTTCACATGAGTCAGAATAAAATTAACCTTGGGGGAAACCAAAGACTCTGGGAAGGACTAAGAATTCACCTACTCACCCCCTGAACTGTGCTCAAATGTAGGTCACTTTTCTTCAATACCAAAGTAAAACTTATTGTTGCCACTTCTGTTCAACTCAGTTATGTCACATCTTGTCCAGTGATTCCTGTCCATCCACAAATGTCTCACGTGGTCTAGATGGTCCCCACTCCACAATTCACTCACTCTCTAGAATGTCAAGGACTTTATCCTGAGCTCCCTTCCACCATGACCACAGCAAAGGGAAGCTGAGGCTCCAAGAATGACTGACAGTTGGCCCCACCTGATCCCGAACCTCTTACCAGCTGGTACTGGCGGCTGTACAAGTCATGGCAGTTGTTGAAGATATACTCATATGTTGAATTCAAACAGGCTTTCACACAATCCTTTACCACCTGGCTGGCTCTTGGAGGGCTCTGCAGTTCTTGCACCTGCCAATTAATAAAAAACAATATGGGTCCAGGGTCCTGCTCACCTGAGTGGTCTCTCCTCCTAGAACTGCTCCCAAATTATTCCAGATTCCTTCATCCCTCTGTAGGTCCCTGGACCTTGCCCTGGGATGAAATTGTCAGGACAGCTGATGGGGAGAACTGCCTAGCCCAACCTCCTTGACCCATGGTCTTCTTAAAAGTAACTCAGGAACAGATACATGGAAATGTGGGCTTAAAGGTGATAAATCCTATAGCCTTTGACTATGCCCAGTGATTCTTATTCTCCATGTCCCTGTGGCCAGGTCCCCAGCCTAGCACTGCCCAGCCCAGTTCATCTCTTACCTTCATTCTGAAGAAAGTAATGCTGGTCAGCAAATCCACTGTGGACTTTAAGTCCTGAAGTCGCTCAGGGCTCCCAGCAGGGAAATTATTCTATTGCCAATCAAGCAAATGTAAGAAAGGAACAGAAGAATATGAAAGCCTTCCCTGCCAAAAGCAATGAAATCAGAAGCTTCCCTAAGTGCTACCCACTGGGATCTTCCCTAGTTGAGAGGAACAAAAAAGCTGTAAGACCACAGGTCTCCCTCTCTTTTCCACAGACACAGGCCCTTGCCAAAAGCAGGGGTTAATAATCCCCAGCCCAGAAAGCAACACATCCTACCCCCAACCCTACTTCTACTTCCCATGCAATGTGTGAGCATTTGCACAAATGAACATACACTCACACACACACACATTTTTCTTGGGTGAAGATTCTTACACCCAAACAGTGAGTTCTTCAAAAGTTACAATCTAACTGTATATCCTGGAATATAAGTGGAGCCATGCTACAGACCAGACTGGGATCCAAGACATGTACTTTCTGTAGAGTGGATCCCAGTTACTCCACCATTCTGGAGCCGGCAGATGGCAGAGCTCTGAGCAGAACTGCTTTTGGAGTGAGTTCCTTAGGATCTTTCCACCATGGCTCCCTTCATTCTCCTTGGCAGGAGTTTTAGGAGGAAGCTGCCAAAGAAAGCTTAGGGATGATGCTGTGCCACTCTCCATTTTAAGGTTGTTTTCTTAAACCTTCAAATGGCTACTTATATGCCAAATACAAGATATACAGTCAACTCTCCATTATTCGTGCAAATGGAGGGCACTGAAAGTGCAGATAATTAAAATCTCACTTCTTTTTGACTCTGAGATTGTTTTTATACTTACTTTTTAATGTGGATATATTGCCTGTTCTGGAAATTCACAACACTTTAAAGCAAGTAATGAAGTCATTCTAAGAAGGCCTAACTTAGAAAGAATGGAAAAACTGCCCATTTCCCCGTCCTGTCCTAGGCACCCACCCTCCTACTACATCTATTTCCTCCCTTCATTCTAGAAATGGACATGACATCTGCTACAAATTACTTGCCCAAGCCAAGATACTCTCTCTCCCCTTAGCCAGATTCTCACCCTCTCCTGGAAAATGAGGAGAATATAGAAAGATGCAATAAGGAAATATAATTATCTAATTTTTAAAGGGGTCTTTCTGGAAGAGATTATCCTTAGGAAACTCCTTGATGAATATGTCATCAGAGAGTTTGGTAGAGTGACATGAGTGGGGTTAGAAAGCCAACTATCTATAAAAAGCAGCCACACCTGCTACTATTTACACACTGCATGGTCCTTGGAGTTTGAAGAACCATAGGTGTCAGTGACGTTGGCCATATATGTGGATGTGATGACAAAGACCAATTTTCTTTGCCTTCCATCTTTATAGTCATGACTGGTCCACAGTCTCTCTAGACTGATCTTGATACTACCCTTTGTCCCACCCCACAGCCATGTCTTCACTCACCCTGTATGTAGAGAGGTCAATCCTCAGTGAGTTGTGCAGTTGGTCCAGTAGTTTTACAAATCTCTCTTTCTGAGGGTGATAAACAAATAATGAGGAACAGAAATAATCTATTTCCAAGCTCTCTAGAATGTAGCAAAAAGAGAACCATCTCTGGGTGAGAGGGAGACACTGAGCTGGGGACATACCCTGTCCCATATTTGCCCATGAGGAGAACAGCAAACCATGCAAAAGAGAAATGGGATAGGTATTTCCTGTTCCATCTCTTAGCACTTAAACTGGGGAATCTTCTCACACTGGCAAGAGGAAAGCAAGTCTCTGGGAGGGGAAACAGCTTTCTATACAAATCAAGAAGAGATGACCAGTGCATCTCCATCCCTTTGGGACTCTAGCTCATCTTAGTCAGATTAAAGGAAACTCTAAACACATTCTCCAACTTGTTCCTGTGTCTGTGGTGTCCTAACTTATCTTGGAATAGCTCTTAACAGTTAAACAGACACAGCCTAGCAGTGACGACGGGAGAGAGAAATAGTGATGCATCTGGAAGGTGATCAGGGAGACACAAGGGGATTTCTCTTTAAACCACATTCCATATCATTTCCCTTAGTTTATACTTTTGAAATGTTAAAATAAATAACAAATACTATTTAATAGCTTATTTTTATAGAAAAGGTATAATTAAACGTGGAATCATGTTCCTGTAAGCTGTTGGTGCAGCACTCCTAGAACTCACATATTGATAATATTATATATAGCATTAGATATTAGTTAAGTCAATACATAATGTGGAGAGACAGAATGGAACAGATATTTGACTGGCTTAATCAATGATACTAATTCATCTACAGAAAGACTATCAACAACATCAAAAAAGTGGTCAGTACCAAGAAAAAGGGCTCAGAGATCCAGTAGATTTGGGAGTATCAGTAATTTTATCCCTAAAGAGGTAATATTTGTGGTGAATCTGATATATACCATCCAGTTTACACTGAACTTATGTCAGGTGACATTATGAACAATGATTCAACTTCACAAGTACCTTAACAACAGGTAAGGGCATACCCTGGATCAGGAAAACTGTCCAGACACTAGAAAAGGGACAGGCTCAGGTATGCAACTGGTATTCTTGCTTAGACATCAGTCTCATATGAACTTAAGTGGTATGAATCCGTCACAGAGAGACTGAATAATATTAAGAAGGTTGCTTTGTGAACCTGCAGGACTGAGGAACATGGTGATTCAACCAAGCTGTTGGCCCAGAGAGGTTCTCCCTGAGCACAGGTAGTGCCACAGCCCACAAACCACAGTGGTGTTATTTCACCTTTTCTCACTTATCTACATCTGAGGAGAGTCTACTAGTATAGTCTAACTACCCATAAGGAAATAAGTTCATTATCCAGGTGGCAACTATCTGAATTTCAGGCATATCAGCTCTGCAGTACTGACTAAAAAATCAAACTTTGTTAACTGATAACAATCAGGTTACATGTTTTTACGTCACACTCACCCCAAAGTTGGAGGCTGCAAAACGATCAGACGCAGAGACATTGGTGGAGGCGGTTGTGTGGGCATAGTAGGCATTGATGTTGGCCAGTAAGGTGCTCATCACTGCTGGCACGCCAGGACACATGTACTTGGATGACAAACATGCAAAGTGCCTGAAAAACAGCACCTTCAGCCTCAAAGGCTCTTCAGGGTTTGCAGCAAAGGTCAAGTAATCAAAAGATCTCACTCATGTGTATGAAGCTTCCGATCACCTTGGCATACAAGGATTTTCATAATTTACTCACTCAAATATACATCAATGAACGTGTACTATGTGCCAGGCCTGGCACTAAGGGCCAGAATCCAAAGAGGTGACATTCTGGCAGAGAAAGCAGGTGTTAGAAAGTAAGTCAATAACCCAAGGCATGCTATGCAAAAATTCTGTGGACACACACAGGAAGATCATCTAAATTAGAATGGCTGGGGGCTAGAAGGGATTAGAAAAAGGCTTCCCAAAGAAGAGATGGTTGAAACAAGTCTTAAAGGATTAGTAAGAATCAATCAAATGCAGAAGCGTGCAGACAAAGGGAAACTGTATTGCAAAAACAAATATACTTATGGAGAGTCATTCATTTGGGAAACCTCACTCATGGCTACTGTTCAGGTGTTTGATAGAGGAATACTACGAAATGCAAGAGGAGAAGTAGACAGAGAACAGATAATAAAGGAGTTTATCCTAGATGCTATAGTAAGTTTTTAAACAAAGGCATACTGTGATCAGATTAGTCTTTCAGAAAGGTCACTTTGAAGGTAAAAATTAGAAACGAAAACTTGGAGAGAGATAAGACTAAGAGAGAAAGACCAATTGAAGAGTTACTGCAATCACTCAGAAAAGAAGCAATGAAGCACTAAATGGAACAGAGAAATGGTTAAGGGCACAGACTCTAGAGCCAGACTTTGGGTTTGAGTCTCAGCTCTAGCGCTCAGTGACCTTGGATAAATTACTTCAACTTCTTCATGCTTCAGTCTTTTTATCTATAAAATGGGAATGATAATGATATGGGGATTAAATGAGTTAACATTCATAAATTACTTAGACCAGTGCCTGGCACATAAGGAAATGGTACATAGGAGTTGTTGTTTTTGCTGTTATTATTATTATTACTGAGCTATAGCAATACTGATAGATTAAAAACATATTTAGGAGTAGAATCTAGAGGTTTTAGAGACTGATTGAATGGTGGTAGTATGAAAGAAATGTTTAGGCTGACTCCTAAATTTCTGTTTGGATAACTGTGTAATAAATTGTTCCATTTACTAAAATATGGAATATAGGAAGAACAGATTTGGTGGAGATAATGTTGACTTGGATTTTGGTCATGTTGAGTTTGCAGTGCCTATGAGAATAGCCAGAAAGCAAATGAAAATGGATCTGAAACACAGGAAAAGGTCTGGTCTGGAGAAAGAGATCTGGGAGTCCTAAGCTCAGAAGTAGTGACTAGGTCATAGGCTTGAATGAGCTCATCCAGGGAGAGTGAACAGAGTAAGAATGGCAGAGGGCCCATTCTCCAACCTCAATCCTTGACATGTTTCTTCCATCTAAACTAAACTTCTTGTAATTCTTTGAATAGTCTATGCTCTGTTGCATCTTAGCATCCCTGCACATGCCCTACCAGAAATACCCTTCCTCCTTTCCTGTATTTCAAGTGTCAACTCTTCAACAGCTTTCTTCAAAGCCCTCCCCTAAAATTTAGATGCTCTCATAATACATTGTGATTACTTCTACTATAGCACTTATTATATTATATTGTAATTGTTTGTTTACTGGTCTGTCTCTCCTGCTAGACTGAGTTCCCCAAGCACAGAGACCCCATCTTATTCATCTTTGTGTTCTCAGCATGTGGCACAACGTATGACACATAGAAGGAACTAAGTAGAAGTTTGTAGAATAAATGAAGCACAGCCAGGGCACTAGCTACCCTCTGCTTACCTAGTGCTGCTTCCTGTGCAGCTTCCTAGTGCTGCTTCTAATGGCAGCCTTTCCAATACACAGACTATACCTCTTCTCATAGTAGGTGGGAATTTCTTTTATAGGAGTCTTGGTCAACTGCAGGCACAGCTGCTTTCCCTACAGTTCAGTGCTTTTTCTGACTCCCAGGCCAGTTTATGAAAGCTTGTCTGTCACACACATATACCTGAGCACACATACCCTGTCTGCTCAGGCCTGTGATGTTTGGGCAAGTCTGTCCTTATATACCCTCCCATGCCCTTTTCTCTTTCTACCTGTGAACTCCGGGGTAGACAGACTAATACCTTCCCCCTGAGTTACTGACAAACACACTCCTTTTTTTTTTTTTTTTTTTTTTTGCGGTACGTGGGCCTCTCACTGTTGTGGCCTCTCCCGTTGCAGAGCACAGGCTCCGGACGTGCAGGCTCAGCGGCCATGGCTCACGGGCACAGCCGCTCCGCGGCATGTGGGATCTTCCCGGACCGGGGCACGAACCCACGTCCCCTGCATCGGCAGGCAGACTCTCAATCACTGTGCCACCAGGGAAACACAACACACTCCTTTTATACATATACCCTCTTTGCACAGATCCACCCTACCCAGCTCAGAGAGGAAAGCAATGAATCACTGCATACTACCCCACTGAAGACCTATCCACTCTGTCAGTGTACCTCCATTGTTAGCTACTCCAAAGGTTAGCAGCCATTTCCTAGAGCCCCAGGGGAGCCTTACGTCATAGCCTGATATATGGACTCGATGCCATAGCGCATGGCAAATTCATCCACAATTTCTTGGGCAGTCTCATCAAAGTACACCTTCCATGCATCGTCTCCTCGAGCCTCAGGGATGTGGACTCCTCCACTGCCCTGAATGTCTGTGAGGTAATGGAAGAGGTTCTGTAGAAGACAGAGTAAAATATATATTGATATTAAAGAGTTAAATATATGTTGGAGAAAAAAAAAACCTGCTGGTAAAGACCAGGGGAATGTGAATAGGATTCTATAGAAATTCTGTCCTTCAAGTCATTGCTCGTAACTCCTGTGGCCCCAGTAGGCTGTTCTCACATTAGTGAAAGAGAACTGAGGCTGGGACTGTTATATGGGCTGTCCAGGGTAGCACAGTGTGCCAAGAACAAAATAAAAATAGGCTGCAGATCTTCAACCATCTAGCAATCCTACTTATTGTCAAAGGCCCCTCCCAGCACTGCTTTCTGGCATTCCATCTACCAAGAGCTGGCTCACCTCATGGAGACACGTATACTGCACATGATACGGGGCTACCTTCTCCTCCCCCTTGATCTCCACATTGATTTGTAGTCGGATAGCCCCTGAGACGGCTGATTTGTCTGTCCTCTTCTCTAGGAAGGAAAGAAGACTGGAGATTGACACCAATGCAACTGCAGACAGCATAGACAGCCCCCAACCTGGCTTAACCCAAGGAAAAGGAGGCACTGACCCAAGTGTTCACCTAATAGGTGAATTAATTTCAGTGACCATATAGTCCACAAATACCCCAGAACTGGCTGGGTGGGAGAAAAGAAGTGCCCAAGGGACTAAAGGCATTAGCGCTGAGTATGAAGATAAAAAGACCTTCTGAAATCTGGAAACTGTCCAGCCAGAGTGAGTTCCAGACACCCCCACTCCTCTGTCCCCCATCTCTATGCACGGTCGGTTCTCTGCGGAGAAGGCAAGGCTCTGTATAGAGGTGTGCTTTGGGGACTGAGTGGTGGTTTTGGTAGATAGGAGTTTCCCCAGGTTCCCCATTCATGCTCTTCCTTTCCAGAAACTTTCTCTGGTCCTGCTTCCTCACCCAAGTTGTACCAGACGTCCATCTCGCCACTCAGTGTTCGAACCTCAATGATGGTTTGGCCAAGGAAATCATCAGACTCTCGCTTTAGCCGCTGCTTTACTCTTGACTTGATGTCATCATCCTCATCCCACACACGTACCTTAATGCGGTCAGAAGAATTGTGGCACTCACTGTGAAAGAATTAGGAAGGCTCTGTTACGAAGAGACCCAGAAGCCCCTACTCTTATTACTTCCAATTCCCTCCCAAAGCTCTATCAGCTGCACTTGAGGCCCTGCAGAGGAAGAGAAGGAGTCAAAGAACAGTGGTACTCAAGTCCCAAGTGAGTCAGGCTATCCCAGCAAATGGCTCTTCATTCCTTAGCTTGGGTAGCTTTCTACATACCATTATCCAGTCCTTATTGCCCTGGGACAAAAGCGAGGAGGGGAGGAGTAATTAGGGACAATTCTGATTTCCTATCAGCTAGCTGTACCAACAAAACCAACAGAAAACAGCCAGACAGATGCCGCAGAGCCCTAGGAAGCAGCTGCTAGTTGCCTCCCCAGAATCCTATATGAAGTCCATAAAGGTGTTAAATGTTCATGGTAAGTCCATCTGGTCATATATGCTTTAGCTTTCTACCTAACACCCCCATCTATCTAAGAATGTGCTTGGTGAATTTCTATCATTCTTTAATATCCACTTGAATTATCATTTCCTCCATGGTGTTTGCTTTGGAGGAGGTAGTTTGCCCAGGTTCCTCCCTCACTCTCTTCTTCCCCAGCAGTTGCTTTCTGGATCCCTGTTGCCTTATCCAAAAGTTGTACTTGGCAGAATCTGCTGCTCCTTACCCTATGTTCTCATAATAGCTTTGCACATTCCATTAAAATATTATGGTATAGCTACTGGTCTTCTGAAAAATAATAGACAAATCATCAATCAGCCTCTTGAAGCCAGGGATGTCTTATACATTTTTCGATACACAACATCATGTATAGTGTCTTATACAGAATACAAATTGCTTGCTAAATGATAAAAGTGGGCAAAATTGACTATAGAGCCAATTCATTTAGAATTAATCATAGGTAATATTCAAGCAGGAACCATTCAGTTTCTTGAAAAACAAGTGCTCCCCCCAGTAACTATTGTCTCTGGATTAGAGACTGATTTTATAGGCCCCAATCCCCTTCCCCAATCCCCTTCCAAGGAGCCAACGGAAAAAGGTCTCTACATAAGCTGCCTGCTTGGCTGATTCAAATTCCTGGTCCTGGGCTTCCCTGGTGGCGCAGTGGTTGAGAGTCCGCCTGCCGATGCAGGGGACACGGGTTTGTGCCCCGGTCCAGGAAGATCCCACATGCCGCTGAGCGGCTAGGCCAGTGAGCCATGGCCGCTAAGCCTGCGCGTCCGGAGCCTGTGCTCCGCAACGGGAGAGGCCACAACAGTGAGAGGCCCGTGTACCGCAACCCCCCCCCCCTCAAAACCCCACAAAGTCCTGGTCCTAGGCATTAGGGGGTGTGACAAAGCATCTGGATTCACCAGACCTTAGTCCAAGTCCTCGGCTAGAGCTTGCCATTTTTCAACAACCATCCCTCATTGTCATATGAAATAGTCTATAAAAAAGTGAGATAATGAATAAAGTAGTAGGAAGTGGAAGCTGAGGCAGAAAGAAAAGCAGGGCCCTTAAGGAAAATGGAAAATTCTCCAAATCCCAGGTTTCCATCTTCAAGCCAGAATTATCCAGTTGTAGGACAAAGATGTTCCCTTCCCACTTCCTAGAAGAGCCTAACCCTTCCTAGGCAGGATGGCAGGGTTGGAAGATACACAGTTGGGTGGGCAGTCCCTGGTTCTGTCACTCAGCAGTAGTGCAATAAAATCTTTCTAGCACTAGAAAAAGCAGTATGTGATGCCCAAAGCCCCCTTTAATAGCCCTAGTTAAGACAGGGCTTGGGTACAGTAACCCTGATACAATAGTCTATGAGAAGAAACCCAGAGAAAGAATAGCTGCTACCCAATTGAAGCATGTGAGAAATGGGTTTTCTCCACTGCCTCTGACCCATCTCTCTTAGAGCCCAAGCCCAGAACAATGAGATTTAATGCTGCTCCCAAAACATACACAGTCCCAGGTAAGACAAAGCCCACTATGACTTACAAATGGAACTTCTCCTCCCAGACAGGATTCAGGTTCCCAAAAATGGTCTTGGTACGCTTCTTGGTTTTGCCCACTTGCACAGTCACATAAGGGTCACTGGATCCTGTCTTGTCCTTGGCTTGTAGGCCCTGGGCACACACCACTGCAACCCAAATGCACATAGAAGGAGGCTTCAGAGTACACTCCAGAAGTCATAAGCCCTCCAAAGTACGACTCATATTTCCCATCTTAGAGCAGCCTCTATCTGCTCCTTGCACAGGAGCAGATTTTCTCACTCCTCCACATCTATCCTTAGCCCTAAGCCATGAGCCTTTCCCTCAAAGCCTAGCCCAAGAATCCTACCTCCCCACTGGAGCCCTAACTGACCACTTACCCCTACACTTACCCCAACAGGTCCTTATCTGTTCTGATACATGCTTGCTTCAGCCATATCCACCCAGTTAGTAAATCACTGGTTAACTATTCACTAATCTCCTGCCTGTCCCCTTACCCCCACCCTCCCTGCTCTTATAATATCAAACTGTTAACCAAGTCTATAACATCAGACTGTTACCAAATCCTGGTATTATCATTCGTATTGTTTGCAGGTGCCAGTCTTGCCTCTCCCAGCACCCCCTGGCATCAGAGTCTAGGAGAGGAGCAGTGATGAATAATGAGGCCCTCCCTCTTCCTTCATTCTGTGTTCCTTCTCCCCAGCCCCTACTCCCTCACACTCAGGATGCTTCTTCCCCAGGCTCCTCCCCATAGCCAAGGCCCTCCTGTCCTCTCAAACTCTGGCCTGCTCACCAGTTATGGTAATCTTGGCCGACCATTTGGAGGTGCCATCCAGCACACTCTGCTTCACTGTTTTCATCTGTTGCACATGGGCAACTTTGCTCACATTGAAGACATCCCGGATAACTTCAAAGATCTCCGGCTTATTCCGCTCTCGGATCTTCATGCGGTCCTTCATGGCCATGATAATGTTCTGTGTCCTGTCCTCCGCTCCATGTTTAGAGCTCTTTTCTGCAGCCCCTGAAGAATGGCCAGAGACAGAAAGTAGGGTAACCAACAGGCCACCTACCAGACCAAGGATCAGGCTGAAGAATGGGGCCTGGGAGAGGTCACTGAGCCGTGGGAAAAGCTTAGGAAGACACTGGTATGGCTCTGGGAAAAGTTGATCTCTGTGGGGCCTGCTAGAGTTTAATGCCTAGCTAGTGGAGTTTAAAATGCAACTCAAAGAGTAGCAAAAAGTTGATCATCGTTATGGGGGTGTATTATTCTATTCTCTCTATTTAGATATATGTTGAGTTTTTCATCAAAAAAGAAAAACAAAATATGTAGCTCAGTCTGCACTTGGATTTGTCTTTCTTCCATCTGCATGCTTGTTGAGAGATACCCTCCAAGTCTAAGGCCAAAATATCAAAATGGGTATCCCAGTTATCAAGGAGGGGTTGTGGATGGGCACAACAACTCCACCAATCTCATCCGAATGCCAAGGCACGATACAGATCTCAGAATTCGTCACAGCACATAGCTGGGTTCTGCCCCATAGCTCCAGTGTCTTTAATCTCAGAAAATAGTGTGGTATGGTGAGAAAAGTATGGCCTTTGGTATCAGACAGACTTGAGTTCAAATCCTAACTCCACTACTCCCTGCTGGGTAAGTAGGTTTCTTCTAAGAGAAGAAAATGTCACTTATCTCTCAGGATTTGTAATAAGCATTATATTAGATAGCATATATAAAGCATCTAGCCCAGTGCCTGCCATCTAGCACTGGGCTAGATGCTTTATTTATTGAGTAATAAACAGTCCCTATTATTGTTACCATCATTATTATCCTGGCAAGGCCAAGGGTCTTTTTCACCAGCCATGACCCCAGCCAGCTCATCTCAAAGGTCAGTAAGCTTCCTCTGCTGTGCTAAGGATTATGGCAGAACAAAGACTCTTCCAGTGTATTTCACCAACCAGGCTTCTCAGGGCAGAGGACCCATCCTTCCTTTATTGATCCTGTAGACTGGCTCTTAACCTCTCTCCAGTCTCCAAAGTCTTAGGCCTTAACTACAAAACTTGGAGCAAAGGACAAAGGTCAACATCTGCATCCTAACCCTGGGAGAATGGAAAGCAGGTTTTCTGTCCAGTGAAGCCTACAGAAGGGCACTTAATTCCACTCTGTGCTTCACAGAAGCCTTAGTCAGAAGATATTTTCTGATAAATGAAAAATGACCTGGGCTGCATCCTACTCTTGCCATTTAGCATATCCCATGCAATGCTATTTACCTGGACTGGGACCTCTAAAAGGCTCTTAAAGGGAAGATGGACACCCTGGCTACAGAGCACCATTTCAGAGGCTTCCAGCAAGCAGCCTATGCAGCCAGTTGCTAGTTCTTGCAATTAAAGCAGGGGTCTGCTGGCACCTGTGCTTGTCGCCCCTCATGATGGATTTGGGCAAAGTCATCACCAGCACCCACTTGCACAGCCTGCTATGTTCTGCCTGTCTCTTCATGTCTACTATAGCCATGCCACTGGCACCAATCTAGTGTTCTTCAAAGAAAGACATTTTAAGTCAACAATTCCTTGAGGCTTCTTCCTGGGCCCCTTTTATGCCACATATCTTTCCTTGGGACAATGAACTGCTTGTGAGTCTAAAGGCAACCTTCCTGTCTCCTACCACAATCCTTGAAGTTTTCATTGCTATGGCTTGGCTCTGAGTAACACCTGAAGACCTGGAGGGGCAAGAAAATACTTTTCCACATCCCATATCCCCTACCCCTGCTCTTCCTGGGGTCTAGCTATAGCAGTGCAAGCCCAGCAGGAGTGGAGCAAGGAGATAAGAACTTAGAGTGCTACCACCTCCTGTGACAGAGAATTGTTGCTTTTCCTGCTCCTGTTTTCCCCATTCTATGATGGCAGCACAAGTCACATATTTAGCAAGGGCCATGGGAGTCTGGCACATTCTCCATCTGGATCTCTGCCTAATCCATTTGAATCTTCTGTTCTTGGCACTGTTGTCTAAATGCTCCAACTATAATCAAGGAATAAATTTCAGCTTCCCTGAGTCCTAGGGTCTAGACCTCAGGAGGTTCCTCTATGAGGCCTAGAACCTCACAGAACTCTCTCTTCTCATTAGTTTTAAACATGCTCTAGTCATTTGGGCAATACGGCCACCATAGTGTGTACAATACTCAAGCATAGCCTCTGGGATCATCTGAATCCTAGAAGGGATTTTTATCTCCATCAGGGACCACAGAAAGCTCAACGGATTTTTCCTAAAGGTGCTTAAGAGAGTGCTACAAGACCTGTTATTTGGAATGGCAATGTCTCTTGAATTAGGACCCTACTTTCTCTAAAAAGGAAAGAACTTCAGAATCAGGTAGAATAGAGGGATGATGTCCCGGCCACCCTAGCTCTTTGTTGCCAGACTATTTTGGTGAGGCCCTGCTGCCCATGTTTCCCACCCATCACCCCACAGGGAGACTCACGCTGCAGGCAGTCGGCATTGAGCAGGTCCTGGCACTTCTCGTGACACTTGACTCCACACTCGCTGCAGCGCATACCCTGCCGGGCAATGCCCCAGAGCAGGCCTTCACACTCATAGCAGTAGGTTGGGGTAGTGGCCGTCCAGACCTCAAAGTTGTGGGGTGTGGTGCACGAGATGGGATAGATTAAGGCCTGCAGGGTTTTCTTATACACATGGGATTTCTGAAAGACACATATCCCATCACCCACAAGCAACTTCAGTTCTCTGCTGGGAGATACCAGGACTAAGACCCTTGCAGGGCTCTCAAGACCCCGGTTTCTCCTCCTGCAATTGAGGAGATGCTTTAGCTTGGCCCAGCCCACAGCCCAGCCTGGCAGGAAGAAGCCCTCCACATCATGTGCTCCTGGTCGTCCAAGATAGGTCTGACCTGAATGCTGGGCCTGAGCCTTGTCCCAGTATTCAGGCTTTTTTAGAGAAACAAAGGGAACTAGGCTTACCATAAAACCCTGACATTGGTGGTCACATACTCCAACGTGAGATTAAGGTTTACTCCTGGTCTGGACCCTTGCCTCGGGGAGCAGTGTAGAAAACTTGATGCTATCTGTTTCATTAACAGAGTGTGCCCAACACTTCTGAATTCCCGGTAAGTTTGGCTACAGAGATGTTCACTGGACCATAGGCCAGTGGACTCTTGAAAGCCCGTGGGTCACTTACCAGCTCTTCATCCTTGAGAGAGGTGCGTGTAGCCATTGCAGAAGTAATTCCTGCCTTCCGGGACTGGACCAATGACTGTGAGAGAAGACTTGCTGTCAGCCCTGGCTACTACCAAGGGCTAGGCAAAGCCCTGGGGAGGGAGTTTCAGTGACCAAAGCTATTTGATGATAACTCACTATGTTCTCTCTATTTTTACTGTCATTCACAGGGGATTGCCATGGATAATAGGTAATAAGAACCTGAGGTTAATATCCAAATCCAAGGCCCTAAGGGACTGTTCTAACAATGACAGAACAGCACTTCTCTCAGGGTACCTATCATCCAAAGAGTTTTTAGGTATCTGACCCCACAGAAACTCCTTGTTTAAAGGAAGGCAAAGGAAAATGAAAAGATTAGAATTACAGTCCGAAACAGGTCATGAAGAATAGGATAGACACACAACTCTGACAGAGTCACAGTCAAGAACCATCACTAGGAACTATGATTCTATACTATATCCTCTATTCTCTGGTACCACCCGCTGCCCACACAACCCCAGGAAGCTGTGGAGGCCAAAAGCCCAAATGAGCAGGGCACTTGAGAGTGAAAGGGGCAATGTAGCCTCATTGAAATCAAGCAGGGTAGGGGGTTAAATGTGACAGCTATGATGTCCTGCTAGCCAGGCTCTTATACAGAGAGGCCCATGAATCTGCCAAGCCCAAGCTTCAGGGACAGCCCCTGGAGAGGCACATAGTTTCCCTAAAGCAGGGGACACTAGGCAGACAGAAGTCACTGTATCAGCCTAAGCGGGCAGAACAGTTGGGGTGTGCCCAGGTGCTTGGGATATGGACTCTTATAAAGCATGGAAAGGGGCTCTGGAGACACTTACCATAGCCTGTGCAGAGGAGAGCAGAGAAAGGAACAACATGATGTTAAAGCCCCACAAGGGCATGAAAGCTTTCAGAGACAACTGAGAGGTTTCTTCCCTATAGTCCAAAGTAGGAAACATGTCCCAACCCCCTCTGCCTCTATCAACTAAAAACTGTCTTCAACCCAGACAGCTGACCAGGGCCCAAGGCCTAGAAGGCGAGTTATGCCGTAATGCGAAATATGGGCAAGGTTAAAAGACAGAGGAGGGGAAACAAGAAGTGAATGAGATACTGCTATCCAATCAGTTAAACAAAAAACAGCTGGTGAGCAAGGCGGGCGAAGACGAGAAAAAGTAGGAAGAAAAGAAAGGAAGAAGAGAAAAAAGAGGAGATGAAAGACTATGAAAGATGTAATAAAGAAGAGATGACATCCGAATTTATCTTCATCCAACCAGCTTGATGAAGAGTTGGTGGGAAAAAAGGTGCATTAGAAAGGAAGAAAAAGGGAAAGATATACAAATAGCAGGGGGAAGAAGAAGGAAAGAAAGAAATGATGAAGAGAAAATGGCAGAGGATACTTCTACTCAGTCAGTTAAGTAGGGAGAAACTGGTGGAGAAAAAAGAGCACAGTATGGAGGAAAAATCAAAAAAGGAGTGGATAGAAAAACCAAGATAGACTGAATAGGGAGAAAAATAGAAGAAAATAGGAGTAGAAAACGGTAATAAGAGAAAGGGTTCAAGTCTTACTGAACATCTGGCTCTGGGACTCTGAGATGACCTGGGTACCACTCTACCCCCCACCACTCACTAAACTACAGAAAATTCCTTGAGCTGCTTCTGCCCTAGGAGGTATGAGCCCAGATAGGAGCTTCTGGTCATGCTGGAGGTCTGAGATCAGCTTTAACTCCTAAGCCTGTTTCAATTCAATTCCACAAATTGTTATCACTACCTCTGAATGCTAGACACAAGGGTACAGAGATAGTCTAGAAAACCTATGCCTTGGGAGACTTCACTTGACCTCCAAGAAGGAGTCACATTTGTCATGCCCATCACACACGAATCTCAATTATCTAGGTCAGGACCAGAGGAAGTTTCCATTACAGGTCATCAGAGAAGGCTATAGAGATACCTAGAGGAGATGGATAACTAGAAGATGACCCTGGAGCCCAGCTTTGAGGGTCCAAGCTATAAATGTTCTAGTAGGAGCTTCAGCTAATGAAGAACCTGGGGCTCTGACAAGGGAGTGAGGTAATGTAAGGTCCTACTGAAGCCATCACTAGGTCTCAGTAAAGCTTTAAATGATTGATCATCAGACTAATACTTGTCACTAAAGGCCCCACTTCCAGTCCTGAAAGCTGGCCAAGTCCCAGTGGGGGATATCCCAAGGCTACAGCCTAAGCCTTCACAAGAGTCCTTACTCACCAGATCGCTGACAAGTGGCAGTGGCTTCTTTCTGCGTAGATCTGGCATGCTGTCAATGCCATAGAGCCCTCCAGCTGGCCTGAGGAGAGAAGAAAAGATATCAGTACCTTTAGTCTTACCTTGAGTTACTGGCAGGTTCAATGTTCCATCCTCCTTGCTCATCTTCTCCTCAGAGGAAGATGAACTGACCTCCACCGTGTGCCTTTAAGAGGGGTAAGGAGGACAGAAAGTGAGTGAAATAAAGCCATGGGATGACAAACAATGGAACCTGCTCTCAGTGTCTCCTTCTGAGGTTTTAGCCAAGGATTGAGAGCTCTTTTATCCCACTGTGCCAGTCCAAGGCTCCTTTGTTTATGTGAAGGCCCTTGTGCTCCATAAAGCAAGGTGGGAATTGGTGGTTAATATAGCTCCTCCTTACACTCAGGCCAGACTAAAGATAAGTCTTTCCTGATCTGCGCTAGAACAGAGCCCACAGGAATAGCTCTACAGAAGAGCTGCTGCCTAGGTGAGCAAGACTGACAAACAATAACATGTAGAAGGAGACCTTCTCCAACCTGAGTGAAAGAGTCACCAGTTCTGTCTATCCAAGCCTCCTGAAGAAAAAGGGTCTCCACGGAAAGAGGAGCCTGCATGATCAAATGGAGGCAGGGGAAGCGGATGAGAGACTTACAAAAGATCATTTGGGGGAAAAAAGACCATTTAAGAAGGAAACAGCAAAGTGACTCAGAGTCTGGCCTAGCCCTATGGTCACATCAACAGGGACCAGGAAAAAATTACAGCTGGAGAAACCTGAGATTTCTAAAACTTTTATACCTTTTCTATACTTACTAATTTTGTTGTTGTTTGTCTGTTCCTCCATAACAATATGCAATAAAAATACAGAGAATTTCCCCAAAAGAACACCCTTCTCACCTTGAGATAACCTGGATTTCATCCCCAACTCTTCTACTAGTTCACTACATGTCCTCTGCCAAACTTCCTTCCTCTCTTTGGGTCCTGGTGTCACTTCCATAAAATGAGGGGGATGAACTATAAAACCTCTCTGACCTTTTGGAAGCTATTCTGAGCTTCAATTAAAATAACTCATGTACTTGGGGTTTTTTTATTTTTTTATTTTTAAATAAATGTATTTATTTATTTTTGGCTGCGTTGGGTCTTTGTTTCTGTGCGAGGGCTTTCTCCAGTTGTGGCGAGCGGAGGCCACTCTTCATCACGGTGCGCGGGCCTCTCACTGTCACGGCCTCTCCCGTTATGGAGCACAGGCTCCAGACGCGCAGGCTCAGTAGTTGTGGCTCACGGGCTTAGTTGCTCCGCGGCATGTGGGATCTTCCCAGACCAGGGCTCGAACCCGTGTCCCCTGCATTGGCAGGTGGATTCTTAACCACTGCGCCACCAGGGAAGCCCCATGTACTTGGTTTTAATGAAAGCAGCGAGGTGGGGAAAGCAGGGTGGCTGGGTTGCACACCACAGCTGGTCTGAGAAGAGAAATGTCACGGAAGAGTAAGTGTGTACTGCCAGATATATAGGCCAAAAATGGAGCCACAAATTGAGTCAAGGCCAGGAATTGGAACAGGCAACCCGACATGCTGATTTCTAATAATCTAGCTTCCTGAATACAGGCAGTGAACTTTGTTCTCAATGAGACTACCACACCAACGGTAGATCGAAAGTTGTGACAACTTCCAAGGACTAAGCTGAAGGAAGGGAAAGAAGACAACAGGGAGGCGTTTAGAAAATCACTGCATGGCTCCATTTAAAAATAGCCTGGATATGTTCCACTGGCATGTATGGATTTGAAAATCATTTGAAGAAAAAAGCTAAAGCCCTGAAGAAGGGCTGTTGAAGAAGCAACGGGCGCCACAAGTTTTTGGCTAATTCTGAAAACTATAAAATGCACTCCTTAAGCCGAGAAGTTTTTTTTTGCAACACAAGTGAGCTTTTGACAAAAGAAGGGTGGCTCTTTCACATGTTTAGCTCTTGCTATAAAAAAGACAAATCACAAGGAAAAGGAGCATTTAAAAATACAGTAGAGAACTTTATGATCTAATCTTTTCTCTTCCCTGGTGACAAGGAAGAGGAGGCAGCCACTGAGCATTTCTATGTCCGAAGGCCTGTGTGGGACAAGGAGGGAAGGCAGGTTCTCACGCTCCTGAGGAGTGTATGTGGCGGTGTGGGTGGCGCAGGCGCTTGAACGCTCTTCTCTCCCAAGCACAGTCAGTGAGTTACAGGCAGCAGTCGAGCAGTTTGAAACGCCTCTCTGGTGCAATCACATGGGTCTGAAACTCCCAGACAGACAGAACACACAGAGCTCCTACGGGACGCTACTTACATCTTCACTACAGTGGAATGGAATAAGTAGATGACTCACAACAGCTGAAGATAGATGGAGCCCAGGGAGTAATCTAATCAGCAACACTATCAACAGTGGGATAGAAGGAAACTGTCTCTAAACGCAGATGTGTTTCTAGTTTCCTCATTCCCATACATAAAGAGTATATCACCACTATGATGCAATATATCAGAAATTCCAGAGGTAAGGATAGGGGAGCCCCAAAGTTCCCTCCCCTGCAAAGCTCTCTCTTCTGTCTCTGAGGAATCAGTCTGCGGACTTCTGTCTTCTGCCCCAGAGAACCAAGCAATCTCTACAGTGGAATCTCTTCCTTCCCCAGAATCCAGCTGATGAAGCTGTTTCTCCTGCTTCCCAGGGGAAAAACTAGAAGCAGCATAACAGACTGCATAAGATCCACAGAAACCTTGTGGTACAACACTTACCCTTCTGGGAGCCACTGGGGCAAAGAGGTATCACCATCATCTGCAATCTTTGAAGAGAGAGAGAGGAAAAAAAGTTAGATCCTGGGAGAGATGGGAGATTGCCATATTTCTTTGGTCAAGCAGTGAGCAATAAAGTAGGAAGCTCAGAGCAGTGTAGGTCACATACACCACGTGGTGACATAACCAGCCTGATGTGTAAGCCAATTCCATGATCAGCCAGGGCAACAAGCAGGCTGCTGAAATGAGTGGTACTTCACCTCCCTTCTCCCCAGTGAATAGGGAGGATATAAGGCCAAGCTCACAGAGATCCCAGGACTAAGGTCCACTGGGAATGTGAGAGCTGCCAGAACTTTCAGCCCCTCACACAACCCACTGGTATATATAATAGTAAGTCAAAGCCAGGAGAAGGGTCCATGCAGGCTTCCACGCCTCACTAAAGCAAAAGGACAATTTCACATGGAGGCCAGTCTTCTTCCAGCTATATTCCTAAGTTCTGTTGGCTGCCCCAGCGTCAGACCTGGTCTTTCTGGATTCCTATCTCATCTTGTGATTTGACTTGGCCTAGGTTCCTTGAAGCTCTAACTCACTGACACTGAGTACAGTCTACATTTGATAAGCTCTATTTAACAAGAGAACCCAGGACAGATTAGATACTCGGATTATCACTCTGTTGAATTTTATGAGCTCTACAAGAAGTTGAAAATTGAGGCACCAAATAACTCAAGGAAGGAACAGTTAGAAAACACGTTTTAAAGGCTTCTGTAAAGAGACCCAAAGCAAATCCTTCAAGCAGTGTACAGAGAGAGTTCCAAAGTGCCAGGGCTCTCCAGAGAACCAATGGTCCATGCTGTTTAGGCTCAACAGACCTAGAGCTAGCGGGTCTGGGGCTTCCCACCCCTCCTTGTACCCCTCCACTCCCAACAACTTCCCTGCCTCCTGAGACCTGGGTCCAGCTAACTATCCTGAGCAAATGAGCTCCAGAACAAGGGAGGCAGAAGTAAGCTGTTAATCTCTGGACAGGGGCGAAGTTTTGGGAGGGCTAAAGATGGGAGAAGTTACAGACAAAATGAGGCGAGAGTACAAAAAGGAGAGGTAGGAAAGGTTAATGAGTGATGTACAAGTGGGTAAGAATGACGCTGGATCAGCATCAGGCTTCAGATGAACTTCGGATTTAAGACCCTTTTCAGTAAGACCCTTCTCAGGTCGCCTGTACTCTAATCAAGCCTATCTGTTTACTGCCTATAGCCCTTCATGACCACATTTCGCTGCTTCTGCCTGCTGCCCTGGTTCTATGAGTGGGATGATGTGGTAGAGGGAGGGCCAGGCCCAAAAGGCAGCCAGAAGTGGTTGAATCAAGTCTCCTAAGCTTCTTGTGAGGGGTAGCCCATCCCTAAATCCCCAGATCCTACCAACCAGAACTTATCCTCCCTTTGGAAACAGTCACCACACTGAGCAGATCTTTATTTCCTACCTAGAATTAGATGTTTGCCAGAAACCATTGGGCTTAAGGAAACAAAGTCACAAAAAGCCTTTGGCAGCCAGAGTTCACAGGCTCAGATCATACACATTTCCTGTGCTTAGAGGGGACAATGGGTCTGCAGAAGCCTGCAGACACAGCATAGAGCATGCACACGCAGGGCACAGAAGGAGGGCTGGGGGAATGAGAGGAGGTCTAGACAAAGTGCCTATAGGAGGTACATTCATAGACACCACTTGCACCTGAGGAAACATAGGTGAGCACAGATCCTGCACACAGAGCTACAGAACATGTGCACACACCCATCTGGGGGAGGATTCAGTATTCACTAGGGCCCGAATCACTGGCAAAAGAAACCCTTACTGTCTTCAGGAACCAGTGCTTGGAGGCACAGAGCGTTAGTATACCATGCATTCACATGGCATGGGGAAACCACATCACAGGTCTACAGAAGCTTGTGCTCACAGAGAGGCTAGGAAGCCTGCTCAGAAGCACACATTTCGGCCCCAGGCAAGAGGTACAAAAAGCCTACAGAAGCTCCTGCTCTCAAATACAAAATGTGAATGCATGCTGGGCTCAGCAAGGGTTTACAGCGTATGCCAATCTGCAGCAATAAGTAGAAAATGGACACACACTGTGCAAAGTAGGAAAAGAGGAAGGCAATCAGTATCTGGGGGAGTCAAACTGAGCACAAGTATAAGCACACACATGCTACATTGAATGTGCACCATGCCGGCACATACATTCTCACACTGCTCCAGGGATGTCTGCAGGAGCACACACAAGCATGGAGCATGCACACAAACTGCTTTCAGGAAAAACAGACTAGCTGCATGAGCCAAAGCTCACGAGGCACAGATCATAAGCACACATGCGTACACACACACACACACACACACACACACACACACACACTGTGCTCAGGAGAGAGAGGAGAGAATTGACAACAAAAAGGGCCCTCAAGGGCCAGAGCACAACCTGAAGGGCTCCTCGCTTTCCTTCTGCAAGGAGAGAAAGAGCAGAAAAAAAGGGCAGAGAGGTTAGTAGATTCAGTTGTAAGTCAGCTAAACCTCATGGGACATGGAGAAGAGGGAGATGTCCTCTGAACAACTGGGTAGTTCACAGAGTCCAGCTCCCAGAATCCTTACCTCCTGTATTTGCTGACCCCTGCTTTTCAGTTGAGAATCCAGATTTGGCTACAAAAACCAAAGGACAAAGTCTACCTGAGAATTTCAGTCACCCTTTCCCCCCTTTCCAAAGTGGTCTGCGTGCAGGGCCAGGGCCACAAGACCAGCTTTGTTTGTTACCAAGGGTCACTCCAACAGGCTCTCTGAACTGACTGAACACAGAGTGGGTTCCTTCCTCAGAAGCTCCATGAGTTCACTCTGAATCTGGGATAAGTCCGCAAACCCCAAAGGCCTGGTAGCTGAGCTCTTTCCACTTTGTAATACAGTCTTGGCCACGTGTTTGCCCAACAAGCCCTCGCTTTCCCAGAGCCTAAATTAAGTTAGGCCAAGTTAAGGCCTGGAATTAAGGCCAGGACCAGGATGCTCAATGGCCATAGATTTGGAGGCACCAACAGGCCACTGCCCTTTCACAAGTCACCATGATCTGGACAATAAAACCATGACTGCAATCCCAGGCTTGATTATCTACCAAATCCAGAACAATACACCAAAGGAAACTGACACTTCCAGAAGGACCCAAGCAAGCCACAGGAGAGGAAGAATAAAGACCAGAGATTACTCCTTTCCTATTCGTCAGAGACCACACTGCCTTCTAGGCCACACGTGCTTCACGAAGGCTTCCTTCTCTAAGGAAAGTCCACTTACCTGGGCCCATCAGCTCCCCTTTTCTTTTTTCCTCATCCTTTTTAAAGACCCACTGATATTACATAACAAGTAGAAGGGAGAATCATGGAAACTAACTCATAAGCTCCTGATTTTTCAAGCTACTTCTGATGACCTAATGGGTCACCTGACTTGACAGAAGAATGAATTCAGGAACAGGAATCCTCCAAAACAGTGCAGCTTCAGAAAAGTGGGTGAGATAAAAAAGACACTTCCTGGAAAGCGGACATGTCTCTTCTACATCTATTCCCTACTTCCTTAGAGCACTCTATTCCCTTTGAAAAAGAAAACTAGGCAAGGAACACTTTAACTGACCCTGTGATTCAAATTGGAAAGGATTCTCTCTTCCTCCACTATCTTAAATATCAATACATTGTACACATCATGTCAAAGTTACTTCGATTGTGTCCTTCTGTTCTTCCCAGAGTTCCCCATAATGTCTAAAGAAGAAAATTCAATCTATTGACAAGGCCGTCAAGGCTCTCCATGACCTGGCCTCTTGCATCTATTGGGTGAGCTCAGACTGATTCTTAAGACTTAGCTCAAAACAAAATTAATCTGCATATGGGCTCCTCAGTTACTGAGTTATTGTAATCCTGTCTCAGTCCGTGGGTGGGGAAATAGTCTCAAGAGGTGAACTACAGAAACACAAAGGCCTTTTTCTCTTTTCTCTTTTCCCTACAACTTCCTCCTTCATATGGTACATCTTTAACTTGTGCTCATCGTTTTACCCTAAGGACCAAAGCTGAGCTGGCTTGAGAGGAGACTGTGTCTGTGGTTAAGAGACCACAGATTAGTGTAGGGAAGTGCATTCTGTGGTTCATATGGAGTTTTAACTTGGAGGCTAGCTTATTGGGTGTGTGTTGTTTGAGGATTCCTTTCATTTTCAGGCACATAAAATGTCTTGGCACCTCTACCGTGGTGCAGGGTGCCCCTTTTGAGAGTGTTTTCCAAGAAGCTTTAGGTAAGGGTGACCAGGCAGGGCCAAATTGTGTTGACGGGCTCCATGCACAATTAAAAGACAACAAAACAGTTCACGTTGACATCAGATGGAGGACGTTTGGTAATCTTTGATCCCCATTTGAGACTTCTAAGTGTCTTCCTCCCTCTCCAACATGAAAATTCAGTAAACTTGAAAGAAAATCATCTGTGAGTTCCTTCAACTTGTAACTCATAGTCATGATAATCCAGAGGGAATATGCACTGGTGACTTTAAAGGCTACAATCTTTGACAGTCCCAAAGCAGTGCAGCTCTGTAGAAGGTAGTGGAAGGAAGTTTTCTTTCTACTTTGTTGAGGAAATTACTTAGGAATTTAGATGGGTAAAAGGTACCCTTGCCTTATTCCACTTTCTTATTTTCTTAGCCCCCTTTCCTTTTGAAATGTTTAACTGATTTCATGTCATAGTAGGGAATGCATTCTCCATCCCCATCCTTTGCCCTCCCAGGAAGTCAGTGTATTGATCCTCTTTTTGGGTTTCCCCTCCAAAGGACCTTTTTCTGCACTGGAAGCCTCCACACCTAGCTCTTTGTTTTGTTACTGCTGTGTTTAGATTAATTTGGACAGATCTTTGTGCCACACAGGAATTTTTTGTTTTTTTAAGAAAAATCTATAGGTGAAAAATTACTAATTAAACTGTGTGTGCGTCTATGTGCGTGCAACATAAAAGTACATTAGCACCTAAGGAACATGAATCTTGGTTCCTGTAAAACTGCAAATTGATATGGTATTAATAACAAAAAAAGACTTAGCTCAAATATTAATGCCTCTATGAAAATTTATCTGCCTTCCTCTCAAAAACAGAATTAGATGCTTCTCTACTATGTGTACATGGTACCCATGCTTTTGTGCTGCACACTTCTATGATAGTATGTTGTTAGTATGTTTCATTGTTAATTGTCTGTATAAACATCTCCCTTTATACACTGTGAATTTCTTGAGAGCAATAATTACACATACTATATTATCACACCTTTGTAGTCTGAGGGTTTAGCACATCTAGCATTTTTCTGTAGTAAAAGGAACTTGAACTTTCAGGACTTAGAGAACAAGAGACTTTCTAAGAACATGTGTCTTCCCTCCCATCAGGAAACGTGCACAAGCTTTTTAGATAGCCTCATCCACCAGAAGGCAGACAGCAGAAGCAAGAACTACAATCCTTTAGCCTGTGGAACAAAAACCACATTCACAGAAAGATAGACAAGATGAAAAGGCAGAGGGCTATGTACCAGATGAAGGAACAAGATAAAACCCCAGAAAAACAACTAAATGAAGTGGAGAGAGGTACCCTTCCAGAAAAAGAAATCAGAATAATGATAGTAAAGATGATCCAGGACCTTGGAAAAAGAATGGAGGCAAAGATCGAGAAGATGCAAGAAATGTTTAACAAAGACCTAGAAGAATTGAAGAACAAACAAACAGAGATGAACAATAAAATAACTGAAATGAAAAATACACTAGAAGGAATCAATAGCAGAATAACTGAGGCAGAAGAATGGATAAGTGACCTGGAAGACAGAAAGGTGGAATTCACTGCTGCAGAACAGAATAAAGAATGAAAAGAAATGAAGACAGCTTAAGAGACCTCTGGGACAACATTAAACACAACAACATTCGCATTATAGGGGTCCCAGAAGGAGAAGAGAGAGAGAAAGGACCAGAGAAAATATTTGAAAAGATTATAGTCGAAAACATCCCTAACATGGGAAAGGAAATAGCTGCCCAAGTCTAGGAAAAGCAGAGAGTCCCATACAGGATAAATCTAAGGAGAAACACACCAAGACACATAGTAATCAAATTGGCAAAAATTAAAGACAAAGAAAAATTATTGAAAGTGCCAAGGGAAAAACGACAAATAACATACAAGGGAACTCCCATAAGGTTAACAGCTGATTTCTCAGCAGAAACTCTACAAGCCAGAAGGGAGTGGTATGACATATTTAAAGTGATGAAAGGGAAGAACCTATAACCAAGATTACTTGACCCAGCAAGGACCTCATTCTGATTCGATGGAGGAATCCAAAGCTTTACAGACAAGCAAAAGGTAAGAGAATTCAGCACCACCAAACCAGCTCTACAACAAATGCTAAAGGAACTTCTCTAAGTGGGAAACACAAGAGAAAAAAAGGACCTACAAAAACAAACCAAAACAATTACGAAAATGGTCATAGGAACATACATATCGATAATTACCTTAAACGTGAATGGATTAAATGCTCCAACCAAAAGACACAGGCTTGCTGAATGGATACAAAAACAAGACCCATATATGTGCTGTCTACAAGAGACCCACTTCAGACCTAGGGACACATACAGACTGAAAGTGAGGGAATGGAAAAAGATATTCCATGCAAATGGAAATCAAAAGAAAGCTGGAGTAGCAATACTCATATCAGATAAAATAGACTTTAAAGAATGTGACAAGAGACAAGGAAGGACACTACATAATGATCAAGAGATTAATCCAAGAAGAAGATATAACAATTATAAATATATATGCACCCAACATAGGAGCACCTCAATACATAAGGCAACTGCTAACAGCTATAAATGAGGAAATCGACAGTAACACAATAATAGTGGGGGACTTTAACATCTCACTTACACCATTGGACAGATCATACAGACAGAAAATTAATAAGGAAACACAAGCTTTAAATGACACAGTACAACAGATAGATTTAATTGATATTTATAGGACATTTCATCCAAAAACAGCAGACTACACTTTCTTCTTGAGTGTGCACGGAACATTCTCCAGGATAGGTCACATCTTGGGTCACAAAGCAAGCCTCAGTAAATTTAAGAAAACTGAAATCATATCAAGCATCTTTTCTGACCACAGCGTTATGAGATTAGAAATCAGTTACAGGGAAAAAAAACTAAAAAACACAAACACAGGGAGGCTAAACAATACATTACTAAATAACCAAGAGATCACTGAAGAAATCAAAGAGGAAATCAAAAAATACCTAGAGACAAATGACAATGAAAACACGACGATCCAAAACCTATGGGATACAGCAAAAGCAGTTCTAAGAGGGAAGTTTATAGCAATACAAGCCTACCTCAAGAAACAAGAAACATCTCAAATAAAAAATCTAACCCTACATCTAAAGGAACTAGAGAATGCAGAACAAACAAAAACCAGTTAGCAGGAGGAAAGAAATCATAAAGATCAGAGCAGAAATAAATGAAACAGAAACAAAGAAAACAATAGCAAATATTAATAAAACTAAAAGCTGGTTATTTGAGAAGATAAACAAAATTGATAAACCTTTAGACAGACTCATTGAGAAAAAGAGGGAGAGGACTCAAATCAACAAAATTAGAAATGAAAAAGGAGAAGTTACAACAGACACCGCAGAAATATAAAGCATCCTAAGAGACTACTACAAGCAACTCTATGCCAATAAAATGGACAACCGGGAAGAAATGGACAAATTCTTAGAAAGGTATAACCTTCCAAGATTGAAGCAGGAAGAAATAGAAAATATGAACAGACCAATCACCAGTAATGAAATTGAAACTGTGATTAAAAATCTTCCAACAAACAAAAGTCCAGGACTAGATGGCTCCACAGGTGAATTCTATCACACATTTAGAGAAGAGCTAACACCCATCCTTCTCAAAGTCTTCCAAAAAATTGCACAGGAAGGAACACTCCCAAACGCATTCTATGAGGCCACCATCACCCTGATACCAAAACCAGACAAAGACACTACAAAAAAAGAAAATTACAGACCAATATCACTGATGAATATAGATGCAAAAATCCTCAACAAAATACTAGCAAATAGAATCCAACAACCCATTAAAAGGATCATACACCATGATCAAGTGGGATTTATCCCAGGGATGCAAGGATTCTTCAATATACACAAATCAATCAATGTGATACACCATATTAACAAATTGAAAAATAAAAACCATACGATCATCTCAAGAGATGCAGAAAGGGCTTTTGCCAAAATTCAACACCCACTTATGATAAAAACTCTCCAGAAAGTGGGCATAGAGGGAACCCACCTCAACACAATAAAGGCCATATATGACAAACCCACAGCAAACATCATTCTCAATGGTGAAAAACTGAAAGCATTTCCTCTAAGATCAGGAACAAGACAAGGATGTCCACTCCCACCACTATTATTCAACATAGTTTTGGAAGCCCTAGCCACGGCAATCAGAGAAGAAAAAGAAATAAAAGAAAACAAATTGGAAAAGAAGAAGTAAAACTGTCACTGTTTGCAGATGACATGATACTATACATAGAAAATCCTAAAGATGCTACCAGAAAACTACTAGAGCTAATCAGTGAATTTGGTAAAGTTGCAGGATTCAAAATTAATGCACAGAAATCTCTTGCATTCCTATATACTAATGATGGAAAATCTGAAAGAGAAATTAAGGAAACACTCCCATTTACCATTGCAACAAAAGGAATAAAATACCTAGGAATAAACCTACCTAGGGAGACAAAAAACCTGCATGCAGAAAACTATAAGACCCTGATGAAAGAAATTAAAGATGATACCAACAGATGGAGAGATATACCATGTTCTTGGATTGGAAGAATCAACATTGTGAAAATGACTATACTACCCAAAGCAATCTACAGATTCAATGCAATCCCTATCAAATTACCAATGGCATTTTTCACAGAACTAGAACAAAAAAATCTTAAAATTTGTATGAAGACACAAAAGACCCCAAATAGCCAAAGCAGTCTTGAAGGAAAACAATTGAGCTGGAGGAATCAGACTCCCTGACTTCAGACTATAGTACAAAGCTACAGTAATCAAGACAATATGGTACTGGCACAAAAACAGAAATGTAGATCAATGGAACAGGATAGAAAGCTCAGAGATAAACCCACGCACCTATGGTCAACTAATCTATGACAAAGGAGGCAAGGATATACAATGGAGAAAAGACAGCCTCTTCAATAAGTGGTGCTGGGAAAACTGGACAGCTACATGTAAAAGAATGAAATTAGAACACTCTCTAACACCATACACAAAAATAAACTCAAAATGGATTAGAGACCTAAATGTAAGACCAGACACTATAAAACTCTTAGAGGAAAACATAGGGGCTTCCCTGGTGGCGCAGTGGTTGGGAGTCCGCCTGCTGATGCAGGGGACATGGGTTCATGCCCCGGTCTGGGAGGATCCCACATGCCGCGGAGCGGGTGGGCCCGTGAGCCATGGCCGCTAAACCTGTTTGTCCGGAGCCTGTGCTCCGCAACGGGAGAGGCCACAACAGTGAGAGGCCCGCGTACCGCAAAAAAAAAAAACATAGGAAGAACACTCTTTTACATAAATCACAGCAAGATCTTTTTTGATCCACCTCCTAGAGTAATGGAAATAAAAACAAAAATAAACAAATGGGACCTAATGAAACTTAAAAGCTTTTGCCAAGCAAAGGAAACTACACACAGGATGAAAAGACAACCCTCAGAATGGGAGAAAATATTTGCAAATCAATCAACGGACAAAGGATTAATCTCCAAAATATATAAAAAGCTCATGCAGCTCAATATTAAAAAAACAAACAACCCAATCCAAAAATGGGCAGAAGACCTAAATAGACATTTCTCCAGAGAAGACATACAGATGGCCAAGAAGCAGATGAAAAGCTGCTCGACATCACTAATTATTAGAGAAATGCAAATCAAAACTACAATGAGGTATCACCTCACACTGGTTAGAATGGGCATCATCAGAAAATCTACAAACAACAAATGCTGGAGAGGGTGTGGAGAAAAGGGAACCCTCTTGCACTGTTGGTGGGAATGTAAATGTAAATTGATACAGCCACTATGGAGAACAGTATGGAGGTTCCTTGAAAAACTAAAAATAGAATTACCATATGACCCAGCAATCCCACTACTAGTCATATACCCAGAGAAAACCATAATTCAAAAAGACACATGCACCCCAATGTTCATTGCAGCACTATTTACAATAGGCAGCTCATGGAAGCAACCTAAATGCCCATCAACAGACGAATGGATAAAGAAGATGTGGTACATATATACAATGGAATATTACTCAGCCATAAAAAGGAACGAAATTGAGTCATTTGCAGAGATGTGGATGAATCTAGAGACTGTCATACAGAGTGAAGCAACTCAGAAAGAGAAAAACAAATATCGTATATTAACGCATATATGTGGAACCTAGAAAAATGGTACAGATGAACTGTTTTGCAGGGCAGAAATTGAGACACAGATGTGGAGAACAAACATATGGACACCAAGTGGGGAAAGCGTGGGGTGGGGCAGTGGTGGTGGCGATGGTGGGATGAATTGGGAGACTGGGATAGACATATATACACTAATATGTATAAAATGGATAACAAATAAGAACCTGCTTTATACAAAAATAAATAAAATTCAAAAAAAAATTGAAAAAAATAAAATAAAAAAAAGAACATGTGTCTTGCCTAAGAGAAAAGATAGGTCTCTTAGTCAATAGCCTGTACCATTTTCCAGACCCCAAAGAACTGCTGTACTAGTCCCTTCAGTTTGTCCCACCCACTGGACAAACATTTTCTTGTTTAAAAAAACTTTTTCTTGTTAGGAATCAAATTTTTTGTGCTTTGTAACCGCCTAAAATGCCTTAGGATTTTTCCACTGAGATTTAGTTTTCAATTTAAGTGACATATGTCTATATAACACCTTCTTTGCAGGAAAATTCCTGACCCCTAAGAATGATCTCACTGTTCCAGATAGTCTACCTTATAAGGAAGTGACATACTTCCTCATTGTTAAAACAATCTTAACTCCATTACTTGGGAGTCAAAAGACTTGAGGCACTCATCTTATCTGAGCCTGCATTTCCTTATCTATAAAAAGAGGATAAGACCAGCAATCTCCCAGGCTTATTGTGAGGATTCATCTCTTAAATACTTATTGAGAACCTACGGCACATTAGGTACTGTTCTCATGCTGATGCAGCAGTGAACCCTGATCTTGAGAAGCTTCTATTCTAGTAGGAGGAGCAGACAACTGATAATGATGATGAAGATGATGATAGTAGCTCACACCAAGTGAACACATTACACATCCGGCATTTTATTTGAGTAAGCTCATTTATTTCTCACAACAACCCTACTGGGTAAATACTATTATAATCTCCATTTTCTGTTGATTAAAATGAAGATCAGAGATGTTAAGAAACTTGCCTAAAGTCACAGCAAGTGGCAAAGCCAAAATTCAAAACAGGCATTCTTAGTTCCAGGCATCATAGTTCCAGAATCATAGTTCCAGAATCTGGAACTATGTGTACTGTATCATGTATGATGGGGACTCTGCTGAAAAATCCAGGCAAGGGGAAAAGATATTGCCCTCTGTGGTGATGTTACGCTATTAAAATTTTATAAAAGATTGTCAGGGAGTCCTCATTGATAAAGCGACATCTAAGCAGAGACCTGAAGGAAATGAGTAAAGAAGCTATTCAGAGTGGTAAGAGAAAAGTATTCCAGTCAGAACATACAGCAAGTGCAAAGCCTTAGGTGAGAGCATGACGGGTGTGAAGGAACAAATTTGCCACAGAGTACCATTTCAAATAGGGCTTTACAGGCCCTTATAAGCACTTTGGCTTTCATTCTGAGTAAGACAGAAAAATCACTGGGAGGTCCTGAACAGAGAAGTGATATGATCTGACTCACATTTTATGAGGATTACTCTGGCTTGGGAGAACAGACTGTAGAGGGACAAGGGTAGAAGCAGGGAGATCAGTTAGACTACCACAATCATCTAGACAAGAGAAAATGGTGACTTACATAAAGATGTTAGTGGTAAGATTCGGGATATTTTTTAAAGGCAAAGCAGGCAGAATTTACTAACTGATTGGATATGGGTTGTGAAAGAAAAGAAGTCAAGAATGACTCTATGGATTTGGGCCTGAGCAGCTAGCTGCAAGAATAGAGTTGTCATTTACTGTTAAGGAAGACTATAGGAAAAGCAGGTTTGGCAGGGCTTTGGGAGAAGGATCAGGAGTTTGGTTTTGGATTCGTCAAATCTGAGATGCCTATTCACAAGGAAATGTGGATGTTAAGTAGATGTGGAATCTGCTGTTCCTGGACAATATCTGGGCCAGATATAAATCTGGAAATGCTTATGAAAATCATGCGATTGAAACATATTACCTAGGAGGTGAGTATAAATAAAAAGTAGTAGTCGGGATTGAATCCTGGGATACTACAAGGTTGGGAAGATAAGGAGGGACTAGCAAAGATGACTTGAGAAGGAATGGTCAATAATGTTGGAGGAGAACGAAGACAGAGAGGTGTTCTGGAAGCCAGGTGAAGAAAGTATTTCAAAAAGAAGAAATTGGGCTTCCCTGGTGGCGCAGTGGTTGAGAGTCTGCCTGCCGATGCGGGGGACGCGGGTTCGTGCCCCAGTCCAGGAAGATCCCACATGCGGCGAAGCGGCTGGGCCCGTGAGCCATGGCCACTGAGCCTGTGCGTCCGGAGCCTGTGCTCCGTAACGGGAGGGGCCACAACAGTGAGAGGCCCGTGTACCGCAAAAAAAAAAAAAAAAGAAGAAGAAATCAAGGGACTTCCCTGGCAGTCCAGTGGTTAAGATTCCATGCTTCCAACACAGGGGGCACGGGTTTGAACCCTGGTCGGGGAACTAAGATCCCACATGTGGTGTGGCATGGCCAAAAAATTAAAAAAAAAAAAAAAGAAATTGAGGCATATGAATAGACTAAAGATCAATGGAATAGAATCGGGAGTCCAGAAATAAACTCTTACATTTATGGCCAGTTGATTTTTGACCATTCGATGGGTAAAGCATGTTCTTTTCAACAAATGATGCTGAGATAACTAGACACACACATGCTTAAGAAGGAAGTTGGACCCTATCTCACACCATATACAAAAATCAACTCAAAATGAATCATAGACCTAAATGTAATAGCTAAATAAAACCATAAAACATTTAGAAAAACACACAGGAGTTAATCTTTGTGACCTTGGATTAGACAGTGGTTTCTCAGCTATGAAACCAAAAGCAAAATTAACACAAGAATAGATAAATTGAACTTCATCAAAATTTAAAACTTTTGTACTCTACTCCATACCCATATTATGATGGCTATTACAAAACAAACAAACAAAACACCAACCAGGAAGTAACAAGTGTTATTTAGCAAGGATGTGGAGAAATTAGAACCTGTGTGCACTGTTGTTGGGAATGTAAAATGATGCAGCCACTGTGGAAAATAATATGGCAATTCCTCAAAAAAAAAGAGAATTACCATATGATCCATCAATGCCACTTCTGCGTATATATCTAAAAGAAATGAAAGCAAGAACTCCAACAGATATTTGTACACCCATGTTTATAGCAGCATTATTTGCAACAGCCAAAAGGTAGAAGAAACACAAGTGTCCACTGATGGATAAATGGACAAACAAATGTAGTATATATACATACAATGGAATATCATTCAGCCTTAAAAAGGAAGGAAATTCTGACATATGCTACAACATGGATGAACCTTGAAGAAATTATGCCAAGTGAAATAAGCCAGTCACAAAAGGACAGATATTGTGCAAATACACTTATATGACGTACTTAGAGCAGTCAAATTTATAGAGACAGAAAGTACAATGGTGATTGCCAGTGGCTGGGGGGAGGAGAGAATGGGGAGTTAGTTTAATGGGTACAGAGTTTCAGCTGGGAAAGATGAAAAAGATCTGGAGATTGGATGGTGGTGATGGTTGCACAATGTGAATAAACTTAAAATGATTAAAATAATAAATTTTATGTTTTGTATATTTTACCAAAATAAATTTTTTTTTTAAATTATGCTTCAAAGGACACCATCAAGAAAGTGAAAAGACAACCTACAGATTGGGGAAAAAATATATACAAAATATTTGTATAATTTGTATATAAGGGACCTATAGCCAGAACATATAAAGAACACTTACAACTCAACAGAAAAAGACAAAGAACTCAATTTAAAAACGGGTAAAGGATTTAAATAGACATTTCTCCAAAGAAAATATAAAAATGGCCAATAAGCACATGAAAAAATGTTCAACATCATTAGCCACTAGGGAAATGCAAATCAAAACTAGAAGATACCAGTCACACCCACTAGGATGGCTATAATAAAAATAGAATGGCAAGGATGTGGAGAAATTTGAACTCTCATACATTGCTGGTAGAAGTGTAAAATGGTGCAGTCACATTGGAAAACAGTCCAGAAGTTCCTCAAAAATGTTAAACACAGAGTTATCATATAACCCAGCATTCCATTCCTAGGTATATACCCGAGAATTGAAATATATGTCCATGCAAAAACTCGTACATAAATGTTCATAGCAACATTATCCATACTAGCCAAAAAGTGGTAACAAAACAAAAGTCCATCAACTGATGGATGGATGAACAAAATGTGCTATATCCATGTAATGGAATATTATTCATCCACAAAAAGAAATGAAGTACCCATACATGTAACAACATGGGTCAATTTTGAAAACACTGTGCTAAGTTGAAGAAGCCGGTCAGAAAATGTCACATATTATATAAATCCATTTACATGCAATGTCCAGAATCCATAGAAATGGAAAGTAGATTAGTGGTTGCCAGAGGCTGGGGACAAAGGGGATTGGAGAATGACTATTAATAGATAGGGAGTTCTTCTTGGGGGTGATGGAAATGTTCTAGAATTGATCGTTGCATAACTCTGAATATACTAAAACCACTCAGTTGTACATTTTTAAGGGATTTTTTTTTTTTTTTTTTTGCGGTACGCGGGCCTCTCACTGTTGTGGCCTCTCCCATTGCGGAGCACAGGCTCCGGACGCGCAGGCTCAGCGGCCATGGCTCACGGGCCCAGCCGCTCCGCGGCATGTGGGATCTTCCTAGACCGGGGCACGAACCCGTGTCCCCTGCATCGGCAGGCGGACTCTCAACCACTGCGCCACCAGGGAAGCCCTTTTTAAGGGATTTTAAGGATGAATTTTATGGTATATAAATACCTAAAAAGCTGTTATAATAAAAAGAAGTAATCAATTACATCAAGTTGCTGATTGACTAAGAGAACTAAAAATGGACCAGAAGTTTGGCAATATGATGGCCTTGACAAAAGCTATTTTGGTAGTGGCAGGAATGAAAAAATGGAATTTTAATGTAATGCATGTGAGAGTACTTCAAATAGTGCCTCGTACGTACACCGCCCCACCCCCCGAAAAAAGGAAGAAAAAGCATTAAAAAAAAAAAGAACTCAAACTAAAGGTAATATACTACTAATCAGCTTAGGTCCTAAAAGGTCTCAAGCACAGCAGTGAAGAAAGCTTTTTCAAATGTTTTGTTGTGGTAGCAATCACTGTTGTATTGAATCAGTTTACCAGGTTAGGGTGACTGCTCTTGTGGACTCTATAACCCGAGTGTATTGGTGGTGAGAGGCCAGCCTGTGTATTTATGTACCTTCCTCTATTCCTCCTGCTTTATGGCATGGTGCTGGAGTCAGGCTGGACCTAGCACTGAAGAGATGCTGCCACTGCCTGGCAGCCTCTCCACCACCCCTCTGTAGCCCACAGACCAGACTGGATCTTGGTAAGCACCCAGAACTCTGGCTTGATCTCTTACTGGTGTTTCAGAAAATCTCCTTCGTCTCATTATCTCTGCTGCTGTCACAAGTTCCTGCATCGTCCAGCAGGATGTCAGCCCAGAAGGGAAACTCTGCAACTTGAAGAATTGGGCCCCAGAGTTCTGGATGCTCATGCTAACATCAACTCTAGGCAAGGTTTAAAGAGTTAGTAAGGAAGTACTGTTTTGATATTTGTAGTTTCTACTGTTGCTGTAATATAATAATTTCTAAATGCCCAGGGAGAAAGAAAAGGGGCTACAAAGTTAAAAGGAGAGAGAAATCACTTGTAGTTGAGGAATTATAGAAAGCTTCCTGGAGGAGGTGATACTTTGGCTGTATGTTAAAGAATTGAGTAAATTTTGCTAGGTTGATGTGGTAAACACAGTACCTTAGGCTAGAAGGAAGGATGTACATGTCAATATGCCGAAGACAAAGTATAAGGCAAATTTGTGAGACAGCAGTTTCTTTCTAGGTGGAGTACAGTGGGAGAATGGGAGATAAGCCTGGAAATGTAAACTAGAGGCCAACTATAGTGGTCTTGAATGCCAAATGAAGGAATTTAGACTTTTTTTGATAAGCTATAAAGAGTAGCTCTAGGGATATTTGAAAGAAACATAATTTAATCTTTCAATTTAATTTTATGACTTGGTATTATATTCACATGATTCAAATTCTAAAAATTATAAAAGGGTATACAGTAAAAAATCTCCTTCTCATCCCACTAGTTTTTCACCTACTACCTTTCCCCATGGGCAATCCTGTATCAGTTTCCTATGTATCTTTGTGGTTTTTTGTTTGTTTGTTTGTTTGGGGTTTTTTTTTGGCCATGCCATGTGGCTTGCAAGATCTCAGTTCCCTGACCAGGGACTGAACCTAAGCCACAGCGGTGAAAGTCTGGAATCCTAACCACTAGGCCACCAGGGAACTCCCTCTTATGTACCTTTGTGAGATATTCTATACATATACAACAGACATTGTGGGTTTTTGTGTGTATTCTTACCCTCTCCTATTTATACAAATGTCAGCATCTTATACATACTGTTCTGCACCTTGTTTTCTTTAATATGTCAATATATCTTTCCATTTCAGTAAAGAGGTACCTCTTCCTTTTTATAGCTGCATGGTACTGTATTCCATAGTTTGGATGTGCCAATAAGTTATTTAAACAGCCTTTCTTAACGAACATTAGGTTGTTTTCAATCATTGCTATTAAAAACAATACTTCAAAAATAGCCTTGAACATATGTCAAGGTACCTGCAGGGTATATTCCTGGAAGTAGTGTTGGGGCTCAAAGGGTATACATAATTTTGTTAAATTTTACCAATTGCCTTCCATAGAGGTTATACCAATTTCCACTCCCATCCCACTGGCAATGTATGAGTGCCTGTTCTCTCACACCTTTGCCAACACAATATGTTTCATAATTTTATTTTGCCTTAGAAAGATTAATCAGGTTATATGCATAAGAGGACAACCCCATTTACATTTAAAATTAGATGAATAAAGCATATGCTCTTTGGATAAATTTAATTTTGATTGGGAGAAGTAATTTTAAAGCTACATATCATCTCCATGCTGCCTAGAAAAAAAGTTTTCTCATTTCTTGTAGCCAAAAACCATTCCATTCTCTAGTTCTTAGGTAAGCACCCTTCAACTGGAGATGGAAGAAAGGGAATATGACCTGTGGAGAGCACAGTCAGGCTGGACAGCTCCAAGTTAGAAATAAGGTTCTGTATTGTCAACTCCAGTACTAGGAAGAAGACAGGTCGGGATAAGGGAAATTGCCACAGTGGCCTATGAGGTGGAGCTGCTGGAGAAATGGTAATCTTATCTCAGCAAGAAGCGCATGGAGAATAATTCTAAAATGCCACATAGGATTGCATCAGCCCCCCCAGCTCCTGTGAGAAACATGCCTCTTTTCCCCAGTCCTGCCTCCTACCCCACGCCTACTTTACACCAGAATATCCTAAAAGTCCTGCAGCTGTAAACTATTTTTGCCCAGATGCCCCTCCTTCTTTCGAAAAGGTATTTCTAAAGCTCCTGCCAATAAACTGGAAGCTCCCTACGGACAAGAACTCCTTTCCTGTTGCTTTTCAACTCTGTCACTCCAATGCCCACATGATTCGCTTAACATCGATATTCCAGTAACTGAGACTGATTCAAGCTGCGGACCTCCCCCATCACCTTGTGAAACTCACCACCAAGCTGGGTCTCATGCTGGCCTGATGAAGGCCCTACCCAGCCAGGTGTAAACCCATTAAACAGAGACTTGAAATACCTGGGTGCATGTCTTCTACCGAGAGATGGTCTGTCTTCTGTACTAGCTCGTGCAAAAGTTTTTTCTGCCTCAGTCTTTTCTCTCTTAGAACATCTTTTAAATTGTTGATGCATTTGTTGAGGTAGACGGTCTCTACACACATTTGCTCTAGGCTTAGTCTGCCCTGTTTGGGAGATTCAGGCCTGGAACAAGTTTCACTTCCCAGACACGGAGCCAGAGCAAAACCTGGCGATGAATATGCAAGAGGCAAGTTATTGGAAGCCAGAGAGAAGTTGCTGGGATCCTGAGAGGTTTGGTCTCCCTGTGTAGAGATGCCCACTCCACCAGACACCACATTGAGCAAGCTTTCACTGCCCTGACTCCCAGGGCTCTCCACTGAGAAATCCTGGGCACCCCCTGAACTCACTGTCCCAAGAAGTCTATCACTGTTCTCTGACTGGGAACCACTCTCAATGCTTTCCAGGTCCTCAGGAGTGATGGACCCACTGTTCTCCAGCTTCTGAAATACTCCGTGCAAGGCTGAACGAAAGTGGTAAATTGCTCGGCCCAGTTTACTTGTGTAAAACTTGATTTCTACATCTTCATCCTCCTGTGAGCCACCCAGACAAGAGGACTTTTCAAAGACATCTTTAAGGACCTGCGCAGCACGTTCCTCCTCTTTATTCAAGTCAATATGAACCATGTCATTGAAAGTCTCAGGTCCTATGATGATTTCCTCTATCACGTTGTCACAGCTCAGAGTTGCAAACCTTCTGGACTTATCTGTCAAAAGGTCCTCTAGCTGCTTTGAGCTCAAAATATCAAGCCCAGCTTCACAGGCCAGGAGTTTGTCCTCTGTCTTCAGCAACCCAGACAATGATAGGCAGCTGCTGGCCTCGCTTTTATTACTGCAGTTGTTTTCTATTTTTGCTGCTTTATATGCTTCAAGTCCTTGGTTACACTGTTTGAAAACCTGGGGTTTCCCAGAATCCTCCTCCTTTGAGGTTAACTCTAGGGAAGGTTCCTCAAATTGATGAAGGTTGGACAGAGAAGCCTCTCTCCCTGTCAGTTTACCACAGGCGCCACTGATAATTTGGGGTGTTCCTGATGTTCCTTTTACTTCGTCCCTTGGCTTAGACTCATCACTTGGCTTTGCTAAATCGTTCTTGGGTGGGAAGCAAAGGCCTTGCTGTGCGGGAGTCTGGAGTTCTGTATGTTGATTCTGAGCCCTCATTTGATATACTCCTGTTATTGGTCCTCTGTCCCCTGTTTCCACCTGAAAAACTGGTTCATCCAGGTTTAAAGGATTCAAATTACAATCCTGAAGTTGTTGTTCCAAAAATGATAGAGACTCCTTTGGGGGATTCTTACAGCAGCACTGTGGCCGGCTTGGTTCGTCTCTGGTGGCAATCCGGATCCCTAAACTCTGCAAGAGGATGGATTTCTGCAATATAAGGTCTCTGTGCTCTAGATGGGCAAGCTTCACAACAGTAGGCCTGGGGGCTGGCGCTTTGCCTGCTCTGTAAGCCTCTTTAATGTACCTATTGCACTGCAGGCCATTAACACAGAGGTGTTTGGCCAGGAAGCTGTGCACCAGCTCCATGGTATTTTCCCCATCTTGCTCAGGAAGTCCATACAGATACAGAATGGCTTCCTCACTAGGTCGGTCCACATGGGGTTCCTGGGCCTTTCCCCCAACACTCACCTTGACCAGGGAGCTGCTGCCCACCTGCAAGCCTTCTATTTCACTCAGAACTGAGTCTACACAGCTAGAGACTTCTTCCACTGAACCCCGGACTTGGCTCAAGTGCTGCCGCAACTCAGCAATTTCAGTTTGGAGACGGCTGATGCCTTGCAGCTCTCTGATGATATAGTCCACTACATCCCCCAAAGGTTCTTGCTGTTCACGGCTACAGCCTTGGCCAGGGCCTCTGGACAAAAGGGGTTTGGCTTGATCCCTCTCTGACGGCTCTTGACAGCTTGTGGTCATGCTGGCAGATGAGAGGTCCTGAGAGCCAGACCCTGAAACACAGGCAGTGGAGCCCAGAGGAAGCTGGCTGCTGGCCTGCTGCCCAAAGCTGCAATGCTGGGCCAGGCACCCATCTCTATCCCCACCAATGGCTGAGGCTACTGACCCACAGTGAGGGGACATGAAGCTGTCCTCTGGTAAGGATCCAGCAGGGCCTGAGGACTTGCTCTTGAAGCCACACAGAGTCTCCATCTTAGCTTTATCTGGGGAAAGCCTGGAGGAGGATCCCAAGGTGACCATGATTTCTTCCTCTGACTCTTGCAACAATCGCTTCATTTTCTCCCTCAGGGTCTGAGTGGTTCTCAGCTTCTTCCTCTAGTTTCTGGTCAGGATGGTTAACAGAGATTGTGTTAGAAGGCAATACCCTGACCTGTTCTTTTCAGTCTATTTTTAGCAATTATTGCTGGCTGATGCCTTGGGCTTGGCCCACAGTGATGCCTAGAATGGTCCCATGTGTGGTCTCAAACCTGGCACATGTTCCTGGATCCTAGCTTGACTCTAATCCTGCAGCTGGTGAAAAAGGAAAATAGTGCACTTGGATCAGAAGGCAGCAGGATAATATGAATCAAGCTGTCAAGCGGGAATAAGAACACTACTTTCTAATACTGTAGGAGTCAACAGTGACCTGCCTCCCAACGCTAGACTTAAAGGTTATAAGCAATCAGTTCTCTCTCCTTGGCTTCCCATCAGAGTTTTGCTGTAAAATCAGATCAAGTCCTTGTGTTCTGAGCAAGTAGCCAAAGTCAACAGGATCGAAACAAACTCCTGGGAAACAGGTGGGGTGAAGTCAGCGAGTGACTGAACCTTTACAAATTCAACATGAGGCTCAGAAATGAACATATAGATGTTTAACCACCAAAGCTCAAATCACATACACGGTAAAAGACAAGACGTGGAATGTTTCTTTTTTTTTTCCCCTCCGGTTTGTTGCTCTGGTGAAGGCTCAACTACTTAAAGGTTTGCTCCTGCCTGTGCTTATAGCACAAAGTGTTTTCCCTTTGTTTAGTGATAGCAACCCTTCACTTGGAGAAAGGACCATGACAAGAAAGTGATTTCCTAGCACTGTCCACTGCTGGAGTAACAGAGGGTTGCTCTAGCCCCGCTGAATGGCCTGGAGAGAACAATGCACGTGGCAGGCGGGGAGCTGATTACATCAGAGAGAGCTCCAGGGTGCTCTACTGTTCTCCAAAAAGGTGAAAAAAGACCTGCCACCAGTCTTGCCCCTAAACTCTGAGCTACCAGTGACTGTAGCTTAGGCAGAGATGACTGTTACCTTATGTGGGGTGGGCATCCATTCCGTTTTTACTGGGAACATGTAGCCTGTAGGGAAGGAGCACAGTGGAAAGTACAAAGGATGAAGCAGAGAACCCAGGAATGCATGGGACTACCAATACTCTCTGGCTCTGCTGGGTCAGCCCGGGACAGGTAAAATGAGTTGGTGGGAGACATGCTACCCTTCATGTTCTTCAACTGGAGATGATTTCTCTATTTTCTAGATTTGACCTAGATTTCTAAATCTTCTAAAACCCCTGCCTCCTTTTCTTTTCCCAGTACTCAAGTTAACCCTAAAAAGTAAAAATTGTCTGTGAAGAACATAAGCTGACTGCTCCCACAGCAATTCATTTGCAGGAAAGGCCATCAACTATAGTCTTTGGGTCTGAAAATTAAAAGCACTGTGCTTCTTGAGTTACGTCTATTAAAAAAAAAAAAAAAAAAAGCACTGTGCTTCTGCAGACTAAGAAGAACCAGAAGAACAAGTCACAAGACTTGCGATAAAGATGAAGCTGACCCCTTTTACTGGAAATAACCAGGCCAAGAATCAAGAGACAGAAACTAGATTAATTCCCTTTTCATTTCTTCCCTTCTTCTCTCTAGCTCATGTAAAAACTCTATTTCATCTAGGAATTCTTCATCTGAGAACTCTATCCATCCTGTGAGGCATTGGAGAGGCCTAATTATTGCTTTTTAAGCATTATTGCTTTACTCTGATGTTTTAAGGAGCCAGGATCAGCCATTCCCCTAATGTGGTCAACTCAGTCTAGTCTGTGTGTGTGTGTGTGTGTGTGAGAGAGAGAGAGACAGAGACAGAGACAGAGAGAGACAGAGAATGCTCTGTGTGCACAGTCAGAACTACTGGGTCTCGGGCTTAGTGCCCAGCTGCCTAGATAGCAAAGCCCCCAATTCTAGGACTGACTCATCAAATTCTTCCCTCTCTCCTCCCAAAAGTACAAAATCTACATTTCCAAAGCCACCCATTTCTTTTCTCCCCAAGGTGCAAGGTCTGGGTACCCCGATTTGGTCTTGGCACCTGGTATTAGCTTTGAGCAATGTCCCTAGACTGATGGACTAGAGTTGGCAATTAGCCTTTCAAGTTTTTCTCAAAGAGAAAGACTGCTTACTAAACCAAGATGGAAGCTCTGCATATGACCACATGAAGCCATGAGCAAGTGCTATCAGACTGAGAATCCAGAGACATAAGTTTGAGTCTTGCTTTACCAGTGACCTTGGATTAAACACTTCTCTCTGTGCCTTAGTTTCCTCATCTGTAAAGTGGGGGAGATAGTCACAGGAATGTTATAAAGCTAAAATGAGAGACTGGTAATTAGTAAACTGTAAAGCATTGCAGTGTTATTATTACTGACATGGCAAGACCCTGGGACAAAGAAGCAGGAAAACCAATATCTAAGCCAAGTGTGCAATTGCCTAAGTGGTTTGACTTGAGTGAATCATGACTTCTATCCCAGCCCCAGCCCCTTACCTTTCCCAGTCTCTTCTAATGGTCTACAGCAATGCCTAGAACCCTACCATTACAGTGTCACTCTTTGTTAGTCTTTCTTTTTTCTAAAAGTTTTCTTTTTAAGGTAAGAAAAGGGAGGAGCAAAATATTCACTCCCCAACATTTCATTCAGGTGACAGGAGGCTTGCCCTCAGGCAGCCTGAAAGCATGAGGAAGGAGAAAACTGCTACAGGAGGCAAACTTTTCCTTTCTAATGCTAGCGAGGCCCAGAACTCATTGCCAGGTCCTCCAAGGCCAGCCCCACTTTGGTCTAGAGGAGACAGTTTTTCAGGAATGAAAATGAAGCTGACTCTCCTGCTATGGCTTCAGTGCAGGCCAGGTTAACTTTGGGCCTATCTGCTTCTGCCCCTCAGATTAATATTCCAGATAGGGTTGGACAGTCTCGCCAGTGCCTGCAACACTGGCTGGCCAGCCACACAGAGGACAAATGGCTCAGCCACTGTATTCAGAGGATCCTGACGGACTAAAGGCAGAGCTGCCTGGTTTCCTACATTAGTGACAAACAGGAAATTTCCAGCTAGAGCTGCCATAGCAACTCCTCCCAGCCTCAAACAAAGATGCTTGCTTTCATATTAAACAAACAAACAAAACCCTCTAAACCTTCTTCTGAATTGGTAGCTAGAGCCCGCAGATGAACTCTAAACTTAAGAATCACCTCCAAGGGATATGGGTTCCCTAAAGGCACCAAACCCACTCAGTCATCCACATATTTAGGCTTTGAAACAGGGGACAGAGCTCACTGTGATGCCACACAGTGAGAATCAACCAGTCACTTTGCTCAGAACCCAATAGGATACCAGAAGCCAGAATGGGCTGAAAGGGCAACCTGCAGAGCCAGGAGGTCCAATTCAAGGCCACCTCCTTCTTCAGCCTCTCTTCAGCTACTACTGTCCACAAGAATGAAATAACAGGGACCAAAGTGTGAGAAAAACAGTTTGACCTCTAAATCAGTTCAATCGATGTGCCAGGCACTAAGCTATGTGCCAGGGATATAAGGCACAGTTCCTGCTCTCTAATATATTAAAGCTTGGAAACAGAGTTAGGCATATAAACAATCACAAAATAAAGTGATACATGTTATAATAGAACTTGTAATAGAAAGCAAGCATTTAATTCCAGGGGTGGGGAATGGGAAGGTGATGAGAGGTCCAGAAAAACCACAACAGGAAAGGCCACGGAGAAGAAGTAATATTTGAGCTGAGATGGCATAAGGAGGCCTCGGGGCCCAACCAGCTCAAACCTAGCCCTCTAGTTTCCTTCAAGGTACCCAGTGCTGTCACTCTGCTCTATCCTGTTGGCCTATCCACTCAAGTCAACTCTCCATACTTCATATGTACATGCTCTAAAATGACCATACCTTTCTGCAATCTTTTCCTAAGGAATGCCTAAGGCTGGGAAAAATAAGGCAGCCCTTTCAAGGGTTATCTGCTTTTGAAAAGGGAACATAGCAAAACAAAATGAATTAATCAAAAGGAATAAAGCTTCAGTGATGGAAAACTGAGAACTATGTCAGGGAGTAGACCCCTTAAATCACACCGAATCAGCACCAGCCTACCAAAAAAATGTCAAGAGGAAAAAAATCCCTCAGCTTTCTGAAATGGCTGATTCTTTCCTCTCTCTCTGACTTATCAGTTAAATGTTATTAGGAATGTGGGTATTCCTCATAAAATTGCTTCTGACCCAAATCTTGGCTTGGAGGAAACAACTGGGAGACCTCTGGGAATAGGCCAGGGCTCTCTGTACATATATCAAGCAGCCTCTCATTTTGTATGAAGCAAGCCCAGAAGGCAAAAAGCCAAGAGCTCTGAGCCTTCTACCCCACACGTCACCCACAGCGGTCAGATCATTCCTGGGCCATTTACCAATTATGTTGTACGGCTAATATGGTGGGAAACGAATTTCTAGGGCCACAGCAGGTAGGGGTACTCTTCAGATATTAATCTTTGGGAAAGAATCAATGCTTACAGATAATCTTGTCAGAGAAAATGATCAGGGTCACCAGGTATAAAGAGTGAGATTAGCCAAAGGGAATAAAGAGTGCCCAAATTAAATGCATAGCAAAGTCCCTGTCCTGTAGTTCCTAGGACTTGCCATCCCTCCTCATCTGCATTAGGAGGAACCCCACTTATAGGCCAGAAGCTGGACACGGTAAAGGAAAGAAAACTTCATGCATTGTATCCAAGAGGGGAGATAGAACCTCAGGGAATGTACAGTAGCATGAAAGAGGATGCAGCCTTCAGAGGGCTGGTATATCAAGAACTCAGAATGAAAACTGAATGCCAGTCAGCAGAGCTGGGTACTCTGCGCCCTTCCTAGGGCTCCCTTTCAGCAGTACCAGGGTTTATTATACCAAGAGTATAACAAACCATAAAACAAAAACAGATGCACCTAGAATCTGATGCTCACGACAAAGACTCTCTTTGACTAAACTTGAGTCAGTCTCCTCTGAGTCCTCTTTCTGACCAGGCTCCTGTCCTTGGGCTCTGTTTAGTCCAATTTCAGCGAGAATCTTGCTGGGTCAGTTTAGTGAAAATTCCCCACCTTTGGTATCTGACCAAATTCCTTATCCCTCACCCTGGGCTGATTCCAGAAAAAATCCTGTCAAGTCAGTTTAGCCAGATGCCTCCCTTTCCCGGATGTTTCCTCTTAATTTTCCATCCAGTGACCCTCACCCTGTTCCTTGACTATAAATTCCCACTTATGCTTATATTCAGAGTTGGGCTCAGTTTCTCTCCCCTATTATAATACCCCAATATAATAGCCCCCCTGAATAAAGTCTGCCTTACCATTTCTAACAAGTATCAGAACAAATTTTTTCTTAAGCACTCATCATGCTCTTTTTTCCTTACTACCTATGACTCTTGTGAGTCGACCAAAAAAGCCATGTGAGCAGGAATCTAGCCCCTGAACACTCTCCTATCCATCCCCCCAAACCTCCATATTCTTTATCCCCTTACTCTGCTATAGTTTCTTCATAGAACTTACTACCACCTGATAGATCATATATTTGTTAGTTTATTATCTGTCTCTCTCCTCAACCTCTATCCTAGAATGTGAGCAGGGACTCTGTTTTGTTCATTGCTGTATCCCTAGCACCTAGTACAGTGCCTGGCATATACGGTGCTCAAACTAAAACAAAATAAATCTTGCCATTGAATAAAAGGATCCGGGACACAAGATAAGAAAATGCTAGAGTTGGAAGAGTTCTTTAGAAAATAGCAAGGCCTGGAATCTCATACTGCATTGTGATCTAGCCTATGGAGTAGTTTTTTTCGTCTATTATACGTTTTTCTAAATTTTAATTTTGGAAATCTTTAGGCAGGGCAGCTATTCTGGCTTCCCCAAAGCATTATTACCCAAGTTTATAACACCTGACCTAGAATGACACTCTTGTTGTTAATCTGTTTTACTTTGGGGGACACCTAAATGGGAGGTTCTTGCTTAAAGACACACAGTGGGTATGAACTCCATTACATTGAAAACTGTGCCTTATTTTTTAGTTCCCAATGCCTAGCACAGGGCATTACTATGCCAAGCATATGGCCTGGCGCACAGTGAGAACTCAGTGCCATGGAAAGAATAAATGAGTGATGGCAGAGCTGATTTAGAATCCAAGTTTTCTGCTTTCTAGTCCACTTCTGTTCCCATAACAACATACCGCCTTCAAGTTCTAGGTTTTCTTCTAGACTGATGGCTTACAATCCCCTTTCATTGTAAAACTAAGTTGGAAACCTCTCCCCAAATATACTTGCTCACAATTTTAGGGGACTCATTCAGGGTAAATAAACACAGTAGTGGCAGTACCAGCCTCTGCCAGACTGTCAGTTAGCTTGTATCTTTCTAGCATACGAGACTGGTAGAAAGAGACCTTGTGTGGCGCCTGTGATCCCCAGGGTTGCCATCATGGGGCTTCCACTTGCCCTCCAGCTGGAAGAGCTGCCCTGATCCCTGTGCTGATTATGGCTCTAGAACAGCACTGTTCAATAGAAATACAATGCGAGCCACATATGTAATTAAAAATTTCTAGTAGCCACATAAGAAGTAAAAAGAAACAGATGAATTTAATTTTAATACATTTTATTTAACCCATTATCTAAGATATTATTCTTTCAACATGTAATCAATATAAAAATTTTATCAGAGCTTCTCTGGTGGCGCAGTGGTTAAGAATCCGCCTGCCAATGCAGGGGACACGGGTTCGAGCCCTGGTCTGGGAAGACCTCACATGCCACGGAGCAACTAAGCCCGTGGGCCACAACTACTGAGCCTGCGAGCCACAACTACTGAGCTCGTGTGCCACAACTACTGAAGCCCACACACCACAACAAGAGAAGCCACCGCAATGAAAGCCCGCACACTGCAACGGAGACCCAATGCAGCCAAAAAATAAATAAAGTTAAAACAAAAACAAACTTCTAAAAAAATATTTTTTATCATATATTTGCATTCCGTTTTTCATACTGAGTCCTTGAACTCTGGTATGTATCTTACATTTACAGCACATCTCAATTTAGACTAGCCACTCTTAAAGTACTCAACAACCACATGTGGCTGGTGGCTACTATACTGAACATCACAGTTTTTAAAGGTTAGGGCGGGGGACACTCTAGAGAGCCTTCAAAACCTGGCAGCGGATGCAAAGGGCAGACTGTCATCTCAGGGGCAGTAGAATGTTCTATTCTTTCAGTCTTCCTTTAACCTGTTCACGTTGATCCTAGCTCGAAGCATCATATTTCCATTTTGTGGCAGGCTCAATCCTCCTCAAGGCTGCAAAGAACATAGTACTAAGGCACCAATCTGCAGAGGATTAGACCCTATCTCTCTCAGCCTGACCCTTTCTAGATACCCTGTAGCTCTGTGTAGCTTCTGTCCAGTACTCTGAGCAAAACCACAAGATAAACCTAGTTACTTCAACAGAAGCTACACCTTCACAGGGAAGACTTAGAGACCTCTCACAGACAAGAGCATAATCTCAATGCAGCTGGGTCAAAGGTGTGCAATCCCAGACAACTCACACTAGAGGGACACATTACAATAGTAAAATTACATTTGTTTAGAATTTTACAGTTTACAAGGTTTCTATTTTATCATCACAACAATCCTGTGAGGTAGGAGGGAAGGATTACTATTCTGATTTCATAAATGAGAAAAATAAAGCTCCGAGAGGCTAAATGACCTGGCCAAGGTCACTGGGTAGAGCTAGGATTTAAAAGGGGGTCTTCGATCTACAAAGATAGTGCTTTTTTCACCATACATGCAGGACACAAATGGACACATTATCTGTTATCCATGTGTGTGCACATTTAAAACTGAGAAAACTTAAGATGACTTTCCTGTTTATATGGAATATGCACACGAGAAGGATGAATTAATACTCACATTAGACAGAAGGACAATATACATACATAAACACACTCTCACACATTGGAAAAATGGAAAGGTTTCTGAATATACACAGGCCTATACAAGAATAGGAACGTTACCTGGGTACATGCATACGTGTATGAGATAAAGGGACCTATGTATCTATATACATATGCACATGGAAGGAAAGATGGCTTGTGTATATTTATATAAGATGAATGAATGAGTTGTCTATGTATATGTAACACACAGGAGAGGAATGGACAGGTTGTTTATAAACATATGGACATATCAAGAGGGAGAAACAGATTCTTCATATACAGGTATGCACATATCCAAAGGGCTGGATGGGTTATTTATATACATACAGGCGAGTACCAAGGAGGAATGGATGGTCAGATTATCAGCATATAAACACGTGCACGTGAAGATTCTACCCTTAGTGCTGAGTATGCTGTTTTTCACTCATTATAATGACCCCCCACCAGCAAGTTGGCTCAAGCAGTTATGTAATTAATGTAGCTGCTCCATATTCCACCCACAAATGCTTTGCTTCTGTCCCTGCTTCTCATTCAGAGTCAGTCATACACTCAATACCACTTACCTTGCTGCTGCAATCAAAACAAGAGTTAAGGAAATGAAAAGAAAAAAAACACATTAAAACCACATATTCTCAAGTTTTAGAAATGCAAGTGCTGTCTTTAAAAGGAAATCCATTCAGAAGCACTCCTTGGTTTGAGAGAGAAGCCACAGGATGAACTTTCTAAGCCACAGCACAGCTGCTTGCCCAACCAACAAACAGAGCCAAGGAGCTATTATTCTCAGCTGCACCCAGCTGGCTGGCTCCCTGGTGCAAAGTTGATGATAGGAAAAATGCCCGGCAGAGAGATTCCCCCAGGGCTGGGCAGGAGTCTTGTTGGCTGCAAATCTAGGAATCCAATCTGGTCCACACTTCTCTGCTGAGGGGGATTCTGATGACCAGCCTGCTGAAGGTAATAGCAGCCAAACTTCAACTGGACGTGGAATTCTAACTCAATCGATTCCGGGTTTTGAGACTGAGACAAAAAGCAGGGCAGCTACTGCTCCTGCTGCTGCTCCTCCTCCTCTCCAGCTGCTTCCTGCCTGCAACCTCCCATAGGGCATCAGCCCTCCTCACACATTCCTGGCGCACACACCCCCTTCCCAGCACACTCACGCACACAAAAATCTCGCCAGCAAGCTCACTCAAACACCCTTGGTGAGTGTCTCTCCCTCTCCCTAAATATAGATCTTCCTCTTTCCCCTCCCCTATTTCTTCCTCTCATGCTTCTCCCCCCTCCTTTCTTTTCCCCTGCCTATCCATCTCTCTCATGTCTGGGCTGTAGGATATAAAGAGACATAACACAGAGCCCTACACTCTGAGGAGCTCTCGGTCTCAGAGGGAAGACAGAACACAGCAAGAAACAGCCAGAGCATAATACAAAGGGAGGCGTCCCTTCTACTGAGACAAGCTCTAGGTTTTTTGGTTTGGTTGGTTTTTGGGTTTTCGTTTTGTTTTCGTATATATATAATGTACTGTCTGCATTTGGCAAAGCTAGAGAACAGGTAAAGTACCAAGGGCAGGTAACATCAAACAACACCATGTTCTCAAAGTACATACCTAGTCCAATTCTTCCTGAACAGCCACAGCAAGAGAACCAACTGGAAAACGAGAACTCCCTTAGGCCATGCCAAGGCAATGATTAGACAGAAGTAGAGGAAGCTGGGTGGGCTGAGGTAGACCCTCTACTGCAGAAGTCAGGACCACAGAATGTTTTGGAATCCAGAATTAGGAACTAAGTAACCTAAAGTAATATCATATTGAGCTAAAGCGACGTACGGTTCAAGACCCTGGTTTCATAGTCCCAAATTTCCCAGTCCTTTGCCAGTTGCAACCCCACCTCCCTGGAGACTGGTTGGTCAGGTGGTTCTCATGTGGCCCTAATTCCTAATAACTCAACAATTCTAGTTGAATTATCAGGAAATTCTAGTTGAATTTCATCAGGAAATTAAATATCCTTATCTTCAAAGAGCACTCAAGTTGTTCATTGCAACATAATGCCAAACATAAGCCAGGGACCCTTGAAGCCCTGGACCACTGACAAAAACATGAAATATATGATACCTCTTTCTACTCTGCAATCACCGGACAGGAAAAACACTGTTTGAGCCCAGAGAACCTCAGAATTCTTCTCAATATAGGGCTTCAATCAGCCAGCGACAATCCAGTGAAGCCATTCCTATTCTACCTCCTCTGAGCCTGATCTAATAAGATAAGCTCCCCTCCTCTTCCTCAGGCTAACATCAGGTGGGCAAGTTTGATTCACCCATCAGGCCCAAACCAGGCTCTCAAACCTTGCTACTTCTGCTGCCCTGCAACATTCCTCGTGACAATGCACAACAGAACAAGGCCCTGTTAGCCAGGAATCAAGCGGTCTATGAGGGCCACCCTGGAATCTGTCATTACAGTACAGGCAGCCCTATATGGTAGATAAAACAAGTTTTTAAATTAAGAATGCTTTCCTTGGCTTATCCAAGATCCTGAGGAGAAAGCGTTGAATCCAGAGCCAACATTTGCCTCCCTACTGCCTTCTTCCAATAACATTGCTTCCCCCTCAACCAAGGAAAAGAATTTAGATTCCAAGAGACACTACACAACCCATTTCTTAACCATCCACCTCATTACGCAGCCAACACTGACAGCAAAGCAAATACCTCCTAACCCAGTCGAGAGCTGGCTGGATGACAGAAGAGATAAGGGCTGACAGTGCAACCATAACCACATCTAAATACAGAAAGGAAAAAAATAAAACCTGAAAACTGTCAAATTTCAGTGGAAGTCACGGCAAATTTACTGTGAAGCTCCTCATATATTTCAGCCAGGAGAAAGAGGTAAAGGGTTTAAAACAAGAAATATAGGGAAGACTGATTAAATCAGAATTCCCTCCCCCAACTCTGCAGCCACTCATAAAGAGCTCAGAGCAGTGGCTGTCATGACCAGGTTTGGGTCTGAGCTTCCTAGACTCAAGAGAAGATCAAATTCTCAAGACTGGGAAAGATCCTCAGAGGTAGGACATTGCCCAAAGAACCTACTTCTTCCTGCCTCATCCACCAGTGGCTCCAGGACCTGGCTAGGACCTCCAGAGGCTATAACTGAGGCTAATGTGACTGTCTTGTCCATCTGCTTACTCAAACACATTCAGTTCATCTTCTAAGCAGTTTGGGTTTTCCAGGAAAACAAAGGCTCAAACAGAGAAAACGTGTTTAGGACGCGAGGCACAACAAATCAGCTATCTCTAGTTCCAGTCTTCAAACTTCACAAGAGCCCCCATATGGCTCTGACCATAAATTACCTTTGTATCTTTCCACCTTCCCACCTTTCAGCAAAAGAAAGAAGGGGCATAAGTGGGAAAGTGGTAAACAGCAGTCACTGTAAACTCAGTAAAAAAGCTCCTTCTGTCACTGTTCAACCGAGCCCAGAGAGTGCCAGACATCATATGACCAAAGGACAATCAGACCTCCCTAGTGGACTAGTCTTTTGGGATAGACGCAATTTCTGTTTCCTGAGCCATGTGAGCAAACTGCAGCTCCCTTGTCTCAGTGGATCTGTCTCTTGGGAATCCTGGGCAGGCCAAAAGGATGGGGGTGCATTACAGAGGTAAGAATTAGCACAAGCACCCACCTTAGCTGGGAAGCTTCCTCAAAGCAGGGCTGTTCAAGAGCTGGCTGGGCAGAATTAGAAAAACAGATTGGGTTAAGAAGGAAAAGGCATTTATCCAGAAGCTGTGAAATGCTCTGAACAGACATTCTCAAGGTCTGGTTCCCAATTTAAATCTTTGCAGGGATCTTCGCCTAGAGACAGATGAGTCAAGATGGAAATTCAACATGAGACACTGACACTCACGCAGAGTTGTGGGAAGGTTCAGAGCTGCAGGAGCTCTAAAGGGGAACCAAATGGGTGGGTTAGTCAGAAGACCACCTGGTGCACAAAATTCATCTTCAGCTAAAGCATCTGAGTGGTGTCACAAGGATACTGGAGGAAGGGCTCACCAATCACAATTCTCTCCTCTCATACAAACCAATCTAGGTCTTGTTGGGGCCAGATACAACTGGCTCTGAAGCAAAGAATGTGCCTGCTCCACACCTGGCCTGCCTTTCAGGTGTCACTGCCAGAGAGTGGCTGAGTCAGAACCAGCTGGTGCCTACCTTTTCTTCCAGTGTTAACAATCACATATGCAGGGTGCAAAGGATAGGTGGAACCCAAGTCTGACTTACGCAGGAGTAAGCTTGTGATGCTTCCTTCTCTACCACTAAGTAAAGCCAGAAGCACACGAACAGGCCAGTATATGGTCACACAGCTGGGATCTGTTTCATGAGGAAAACAGTTTGTTCTGGTGGCAGAGAAAAGTCTTTTTTTCCCCCTGTAGAATTATGTCCTCTATAAACTACTCAGAAATTACATGCAGCAGAGAATGATGGGCAACGGGAGGTGGTTTTCCTTCTTCCTTCAGGAACATGCCCCCCCGCCAGGGGAGTGAGGAACCTGGCAGAGATGGGCTCACTTTACTGATGTGCTAAGACATAGCTGCTACACAGCCTAAATCAGACTTGACAAGCTGCAAGGCAGGCCTAAGGAGTCACAAACTGCTGACAAACTTCAGTTCTATAATCAGGTCAAGCACCATCTCTGATAGCAAAATCCTGAACCTAAAGAGCTGATAAACTCCTCAGGACTGCCCAGCTAAACAGTTAGGTTTCTAGCCTACACCTCCAAAGCTTGTGGTCCCATTTCCATTCGAGGAGCAAATGATCAAAAAATCATATAAACCAAGCAGCTTACATGTCCACGGCCCTCTTACATAAACCTAGTCAAAGTCATAGCTCCCAGCCTTAGGACTAAGGCTGGTGCTGATCTAGTATCTGCTTCTATATGTCCCAGTGCAATCCACAAAGTGCACTGAGCCTGCCTCGATCTCTACACCACAAGGAAGCCAAGGGACCATAGGCTGAGGATTCTCTAACGGGAACCCAAAATTTGACTTTTCATGGGGAAGTGAACCTCTTGTACTAAAAAGAGACTGTGTTCTAACTGGCTTAATATTGATCAAATATCCCCTTCAGTTCTCTGTGGCTTGTTCTGAGATATACCTTAGAGTGAACCCAATTCTGGAAAATTCTCTTGCTGTAGGCCCCTATTTCTACAAGCTTTTCAGAATATGTCCCTAGTCACTTCCCTGGTAGTCCAGTGATAAAGAATCCGCCTTACAATGCAGGGGACGTGGGCTTGATACCTGGTCAGGGAACTAAGATCCCACATGCCGTGAGGCAACTAAGCCCGCGTGCCACAACTACTGAGCTCACACGCCTCAACTATAGCCCACATGCCACAAACTACAGAGCCCACACACCCTGGAGCCTGCACACCACAACTAGAGAGAAGCCCGCGCACCACAACAAAGAGCATGTGCGCTGTAATGAAAAATCCTGCATGCTGTAGGACATGCAATGAAAGACCCAACGCAGCCAAAAATAAAGTAAATAAATAAATAAAAAATAAATAAATCTTAAAAAAAAAATGTCCCTAGCCAACATACAAATCTCAAGTGTCTTGGGACTCAATGAAAGGACCCCAAAGAGGAGGGTTTTTCCCTGTAGTATTCTCCATATATTCAGAAATATCTGGTATAAGGCACTGAGTTATAGGAAACTAGTTCATGTGCAAAAGGGGAAGAAAAAACTTAAGGGAGACCTAATCTTAGTTGGGGATCTCTGACAGATTAACAGGGAAACATAGGGGAGAAAGGGAAGTACTCAACTGGGCAAGTCAGGAGAGAGAAAGAGCTAGATTCAGCCTGCAAGCAAGGGATGCCAAGGGAAAGCCTGTTGCTGGGGTTGGCATTGGAGTCCTAGGCCGCCAGCTCACCCACGCCAATTGCAAACAGAGATGACCTCTCTGCTCAGACACAAGATCCTTGGAACCCCTATATTCTAATTCTCCATCCAATGACAGAATCCCCTGCAAAACCCTTTGTCCCCCTATCTCATGTCACCAAGACTAATCTATGTTACCTTCCTACCTATAAAATCTGCCCCTTTCTCTACAACCCTTAGTCTATGCTTCATTATTTCTCACTCAAGTGGCTGTAAAATATTCATCCTCGTCTCTATTCCTCCAGAACCACCTCCCTCTCACCCCTCCCTATTCCCAATCCATTCTTGACAATTTGTTCGAGGGATATCTCTAAAATGTAGATAGATTTTTGTCACTCATTTTCTTAAAATCCTTCCGTGACTGCTCTCAGGAAAAAGCCCATGCTCACTCCTTGGCATATTATCAGTTGTTTCTTGACCTGTCCATGTCTAGAGGGATCCAAAGCACCCTGACTCCCTAAGTTTGGTCAAACCAAATTCCTTACACTCACTGAATGTGCCATCCCATTCTTTTTCTTTCCATATGACCCTGTTTAGAGTGATATCAGAGAGTAAAAACCAGTATGGTGAGGATGCTTAAAACCTCATCAAGGGCTTGTCAGAAAGCAAGACTTGGAACCAAAACAGTAAAAACTACTTTGGTGTCTGTTATGGGTTGAACTATGTTTTCCAAAATCCATGTGTTGAAGCTCTAATTCTCAATACATCAGAATGTGACCTTGTTTGGAGGCAGGGTCTTTACAGATGTAATCAAGTTAAAGTGAGGTCATTAAGGTGGGTCCTATCCAATATGACTTGTATCCTTATAAAAAAGGAAATTTGGATATGAAGATAGGCATAGAGGAAAAACAGTATGAAGAGACACAGGAAGAAGAAGACCATTCACAAACCAAGGAGACAGAACTGGAGTAGATTCTTCCCTCACGGTCCTCAGAAGAAACTAACCCTGCTAATACCTTGATTTTGGACTTCTAGCTTCCAGAACTGTGAGACGATAAATTTCTGTTGTGTAAGCCGTCTAGTTTGTGGTACGTTGTTATGGCAGCCCTAGCAAATTAATACAGTATTTTTGAACATTACTGATACAATTCTACCAAAAATTTTTAAAAATAAGTAATAGAATTAATACTTATTAAGTACCTAAGCGTAATACCAGGCAGGATGAAAAGATTTAATCCTTGCGTTAGGGAGTTCATAACCTAATGGAGGAAATGTTATGATATGAAGCGCTGTTATACCCATATTATGAGGAGTGTTAGAGCTTGTGCTTAGGTGACTGATAGTACCATTTACTGATAAAGGACATACATGAAAGGAGATGGAGGAGAAAGAAAAAACAATGAGCACAGTTTGAACATACTGCATCACGTGCCTGTGAAAATTCTGGTGACAATACCCATGGGCACCTTGTCATAAGTCTGGAGCTCAGGAAAGAGGACTGAGGTAGAGAAAGAAATTTGGGACTCAACAGTGTATGGATAAAAACATGGGTGAGATTATCTAGAGAAGAGAATGCGGTTGAAAACAGAACCCTGGGAATCACCAAGTTTTAAGGGGCAAGCAGAGGAAAAGAAATGCTGTAAGGGAAGCAAAGATGGAGCTATCTGAAATAAGAAAAGGACTTGGAGGGAGAGATATTGCAAAAGCCAAAAAGGAAGAGTATTTTGGGTAGAAACCAGTCAACAGCTTTTATCTCACTTGTCATAAGAAATGCTCCAGGATGTTGGTTTTCATCCAGAATGCCCTTCCTAACTTATCATCTTTGCCTTTTTATGTCTGAATGTCCTCAGGTGTGGACCAAATAAACACATTTCCCTAGCATGCTTGAAGATGACAACCAGCGAAGGGAAACAGAAGCCTACAGAAATGGGGAAGATTATTTGTTACAACTTACCTCTTCCTTCTGGCTTCAAGATGTCTTATTTTATACACTGTGACTGTACTTCAGGACGTGCCTGTTTTGGAATGGTGGTAAATCTCTGCTGCATTGTTTATGGAAAGAACACAACTTGCCACTTACAAGGAGTCATGGATCTCCTTAATGACATATGCTTGTAAACACAGGAAGCAAGTTACCCCTTGATTTCCATCTTTCTAAGCTATTACTTTATTTCTTGAACATTTCCTGATATTTAATAACAATTGTTGACTTAGCACCCTCTGGGAATTCCTCTGACAAGACTTCTCTGACTGCCTTAACTCAAAGGGCTTGCTCCTTACTTTAAAGTCTTATGACAACTATTTTGTTATAAGCATTTATCATTCCCTTTGCAACCAATTACTTACAGCCTTGTAATATCACTTCATACTTTTAAGCAATTTCCCCACAAAACTTTGCTTGACTGTCTAAGTATCAGAAGCTATGTTAGGGATTGTAATTAGTTCCTGACCTCAAGTGCAATCTAGGAAAGGAGTTAAAGCCTACATATATGCAAGGAAAATGCAAGTAGAAAGCAGAAGTAACAAGAAAATAAGTGGCCAGGAATAGGATCTCTGAATCCCTGAACTCTTTTTTTACGTAAATGTACCAGGCCCTCAAGGCATATTAAACAGAAGATACTCCAGGTGAATATTCACTCTTAATTCTTTTTTTTGGCGGGGGAGCACAGGCTCCTGACGCACAGGCTCAGCGGCCATGGCTCACGGGACCAGCCGCTCCACCGCATGTGGGATCTTCCCGGCCCGGGGCACAAACCCGCGTCCCCTGCATCGGCAGGTGGACTCTCAACCACTGCGCCACCAGGGAAGCCTCTTAATTCTTAAGGGTTCAGACTCAAACTCCTGCAAGGCCTCCTACCTTGATAAATCAGGCTGGGCCATAAAGACATCTTGAACAGAAGAACAATTCAAAAGACAAGTCAAGCAGTTTGCAACTTGACCCTTTGCTCCTAGGTCCACATCCTTTACTAGACATCTGAATTTCTCCCTGTGCAGGAGGAGGTACTAAAAAGAATATCAAAGGCCCAAATCAGTTTTCTCAACCTGCCTTTTCATGCCCCAGTTTATTCCAACTGCCAGTTTATTCCTCCAGCATTACAACTGGAGTGCCTATTCTTTGGGCCTGGAGTGAGAGGGCAGACTTTGCAACTCCTAAAGGTTAGCATGAGTGACTAATATGTATCATAAGAGACCCAGGCGAAATGTATGAGAATTTGTAAGTGAAAATATTTGCATCGTTCAAGGTGTTGGTTTGGAAGAGAATCAGGGAACGCTCTGTGAAAGAGGTGATAGCTGAGCTTGATCCTGAAGGATGAATAATATTTGGATATGTGGAAATGGAAGAGAAGAAAAGGCAGACGATACAGGATAAGCAAAGATATGAAAAGGAAAAAAAGGAAGGTGTGATGCTGGAAAGGAACGGAAACTAACATATACTGAATGTTAACAACATGCCAGGTCTTGCTCTATATGTGTTATCTTATTTAATCCATATCTATCCACTGAGGCAAATAATATCCAATTCAGAGATGAGAAAACTAAGTTTCTAAGATACTCAGTAACCTGCCTAAACCTAAGGTTACACAGCTAGTAAGTGGTGGAGCCACATTTCAAATTCAGGCTCTTTCTGATTCCAAGGCTCAACTTCTTTCAACTGTATAATGTGGCCTCTGGGTTAACAAAGGTTAGAAAAGTAGTTTAGAAAATCATGATTGGTCATGGATGCCAAGCTAAGAAGTTGAAACTATAATTTAACTACCAGTGTAAAGAAAAATTAATGTTTTTTGAGGGGGGAAAAGCCTTTCATTCATTCATTCAATCATTCACTTATTCACTCACTCACATATCTGTTAAGACTTGCTGGATGCCAGGCATCAGGGATATAAAGTTAAGTAGGCACAGTCCCTATTCTGTATTTCCATGCTCTTTTCATCTAGCTTTTATTTAAGTTATTTATTGAATTATAACATACATACAGAAAAGTACACAAATCAAGAGTACCTTAACGTAAACAGAATTCAGATCAAGGACAGAACATCATCAGAATTCCAGAAGCCCCACTGCACTTATATCTAGTTACTACCGACCCCCTCACCCCAAAATAATCACTATCCTGAAGTCTGACACCACAGATTACTTTTGCCTGTTTCTGAACTTAATATAAAAGGAATCATGTAGTAGATACTCTTTTAAGAAATACAAAATCTTGAGGGCAAATGCTTATACAATTCCAGGACAGTGTGATAAACACTAAAATTGACTGTATATGAAATGCTACAGAAAGATAGAAAAATGAGTATCTAACCCTATCTGGGGACTTTCCGGAAGGCTTCAAAGTATGTGACATCTAAGTTGAACCCTGAGCATAAGCGGTAGCCATGACTAGTGCTCTGTTTTAGGAAGATAAATCTGATAGTGGTATACACAATGGATTCCAAGAAAAATAAACAAAAGCAAGGAAACCATTGGAAGAGTAATACACTATAGTCTAAGCAGTAAAGAAGACCTGAATGCAGAGAGGAACAAAGAGGAGACTGATAAAAGAAATCACAGAGAGAAAAAGAGCAAGATCTGGCAAACGATCTAATGTGGGAGGCAAGAGAGGAGGAAGTGACTGAGTGGGTGACTGGCAGAACGATGGTGACTTTCATACAAACAGAGAACAAAGGAAGAGGAATAGGCCCAGGAAGGAAGTTTCAAACATTGGGAAATTGTGGTGACAATAACTAGTAAATAACTAGATATGAAGGGTAGAACCTAAGGAAAAAAGGGAGGGTCAGAAGTATATATTTGGGGGCTTCCCTGGTGGCGCAGTGGTTGAGAGTCCGCCTGCCGATGCAGGGGACACGGGTTCGTGCCCCGGTCCGGGAAGATCCCACATACCGCGGAGCGGCTGGGCCCGTGAGCCATGGCCTCTGAGCCTGCGCGTCCGGAGCCTGTGCTCCGCAACAGGAGAGGCCACAACAGTGAGAGGCCCGCGTACCGCAAAAAAAAAAAAGAAGTATATATTTGGGAATCATCTGCTTAGAAAGGCTAGTTGGAAGTCTACTGGCTGCCTAGCACAGAGGCCAAGATCAGGCACAGTACCGGCCACACGGTAGTTCAATTAATGTACATCAATTAATGACTCTGGGTTAGAGGCTGAGGAAATGCGGATTTGAGATTAAAAGAGATGCCTTCTGTACAAAGAAGAGACAGAGACAGACAGGAAAGGAGACAGGCAAGGTAAGAGAGGAAGGAAGAACTGGAAGAACCCAAGAAAAATAGGAAGCTACAAGTAGGGAGTTGCAAAAACACTGTGGAATGCTGCAGAGAAAAAATGAGCATAAAGACTGAAGAAAAGTGTCTGATGAAAAAAAGTGTTTAAATATTTAACTGGTAATTACTTCTATCTACTCTCTGGCCTACAAGCTCACAAATGATAAGAAAATGTCTTGCAAATGGCCCAACAGCACCCAGTGGTACCCACTTATTAGCTGGCTTGATTTAAAATGGAATAATTGGGCTTCCCTGGTGGTGCAGTGGTTGAGAATCCGCCTGCCGATGCAGGGGACACAGGTTTGTGCCCCGGTCTGGGAAGATCCCACATGCCGCGGAGCAGCTGGGCCTGCGCGTCCGGAGCCTGTGCTCCACAACGGGAGAGGCCACAACAGTGAGAGGCCCGCATACCGAAAAAAAAAAAAAAAAAAAAGCAGACAGGAGCTCAGTCTGTAAAATCCTCATCTAAGATGGAATAATTATATTAGCTGCTTCCTTTTGGATAACTTTGGCAAAAGAACTTTCTCTTACAGAGCAAGAATTCCTTCACAGCCAGGATCAAATGTTCCCAATCACTGTGTGGTCACATAAGCAGCAAGAGTCAGAGAAAGTAGGAGAAAGCAAGAAGGGCTGCTTTACTTGTTATTTGGAAGCAAGTAATTTTGTACAGAGGTATCAATCAGACTTATTCCATAAAAGTTTACGAAGTACCTCCCTTTACTGACACTATGTCCAGAAAACACCGCCAGCTGGAGCTAAGGCCTGATGCTCGTATCTGACACCCTCCTCGGACTCTAGGTAGGCTAATGATATCACGGCATTTCTCAGAAATGTGCTGATATGCTCCTCAGAAACCAGAGCCAAACTCCAACCTTCAAACAAGCTGCCCCAAATTCCAGTCCCAGATGTGATGTCTTATAATTCACAAAGTTCAGTCACAGCCTAGAGCGAGATCTAAGGTTTATAGAAGACCAATCACTGATAAATACCCAGATCCAGGCCATAAACGTGTTCAGAATATTTCAGAGGGGGTGGGGAACCTGAGAAACGTTAAGCATTTCTCCTGACAAGTACACAAAAGCAGCTCTTGAAAAATGTTCCCATAGTCCCCAGGGTAGCCTTTGGCCTGCTCCCCTAGACTCCTCAGGCAAGGCACTCCACTGACATTTTCCTCGCAGGTCCCAGAGAAGCACCAGTACATAGACAGCCTCATCTGAGTGATCCACATGGCAAGTTTTCCCACGAACCCCCATGCCACCTGGTAGTCTAGATCCCTGTAAAAGCCTGAAATCCTATGGTACTGGCTCCTTGCCACTTTAACCATCAGAAGCAGTTTCACTGGGTTCCCACTCAGCAGCAAAGGCTCCAGCTGTGATCAGAAACACCTTTGGCAGGTCGCTAAGGCCTAGGCTAAGAAGGTCATGAGAAAGCCCTGGAAACCAACACTTCTGTAATAAGAGGCCCACTGGTGACTTAAGCAATGGTTTATAGAGCTTTGCCCTCAAAAATGCATTTTTCTATGATCTCACCAAAACTCTGTGAGAGGAGACAGTCATTATCCCTAATTTATAACTAAGGACACTAAGAAATAGGAAGTGCTTTATTCAAGTTCTCTCAGATTTTGAGACTAAGCTACTGCAAGAACCCAGCTCTTTCTATTTCTAGTTGAGCCCTAAATTTTGTTAGTAATAGAGATAAGAGTAAACAAATACAAAAGACACTGGGCATCATGAATGGGTCTGCATGTACCAGCCTAGAGAACACATTTCCCACCAACTAGACCTCGGGAAATAGAGACTCACACGTGAGAAACACTGAAGCTTCCGTGCCATCTTCTTCCCCCTTCTGCCTTGTAAAGTATTCATTTGCTAGGGCTGCCATAACATAATAGTACAGACTGGTGGTTTAAGGAACAGAAATTTATTCGTACAATTCTGTTGGCTAGAAGTCCAAGACCAAGGTGTTAGCAAGGTTGGTTTCTTCTAAGGCCTCTCTCCTTGGCTTATATAGGTGGCCATCTTCTCTCTGTGTCTTCACATGACCTTTCTTCTGTGTATGTGTGTGTCCTAATCTCTTCTTACAAAGACACCAGTCAGATTTCAGTATGTAGCTTGGATTTTTCATCCAAATTACCTCAATATATCATACCTCTTTAAAGGCCCTATCTCTAAATACAATCACATTCTAAGATACTTGGTGTTACGACTTTTAACATAGGAGGCAGGGAGCGGGGGACAACTCAGCCCATAAAAGGCAAAAAAGGTAAAATCAGGGTTTTGGTGGCATAGGGAATTTAAAAGGCAGGGGAAGAAAGGAGATAATTCAGAACCAGAAGCCAGGCACCCTGATGTTTTCCTTTCCTTTGTAGAGAGCCTTTGGAATAGAGGAGAAGGAACATTCTATCCAGCTGGTGGCTTTAGAGAAAGAGAACTAAGCCAATCTCAGCTTTCATCCCTGCTCTGGCCTGTTGCCTAACAGACATGGAGTTCATGAGCAGAAGGATCATTTGAGTCCTTTCTGGGTATTTCTGCTCTGTTCACTGCCGATGGGGGTAGGAAAGGTAGAAGGTTTTTATTCATGTGTAAAAGAACACTTAAATCTTAATTTCTTAAGGATATCATTATTACTACCGACTCAGCTTCATCTCTGCAACTTCTTTCTGCCTAAGATTTTAGTTTTTACCAAAACAGTTAAGTTCCAAAGACTGAGCTAGATTGGCACATTAGAAGAACAGAAAAGGAGGGGCTGAGACTATCAGGCTATAGCAAGAACTGGCAGCTCAAGAGCATGCTTTTATTACTAACCAACCAGGCAAGCTTCTCCCACACCCTATAAAAACAAACAACTTCTTTTTGCTTCAGAGGCTCAGGTGATATTGTCAATTTCCCCACAGACATTTAAGAAGCAAGCAAAGAGAGAATTCAGAAAAGGGAAATTAAATAGACATCAGAGAAGATGAGCATTGGGGATGGTTTCTTAGATGTTAAAACAAGGAGTGTGCAGGAGTGTCGAATATTGCAGCAAGGTCCAATAAGATAAAGACTTAAAAACCACAGGATTAGGTAGCGATGAGCTCACTGACTGACCTTCACAAACATAGTTTTAATGAATTGACAATGAAATAATCTGAGACAGACTTTCCTAAAGCACATTCCTTGGAAAATGATTCCTACAGGATGCTTTTCCAAAACAGAGTTTCATAGTCAAAAAAGTTTAATGCTGTGCATTTTTTATTCCCCTCTTGAAGAAACAAAAGAAGCCTAAAAATTTTAAGTTTCTGAGAAGTCCTTTGATAAAGCAATCTATCGGTGTTGCACTCTACTGGAACTCAATGTTTTCCAAATTTCTTTCACCATGAAACTCTTTATCACATGATAAAGAATCTATTAACATTTCTAGAAACTGGAGTCCTGAGAAACACACTTTGAAAAACAGGGTTCTAAGATTATGGTGGTAGATAGTGTCAAGAACCTAGGCTCTGCAGTTAAATAGGTCTAGATTTGAATCTGGTTCTAACTCTTGCCAGCTAGGTGACCCTGGACAAGTTTCTATCTTTCTAAACCTCAGTTTCTTAATCTATAAAATGGGCCTAATAACATAAGCCTAATTCATAGAATTACTGTAGGAATTCAGTTGGGTAATACATGTAAAGCACTGACAATAATAGTATTCAATAATGTGATTACTGGGCTTCCCTGGTGGCGCAGTGGTTAAGAATCTGCCTGCCAATGCAGGGGACACTTGTTCAAGCCCTGGCCCAGAAAGATCTCACATGTCATGAAGCAACTAAGCCCGTGCGCCACAACTACTGAGCCTGCTCTCTAGGGCCCGTGAGCCACAACTACTGAGCCCCCGTGCCACAACTACTGAATCCCGCATGCCTAGAGCCTGTGCTCCACAACAGGAGAAGCCACTGCAATGAGAAGCCCGCGCACCACAGGAAGAGTAGCCCCCGCTCGCCGCAACTAGAGAAAGCCCGCACGCAGCAATGAAGACCCAACGCAGCCAAAAATAAAATAAATAAATAATAATTTAAAAAATAATGTGATTACTGTGATGATGATGATGATGAACACAAGGACTATGGAAAGTAATTGAGATTAGAAGGAAAACTGTGATGTACATACTAAAGTTTTCGACGAGTGAACAGGGAGTTATGCAAAAGTTGGGATCTAATTTCAACAAGGAAGGTGGGTGTGAGAACGGCTTATGCAAGGATCTAGTAATGGCCTCAAAGTGGCAGAGAGAGCCAGAGAAAACCAAGCCTCACTCCTGACCCAGAAATACATGGGGCATTAAAAAAAGGCACAGTCTTCATACAAAAGGGTTTTAGCGAACTGCCATGTTTCAGCCAGTAGAAAATGTATCTGTTCTGGTCTCAGATATCAGGTAAGGACTCCAAGGTTTGCCAAAGGACAGAAGGGGCCCAGAGGTCTCTTGTCCAAGAGAGGTCTGTCTGGTTTGTGAAACAGTAGTAGGGCCTTTTCTTAGGTAGGGCTTACCATAAAGTTTGAAGTGGGATGCTAAAAACTGTGGTTAAGAGAGGTCTGAAAGTATTGGGGCTTACTACAGGATTTGTATTGCGACACTGTCGTAGTAGCAAAATATTAGAAACAACTTAAAGATCCATCAACAGAGAACAGTGTGTACAAATTATAATACATCTACAGAAGGAAGTACCATGCAGCTATTAAAAGACTGCAGTAGCTCTATTTGTAATAAGGAAGAATCTCCAAGATGTAGCAGTAAATGAATAAAAGGTGAAGGACAATGTGTATAATATACACACGCACACATGTGCACACACACATGCTTATAAATGCACAGTTTACCTCTGGACTGATACATAAGACACAGGTAACAATGAGATGGAGGAGGTGGGGACTAGAGGCCTGGAGTCTGAAGTAGGAGGGAAACTTTGCATTATACATATCTTTTTAATATAATTTTATATTTTTACATTTCTTACTTATTCGAATCATTCTTTAGTGTTTTTTGTTTTTAAAATGTTACAGTAGCAATGGTTAGGGAGAAGGCTAAGAGACTGTAAGAAAAAGGAGGAATAACTGTGGTCTCCACAAGGGCAATGAGCTGAGGTAGTAGAAGTTAAGACAGGCAGCCATGATCAGAGCAAAATCCTGGAGTTTAAAATTATACAAAGAGGGCTTCCCTGGTGGCGCAGTGGTTGAGAGTCCGCCTGCCGATGCAGGGGATGCAGGTTCGTGCCCCGGTCCGGGAAGATCCCACATGCCGCGGAGCGGCTGGGCCCGCAAGCCATGGCCGCTGAGCCTGCGCGTCCGGAGCCTGTGCTCCGCAATGGGAGAGGCCACAACAGTGAGAGGTGCGCGTACCGCAAAAAAAGATTTTTAAAAATTATATAGAAAGAGTGCTTTCCTTGTGCAACTAAGCCTAAGACATGGGGTCCTCAAGGGCCCTCCCTTATTTTCCCAAGGGGAATCCATTTTTTAGGGCTTCAATAGTAGCACAAGATGGACATCTCTTTGCCTGGGAGAGAGTCACAAGTCAGAACAGAACTTGGACGAGACAGCTGATTTGTTCTATCTTAATGATCTTTCTTGAGAAAATGCTGATCCATCTCAAGGTGACTGGCTGCAATCTTGGCTCTCCTGGGACGGCTCCATTTAAACACGTACTTTTTTTCTTTTTTAAGATCTTTATTGGAGTATAATTGCTTTACAATGGTGTGTTAGTTTCTGCTGTATAACAAAGTGAATCAGCTATACATATACATACATCCCCATATCCCCTCCCTCTTGCGTCTCCCTCCCACCCTCCCTATCACCCCTCTAGGTGGTCACAAAGAACTGAGCTGATCTGTGTGCTATGCGGCTGCTTCCCACTAGCTATCTATTTTACATTTGGTAGTAAACATGTACTTCTAATCTATTTGCTCAGTTCCATCTCTTCTTACTGACTCTCCTCCGTCAGCTTTCTTTAGCAACCTAAGAGCTTCTGCCAAGGCTTCTTCATGGCCTACCTCCATGCCTTCTCCTTCACTGTCCCTTCCACCTGGAACACCCACCCACCTGCTGCCACTGCAGTCTCCGTTTCTAGAGCTAAAAAGTCTCACCTCCTCCCCCAGATTTTTCTGCAGCTAAGCCAAATAAGGTACAGAATCACATCCATTCCACCCACACTACCAACATTACTACCTCAACAGCATTAGCAATGTCAGACACTCATTAAGGACATATGGCCAGGTACTCAGCCAGTCCGTATACAGAGATGACCTATATGACCTCTTCCCTTAAGTTGCTGACAATCTTACAGGAATGGCATAAGGGTAGCTAGCTTTGTACGGCACTTACTCAAAGTCTGTTGAATGCACTATCAGCTAAAGAAGTATAAATGACCTATAAACTTATGGGAAATATTCAAATCACAAATAATCAAAGAAATGCAAATTAAAACAATGGGATACCATCCTTCTGCCAAATTGGCAAAAAATTTCTAAAATGATAATACTCAGTGTTGGTGCAAGACATCTAAATATTGAAAGTATAAATTGGAAAAACCTTTCTGAAGACACATGTAGAAGTTTATCACAAGGCTTTAAAAGGTATATACGTTTTTTTTTTTAACATCTTTATTGGAGTATAATTGCTTTACAATGGTGTGTTAGTTTCTGCTGTATAACAAAGTGAATCAGCTAAACATATATCCCCATATCTCCTTCCTCTTGCGTCTCCCTCCCACCCTCCCTATCCCACCCCTCTAGGTGGTCACAGAGCACCGAGCTGATCTCCCTGTGCTATGTGGCTGCTTCCCACTAGCTATCTATTTTACATTTGGTAGTATATATATGTCCATGCCACTCTCTCACTCCGTCCCAGCTTACCCTTCCCCCACCCTGTGTCAAGTCCATTCTCTACGTCTGCGCCTTTATTCCTGTCCCTAGGTTCTTCACAACCTTCTTCTTTTTTTTTAGATTCCATATATATGTGTTAGCATATGGTATTTGTTTTTCTCTTTCTGACTTACTTCACTCTGTATGACAGACTCTAGGTCCATCCATAAAAGGTATATACTTTTTTTTTTTTTTTTTTCGGTACGCGGGCCTCTCACTGCTGTGGCCTCTCCCATTGCGGAGCACAGGCTCCGGACGCGCAGGCTCAGCGGCCATGGCCCACGGGCCCAGCCACTCCGCGGCACGGGGGATCCTCCCGGACCGGGGCACAAACCCGCGTCCCCTGCAGCGGCAGGCGGACTCTCAACCACTGCGCCACCAGGGAAGTCCCATAAAAGGTATATACTTTTAAACTCAGCAACTTATTTGAATATACTTTGAGAAATCTAAGTTAAAGAAATAATCAGAAATGAAAAGAAACTTATGCATAATGATACTCATCATAATATTATTTACAACAGTAAAGAAATAAGAGGAATTGTTAACGAACATCTATCAATACATGATGGAATATTGTAATCTATTAATAATCATTAAATCATGCTTTCAAAATATATTTAATAGCCCAGAATAAAGCTCACAAAACAATGCCTAAGTGAGAAAAATTCTAAGTCCACACACAGTATTGTCCAAACTCAGTAACTTTATATTAATGTATATATAAATTATACAACATAGCTAATGTTAATAGTTAATATTTTGTTGTTATTGGCTTTAGGTGCTAGGCCTTGGGAAACTTTTTTTAAAGAAATAATTAAGAGAAGATAAAGAAGTACATGGAGACTTCTGTGGAAATGCTAATGGGCTTTTCTGACGTCTTAAGCATCCATAAAAGATTGGCTAAACACTCTGCCAGGTTCTATATTGGGCTCTAGAACACCAGCAATAAAAACCATAGCCCTGGCATTCAAGGATCTTACAAGTACACGGGAAAGATGTAACAGTAAACAAGTAACTCCATTAAATGCCAATTTAGCAAAAGTACAGTGTCTCCCCTTATCCTGGGACTGTGTTCCAAGACCCCCAGTGGATTCCTGTATATATATATATATACATATAAAGTTTATGTATAAAGTTTAGCTTATAAATTATGCAGAGTTAGAGATTAACAACAATAATTAATAAGATAGAACAATTGTAACACTAGAGTTGTCCCTCAGTATTCACAGAGGATTGGTTCTAGGACCCACCACGAATACCAAAATCCAGGGATGCTCAGGTCCCATAGTTGGCCTTCAGTATTCAAGGTTCTGCATCTGCAGATTCAACCAACCAGAGATTGCATAGGACTGTAGTGTTTATTTTTAAAAACCCACATATAAGTGGACCCGTGAAGTTCAAACCCATTTTCTTCAAGGGTCAATTGTATACTGTAATAAAAGCTATGTGAATGTGGTCTCTCTCTCTCACACAAAATACCTTATTGTAAAAACTTAACGCTTTTTCCATTTTAACTAAGCACTTATCACACACTGTGGCCATAACTCTTTCAGTTTGAGGTATGACAGCAAAATTAGCATGAATTTCTTTTTCCTTTTTTGCAATTTCATGGATAGAAGATTCATCCTTACTATAGATCTTAGCAACTTCAGCATGTGATTTTTTTCTTTCCTTATTAAATCAATAACTTTCACCATTTCACTTAAAGGAAGCACTTTACAGCTTTTCTTTCGTATATATGAATTGCCAGACATATACACACTACTATACATAAAAGATAACTAGTAAGAACCTACTGTATAGCACAGGGAACTCTATTCGGTGCTCTGTAATGACCTATATGGGAATGGAGTCTAGAGGAGAGTGCATATGTGTGTATGTATGGCTGATTCACTTTGCTGTACAGCAGAAACTAACACAACATTGTAAGTCAACTATACTCCAGGGGAAAAATTAAAAAAAAAAAAAAAAGGAAAGGTAAAAAAACCAAAATGAATTGCCAGCATCATCACTCTTGCACTTTGGGGCCATTATTAAGTAAAATAAGGGTTACTTGATCATAAGCACTGCCATCTTGTGACAGTCGATCTGAGAACTGAGATGGCTAATAAGTGTTTAATGGGCTAGACAAAGGGATGATTCACATCCAGGGTGACATGGAGTAGGACAGCACAAGATTTTATCACACTACTCAGAGCTGCATTCAACTTAAAACTTAAGAACTGTTTATTTCTGGGGACTTCCCTGGTGGTCCAGTGGGGTAAGACTCCATGCTCCCAATGCAGGAGGCCCAGGTTCAATCCCTGATTGGGGAACTGGATCCCGCATGCTGCAACTAAGAAGTCCGAATGCTGCAACTAAGATCCCATGTGCCACAACTAAGACCCAGTGCAGCCTAAATAAATAAATATTTTTTTAAAAAAAGAATTGTTTATTTCTGGAACTTTCCATTTAATATTTTTGGAGGGGGGTTGACCACAGGTAACCGAAACTGCACGAAGCGAAACCATGGATACAGCGAGGGACTACTGTATGCACAGAGTCTGGAAGCTTTACCCAAAATACTGACACCTGACTGGATTTAAAACATGTGAATGAAAAGTTAGCCATGTGGAGAAGGAAAAAGAGTATATTCTATGCATGGAAACAGCGAGTGCTTTGAACAAAAAATTTTACATGTTGGAATTGTTGACTAAACAGAGTAGCAGAAAGAAGTAAAACTGGAAAGGCATATAGGGTCTGTATCAGTGCCTTTCAAATTCTTTTTGCGAAGGATCTGGTTTCTTATTACTAATATGTCATGGACTGATATTTTTGGTCTATACCCCATTCAATGAGACAAGGCCAGTGATCATGTGCTTGATGTCATGGCAATCCAAATTGCCTCTAAATGCTCCCTTTCAACTTCAGCACTTATTTCATCAAAGATTGGAACCAAACAGTTCCTGGACTGGGCTTGTCCATGGACAACAATGTGAATCACACTGAGCTAGATCAAAAGATTTTATTATATCATGAAGACACTGTGCAGTAATTGAAGTATATATATATATTTTACTTTCCTCTTTTTAAATCACAGTTCTACTAGATAATTTACAATCCTAAGAGAAAGGTACTGTTTTCTCCCCATTTTCTGGACTAGGAAAATCTGGCTTATTAAGGTCAAAAAACTTTATTATAATGGTACACTGAGAAAAAAATATTAGCAACTCACACCACAGGCAAGAATTTCCCTAAAACAGTAAAAAGCTCCTAGGAATCAAAAGCTCAATAGAAAAATGGGCAAAGAATATAAATAGACTGTTCACAGAAAAGTAATAGTCTTTACTTATATGAAACATGCTTAACTTTACCAATAATAAGATATGCAAATTTAAACTCTACTGAGAAACCATTGCCTAGAAGACTAGCAAAAATCCAAAAGCTTAACAAGTCACTCTATTGGTGCGTCTGGGAAGAAAAAAGTACCCTCATGACATTACTAGTAAGAGTATACGTTGGTGATGGTACTGGCACAAAAACAGAAATATAGATCAATGGAACAGGATAGAAAGCCCAGAGATAAACCCACACACATATGGCCACCTTATCTTTGATAAAGGAGGCAAGAGTATACAATGGAGAAAAGACAGCCTCTTCAAAAAGTGGTGCTCGGAAAACTGGACAGCTACATGTAAAAGAATGAAATTAGAACAGTTCCTAACACCATACACAAAAATAAACTCAAAATGGATTAAAGACCTAAATGTAAGGCCAGACACTATAAAACTCTTAGAGGAAAACAAAGGCAGAACACTCTATGACATAAATCACAGCAAGATCCTTTTTGACCCACCTCCTAGAGAAATGGAAATAAAAACAAAAATAAACAAATGGGACCTAATGAAACTTAAAAGCTTTTGCACAGCAAAGGAAACCATAAACAAGACAAAAAGACAACCCTCAGAATGGGAGAAAATATTTGCAAATGAAGCAACTGACAAAGGATTAATCTCCAAAATATACAAGCAGCTCATGCAGCTCAATATCAAAAAAACAAACAACCCGATCCAAAAATGAGCAGAAGACCTAAATAGATATTTCTTCAAAGAAGATACACAGGTTGCCAACAAACACATGAAAGGATTCTCAACATCACTAATCATTAGAGAAATGCAAATCTAAACTACAATGAGGTATCACCTCACACCAGTCAGAATGGCCATCATCAAAAAATCTACAAACAATAAATGCTGGAGAGGGTGTGGAGAAAAGGGAACCCTCTTGCACTGTTGGTGGGAATGTAAATTGATACAGCCACTATGGAGAATAGTATACGGAGGTTCCTTAAATAACTAAAAATAGAACTACCATATGACCCAGCAATCCCACTACTGGGCATATACCCTGAGAAAACCATGTTCAAAAGAGTCATGCATTCCAATGTTCATTGCAGCTCTATTTACAACAGCCAGGACATGGAAGCAACCTAAGTGTCCGTCAACAATGAATGGATAAAGAAGATGTGGCACATATATATAATGGAATATTACTCAGCCATAAAAAGAAATGAAATTGAGTTATTTGTAGTGAGCTGGATGGATCTAGAGTCTGTCATAGAGAGTGAAGTAAGTCAGAAAGAGAAAAACAAATACTGAAGGCTAACATATTCACTTTGAATGCTAACTGATTCACCTTGTTATACAGCAGAAACTAACACAACATTGTAAAGCAATTATACTCCAATAAAGATGTTTAAAAAAAAAAAGAGTATATGTTGGTGGAAGGCAGATACCCTTTAGAATAATCATTAACGCTTTTCACAAATATCCTTCCCTATCTATTTCAAGGTATACTGTACCATTTGCTTGAAGTTAGACATGGTTATGTAATTTGCTTTAGCCAGGGAAATGTGAGCAAAAGTGACATACTGTGTCTTGGGGCAGAAGTTTTAAGAGCGAGAATGCAATCTCCTATGTTCTCTCTCATTTGTTATTTTTTCTTTCCCTCTACCACCAACATCGGCAATGTTCTAGAATCTGGCTGATCCCTTAGCCTGGGTTGCAGAGAAGATAACTTGAAGCAGAACTCTTCAACATACAGGATGATAAGCAGCATGAGCAAAATAAACCTTTGTTGTTTTAAGCCACTGATAAATGGTGAGCAGTATTTACTAAAATTACAAATGCATATCCCCTCAGATATACTTGCACACAGCAAAATGACATACATAAAAGGTAATCATTTGCAACATGGTTTATTACAGCAAATGACCAGAAACAACCAAATGAACATCAACAGAAGACTAGTTAAATACTTGCAGTACATTCATACAGTGAAATATTATGCACCTGTTTAAAAAGAAAAACATTCTCTTAGAGCTAATATGGAAGAATCCCCAAGTGAAAAAGCAAGATGTTCCCAGTGTGTATAGTATGCCATCTTTTTGTTTCTAAAAAAAGGGGGGGATTAGAAAATACATTCATATTTACGTACACCTATAAGGAAATTCTATAATAATAAGAAACTAACAAAAATTATCTTAGGGCAGATAGGTGGAACTTCCAATTACTCAGAAAAAAGAAAATTCTTGGTGCCACACTTAACTTCTTACGGTCTCGCAACCTCAATCAATCTGTCAGCAAATCTCATCTTAAGTATAAATGGTATGCTTCTGCCTCTATCTTAAAGTGCTATCAGATCCGTCTTTAAACTGGCTTATCTTCCTCCTCTTGGGCACATCTAATCAACTTCCAGTTACATGACCTGTGTTAAGAATATATTTGCTGTTGTTCTGGTATTCAATTAAGTTGCAATGGTTTTTGGTTACTCTTAAATAAACCATGCTTTTCTCTAAATGATCCCAAGCTTTGGCAACGGTTTTCAGCTATTCTTTTTGAGAGACTCTGAGCTGCCTCTTAAAAAGTCATAACAAACTGCTCCAATATATTCTTGTTTTTCTCACTCAGAACTTTTCTTCTACATGGAAGTTATTTTACTTTCATTTATTATAAGAATTATAAGACCCTTACGCTGAAAAATTAGAAATAAAAAATTGATGGGAAATCTCTTCCTTATAGTAGTATGCCAACTAATGAATGTAGAAAGGATCATGGAAATAGAAAGATACAATTTGGCAACCACTGTTATTGGTGGTAGATTCAGACAGGAGTCATACATGGATACTTAGCCTGTACATGGAGGTTTGATGAGGAACAAGATACTGGCATGGTCTCAGAGTATTGTACCACAGAACACTTACCAATTACAAAAGGAAAAATGGTGTCGCAACAGTAGAGAAACCTGGCTGATACAAACATAACTAGGTGATTTTTTTTTTGGCTATGCCATGTGGCATGCGGGATCTTAGTTCCCCGACCAGGGATCAAATCAGTGCCCCCTGCATTGGGAGCACAAAGTCTTAACCACTGGACTGCCAGGGAAGTTCCTTAACTAGGTGATTAAAGTTAACATTACAGGGGGTAGGACAGGTTGACAACATGTACTTTCTGATGCAGTTCACTAAAATGAGTTCAACATCATTTTTGTGTAATCCCTGCCAAGAAAGTATGGCCTGAGTCTGGACATGAGGAAACACTGGATGGACCCAAAATGAAGAATATGTTACCAAATGAAAGGCCTGTACTATCTACTGAAGATGCGAAAGACTGAGGAACTGTTCTAGATTAAGGGAGATTAAGAGACATGACTGCTAAATGCAACATGTCAGCCTGGATTGTATCCTGGACCAGAAAAGAGACATTGTTGAGACAGTTGGCAAAATTTGCATGGGGACTTGATGAAAGTATTGTCATTGTTGATTTCTTGATTTGGATAGTTATATTGTGGTTATACTGGAGAGTAGCCTTGTTCTTGGAAAATACAAACAGGAGAACATCATGCCTCCAACCTCCTCTCAAATGGTTCAGAAAAAAGATTAATCATAACGGATGGAGGGCAATGAAGCAAAAATGTTGTAAAATGTCAACAACGGAGGCATCTTGGTGAGGAGGATATGGGAGTTCTTTACTATTTTGGCAACTTTTTTCTAAGTTTGAAATTATTTCAAAATAAATTACTTTTTAAGTGTGTTTACACATGTGAACATGCTTGCATTTTTAGTATCTGCCAGGTATTATACTATGGACAGCCACCTGTCATCATTTAAAAATCTCCTTTCACTAACACAACATTGTAAAACAATTATCCTCCAATAAAGATGTTAAAATAAATAAATAAATAAAATAGAAACCTCCTTTCTGCCTGAAAAGTGACTACTGACACACAGATAAGGACACTTCAAACTTGCAATGCTGCAAATGAAAAATATTTCTATTTTTACTTTTTTACACTGTTTTAGATATTAATGTGTCGATGTTTGGGGCCTTAAATTAGGGGAGCCCGTAAAAACTTCTGAACACTAAATTTCTGGCCCTGTAAAGGTCAGCCAGTGGTACTTGAACTGGCTCGCCAAGGGAAACAACAACTAATCCTAAGAGGCCCTGAAATAGTCTTCTATCCCAAACTCAAAATAAAATGGCCTCACAGGTGATAATGGTACTGAAAATAGCATTTAATTTTACTTTCAGGCTCTTAACCCACTAGGTCTACTTGATTTCCATTAATCAGCATAGAGGGAAGCCAATGGCTACCTGCCCATCTCTTAAGGCTCTAGCTTACTTGTCATGCATTCCCAGAAGCACACTGTAAGATGACTAATCATTGACTGCTTCTTCAGCACCATATGTCTCCCAATTTCAAAGGAAAAACTGTCCCAACTAGAACCAGAACAACAGATTTCCTACCTCCTGCAGCTGGAGTCGAACCTTGGTAACTGCTCGGATCCAGTGCGCTCTGGCTTGGGTAAATGGCGAAGATGCACTCTCCTCGGGAACACTTGTAACAGAGAAAAGAATGTTCCTTAAAAATCAGCCCAGGCCACAAGATGACAGTGCTCAAGGCAAAACTGCCAAATACCTAAAATTAAAAGGTTTGTTGTATTCATGCCTATACTTATCTAGTGATTCAAGCCACTAAAACAGCATAGTCCTGAATATCCAATGTGAAAAAAATTCCTAAAATGACAAGTCCTTTTAGCTTTTCATCTGTTCCCTCTCTTCCTTCCCACTTTTCCACTCACCTGATGAGGCAGCTCATTGGGACAGTCAGGGATCAGGATACCAGAAGCATTGGCAAGGGCCCTAAGTCAATGACTAACATAGAAACCATACAGAGAGGTGTAGAGTAACTCTCTCCCCCTACCTCTCAAGACCACCAGTCTCCTTTGAGAGTTCTACATAGCATCCTTAGGGCAGAATTTTGTTCCTGCAAAGCATTCCTGCTCCACTAAGCATTTTGGAAGGCTTTCCAATTCCTAGACTACATCAAAGTGCTAAGTAAAAAGGCAGAGCCCTTGTCCTGCTGTGATCTTGTTCCTTGAGCTGCCTCAGGACCCCCCTCAGCAAAAGGAACAATAAATATAACAAAGTAGCTTTGAGACAGAAACAATACCCTGTATTTGAACAAATCATCATCATCTTAACTGTGGAATAGTGGTTAATTCTTGGTGATGATGCTTCTCCTCTCTCTCACTGGGGTCTACTGACAAGGCAGTAAACAAGGACCCACCATCTAGACACATAAAATATATGCTAGGCTCTGATGCCACCTAACTGGTTCAATTGTTTTAAAACACTTGTGGGCACTTCTGAAACGGGCCTGGACGTCACTTGCACAGCTAGGATCTGGGAGGACAGAGCCATTAGAGAAGGCCAGGCACCTTCTGCTGCTCGACCAAAAACTCTACCCAGACAACAGTATCTTTAAAGTCCAAGGTCGACAAAGAGCTATCTTTCAGTGGGTCGTCAATCCAGTAAAAAAGCTGGTCCAGAACTCAGTCTCCCTGATGTCTTGTCTACTAGATGAGCCACCAGAAATGATTAAAAATCAGGAAAACAAACAGAAAATAAGTTTCTACCTTCAAGTGGTGGAGTAGAGGCATCAACCATTCTCTAACTTTTACCGCATAATCAGCATTCACTGCTCTGATCTTCCCGTGACCTTGAAATTTGAGAATTTAAGTCACACCTAGCCCTTATCACTCTACCCCAGTGGTTTTCAACTAGGGACAGTTTTGCCCCTCAGGAGAAATCTGACAATATCTGGAGACATTTTTGGTTGTCACACTGAGAGTTGCTCCAGGCATCTGGTGTGCAGAGGCTAAGGATGCTACTAAAATCCTACAATGCATACAACAGCTCCCCGTAACAAAGCATTATCTTGCTAAAAATGTCAACAGTGCTAAGAATGAGAAACCCTGCTCTGCCCCAACCTATCAGCAGCTCACTGACCAATTTAGCTCAATAAGAACAATACTCAAACTCTGTACTAAGCCTCATTATGTGACTGTTAAAAGGACAAGTTTAAAATTTTTCTCCTTATGGGTACCAACTGCCAGACATACTGCTAGGCCCCAGGGAGACAGAAGGGTGGGTTAGATCTGGCTTCTAGACCAATTCTTTAACTCTTTCCCAGTTTTGTCAGCCAGGGAAAAAACAAAACAAAAGAAAAAAATAATGTTCACAGAAGAAATTTAAACATTAATCGGGTGGGAAGCCTATTTCATTCAAAGCAGCTCCTCTGAATGAAATGACCTGCAAGGCTCAGGTCAGTTCCAGACTCAAAGGCTGTCATATGTGGGGTCAACTAGTGAGCCAAGAACTGCAGACTCTAGAAGGCCTGGTACACTGCAGTTAAAATGTTCTTCAGAGATCCTCAAAATACATTGGAAATTACACCAAAAAGCAAAGGAAGCAGTGCAGAGCTAAGCCTCAGTATCCTGATCACAACCACACCCAGCTGCAGGGAAACAAACAAAAAGCAACGGCATTCTGTTCAACAATACCATAGGGCAGGTACTGAGGAAACCATGTGAGCTCCTCAAGGTAGCCATCACCTACCTCTCCTGGGGGCCTAGGATGTGGTCTCTGTGTAGCACCAGATCTGGGGGTGGAGGGGTTGTAGCATCTTCTTTCGTCTCCTTGGGTTCACATGCTCCTCCCTTCTCCTCTTCACGTGCCACCTCCAAGGCTTTCTCTTGTTCTCCAAAACCTACTTGGCTGTCTCTGGAGAAGCTGCCAGAGCTGTGGCAGGAATGAATCAAGTCCCTCTCCCGGCGGTCATCATCTTGTTCGTGACACTGGTCTAGTTCACTCAGCGGAGAGCTTCCTTGACTCACGTTACAGGAGGAGCCATACCTACTACTGCTGGTGGGGCTGTGAGAATGAGAGGAAGACACATCAGTAAATACATACAAACTAAGGATCAGAACAAAGTAATGGATAAATCCAGGAAATAATGATTCTATCAGTGGCAAGGATCACAAACAGGAGGTTCCTGGGAAGAGAGGACCAAAGTTCACAATCTAGAAGAACTAGTCTCTGTTCAGCAAAATCACAACAGGAAAAATAACACAACATGCTGGGTTCTCCAATAGCACTTAACCTCAACCCTGCAGTTGACTTTGAAGAATTCTTTATCTTAACATGCTATTCTGTAAGTAGGATTAAGAATTATTAAAATAGTCTGTTTATGCCTAAAATTCTCTACTCGGACTTCTTAAAAAACTTGTCCAGTGCCTGTGATTAAAGTTTTCTAATTTCCACAGAATAAAATGGATGGATGAACTCTACTCCCTTTTTCTACTACCTATTAAATTGAGATCCCCTTTTCTTCCTCTCCAATTGTAAATGTAAATGTGTGTTCCTCAGAATGAGCAAAGGAGAGTGAACATGTTCCTTCAATTATCTCTCAGCCATCTGTATGAGGTAATGGAAGCCGCTGGGAAATGGAGGCTAGGACCAAGAAATTCCTCAGGGGAATGGTCTCATCAACATGGATGTTACAGTGGTAACCCTGGCAGCACAGCGAGTGTCCCAAAGATGAACCTGCCCACCTATAACTGAGTTGCTCTCAGGACATGGCTCAGTTTTGGGCAAAGTGGACACAGTCCAACTCCAAGATCTGAGTCAGGGCCATATTAATGCATTTCTGTACCTGAAGAGAGGCCAGCCTAACCCTCTCTCAACCACCTGAATTCCCATACCCGGAAAGGAAATTTGTTCCCCTGGTATAAGAGGCAGCAGCTATAGCAAATGTGGCAGTGAATCGTGACCAGAAAGAATACTATTCAAAGTTACTCCCTTAAGCCGTATACTGAATTTGGGGGATTCAGTCCTATTCAAAATGGAGGGACTTGGGGATGATCTATCAATATAAGATCTACCCTAGCCCATTTGGATAGTTCCATCCCAAGTCAGAGGCCCTTTGTTTTACTTCTGGTATTCTGCTGGAAAGCCTCCGTGCAAAAGGACAAGGAATTTCCTTGCCAAAGAGTCAAGCTTTAACTAAAGGGCTTATGTTTACTCTTGGCCAAATGAAGATAAATCATTATTGTTTTCCAGTGATATTTTCCCTATGATTCCTCCCAATTATCTGGTATTTCCAGGCTGATTTCTGATTCTTCATCCCATGCAGGATAGGTACCAAGCCACTGTTCTGAGTAGTTCCCAGCACACATATACACATGAACATGTGTGCGCACATACTCACATAACCTCCAAAGTACTTGACCAGCCTCTTTGGACTGGTTTGGGCCAGCGTTCAAGGCAGCATTCTTAAAATGCCCTGTATGGTGCTTCTTCTTAGGGGAAATAATAGTATCCTTTGCAGGTGGACCCTGCACAATGATCCAGACTGAATAACTACAGCAAACGATAGCCCTGAGCTCCTGTGAGACTGTACTGAAAGCACTTATCAGACACCAGTCTCATGGGTAGTAAAATGCAGAGACTGGAAGAAGCTGTGCAAATCCATACGGAATATATATAGTATAGATTATTCCAAGCCATCCTTTGCATTTTGTATTTTACTTAATACCCTCATTGCCACTGGAGAAAGCATCTTAGAAGACTTGGAAAAGCAAAGCAAAGTAGGTCTCTCCTAGCTATTACAGATATAAGTGCCAAAGGCCCAAGGAAGCATTCTAGCCTATCATGTGCTTGTAATTAATATATGCCACTCAGTGACTTGCTGCCTCTTCTTGCCCTCCCTTCTCCATTCTGCATTATTCAAGGCAGAGCAAACCAGAGTGAGTAAATCTCATGACCTAGTCTTCCCTTTAAGCAGGAAGCTCCTTGTTCCAATAAATGAATTACATTTGGCAGAGAGAAGATGACAATATCCACCTATTATTTCTTCTTACTTAACCCCTAATTAACATGAAGCTCAGGCGCTGGGAAAGACACAGGAAGGATAAAAAGCAGGCTATGATTAAGCTACCACTAAGTCACTGCATCATAAATGGTCAATTCTTTAAAATCATTTATGATGCTTTAGTTGAGAACAGGCCTTTTGCTGGTCTTTGGTTCCTTGATGTCATGTAGAGCAACTGGCTGCTGTACATTTGAATCAGAGTCAATGCTAGCAGGCGCTGTCTCCTCTTCATGTGTTTCTGGCTGGTGAAGTAGCTCAGAGACAGTGCAGTGTTCTTCCTCATGACTCTCTGAAGGACAGGTGGGGTCAGAGAGGTTATCTTTGGTACCCCCGTGTTCTCCAGATGCTGGGATTTCCTGATGGTTTTCCACTTCTCCAGGCCCTGAAAGCTCACGAGCACATATACTTGGCCTGGTCTCCAGCTGCCCAGAGGTCCCAGAGGGCTGAGTCAAAACCTTAGCTGGCTCAGCACTGGCCCCAGGCACTTGAGAAGACTCCAAAGTTTTGTCAGCCTCACTGAATTTAAGGTCCTGATCACTGCTGATAACCAAAACTGGAGAGGAGGATTCTGCAGGCATTTGTTCAGGGTCCCATTTGTTCTGTTTCGGCCACGGGAATGAAAGATCCAGCTTCTTTCCAAACCTTAGTTTTGAATCACTTGCCACTGCACTACTCCCTTTCCCCTCATTACCTCCCTCAAATAGAGTTGACAACTTCTTAAAACTGGACATGAAACCAGTCTCTGCTGCCCTATTGCCAGAGGAGGAAGGCGAGGAAAAGAAAGAGCTCAGTGGTTTCCGATAGTCAGTAGCAGAGGATGGGAAATGGAGTTTTGGCCAATTGATCATGTTTGGGATTTCAAAATGAGGACTTGGCTGCTCCGTTTCCTTGGGGACTGCGGGTGGACCTTTCTGGGCATCAAGTATCCCATAGTTTTCTTTGGCACAAAGCACAGGTTCCTCCAACGGACAGTGAGAAAGGTACCCTTGGGTTTCCAGTGTGGCACTCTGGCCAACACTTGCCTCACTGAACACTGTAGTATTGGTTTCTAGTGAATTGGTTGCCTGTAGCTCTAAGAAGTCTTGGTTTGTGGAGGCAGATTGCATATCTGGCTCTGGCTCAAGAGGAAGAGGTAGGTGAATTGGAGGAGGAAGCTCTTTGGCAATCCAGGTAGGTTCTGGATGCAACTGTGCTGGCAATGAGATATGCTCTGCTTCCAATGATGCCTCTGTGTCTGTACCCTGCAACATCCCCATGTCTCCTTCATCACTCAGAGACAATACTCCTTGCCCAGTATCGTCCCCTGAGACAGAAGATGCAGCCTCAATTGTTTCAGAACGTTGGGGTTCTGGAATATTGTCAGGAATATTATTGTTTTCCATTTCAGTTGTTAGGTTAGGATCATCCGTCAAGGTCTCCGAGTCTGACTTTGCACTAACCACAGTCATTCTACAGTCACTGACTATAGCTTCTGAATTGAGTGCTCCAAAGGTAGCTTCTTTCCACAAATTTTCGGGAGGTACTGATTCTCCAGTATGTCTGGAACCACCATTTTGAAGCAACGTAGTAGCTGGAATAGATGATTCTTGTTTGTATGTCTCTGGTTTGGGACTTTTAAAAAGTCCAAATAACTCACCTTTGAGAGGCTGAGATGATGCACCAGAAGAAAAAGAGAAAAAGGAGTTTTTCTTTGGAGGTTTAGGAGAAGAGAAAAGCCCAGAGAAAGTTTTAGGAGGTTCAATTAAGGACCCAGAGAAGGATTTCACTTTGGTCACAAACCCTGAAAGCATTTCTACTGAAGAGTCCAACATTGATTTGTCTTCCACTTTATCTGCATCTTGACTCTGGAGGTGCCCTGTACATCCTGGCTCCACAGAGGAAGAAACTGGCTCCAGGATCTGTGTTAAGACCTCATCAGGGGCCTTTTCTAAGGGCAAGTTCAGTGGGTCACTGGTAAATCTTTCACTTTGGTGGTATGTAGTACATGTGTCAAAATGGTTGAGCTTTTCAACCAAATGGCTATCATGTGAAAAAGAGCTGGCTGGTGAGTCACTCAGAAAGGCTTCCTGTATGAAAGCCTCTTCTTCATGGGGAGATACCTCAAGGGTCTCTGGACCAATGAGCAGTGTTTCAGACTGTGCCTGAAATTGCGGTGAATGAGCAACAATGTCTTTTCGTGACTGACTTACCTGGAAATCTTTTAAAGATGCCCCTGGTCCATTACTGGAACCTAGTTTTCCTGGATAGTCGTTTTCTACATTGAGCTCATCTGCAAGGGAGGTAACCTTAGTGGTGTTGCTAATGGAAACACAAGGAGCCATTTGCTGTTCATGAACTACCTCCGGGACTATGCTACCTCTAATGTCATTAGAATCTTCTCTAGTCATTGTATTACTCATGTCTACAAAAACACTTGGCTTCTTACAGGGCTGGGAAGTCACTGGAGCAACAGCTGAAAGGCTGTGTTTTTCCCCAGGAGTCTGCTGCTTTTCATCCAAAAAGGACAAGTTGAAGAAACTGAAAGAGCTATTAAGAGAGGTATTCTTCTTGCTGCCTGAGTTAGCAGTGGAAAAAAAGGAAGGAAGTGTGAATAGCCCTCCTCCTTGAGATGTGGTTCTTGGTAGAGTAGTAAAGGCTCTGTTCTCAGATTTTTCGGATCCAGTCAGGAAAGAAAATATACTCTTTCTGGTTGGTAATTCTGGTTGGGATGGAGATGTTGTGGCAGTTGAAAAACTCTGGTCTTTGTCAGAAAAATGATCTTGTTCATTTGAATTTCTTCTGCTCAGAATGTCTAATGATATTTTATCACTTCTTGGAACTTCTGTCACTGTAGACACACCACTAGTCTCTACTGAAGAATCTCTGGAGGATTCTTTGAGACAACCTGTTGAGAAAGATGAATTTGGTGACTGGTAGAGTTGGTGGTCTCTGGAGGGTGCCTCTTCGTCAGTCAAATGATCACCCTGGATCTCCCTAATTGATGGTTCCTTTAGCTCACTGTCATCAATAGTAGTCTGCTTGTTCAGATTTCTAACTCGAACCTTCCCTTTAGAGGAAACTGGTGCAGCAGGAAAGTTCCCAACATCCTGTTTAGTTAGATGTGCAGGATTAGGACTTGACTTGACCTCATCTTTATTAGTCATTGAAGAAACAGACATATTTTCAGTTGTCTGTTTAGGAGATACATTGGTTTTAAAGAAATCCCCAAGGGAACCAAAAACACTTGAAACACCAGGAGATTCATTCTTTTCCTGAGATGATATCTTTCTATTTTTATCACCATTCTTTCCTAAATTTGGTGATCCTTCTTTAATCACCTGGGTTTTAAAGAAGTTCAAAAATCGAGATTCCTGTTTCTCGTTTGCTACTGCACTTACTGAAGAGTCTTCTCCCCGACCAAAGAGTTTCAGTGCACTTTTAAATAATGTTCTCTCAGACTCTTTGGAAGACTGGTCCTGAGGAGGCTCACAATTCTTGCATTCATCCCTACTAAACTGTGATACAAGAGGAACTGAAACAGAATCAGCTGTAATCATCTTGTCTTCTATATCTGATTGAGCCTGAGAAGTTGTTTGGTTTACCTGGAAAACAGATTTTAACAAATTTTGTTTTTTCATATGAACGCTTTTATTTAAAGGGAATTCTTTCTTCATATTTTTAGTAAATTCTGGTCGCTGAACATTGGATACCATTTGTCTCTCTGAATCCTTCTTGAGAAGACTTTCTTCCTCATTTTGGGAGTTACTCTCTAGTTGCTTACTCAAGATTAATGACTGAAGACCATCATTTGTGATCTCTGCTAAGTTTGACTGCTGATCTATTTTCTGCATGGCTGAAGATTCTAAGGATTCATTCTTATCAAAATTCAAAGTACTTCCAGTTGAAGCACCCAAAGCAGAAAATGACGAAGTCACTTTGTTCAATGATGACATCTCTTCTGTTTGCTGTGGGATGTTAGTCTTATTTTCAGGATGAACCAAAGAGGCAGCTTCTTCAGAAGAAGACTGGATCCACTGGAAACTGGAAAGGTTAACTGATGAATCCTTCGCTAGAGTCTGATTCTTATCTCCCTTTATAATTTGATTTTTATTTAAGACATGATTACCAATCGTTCGGGGCTGATTTCTGAGATCCAATGTACACTCAGAGTCTTCAGAACCACCCAGCCTTTCTTTAAAAGATGCAAAATCTCCCTTTGACTTTTGAGGAGTATAGCCTGAAAAATCTAATGGTTGATCCCTTTGGCCATAACTTGACTTTTCAAGTACTTGTGAAAACATTCCTAAATTTAGATACATTGGTCCCTCACTTCTTGGCAAAACTACAGATAAATCAAGAGGGTCATCAATTGGTTCCTCTTCAACATACCACAGTAATTCATCTTCCCTGTCAAGTACTTTAAAACTGTAAGCAGGAATAGTGCTATCATCTAATGTAATACTTGATAGATCATTTGTCTGTAAGTCACAATTCAAATACTCTTCATAAGAACAATCAGGTATAAATAAATATACATACTGCCCAGTAGAATCAGTAAGGAAAGAATAGATATACTGACCATCGTGGAACATAAAATATCCATAATCTCCATCCTCCGATGGCCACCACACTCCATTTTCAAGACATGACAACCATTCCTGGTATTCATAACAAACACTTGAATAAACAAAGTTTTCATCCATTCTTAATGAGTCTAGATCAACTACGGGGCATGTACTCTTCTCATAACCTGAAGAACAACTTAAGTCAATGGGCAATTCTTCTAGTGCCTTCTTAGTCTCATTAATTGGAAGATAACCAGAATTTCCATATAATGAGTTAGCTGCCCACATATCACCTCTCAATAAGTAATCTTCATTAAATGCTAACTGGTTGAATGATTCATGTGGTAAGTCACACCAAACGACACTGTTTAGATTTGTTCTCCACTCCAAGATATTTGCATTTTGATCTTTTTGGCAAAAATTTATTGCTGGATTTTCTGAGTCAGGCCACAAGAAAACATCGGTTGATGGAAATGTATTTTGATTCAACATATAATAAACTGGCTGAAGTTTTCTGGAATTTTTAGAGAAATCTTTTATATCAGAATCCCATTCATAAGAGAAAGGATTGTTCATCTCTTCAAAAGCCTGATAGTGGTTTGATTGACTAAGAATGTTAGTATTTAGCACAGGTGAATTTAACTTGTTAGAATTTTCATGTAGTTTTGCCTCAAGAGCATGGTGTGGTGTTTGCCTCTTAGCCAAAGATTTCTCTAATAGGTCCTGCTGAGCAGTTGGAGTGCAGTGAAGTACACTGTTCTCAGAAGAGGGGAAATTCTTTTCACTTCGTTGGTTTTTCCATGTAGGAGGGCAATAATGGCTATCAACCCAAGCATCAGATAATGGTATGTTTTCTTTAGGTAAAGATAAGCAGCTTTTTATGAAGCCAGAAGTTTCCTGTTTTTCATGGTTCCTCTGGTTCTCAAAAGTCACACATGAAGTAACAGGGATCTCATCCAAGGATAAATGTTTTTTTCCACTCAAACCCTTTAGGTCACCTAAAGACATGGACTTTGTTTCATCCGGCTTACAATCAGTCATACTGCTATTTGATTTCAAGTTAAATATTCCAGAGAATAAGCTCAGTGTATTATTCCTGTGAGGAGAGTCATCTTTCTTCAAATTTAATTCTTGTTGATTAGACAAGTTTTCAAGAGAAGAAAACCTGTTAAACAGTCCAGAAAGGAGGCCTCCTTGGGTTCTTTTCTTGGAAGCTTTATCTACAAGTTTGTCATCACTCATTTCATCAACCAAGGTGGGTTTCGAAATGGTAGAAGTAAACGCTAATGAAGAGTCTGGTACTGTTGAGGATGTCACTTGTGTAAAATTCTTACTTTCTCCTAAAGAATCTGAAGGTATATGCTCTTTGGACACAACTCCAGGAATGTTTAAGGTATCTCTTTCACAGTTCTCTATTGCTGTGTGGTCACTTGAGTGTAATTCCTCTATACTCCCAAATTTCCCAAGATCATTAATAATATTTGGAGCCGAATAAGACTTTATTTTATTAAGTGTGACATCTTCAGGAGTATTTATTTGGTCACTCTTATTAGACGTCTTTATATCACCAAATTTCCCTAGATTACTATGAATATTTGGAACTGAACTAGATTTTATTGAACTAAGTTTGGCATTTGCATGGCAATTTCTTTGGATCTCTTCATCAGTGGTTACTGCTGAGCCATGAAAACTCTGGTCATTGACAGTTTTATGGCTGTCAGTGAAAGAAAATTTAAACAAAGGGAGCATGCTTCCTTTCTCTCTTACATCCTGCTGCTTTTCAGAATGACTAAGAACTTTGAAAATTGGAATATCTAATTTTCCACTAAAGGAAAAGGAATGCCCACCTTTCTTAGGGCCCCTTTCCCATCCATCTTCCTCCAACTGGTGAATTTTCATAGAGTCTGACAAAGTTTCCTTTGAATAGGTCTCAGGGGAAGTGAGCAAAAACTGGCTAAAGGATTTTCTGAGTGGCTCAAGGAAATCATCATCACCAGTAATTTTGTCCCCCTCTAATGGCTTTGAAGATGGCTCTTTATTTGCAGTTCTGCTGTCAGCTTCACAATGATGTCCTAAAGTATCTTTGGCACATATTTTTCGTTGATCTGGTAACAGAGACAGATCTGTACAGGGTTCTCTTTCCAACGGACTCGCAACATCATCTTTCTCATTTGCAGAATGAGCTAAGTTAGAATGTTCAATAGCTGCTTGGGAAGACAACAAATCCTCACTTAGGGGCATTTGGTAGTGAGGAGTTTCTCTATCACTCCTATCCAAAGTGACAATGTTACTGTCATTGCCAAGGGTATCTTCCCTTTGATTTGACTCCGAACCACACGCAACAAAGTTTTCCTTTCTCGTTGGCTTGCTCCGGTCATCATCTTTTTTGGTTTCATCCTTTTCCAAAAAGATTTTTAATGGATTTAGCATGTTGCAAACAGACTTTATAACTGAACTCTGACTCTGTGAAGCAGAGTCCCTTCCAATAGTTTCTGTTGGATCCTGAAAGTTTAAACTTCCAGTTTTACTGTCCATGTGCTCATTTTCAGAGGTTTTGTCATGTTTGCCAACGTCCTTATTGTCAACTGTTTGAGAAGATAATGGAGATGGAGATTGTATGGAAAGACCCTTCTCTGATACTGACTTGGCTCTGGGTCTAGATGGCGAATTAATCGCTTCTGTCTGATTAAGAGTTTCTGTTTTCTCTGGAACTAAATAAACCAGCTTTTCCACAGAGGTTGTTAGATGCTTTGTGCCTAAACCCACCTTTTCTGTGAGTGAACTGAATAAAGAACCAACAGCACATTTTACTCCATTCAGCTCAGGGAAAGAGATGGCTTTGTCCTTGTCATTCTTGGCAATGTTTAAGGATGGTATTTGATCCCCTGGCATTTTCTGTTCTGCATTATTAACAGTACTATTGTGTTTAAGTGTTTCTTTAGTTTTTGAAAGGGAACCAAATCTATTAATCTCCTCTTCCTTCTCTGCTAAATATTCTGACACTGTTTCTACCAAACACTGAAGCTCATCCATTGTATCAATATAGTCCTCCTTGGGTTCCTCAATAGAGGAAGGGGTCATCTCTTCCATGGGGCACCCAGACAGATTTCCAAGTGTGTCTGTAGCACAATTCATCCTTTGTGATGCGAATGCAGGATTTGCTCTATAATATTCTTCTGGAAAACCTCCAATATGATGGACATTGGATGGATGACATGTTGGTGACAGTAAATCTTCCTGCTTATCAGAAACGGGGGAACCCAGAAGTTCATCAGAAGTACTGCTGGCAGAATCTTCAAGAATATCTAATGGAGTGAAATTAGTGACATGCTGGTTTAAGCCAGATGCCTTTTCACAGTCCTTAGAACAACCAGGAAGATCATAATCATGACTTTCCAAGTTAGTGGTCCACATGCCACTCTTAACCACAAATCCATTTTTGTAGGGACGCAAAACTGGGTAATTTTGTTCCTTCTTCTCAACGTGGCAAAGGTTACAATTTTCAGTGTTAGGATATGTACTTTTCAAGTTAGTCTTAGTTCCTGATTTATCATCATATTGGCTTTTTTCACTGTCTTCAAAATGACTATATAAGGGTGTCTTTTTCCTTCTCCTATCTATTGTATCATATTTCTGAGGATATCTAGAGAAAGTAGATGTTTCAAACTTAAGGTCATAATTAAAGGCAGTAGAGAATTCTGTCTCTTGGCTTTGAGATGGTATCTTTTTCCAATTCTTATACTTTGGTTGTATTTGTTGGCTGTAATATTTATCAGTTTTTGAAAGAGTTCTCACTTCTTTTACCCCTTCGTCCTTTAAGTTTATGTTACTGTTTTCTAGAGCTTCTTGTGACATCTTCCCCTCTATCTCCTCATATATACCTTCTTGCTCTTCACAGTCAACATCAGAGAAATATGAAATAATCCTAATTTTGTCATTTTGAACCTGTAAGCCTTGTCTGATGTAAAGAGATAAAAATGGAAGAATAGTAAGGCAAGAAAAAAAGGAAAAACAGGGAAAAGGAAGAAAAATTATAAGATTTAGTACATATTCAATGAGAAAACTAAAATTAATAAAATTATCAATTTGATAAAACCATTCAGACTGAAAAGACAAGATAAGGAAATCCACATGTTCTTAAATCAGTATTATAGCAATGTAGTCAAAAAGTTTTTCCACATTAGAAAAAGAATACCTATAACAACTTTAAAATACTTCACTTGCTACCATTAACTATTTAGGATCCTTTTGTTTTCTAAGAAAGAAAGAAACAAACAAAATGAACATATTCCATCAATATTTAGAATATATTTACAATGCCAAAGTTTAGAACTGTTAAATAATCCATAAAAATATATCAAGGGATTTCAAGAAATCTAAATTTGTTGATGAATTTGGATCTGAAAAGCCGCCAAGCTGTTAACTTGCTGAAGGTTGTATTTTAGGCAGTACAGCCAAGAATATAGTCAAACATACTACTTTTAAAACTATATATATGTATAAAAGATAATAAAAATAATCTTTGACTACCATAAGTCAAACCCTGTTATAGTACCACAAAGAGAAAATTATTTAAAGCATCATAATTTGTCATTTGTGAAATCTAAAGGCTATATGTATTGAGGATCACAGTGAAATGAAAACCTTTCCCTATACTGATTACAGAATCAGAAGCTACACGCTCAACTTAAGTCAGTGAATACAGAAGACAGCCAACCTTACTTTCACTGAAGTTAGAGACTGCCTATTTCCTGGGTACAGAGGTGGGGTTGGAGAGAAGGCCTGCAGACTCGGAGCTTGTCAGCTCAATGTGTTCTTTTATAGATCTAACAGCCATTAGCATTTATTTAGGAAACAGAAACAACATCAAAGTGGTCACTTAGTCACTAAAAATCGTCAAGAGTGAGAAACAGAATACTAACACAATCTCAGGTATCATCCCAGAGACCCTTAATTACAAAAAGAAAGGTAACTTTACATTGGAGAAATCTAGTATGTATACCAGATTAACCAAGAGATCAAACTAAACGTCAACAATAATGAGACAAGGTAAAATGTGACTGCTGAGGCATTGTGAAGGAAACATCTATGCAGTGTTTTTTGCCAAAAATGTTTAACCTGATTCTAAACATGAAAAAACAATCAGATCAAACCAAATTAAGAGGCATTCTCAAAACTGGTTGGGACTCTTCAAAAAATGTTAGTGCCTCAAAAGACAAAAAGAAAAAAAAAAAAAGTATGGGAATTTTGTTAGGTTATAGGAGACTACAGAAACAGGGAAATTACATGTAATGTACCATAATCCTTAATTGGATCCTGCATCAAAAAGGAAAAAATATATATTTTATATATATATATATATATATATGTCCCAATATATTATTGGGACAACTGGAAAATTTTAAATATGGTCTATATGTTAAATAATATCATTGTATTGTCAAATTTCTTGAGTGTGATCATAATATTAAGGTTATGTAAGAGAAAGTCCTCTTTCTTAGGAGTTACATGCTGAAGTACCTCCTGGTAAAGTAACATGGTATCTGCAACTTACTTTCAAATGGTTCAGGAAAAAAAAATGTATGTGTGGGACTTCCCTGGAGGTCCAGTGGTTAGGACTCTGTGCTTTCACTGCTGAGGGCCCAGGTTCAAGCCCTGGTTGGGGAACTAAGATCCCACAAGCTATGTGATGCAGCCAAAAAAAGAAAATGTGTGTGTATATAAACATATATTAGAGAGAATGAGATAAAGTAAATGTAACAGAATGTTAATACAACTGGCAAATCTAGGCAACATGAATATGTGTGTTCATTGTACTGTTTCTCTAAATTTTAAGTCTGATTTTTTTTAAAGTTGGGTGAAGAGTAGGGAGCATATATGTATGTATTTGCTTGTATACTCATAAATATATGATGATGGTCTACGGAAGGGTAATAAGAAACAAGGGTGGTAAGAGAACTAGGAGACAGGAAGGTGATGCAGTAGAGGAGGACAACAGGTGTGGGTGGAAAATTCTTTGCTGTATAGTATGTAGCACACCTTAATATATTTTTACATGTAAATGTTTTATGTATTTAAGAAATTAATAAAAAGGTTTTCTTTTTTTAAGTCCAGCAAAAGTACTGAATCTGCTATAGTGAGATCATATTGGTTTTCTTCTGAAGTTCCCAGGGAAATATTTAGGTAGGAAGAATTATCCAAGCATGTAACATCTGTGATTTCCTTTTTTTAATCTTGGTGAAAGGTGTATCAAAATCACTGGCTGGGCAGAGAGATGAGCAGGCTTTTTTCAGCCATCCACCCCAAGTGGGCCTGCCCTCACCTGATGATTATAAAGAAAGTTCTTACTGATGGATATGCATAAATGTGAACATATGGAAGAGGAAAAACAAAGACAGAATCTACATAAAATGGCTGCAGGTTGATCCACCATACTGCTATATTTCCTCTGTCACCTCAGGTTAAGGTACCCAAATCCTTGATGTCAGTTGCATCCTGGGACCTGCATACTAGGAAGAGAAAGTGCTTTGTTCCCAATACCCACCTGAGGGCCCGCCGCTCTGGATAATCGAGGTCATAACTTTGCACAGAGTCATTGCAAGAGTCCCGGGAACTGCCCTGAAGCAGCAGCTGCTGTGGCAATCGCGCAGGCACAGGGAATTGGTGCACAGAAGCATTGGGCTGGGAAGTCGTATGGTAAAGAGGTGGGATGCTATTGCTGGCCTCACTGCGATAGTCACTATCTCGGTCATCAACGGCACTATCAGGATCTTCAAAAGCTGTGGAATAAGCACAGTCAGTCAAAGCACCCCAGCTTTACTTAGTTCTTCAGAATTTTTTTCTGCTTCTAACTGTTGTAGCCACAAGCCTGGACCTTGAGAACAAGAGCAAGCTGAGCTGCACATGAGCCCAGTGACCTCAAGTCATGCAAAAAACTGTCTCAATATCCACAAGTCTCTCTCCTTATCGAATGAGATAAGACATTTGGTTTAATTTTAGTGCTGATTCTTAGAGGAGTTCCAAGTTGCATTTTCCCAATGCAGAATTCTCTGGAATTCTGCTTCTCTAAGCTATCATAACCCTAGTAAAAATCTGCTTTTAAATGTCTTAAATAGATTCTGCCCCTGTACTATTACCAAAATGGGGCAAAAGGGGGAGAAACAGTTTTTCCATCTCTTAGAAAAGAGAAATTTTTGTTTAAAGTTAGCATGGTATTTTCAGACTCTAAAAACACACGGTTGAATCAAATAAGCAGGTCCACCATCGGAAGCTGGTCCAAGAAATCAGGAAGGTCAAAGCCAAGACTTAGAAGTCAAGTTAAAAGTTCTAGATGCAGCTGAGAACAGCAGCAGTCTTACTGTCTTGCTGCAACATTGGGTTTTTCTAATAATTTCTGTCGAGCACCCACACCCTGGGCTCAGAATTCCCATCCCAAGCCTGGGCTGAAGAAGAGGAAAACATGTGCACTGTCAATGGGGTCTTACTGACAATGCAGCCTAGTTTATCTAACAGCAGTGACTACAATTTCATAGAATTATTTCTGCTTTTCAGGCCAGCACCTGACTAGCTACAGTTTTTTCTTGATGTTAGCTAAAATGACCACAGTTACAAATCCTGCTCCAAGCAAAAGTAAAAATATGCAATACTGTGCTTGGAAAAGGAGTTCAACCTAATAGTGTGTTGTAGTTTATTTTATATAGAAGCCATTTCTGATACCATATCCATATGTGTATAATTAATAAGGTCCCATATGTTCTTTCTTGCCAAGTTTCTATTAGGCTCACAATAAGGAAAAGGAACATTCACCATCCAAAATGGAGATACTTTTAGCAGATGATGGACTCCTCATATTAGGAATTTTAAAAAAATCTTGGTAGCAATGTGGACAGTGGAAGCCTCCTAATGACCATAAATTAGGCTTTTACAAGTAGGAGATAAGAACATATATTGACACAGTGGAAACAGAAAAGAGTTAATGAACTAGAGAAAAAAAATCCAGACAGAAATAATACAACCTGGGGACAAACGGAAGGTAATAGGGAAATGACCCCTTGGCTTCTACATCAGACAACTTGGTAGATAAGCCCACTAAAAGAGACAGGGAACACACAACATGTGGGGTCCAGGCAACACTTGGGGTTACAGCTGGGAGTAGGGGTAAGAAGATCTTACAAGCTTTTCCCACTTGAGTTTAAGGCAACATGTGAACATGAGAAAAGAAGAGAATGATCAGAACTCCAGGGGAAAAAGTCAGTATGAGAAAGAGGCTAAGCTTCAAATGGTCAGGAACAATACCAATCAAACATAGGGGATGCAAAGCATTCTAATTACAAAGCACTCTGATCACACATTAGGAAAGAGAGACTTTGGAGGTACTGATTTTAGACCTTGATGCATTTGCTGTTCTGAAGACTAGAAAGGATCAAGGGACAAAAACCAGTATGCCATTCAGACTTAATTCTTTCTGAACTCATAGAAGGAGTAAGTGTGAAGAAGTCAGCGCTGGATTATTCATGCATACAGATGAGGGGGCAGAGGCAACAAAAGAGACAAAGCCAAAAGTCTATTTAAACTCTGGTAGGAGAATATGCTATTAGTTTATAATCTAGAGAACCAAGATTTAGTCTCCAAAGAAGCAGCAGTGATAGAAAATCCTATTGCTTATGAGTCCAGAAGAGGGTAGCTCAGCCAGAGGTAGGAGTCCAGGATCCAGAACCAGAAACTACCTGGATAGACCCTCAGTTTCTCACTGCATCTGACCTACTACTCCTTAATAATGCTCTGCTTTATTCTGTTAAGCTAAGGGGAGGAATATTCCAAAAATTCCTAAAGGCTGACACATTTCCACACTGAAGGAATAAAGGGCAAATACTAAGAAATAAAGTGTCAGGACTTCCCTGGTGGTGCAGTGATTGAGAATACGCCTGCTAATGCAGCGGACATGGGTTTGAGCTCTGGTCCAGGAAGATCCCACATGCCTCAGAGCAACTAAGCCCGTGCACCACAACTACTGAGCCTGCGGTCTAGAGCCTGTGAGCCACAACTACTGAGCCTGTGTGCCACAACTGCTGAAGCCTGCACACCTAGAGCCCGTGCTCCACAACAAGAGAAGCCACCGCAATGAGGGGCCTGCGCACTGCAGCGAAGAAGCCCCCGCTTGCCGCAACTAGAGAAAGCCCACGTGCAGCAACGAAGACCCAACGCAGCCAAAAATAAATAAATAAAAATAAAATTTATTTTAAAAAAAAGAAACAAAGTGCCTGTGGAAAGAAGAGGCCAGCAGTAGAAGAAAAGAGAGTATGAAAAGTAGGAGGGGACAGGAAAAAGGAAATACGAGGAAGTGAGGTGAGACAAAGGACAGGAGCAGAAAAAGGGTAGGTCAAGGGCAACAGCCAGCTTTTCTCCCCCTATGCCATCCCTAGTTTCCTCATAAAGTAAATCTCCTAGCACCACCAAAGCTGATTAGAAACTAAAGAGGCAAATTAAGGAAAAGCCTTGAATGAAAGAATTGTACTTTCAGTGTAGCAGCGAGAGTCTGTTACTGGCTCTACACTCTACCCCACAGTAGTATTTCACCTAGAACAGAAAACTTCTGGCTTCACTGAGAAAGAGAGACTGAGTACAGGTTTGGTTACTCAGCTTAAGGTGGACTTGTGAGCTAGTTTGAGGGCAAAATTTGAAAAGTCCCTTGAAATTAAAAGGCTGGGAAAATTTACTCATTCAAATATTTATTGAGTACCTACCAGTGAAGGCTAAACAACACAGAAGACTCAGCGTATAGAGTCAGTCTAATAGCAGAGAGAAAATATGGATACAAATACAAGGATGTATCTATCATGAGAATAGTACTAACCAAATGCTGTATGAGTTGACGGTCAGGTCATTTCCTGTTAGGGTGAACAGGGAAATCATTATGGAAGATATGACTCTGAAAGACTGGAGGGTTTTCAATAGGTGAAGATGGGGGGCGGGGGAATACCTTCTGGAATCTGGACAAAAGCAATGGCATGAGTAAAGGCCTGATGGTGGAAAGGCTATATATATTTTGGCAAAACATTTTGTAGCTCATTTAGCAGGTACATGAAAGGACATGGAAGGGAATGAGAGAAAATAAACCTGGAAGAGTAGGATGGGGAAAGTAATTTAATCTGGGGCAAACATGGGCCCCAGGCAGAAAGCAGGCACTCAAACAAAACAGAATGAAATCCTGAACAACAAGGCTCTCTAGTATGTGGTGCTCCTGGATTAAGTCCCCATCTTTAAATCCAGAATACAGGGAGAATTTTCAGAGAAGGAAACAGAATTCAAACCTTTTTTTTCTTTTTTCATGGCTTACTTTTTTCTATTTGAAAACCTTAAGTTATCTGAGCTCTCTTAGGCTGCCTTTGAGTAGTTTCCTGGTGCAAATACCCAGGATTCAGATGACAGAAAGTACATGCCCCATGAGAAATTCTAGTGACAGGACAAAATTTGGCCTCTCTTAGTATCTATTGGATATCTAATCATTGGGACTCAATCAACCCACCCACCTCCCCTGTCAGATAGGTAACACAGACAGTAATGTCAGCCTAGGGCTGTGAATCTTGTTGGAAAGAACTAGATGCCCACTCTCTAAGCTCAAAGTTGAACAAAGTTGGGCTTCAGTCTAGCTGGACTGCTCCAAGGAAAGTCAAACCACGTCCTCAGCCTCTTGTTCATGTCACAAAACCAATGACCCCTCCTAGGATGAACCTTCTCCTAGTCACTGCACTCCTTAGCTAAGAGACCAAAGGAGACAGTTTCCTCCAAAAGGTAGCTGATGGTACTACTTGGCTCTGGGGAAGAAAAATCAGGAGACCCTGTCAGGATTATAACTGAAACTTTGGTTTGAAAAGAAATTTCTCTCTCTCTCTCTCTCTCTCTCTCTCTCTCACACACACACACACACACACACACACAACACACACACACACACACACACACACACACACACACACACACACACACAGAGTCTTCAGGAAACCAGCCTGAAAGGATATAACTTCCCACTGCAGGTAACTGTCTCCTGAGATTCAAGTAGGGGAAGAGGAGGGAATGGAATTATATATGCTTATATGCATGAATATCCAGCTTCATAGTCAGAGGGAGTATGTTAAAGGGTATGATCAAGAAAATTATAAGGTATTCAAATTCTTACGTACTCTGTTGGTTTCCCCAGCCCAAATAGGTCCAGTGACCTAAGAAAACCACAAGTGGTAGCAAAGAAGAAGAGTGATAGAGACAATTTTAGGACAAATTCAAAGAACATTTTCCATCCCACCAATTATTATATACCTTACCTTACTTGAGCCTACCCTACTTGTATTCCATTTATTTTTCATAACATGTAGAGGGCATATGCCTTCTACCAAGCAAAGTACTCTTGCTCTCTGCAATTCACTATATAGAGAATAACAAAAAACTACTGCTTCCGGGGACTTCCCTGGCAGTCCAGTGGTTAAGACTCTGCACTTCCAATGCACGGGGCACGGGTTCGATCCCTGGTTTGGGGAACTAAGATCCCACATGGCACATAGTGCAGCCAAAAAATTAAAAAATAAATTATAAAAATAAAAACTACTGGGCTTCCCTGGTGGCGCAGTGGTTGGGAGTCCACCTGCCGATGCAGGGGATGCGGGTTCGTGCCCCGGTCCGGGAGGATCCCGCGTGTCGCGGAGCAGCTGGGCCCGTGAGCCGTGGCCGCTGGGCCTGCGCGTCCGGAGCCTGTGCTTCGCAGCGGGAGAGGCCACAGCGGTGAGAGGCCCGCGTACCGCAAAAGAAAAAAAAAAAGCCAAAGAATGGTATTAATCTCTAGTCTTCCAATATGTAATAAAACACTGTAGCGGGGACTTCCCTGGTGGCGCAGTGGTTAAGAATCCGCCTGCCAATGCAGCGGATACGGGTTCGAGCCCTGGTCCGGGAAGATCCCACATGTCGTGGAGCAACTAAGCCCGTGCGCCACAACTACTGAGCTTGTGCTCTAGAGCCCGCAAGCCACAACTACTGAAGCTTGTGCACCTAGAGCCTGTGCTCTGCAACAAGAGAAGCCACCGCAATGAGAAGCCAGCACACCATAACAAAGAATAGCCCCTGCTCAATGCAACTAGAGAAAGCCCACATGCAGCAAAGAAGACACAATGCAGCCAAAAAAACAAACAAACAAAAAAACCACTGTAGCCTATTGGGCGCGCAGAGATAGCCACTTTTTTCTGAATTGCCTATAAGTTTTTAAATAAAATCCATTAAAACACAGAGGCTTTGACAGAAGAATACTGAAAACAATTCCTACTCATTTTTCAAGATTAAAAAATTCAATATTAATTAAATTTAAATCCTATCCCACAGCTGAACTGAATTTGAGGCAACTAATGTGACAAGGAAATCACTAAAAATGGGCCTTTATCCCAAGAAACAAGGAATACTGTGGCTTCATAGTTAAGAATATGGATACAGAAATCAAAGCTAAGTTCTTCTGGCTCTGCCATGTACTAGCTATAAGATCTTGAAAAGGTTATTATAGATGTTTCCTCATCTGTAATTTGAGAATGATAATAATATGAGTCTCATTGGTTTCTGTAAGGATTACAAGAGAAAATCCATGTAGAGTACTTAGCACAGGTCCCCAGAAAATAGTAAGTAATTTGCATTTCTTGTTGTTTTGTCATGTTGCCAGATTTTTGCTTGCCTTATAGGTTCCTAACAAATAGGTAGCAGGAAGATCAGCACACTCCAACAGTTGTAATGCCAGCTGAAGGATCAACAACGTCTGGGTTAAAAAGTCCTCAGAGTTCTGAGGGTGCAGCTACCTTAATTAAATGTTTGCCCTAAGACGCAAAATTCTGGAAGCACTGAATGATTCCAACACAGGCTGGTTTCACTACCTGAGTTAACTCCCAATCCTGGGGAAATGGGATTACAAATCAGTCACAGGCTGTGTAATTACACAGGGAGAGTTTTCTTCCTATGTACTCACCTTTTTCCTACCACCTATATCTCTTTCTTCTCATGTTAGTTTAGTGTGCAATTTTTAAATTTTTAATAATTTATTTAACTTTCTAACCATGGAGTGGAGGATAAAAATTCTCCTAGGCTATAGTGCAGTTGCCATAGCAATCATTAGAGGGTAATTACCTTGTTTCTTTTTAAAAGAAAACTGAAAAATAATCACATAGAACTTCAAAATACACCTATCAAGCTAGATGGCTTCAGGCAAGTGACAATGCTGCGTCTCACTGAAACTCTGGGCCCAAAGAGTGCTCTCTTTGCATTACACAGCCTCATTCTTGAACGCCCAACAGCACTGCATAGCAGTTTCTTGTACATAGTAGGTGTTCAATAAATATCTCTTGTATGAATAAATCAAACGAATAATCTGATCCCATCTACTGGGTCCATCCCTAAACCATGAAAATAACAACAGTTATGCTCTCTGACTAACTAGTTCCCTATTCTCACTTCAGCCTGGTACCATTGTAAGAGAAATAACACCAGTTTAATTAGGCCAAGTTTCCTTCCTCACCCCAAAAAAGCACTAAAACATATCAGTAGTCAGTAGAACAATTACTGTGGATAGTTACGTTTTGCTAGGCATAAGAACCAAGAAAAGGAGGGCAGAAATGTTCCAGGAAAAGAAATTATACATTCAAAGGCCCATTCAGTGAACTGAAAATAGTTCCAGCGTTACCTGAATGAGAAGCTGAAGGGTTATGGAAGAACCTGATCAAAGTGAGTCTTAAGTACATGTATGTTTAGAAATTTAGTAATGTTAGGAGTTTGTAATTATCTGGAGGATAATACAGAGCTATCACAGCTTTTAAGCAGGGGAGAGACAGGATCAGATTTGTCATTTTAGAAAGAGAATGGTGGTACAGTGTGGCCACTGGTTGGTACAGTAGGTAGACTGAAGACGTGTCAGGGAGGCTAGTAAGAGGCTATTGCACTGACCTAATGATGGCTTGAACTAAGGAAGTAGCAGAGGGAGCAGAGAAAAGTAGACACATTCAAAAGATACGTCGGAGGTAAAGTCAATACGGTTTGATAAGTAACTGAATGTGGAAAGTGAGGAAAATAAAGCCTAGATAATATTGCCCAGGTTTTTAGCTTGAGCTACTGGGTGGATATGACATCATTCATTAAAAGAAATACAAAAGAGGGGAAGGTTCAAAGCGGTGATGATGAATTTAATGTTAGATGTATTTATCGGCTTTGTGGTAACTATGAGACATCTCAAATGACTATGTCTGGTAGACAGCTGGATATATGAGAAAAGAGATGTGGAGCAGAAGACTTGGATGTTTTCAGAACACAAGCTCCCATGAGGACAGGAATTTTTCTTCTTTGTTCCTTGCTATATCCTTAGTGCCTAAACAGTGCCTGGTACAAAGCAGAATCTCAACAAATATTTGTAACTGAATAGATAAAAATTAAATGAAAACAATGAGGTAGAGAGTATAGGATAAGAAAAAGACTGTATATAGGAGAAGGGGGGAAGCTATAGAACAGCCACATTTAAAAAGCAGACAGACAAAAAAAAAAAAAGAACTGACAATATAGTGTTGGAGAGGCTATGGAGCATCTAGAACTCTCATACGTGGCTGGCAAGAATGCAAAGTGGTAGGCCTCTTTGGAAAATAATCTGGGCATTTCTTATGAAGTTATACACACACCATACAATCCAGCAATCCCCTTCCTATATATTTACCCAAGAGAAATAAAAACATGTTCATACAAAATCCTATATACAAATGTTTACAGCTGCTTAATTCATATTCACTAAAAATTGGAAACAGAAGTATCCTTCAGCTGATGAATAGGTAAACAAACCATGGTACATCCATACAGTAGAGTACTACTCAGGAATAAAAAGGAATAAACTAGTGACACATGTAGATGAGTCCCAAATGCATTATGATAAGGGAAACAAGCCAGGCTCAAAGCTACATATTATATAATTCCACTTATATGACTTTCTGGAAAAGGCAAAACTTAGGGACAGAAAACAGATTAGTGGTTGTCACAGGCCAAGAATGGGAGAAGTTGACTACAAAGGGTTTAAGGGAATTTTTAGGGTTGATGGAGCTGCTCTATATCTTGAGTGTGGTTACGGTTACATGACTGTAGGTGTTTGACAAAATTCATAGGACTGTACACTAAAAGGGAGAATTTTACTATATGTAAATTATACATTAATAAATCTGACTTTTAAAAAAGGAAGAGTCCACAAAGGAGTCTGCAAAGAAGCTGGAGAGGAAGAAAACCATGGCATTGTGGTCCCTGGAGTCAGGAAACAAGGTTTCAAGGAAGGAGTGAGTGGTTAACAAGTAGCAGTGCTACAGAGCAGTCAAAATAAAACTGAGAAAGTCCTACTGAATTTAGAAACAAAAAAGTTACGCATCATTTTTATGACAAATTTTAATGAATGAAAGCTAGAGCACAGTCTGTTCAGAAGCAAATGGAAGCACACGCAGTGGAAAATGGAGACATCAAGACATTCTACAATTCATGCAGTAGAACGTTCAACGTAAGAAAGGTGGAGGGTATTACTTATCACAGGACATCAAAAAGGTAGTAAGCAGAGAAAAGATACTGGCCAAACGAGCTGCAGAAAAACCTCCAAGTACATTAAGAGCGTATTAGAAAACCAGTAACATTCTCAAACTGGGCATTCACACATATCAAATGAGTGTCAAACTGGAAATTTAATGAACAGGCTAATGTTTCCTACGTCCCTGGAGCTTCAAACCTCTTCAAGCTCACATACTTAACAAATGAATAACCAATTACCCTCTAGCTCAGTGTCACCTTATGCTAAGAGAAAGGCTATCTAGAAAACTAGAGCCTCTACTGGCAATGACATTTTATTTACAATGTTATGAGCTCTCTTCAGATATATTAGCATACCAAGTATACGACAAGTCCAAAACCAAGGAACTCTGGATACTTCAAAACTATTCCTAAAATTCCTCTCTACTTTATCTCCCGTGTCCAATCTGTCAACAAGCTTAGTAATTAAGTCTATTTAAGTCTCCTTCCTACTGTCCCTTCCTCATAGGTTTTACTCTCCTTATCAAAGAACTTATTACCTCATGCCTGAATTATTACAGATTTTTGATTGGACTTAAGACCTTCTAATCTCTGTCCCATTCAATCTACTTAGCAGACTGCAACAAGAAGAATTTTCCTAAATCCAGCTTCTAATCACATTATTACCCTTTTAACAACTTACAACTCTTTATAAAGGAGTATATTTATCTCCCTGGCTTTCAAACCCCTCTATAATCTGATATCAAATAAATATCAAAGCTCACTGTTAACCAGTCCCGCAAAACAAAGTTTTTGTTATGACAAACAGATTGTCATAGTTCCTATGCTTGCCATACTCAGGAGATGGAGAGATGAATAAGCCCAATTTCTCCTATCTGTCCCCCAACTTCTGAAGCTGGAATATCCTTCACTTCTATTCCTTCTTGGTGTAATGGAAATGGTTTGAGCTTTGGAACCAAATAAACCTAAATTCAAAGCCATCTCTTACTAGCTGTGTAACCTTAGGCTGGTTAACTTCTCTACACTTCTCTTCGTCATCTATAAAGAGTGAAGAGTAATACCACTTACCTCTCAGATTTGCATAAGCATTGAAAAATCACAGCATTTAATTACCATGTTCTAGACAAATGGTAATTACTCAATAAATATTCCCTATCCTCCCTTATATAATTGGAATTCATTCGTAAGTTCCACTTAAACAACTCTCCTTAAACAATGAGCAACGACTCTAGTACAGTGTCTCTATTAACAATCAAAATAAGAACCATCCGTCTCTTTCTTAAAAGCTAAACATACACCAACCCATATGATCCAGCCGTTCCACTCCTAGGTATTTAACCAAGAGAAGTGAAAACACATGATCATGTGAACGTTCATATTAATTATAATAACCGGAAAAAACCCAAATGCCTATCAACAAGTGAATGGATAAACAAAACGTGGTATACCCATATAATAGAACACTACTCAATAAAAAGAAACAAATTACTGATACACTCAACAAAATGGAAGAATCTCAAATCCTTCTGCTGAGTGAAGGAAGCTAGACACAAAGGACTGCATGGTGTATGTTTCTATTTTATATAAAACTCTAGGAAACCAAATTTAATCTATAGTGATAGAAAGCCTATCAGTGGTTGCCTGAAGCCAGGGGTTGGGAGAAGGATGAATGCAAAGAGCATAAGGAAATGTTTAGAGGTAATGGAAATGTTCTGTATTTTGATCATGGTGGTAGTTTCACTGGTATATACATCTATCAAAACCAATCAAAATGTACACTTCAAATGGGTGAATCTTTTGCATGTATATTATATCTCAACAAAGTTGATTTTTTAAAAACACCTGCCTTAGAATTTGATTCATTTTATTGCTTGTCTTAGTCCTATGCATCCCATCCCTAGCCTAGGTTGCAAGTTCCCTGAGTGGAAGATCCAATCTTATACTCCCTTTATGGTCCTTCCAATGCTCGGCACAGAAATCCTATACTTGAAGAAGTTAACAACTGAATAAAAACAGGTTCTTCTTAATCTTAGAAAGCAGTGTCTTTAAATTTTAAGAAGAATTACTTGAGCCTCTTGTTTAAAATGTAGATTCCTAGACCATACTCCCATAGATTCTAATTCAAAATGCCTGGAGTGGCTTGGGCATCTACATTTGTTGTTGTTGTATCTGCCTTTTCAATAAGCAACTAATGCCAAATGATTCTTGAATTACATTTTGAAAAACACAGCTACAGGATTTGCTATATGAAAAAAGCCAGTCTCTCAAACAGAAGCACAGTGCTCCTGCGCTGATGGAAGGAGACAGCCAGATGAGCTATCCTACTGAGCTTGGAGACCAGCTCACTGCGATCATACAGGGAAATGAAACAATTCTAGCAGGTCCAGGATCCAATTAAAAATGAATCCTCTTTCCAGTAAGGCAAAGGTTCTGCACTTATCCCTGTTGACTAGGCTACAGCAACACAGGCTTCTGCCTATTTCATCCTGTTTCTAGTGGAAAACGTAAGAAATCAGAAATAGTCACATTAAAAAAATAAGGTCCATAAGTATCAAACAAAACACCCCCAAACAACTATTACATCACCAATTAATAGTCCAGTGATGGTCAATTTTTCTATGACAATGAAATGACAGGAGATTTGAGCCCTAGACTTGAAGTGAACAGCCATCTGTCTAGAATAGCAGAGACAGGACTCACCTATCAATTACTAAATTGTAGTAATTACCAGGTAGCTCACAAAGGACAATAAAGTCAAAAATTAGAAATTATTCCCTTCCTTTTTTGAGACAGTAGATTTCTCTCCATGGAAAACAGTAAAGAACCTATAATTAAGAAAAGTACTTCAAACCTGACATAGGGGAATAACAAAAAGAAACTATTGACCAAACTTCCTTGTGAATATAGATACAAAAATCCAAAATAAAATAGAAGCAAATCAAACATAGCATTACATCAAAAGAATGCTTTAAAAAATACTTTTACCATAATCAAGTAAATTAAAGGAAGGCAAAATGATTTATTAATAGAAATTGATTAATGCATTCATCACTGTTTGTAAGTCAAAGGAAAATACCCATGAATAACTAGGTAAGTACTATTAAGGCATTTTGAAATGTTCAACATCCATTCATTTTTAATATGAAAGCTCTACTGAGGTATAAAATGCAGAAAAGTACACAAATGATAAGCGTACTGCTCAATGAATATGTGAACACACTCAAGTAACCAGCACGCAGATCAAGAAACAGTATTACAGCACCCCCAGCAGACCTCTTGCTACCCTTTTTCAGCCAACTTGTTATTTCCCTCACTTCCTCCAAGTCTTTACTCAAAAGTCATCTCACTGTAGCTTGTATACTAACCACCTTATTTAAAATTATAATTCAATTTCAGTTCTAGCATTCCCAATTGCTTTTCACCATCTACTCTTTTATTGGTCCACTCTCTAACATCCTGTATAATTATTATGTTTATTGTCTACCTCCTGCCACCCAGGATCTTTGTCTTCTTGCTTCCTGATATATCCTAAGCACCTAAAACAAAAGCTGGAATGTGCCCAAAATTCTCTGTAGAAGAAAAGGACTCAGCGATACAGGGACATGGGGAGGGGAGGGTGAAAGGGCAGTATGGCTGGATGTGAGAAAAGGAGTATCAACACCAGGAATATAAACAGGTACAATCTTTCTAGTGTATAATTGGGCAATATCTAACAAAATTTTAAATGTGCATATTCCTTAACTCAGTAATTCCACTTAACAGAAATGCATTAATTCAACTAATTTTACTGAGCAAAGTTACTGGGGATACACAGATAAGCATTTTCCCTACTCATGAAATTTATGGTCTAGAGAAGAAAATAAATATTAATCAAATAATCATACATACCGAGTAAGTGATGTAGGAAAGGTAAATACATAGAGGTACTAAAAGAATATATAATATGGGAGGGGGGATACATTTGCACATTTACAAAATCGAGGAAGTTATTATCATAAAGTCGGAATAGTAGTTATTTTTACAGAGGAGGAGACTGTGATTGGGAAAAGGCATGTGGAGGGCTTTCTGGGGTGCCTGGCAAAGGTCTATTTTTTGCCTTATATTAACTCATTAAAATAAACATTTGTTTTATAAGGTTTATATATTTATATATATATATATTCATTCTACAGTTAGATTTTTTTAATGCATCAAGCAAACTGCTCACATCACTACAACCACCACCATCTGGTTGCTTCATTCTCCTGCATAAAGCCTTCAAAGGTTCCCCATTGTCTTCAAGATAAAATACAAACAGCTTGCTATGGCACTCAAACCCTTCCTGACATGAGCACTCTGTGCCTCTCTAGCCTCATCTCTAACCCCTTCCCCACTCTTATCTCCTGCCTTCAAGCCATCCAGAATTTAACATACTTAAGTTATGCTTTTTCATCTTAGTGTCCTAGTACCATGAACTCTTCTCTCCTTTCCTTGACTGACTCCGACTCATCTTTTAAAGCTCAGTTTATTTTGGAGTTTTGCAGGGAGGGGAGAATGGATAGGTAGAGCACAGGAGAATTCTAGGTTAATGAAACTATTCTATATGATACTATTGGGGTGGATATGTGTCATTATGTATTCATCAAAATCCATACAATATGTAGGGATGTAATGCACAACATGATAAATATAATTAACACCACTGTATGTTATATATGAAAGCTGTTAAGAGTAAATCCTAAGTTCTCGTCACAAAAATTTTTTTCTTTTATTTTGTATTTATACAAAATGATGGACATTCACGAAACTTATTGTGATAATCATTTCAGGATGTATGTAAGTCAAATCATTACACTGTACACCTTAAACTTATACAGTGCTGTATGTCAATTATATCTTAATAAAACTGGAAGAAAAAAAGAGAAAAACCCCATAGAATGTATAACACAAAGAGTGAACCATAATGAAACATACGGACTTTGATTTTAAACTTTTTTTTTCAATTTAGATATCATTTTCTCTAGGAAGCTATTCCTAACCATCCCAAATTTGGATTAAGTTTTCTTCCTCTATAATCCTCTACCATTTACTTATCACATGGTACCAGCTACATGTTTCTTCCTCTCTGGACTTGAGCTCCTTAAGATCAAGGACTTTTAATCTCTATACCCCCAGTGCCTAGCATGATTCTTGGCATGAGGAAGAGGTGTCCAATAACTGTTTGTGTAATGAACAAGTCTATCAATTGTTCATGTCTATCATAATTCTGTCAATCATATTTTATCAATCAAATTCATTTCTTACCACTTTGTACCAATAAAATCTATAATAAGAAGCCATAAGATGACCATGCTTTTATGGGAATAACAGTCACTCATATATCTATCTAACTATCTATATATATACACACAACACACACTATGCCCAGATTAGGTACTTAAATGTTGTAATCAAATAAAACTTTGACACATTAACCTGACATTTTTAACATGCATAATTGTGTAACATAGTAATTGAACAGAAATGATAATGAGTTGATGTAATGACTGCAATTAGCCACATCAAATTCTTTCTGGAAGATGGCAGGATAGAAGTATATAAATAAGTGAGTCAGAAGACTACAATTAACATTATTTTTAACAGCCAAACCATATTGTTATAGTCTCTCTTTTCTTTGTTAGTTTGCCAGCACCTATAATTAGCATCAGTATCAACTGCTCCCACCAATACCACATGTACAATGTATAACTCATCACCCACTCTTACTGACAGAAGTCCTAGACCCACTGCACTGCCCTACTACTAAAATAAGACTCCCTACACTCTAAGGAGGCTGTAACTAGTATATTTTCCTGTCTGAGAGTCCGAATCCTGGACGAAACATACCAGAAGATATGGATTACTACTTTACTCCCACTACCCAGGAAAGAGTAGTTCCAGCCAGGAAGAGGCTCCTTGGCCAGGAGTGAGAGAGTGGAGTGGATTACCTTTTGAATTCTGCTTTCATACTTTTCATTTATCCTACTATGAATATCTTTCTTTTCAACCGGTACATTCTGATTAGCTTCTTCAAAAGTCATTTCTAAACTCATCTCTCTGGAAAGCCTTCCTGAACAAACTACATGCCATTCTTAACCATTTGCTTCTTTGCCTCCTTAACACTTCCCTCTCTATTTCCAAGGTATTACTACTGAAAACAAACTGAAAGGAATTGTCCAAAATTTTAAAATATAGGCAGAAACACAAGTTTATAAACCAGAGAAGGAAATTTGAACAGGACACCAAACAAAGAGGAGGGCCCAGTTATCAAGAGACAAAATAGGAAGTCAGGAAATAAAAGGCCCAAGACGGTAGAGGAAGAAAAGACAGGCTAAGCAGGCAAGCAGGAAGAAGATTCTGAGTGAATCGCGGCACAGGAACAGTTGCTTGTGGCTCTCTGCAACAAGGTTATTAGGAAGGCTGGTTATAACTAAAGGCCAGGGAGGAGTAAGCACTCTCATACTTTGCTAGTGGGGGTGAAAATAGTACAGCTTCTAGAGAGGACAATTTTGTAGTATCTTCCAAAATGTTAAATGCATTGTTAAATGTAAAATGCTTTGACCCAGTAATCTCACTACTAGCTATTCATCCAATATGTATACATGTATGAAATCATATATGTGAAATGAGATCAACTGCAAGCACTGTACCAGCATATATTGGAAGCAACTTAAATGTCTGTTAATAGCAATTCCAATCCTAAGTATATACCCAATAGAATTGAAAACAGGCATTCAAACAAATACTTGCACATAATTATTCACAGCAGCACTATTCACAATATCCAAAAGTTGGGATAAAAAACAAATGTCTATCCACTATGAATGGAAAAACAAAAGGTGGTATATCCATACAATGGAATATTCAGTCACTAAAGGAATAAAGAACTGATATGTGTTACAATCTGGAAGAATCTTAAAAACATGCTAACTGAAGAAGCCAGTCACAAAAGGTCACGTACTTATGATTCCATTTACATAAAATATCCAGAATAGGTAAATCCATAAAGACAGAAAGTAGATTAGTGATTGCCCAGGACATGGCATTAAGCAGGAACAAGGAGTGACTGCTTAAAGCCCACAGGGCTCCTTTAGGGGTGATGAAAACGTTTTGGATTCACATAGAGGTGAGAGCCCCACAGCGTTGAGAATGTACTAAATGTCACTGAATTATACACTTTAAAATGGTTAATATTATGTGAATGAATTTCATCTTGATTTCTAAAATGTCCATGTTAATAGGGACTGGATCCCTACACGTAGTATATATCATACATTGTTAAGTGAAAAAAAGCAAGGCATGTAACACGGTGCAAAGCATACTACCATTTGTGAGGGTGGTAAGTATATGTATATACTTACGTATATATACAGTAAATGGCAATAGTGGTTGCTTCCGGCCAGAAACTGAATGGCTAAAGGATAGGGCAGTGAAAAAAAACTGTGCCTCATAGCATGCACTGTATCTTTTGATAGAAAAATGAACCTTATGCATGTGGTTCTTTGGAAAAAAAAATAATAAAGTGGGACAGGAGGAATTAGCCCTAGGTTTGAGGTAATCAAGAATCAGTTCTCTAGGGAACACCAGAATGATTAGGATGCTTTAACAAGAGCCAGAATAGGAGACTCAGATAAAAGTGGTAAATAGTGGAAGAAAAATGGCGAAGAATGAATATGCGTTAGACCTCTGTCTTCTGGGATCTGAGAAATGAGAAGGGGTAAAGAGGAAAGTGATGAGGTGGGAGAATCTGCAGGATAGAGGCCAGCTGGCCATGCAATCCTACTTTCCTTCAGGGCATGCAGTCCTTGATAAATAAGTGAAAGTAATCAGTGACATAAGGCTTGCTCTTCTGCTTCCACTGTTCACAGAAATAGGTCTTTAGTCATAGCCACAAAAAGTTTAAGTGGCACAAAACTTTCAATCCTACAGCAGATTTAAAAGGAGAGAGGACGCTATGTGACAAGGACACTAGGTATCTGAAATAAAAGAAAAGGCTCCCAAAAGAGTGAATCTGCCAAACTGGGCCAGCTGTGAATATCTTCACTCTTTGAAGAAAACTGTGTACAGCAGAGGGGCTCAGTTCCTTCTGCAGATTAGCAAGTACAACTTTGACATCACTCTACTCCCTCCAAGCCAATATGCTCAGCATATAATTTGGCATTTTTAAAATCCTTTCCCCATACTTTTCATTTATCCTACTACGAACAAGCTTTCCTTTCAATCAGTACATCTCAATTAGCTCCTTAAAAGTCATCTCTAAACTCATCTCCTTGGAAAGCCTTTTTGAACACACTTATGCCATTCTTTACTATTTGCTTATTCCGTGCCACCTCAGCACTATACTCTCTCTTTCCAGGTTATTACTATGCACCCGCTGAAGGTCATTAGTTAAATAACACTCAAGGTGCTACATTTGTGTATTTGTCCTCTTCTCACCTGTGTCTATTTTATGAACCAGGTCTCCCGATTTTTCCCCCCTCCCATTAATTCTTCCTTGGACCCCACAAATATACTCTCTGGTCTATGTATCTACTCAGTAAGAACAAGAATACTCCAAGAAAATAGAGAAACCTTTAGGAAGGAAGAAACAAAAAGATGTGATGGATAAACTTGTACTTAGGAGCTTTGGACTTGTTTTCTGTAAAGCTTGTCTGGAGTCTCAAAGCTTTACAAGAGAAATTAAGGAAAATATGACAATTCTTTTTCTGTCTGGCATCTGCTAAAAAGTCTTCATTTCTACTAAGGATAAACATGAGCACCCTCATGCTTATAAATTACCTTACAATATAGCTGACAAAGCTTTAGCTATTGTCGACCTCACATCTCAGTTACCAGAATATGAGTGTAGCAGCCTTAAATACAGAAGGATCCTAGGAATCTACAAGCTCTGGAGAAAATAAATTTCCAACCCTCCAAAAAAGAATGCTATCATCCAGCAAATACTACAAATTACACTCTTTTTCAATAATGACTGTTTTCCTTTTTTTTCCCCCAGAAAGGCCAAATTGTTTTTCCCTAAAATCCAGGTAGGATGAAGTCTCTTAGACACAAACAACCAGGCTTCATTCCCTGGTATCTAACACATCAGAGAGTGAGACTAATAGCTGTGCAGATTCCAAAAGAAACAGAAGACCATGTCCCTACCTCCTGCAATTCACCAGGCTTGTGGAGAAAAAAAAATCCTGTCACTCGGGGAGCAATGGAAAGTCTAAGAAAGTTTAGAGTACATTACTAAACTCTATTAGAAAATAATGGGTGATGGGCTCATGGGTAGTAGTTCCATTATTATGCTCCAAAACTTATATATATTACATGTATTCTTTCACATATTCAAATAATGCATAATTAAAATTTTAATTTAAAAAAAATTAAAATGTTGGAAGAGTACACACTAAACTGTGAAAAGTAGTTATCTCATAGTAGATTGGACAGGGGGTATTACAGAGAATTTTTTCATTTTCTCTATTATACATTTATGAATCATTTTAAGATTTTTGTAGTGAAAATGTGTTTCTCTTTTTTTAAGTTTAAAATAAAAGGCACTGATTTAGTATGCTGGAAAAAAATTCTTCACAACACCATGCAAAGTGACTACCAAGAATTCAAACTCAGCGAGGAAACTAACACATTCTGTGAAAATAAACTGCAGGAAGTTCTTAACCCAGTAACAAATGTGTGAAAGTCATTCTAGGAGGGTGAATGAGGACAGAGGAAATATTCCTATTGTATTCAAGGCCAGGATTTCAGGGAAACAGACTTTTGCCCTGGAAAGCAACCCAGAAGGTAAGCCATCTACTTCCCTATGGTTTCAATAAATTCTTAAAACATAGTAAGAATCCAAAAGGGTCACTGATCAAGAAGTATTCAAATCTCAAATATAGTCAGCTATGAAAATTTTATTGTAGTAAATGGTACGCAAGACCAATTCAAAGGATGGAAAGAATAATCAAAAGATATCTCTCATGTATATATGTATGTTTAGACAAGTGTAAAACCTCTCAAATGACTCATAAGGAACTGCTAATGACGACTGTGAGGAGAGGGTCCAAACGGCTGGGTACGAGAATGGGAGGGACACCTTTTTCTGTATTCCTTTTAACATTAAAATTTTTGGTACCAGTATACATATTATCTATTCAATGAATGAACTAACTTTAAAATAAAAAGGCAGGGACTTCCCTGGTGGCGCAGTGGTTAAGAATCCGCTTGACAATGCAGGAGACAGGGTTTGATCCCTGGTCCAGGAAGATCCCACATGCCACGGAGCAACTAAGCCCATGTGCCACAACTACTGAGCCTGCACTCTAGAGACCGCAAGCCACAGCTGCTGAAGCCCGCGCACCTAGAGCCCGCACTCTGCAACAAGAGAAGCCACCGTGGCATGTACATATATACACTACCAAATGTAAAACCGACAGCTAGTGGGAAGCAGCTGCATAGCACAGGGAGATCAGCTCGGTGCTTTGTGACCACCTAGAGGGGTGGGATAGGGAAGGTGGGAGGGAGGGAGACGCAAGAGAGAAGGGATATGGGGATATATGTATATGTATAGCTGATTCACTTTGTTATAAAGCAGAAACTAACACACCATTGTGAAGCAATTATACTCCAATAAAGATGTTTAAAATAATTTTAAAAATTAAAAAAAAAAAGAGAAGCCACCGCAATGAGAAGCCTGCGTGCCTCAAGGAAAAGTAGTCCCTGCATGCCACAACTAGAGAAAGCCCACGCAGAGCACCAAAGACCCAACACGGACAAAAAATAAATTTTAATTAATTAATTAAAAAATAAAAAGGCAGTAGCCAATGTGTTTCTGAACAGCAAAATATTGGGTTGGCCAAAAACTCCTTTGGTTTATAAGTAAAAATAAAAGATAAAGTTTTCATTTTCACAAAGAACTTTATTGAACAACATATTCACCCTTTTATTCCACTACCTTCTGCCATTTTTCAGGCAACCTTATAATTCCATCTTCCCAAAACTTTTTATCTTTTTGAGCAAAGAGCTGTTCTAGGTGCCTTTTACAATCTTCCAGGGAATTGAAATTTTTTCCATTAAGAGAATTTTGTAAAGACTGAAGTAAATGGAAATCCAAAGGTGCAATGTCTGGTGAATATGGTGGATGAATCAGAAATTCCCAGCCAAGCTGTAACAGTTTTTGCCTGATCATCAAAGACCCATGTGGTCTTGCGTCGTCCTGATGGAAGATGATGTGTTTTCTGTTGACTAGTTCTGGACACTTTTTGTCAAGTGCTGCTTTCAGTTGGTCTAATTGGGAGCAGTACCTGCTGGAATTAATTGTTTGGTTTTCTGGAAGGAGCTCATAATAGAAGACTCCCTTCCAGTCCCACCATATATACAACATCACCTTCTTTGGATGAAGACCAGCCTTTGGTGTGGTTGGTGGTGGTTCATTTCTCTTGCCCCACAATCTCTTCTGTTCCATATTATTGTACAGTATCCACTTTTCATCAACCATCACAATTTGTTTTAAAAACGGAACGTTTTCATTACATTTAAGTAGAGATTTGCATGCGGAAATATGGTCAGGAAGGTTTTTTTCGCTTAACTTACGTAGACCCCAAATATCCAAGCGATTAACATAATCAAGCCAGTGCAAATGATTTTCAACGCTTGATTTGGATATTTTGAGTGTGACCACTACCACCCACGTGGCATAACACTGATTGTTGTCAATTAATGTCTCGATTTGATCGCTATCAACTTCAACTGGTCTACCTGACTATGGAGCATTGTCCAGAGAGAAATCTCAAGCATGAAGCTTTGCAAACCACTTTTGGCAGGTTTGATCAGTCACAGCACCTTCTCCATACACTGCACAAATCTTTTTTTTTTTTGCATTTCAGTTGTGTTTTTACCTTTCTTGAAATAATAAAGCATAACATGCTGACAATGTTTTCTTCCATCTTCAATATTAAAATGGCTACACAAAAATTCACCAATTTTGATGTTTTTTTAAAAATGCACGCTGATATGACAGCTGTCACAATACGATCTAACAAAATTGTTTTGAAAGAAGTTAAAGACAGCTAAGCACTACTAGAGCCATCTTACGGAAAAACACCAAATGAACTTTTTGGCTAACCCAATAGGTCCCATGAGATTTTTGCCATCAAGGGGTTGTACAGTGGCAAGAACATGGACCTTAGAGTCAAACGGAAGTTTTAACCCCAGTTCACCCACTTCCTAGAAATAAGTGATGCAGAAAAAGATAACTGGTTGGGAGATCCGAAAAAAATCTCTCCGTGCTGCTCTTCCCAATACCATGTAAAGTGGCTACCAAGAATTCATAACTAACAAGGAAACCAATATATTCTGCAACTTTTAATCACAGCTGACTTGAGAAAGCAGAATTTTAACCTAGAGGGCAATAAACAGAACCCTCAAAATCCATGATATATATTGAAATTCACATTATGACAAAAACGACTGTGAAAGTTATAGAGTTAAAACATTTCTTTTATGAGGTAACACTGCAATGGATAGAGCTAAAGGTCAGCTGGTGTAGGGACTAAACAGCCCACTTATAAAGCCTTGAACTTATGAATAGCATAAGTATTATATTATGGTTTTGAGGAGTGGATAAATTTGTATTTAAATGCAGGGTGGCAGTGTCCCAGAGGAGACTGAGGTACAGGATTAGTTTAATAATTTCTCCGGTCTCCCAGGACTATCTTGGGCACCTATACCCCAATTTCAGTGCAGGGCATTGTTTAGAAAGTTAATAGAAATCCTAACAACTCGATATCAGAAAAACAAACAACTTGACTTAAAAATGGGCAGACAGTTTTCCAGAGAAGACATACAGATGGCCAACAGGCACAGGAAAAGATGCTCAACATCACTAATCATCAGGAAAATGCAAATCAAAACCACAGTGAGATACCATCGTCATAATGGCTACTATCAAAAAGATAAGAAACAAGTGTTGGTGAGAATGTGGAGAAAAGAGAACCGTCGTGCACTGTTGGTGGGAATGTAAATTGGTGCAGTCACCATGGAAAACAGTTCCCAAAAAAATCTAAAAAGAGAACTACAAATGTTCCCCAAAAATCTAAAAATAGAACTACCAAATATCTAACAACTCCACTTCTGGGTATTTATCCAAAGAAAACAAAAACACTAATTCACCATGTTTAGGGCAGCATTATTTACAATTGCCAAAATATGGAAGCAACCTAAGTGTCCATTGACAAATGGTGAAAGAAGATGTGGGGGGTATGTGTGTGTATACACATATATATGGTGTGTATATATTTACACACATACATGCACACAATGGAACATTACTCAGCCATTAAAAAGAATGAAATCTAGCCATTTGCAGAAATGCAGGTGGACCTGGAGGGCATGATGCTAAGTGAAGTAAGTCAGAAAAAGAAAAACAAATACCATATGATTTCACTTATATGTGGAATCTAAAAAACAAAAAAAATGAACAAGCAAAACAAAAACAGACTCATAGATACAGACAACAATCTGGTTGTTGCCAGACGGGAAGAGGGTAGGGAGATAGATGAAATAGGTGAAGGGGATTAAGAGGTACAAAATTCCAGCTATAAGATAAGTAAGTCACAGGGATGTAACACACAGCATAGGGAATATAGTCAATAATATTATAACAACTTTGTATGGTGACAGATGGTAACTAGATTTATTGTGGTCATCATTTCATAATGTATAAAAATACTGAATCGGGCTTCCCTGGTGGCACAGTGGTTGAGAGTCCGCCTGCCGATGCAGGGGACACGGGTTCGTGACCCGGTCTGGGAAGATCCCACATGCCGTGGAGCGGCTGGGCCCATGAGCCATGGCCGCTGAGCCTGCGCGTCCGGAGCCTGTGCTCCACAACGGGAGAGGCCACAACAGTGAGAGGCCCACGTACTGCAAAAAAAAAAAATAAAACCAACCAAACAAACAAAAAATACCGAATCACTATGTTATACACCTGAAACTAATATAATATTGTACGTTAATTATAGTTCAATAAATAAAATAAAAATTTTAATAATTAAAAAAAGAAGTTCTAGCAGACCATGCTAATGTCTTTTTTTAAATTTATTTTTATTGGAGTATAGTTGCTTTATAATGTTTTAGTTTCTATTGTACAGCAAAGTGATCAGCTATAGGTATACATATATCCCCCCTCTTTTTTGGGTTTCCTTCCCATTTAGGTCATCACAGAGCATTGAGTAGAGTTCCCTGAGCTATAGGTAGGTTCTCATTAGTTATTTATTTTATACATAGTATCAGTAGTGTATATATGTCGATCCCAATATGTCGATCCCAATCTCCCAATTCATGCTACCCACCCCCCTTGGTATCCATACATTTGTTTATCCATACGTTTGTTCTCTCTGTGCCTCTATTTCTGCTTTGCAAATAAGATCATCTATACCAGTGGTCCCCAACCTTTTTGGCACCAGGGACCAGTTTCGTGGAAGACAATTTTTCCACAGACCGGTGGGGGGATGATGGTTTTGGGATGATTCAAGCACATTACATTTATTGTGCACTTTATTTCTGTTATTATTACATTGTAATATATAATGAAGTAATTATACAACTCACCATAATGCAGAATCAGTGAGAGTCCTGAGCTTGTTTTCACTTGCCACTCACTGATAGGGTTTTGATATGAGTCTGCAAGCAACTGATTTATTATGGTCTCTGTGCAGTCAAACCTCTCTGCTAATGATAATCTGTATTTGCAGCCGCTCCCCAGTGCTAGCTAGCATCACTGCCTCAGCTCCACCTCAGATCATCAGACATTAGATTCTCATAAGGAGCGGGCAACCTAGATCCCTCACATGTGCAGTTCACAGCAGGGTTTGAGCTCCTATGAGACTCTAATGCTGCCACTGATCTGACAGGAGGCGGAGCTCAGGCAGTAATGTGAGCGATGGGGAGCGGCTGTAAATACAGGTGAAGCTTCGCTTGCTCGCCTGCTGCTCACCTCCTGCTGTGCAGCCCAGTTCCTAACTGGTCCGTGGCCCAGGGGTTGGGGACCCCTGATCTATACCATTTGTGCTAATGTCTTGAAGGGGCCTGCCATGGAACAGCAACATGACACTGCAAAAGGATATAGAGGATAGGCTGGGTTCTGTCCCTTCAAAAGTTATGGTAAGGGATTCTTTATTCCTTTAAGAAAGATTTACCTACTACATGCTCTTGAAAGCTAATACTAGTTGTGACTGTGAGGTCACTAAGTTCTCTAACAGATGGATCTCTTGATAGGCAGGGGCTATCAGCATGGTGGCTACTGTCATCTGGAAAATAAGTAATACAGAAAACAAATTGCTAAAGAACAGACCACAGGATCTGGTACCAGCCAAGCTTCCTTTTTATCTGGAGCTGTGCAAGATAGTTAGGTCTGATGGTCAGAAGTGTCAAGTCCTCTCAAGCTGGTAAAGTTGGTAAAGTTGGTAAAGTGCTAGAGTGACAGATAGTCACATAGTTTGCTGTACATGATCATGCCTTGACACAGTGAGTATTCGTCAATTAGGTCCACTCCTTGTGGCATGGACCCACCAGAAAGAGGTGGACAAAATTTCATGTTCTGGGCTTCCCTGGTGGCGCAGTGGTTAAGAATCCGCCTGCCAATGCAGGGGACACGGGTTCGAGCCCTGGTCTGGGAAGATCCCACATGCTGTGGAGCAACTAGGCCCATGCACCACAACTACTGAGCCTGTACTCTAGAGCCCGTGCTCTGCAACAAGAGAAACCAAGATAATGAGAAGCCTGCACATCACAACGAAGAGTAGCCTCTGCTTGCCTCAACTAGATAAAGCTCATGCGCAGCAACGAAGACCCAACACAGCCAAAAATAAAAAACAAATAAATTAATTTAAAAAAATTTTAATGTTCTGCTAGAGTTCACCATCACCTGACTAGGAAAACAAGTCCTGTTCCTCATCGAGCGGCAACTAGAATACCCCACAAGCGTAAATCTAGTCTCGTTTGAGGTAGGTAGAGAAATGGAACTAATAGCAGCATTGGCTGTACCTGCCCAGAGTTTTGTATTTGGTTGATTCTAGCAGGGGAATTACACCATCATCTGTAGAGCCGGCAGTAATCTAATCCTTCAGGTGAGGAATATCTGGTATACATATAGAATGGCCTATTTCTCTGCCTCCCCAAACAGGTAGAATATTAAAAATAAGACAAGTCATAGCATGGCAGTGGACAGTTTTAGATGGAGACCAAGAATAATATGACATAAGAGGAATATTTGAGTGTAGTGCAGACTAGGGATACAGCATGTCAGGTCTGATGGATTAAGAGTAGTGGGAAGCACTAACACCTCATGCTTCCTAAGGATCAGTAATATCAGCACGATGGATCACCAGGAAATATAACACTAAGAGTTGAAAAGGGAAAAAGGGCAAGACATTTTACATAAGCATGTCTCTTCTGGGCATGTTTGTGAAAGAAATCCTTTTGAAGTTAGTGGTGGTCAAATAAGATATCATGACAAGGTAGGCAAACTGTATTACTGACAATGCTTCTGAATGTTTGGTCACTGTTATTCATGCATGTGACTAACATCCAACTGTTCTGAACTGATGCATTCTTTAAGAAAAATTTTAAACAGTATGTTGAGTTATGCCCTATTTTACTAATTTAAAAGACTGATTCATACTCAGGAAATTTTGGTTTATGATCTGACACGGCACTATTAATAGGCAACATTGTAACAAAAGCAGTGAAGCAAACCTTTCATAGACAATCGGAGAAATCTCTTTGAAACATCAATGATGGGCTGTATCTCAATCAAAATTTCAAGCTTGCTTAAAGGTCATATTACAAATGAAAAAACAGGCCCCAAAACTTATTTCAACCACAGTAATTTATTAGGAGAGACCTTAGGGATATTACTAACAGAAGAGACACAACTTTAAGAGCTACTTAGAACTCTCAATGAAGGAATCACTAGTACTGTTGAACTAAAAACTGTGTCAAACTCAACAACCAACCATCATTCAATTAAATCTCAAATCCAAACTAAAAAAGTAAATCTACAATGACCTGCCAATATAGATATTGTCAGGCCTGGGATCATTTTTTAAAATAAATATTTATTAGTTTTTAAATTATCATAAAATAAATGCATTTGGAGAAAATTTAGAAAGTACAAAAAAGTATAAAGAAAAAACAAAATTTACCCACAATCCTACCACCGAGACCCACTATTAAAAATATTTCCGGGGGCTTCCCTGGTGGCGCAGTGGTTGAGAGTCTGCCTGCCGATGCAGGGGACATGGGTTCATGCCCTGGTCCGGAAAGATCCCACATATCGCGGAGCGGCTAGGCCTGTGAGCCATGGCCGCTGAGCCTGCGTGTCCGGAGCCTGTGCTCCGCAACGGGAGAGGCCACAACAGTGAGAGGCCCGCGTACCGCAAAAAAAAAAAAAAATTTCCTAGGTTTTGTTCCTATGCTTATGAGTATATAATTTATTTTTTAGATAATTGGGATCCTACTACTTAATCAGTTTAGGTTACTCATTTTTAAAAACTTATTCACATAATTGTTTTCTGTATCTTAAAAAATTACTTTAAAACATATTATTCCATTATATGGAAATGCCACAATTACCCATTCCTCCATTAATTTTGCAATTTTTCTCCATTATAATTAAAACCTATACATAAATGTCCCTTTGCATCTCAAGTTATTTTCCCTGAATAGTTCCTAGAAGTGAAATTACTGAGTTAGAAAAGTTGTACTAATTTACACACCCTGGCAGAATATGTGAGTACTCAACTCATCAAGTCCTTGCCAGATGCTGATTCACTTTTTTTTGTTGTTTTAGCCATACGCGGGCCTCTCCCTGTTGTGGCCTCTCCCGCGGTATGCGGGGCTTCTCCCTGTGTGGCCTCTCCCGTTGCGGAGCACAGGCTCCGGACGCGCAGGCTCAGTGGCCATGGCTCACGGGCCTAGCCGCTCCACGGCATGTGGGATCTTCCCGGACCGGGGCACGAACCCGTCCCCCCACCGGCAGGCGGACTCTCAACCACTGAGCCACCAGGGAAGCCCCTGATTCACTTTTGATTCATTTCTCAATTGCAGCCAGTGATACTGTCACTGATAATACAGTGGGTGGGCAAAGCAGACATGTATAAAAATTGAATATAGCAGAAAGTTGTAGAACTTAGTAGTCATAAGACTATTTGGTGTGGCAACACAGTGTGCTGCTGCATTCCTTGACAAGACATAGGTATACATATCCTTACTGAAGATTGAAGTTTGAATACCTTGATTTCTAAATACTGTCCCCCACTAAAAGGAGCCAGGGTTCATTGGAGAAATGCCTTATTCTAGAACTGAGGCAGAGAAAGGACAAGATGAGCCTGGAACATCTTATACCAGGAAAGGAAGAAAATAGTCAAAAAAATGACGGGGTCACATCAAAGAACACAGGATCTGATTTTAAAGGGACTCGCATAGGCCAAATTTGGGACAATTTGAGCATCAAAGAGAATGACAGAACTGGATTATAAAACATCGAGTTAAAAAAAGAATTCATAAGTCCATAGTGATAGTCATAAAAAAGGAGGAGAGGGGCTTCCCTGGTGGTGCGGTGGTTGAGAGTCCGCCTGCCGATGCAGGGGACACGGGTTCGTGCCCCGGTCCGGGAAGATCCCACATGCCGCAGAGCGGCTGGGCCCATGAGCCATGGCCGCTGAGTCTGTGCGTCCGGAGCCTGTGCTCTGCGATGGGAGAGGCCACAGCAGTGAGAGGCCCGCCTACCGCAAAAAAAAAAAAAAGGAGGAGAGGAGAGGAGGGAAAGCTCTTTACAGAAGATTGACAGCTGTAAAGCAACTATACTCCAATAAAAATTAATAAAAAAATGGTTGAGGATTTTGAACCCAGAAACAAAAAAAAAAGACTGACCGCTACTCGATGTAAAGGCATGATAGAAAACCATCATTTTGTGACCAGGAATGTATTGAATAATAATAAATTTAGGCCATAATCATAATAGATTCTAAAATTAATGGATGAAAGGCTATGAGAAAGAAAATAGGTTATACACACAGTCTCAAAGTATTACCCACCTAACCCCAACAGTTTATTTATTAATTACAAAGGGGAAAAAATACCTTAATACTGGAGAGATCTGGATAACATCATCTGAACTAATAATTAACATAAGCATCACAAATAAAGGGACAAACTGATATCAGCTCTGCAGTAACCAGAACTAATTATGAAGAAACAATCAGACAAATCCAAATTTTAGGAAATTTTGAAAGGCAATTTAACTGGATCCTTGTCAGCTGTCCAGCAGAATGTTTATGTTGATGTGGGAATAAACAACCTTTTGGGAGAGCAGTTGTTGGTGAAGAGAGGTTACACAGTCCCTTCTCCTATTTCTCCTCTCTGATTCCAAGTGAGGAGAAGTTCCAAGACTCACAAAGACTGGGGCTGCTTGCAAGAATGGGAGCCAGACAGGTTGGAGGTCTACTTGGGTGGAAGAATTGCTGATCTGAACCCTGTACCTACCTAAGTAGACAAAAAGAGGACTGGATTGACGAAGCAGAGCTGGGATATAGAGAATAGAATGAAATTGCCTTTGTTTCTCAGAGCAAGAATAAGTGAGCTCCTCAGGAGTCAAATAAATTTTGTGGAATGTGGTTGGGCCTAAGCTGTCTTGATATTCCCCCCATTCAAAAAGCCTCTATGGGCTTTCCTGGTGGTGCAGTGGTTAAGAATCCACCTGCCAATGCAGGGGACACGAGTTCAAGCCCTGGTCCGGGAAGATCCCACGTGCCGCAGAGCAACTAAGCCCATGCGCCACAATTACTGAGGCTGTGCTCTAGAGCCCACGAGCCACAACTACTGAGTCAGCATGCTGCAACTACTGAAGCCCGCGTGCCTAGAGCCTGTCCTCTGAAAAAACAAACAAAAAAAAGCCTCTATGTGATAGGATACCAGCAGCAGCAAAACTAAGTACATCTATTGGTGGAAGAAGTCGATAGTGGATGAAAGAGGCTGAACCAGAGCAATCTCTCACATCCAGGAACTGGACCCTGAAAAGTACTCTGAGGTAACTTCTGGAGAGTCATAAATGTACCTCAATGAGAGAACAAGCATTCACCTACCCAAGAGAGGACAGGAAGAATCAAGCAGTATCAACCAGACAGGCAGCAACAACCAAAAAGAGAGGCTCAAGACCTCTCCTAGGAGGACTGATGTTACTGTTCTTAGAAAACAGAAACATTTTCAGAATCTCAATGTATGTCTTACCTATCCATGAAGACTGCTCCAAATACTGACTTGGTGTGAGAATAAGACATTGCAGTGAAGTGACTGCTCATGGCATAGGTATGTCTTTGTGTAATATCATTCACTGAAATATCCCAGATGGCCTCTAGTCCTTGGTCTTTAGTACACAGAAAACACCTGAGACCTCTCTTAATCCTGCCCAAGTGGCTTCATTAGAACCAGAGTCTCACTTGCTACTTCTAGAGAGTCCAGGACTCATTCTGCAGCATGTGCGACTTGTTAGAGCATGGGAATCTCAATAGGGACCCATTGGCCTAGAGATAGCATCCAGCCATTCCCTCTTTGGAGTCCTACTGTTCACTAGTACTGCCCAGAAAGTAGACACAAGGTCCCAATGTGTCTACTCTGGTCAACCTTCTCTCCTCTCACTCAAGTCAAGGAAGGCTTCTCTTACTCAGGAATAGGGAGATTATGGTGAATCTCTGCTTCCTCCCATAATAGTTATTCAAAACATTTTGAACATTCCCCTCAAGTCCTAGGCTTTCAGTTACTAAAGCCCCAAAGACCATTTCTTCAGCTCTTGCCTTCCATATCTTTCCCTGAAGTAATGGGAACAAGAACTAGCAATAACACAGGGGATAAAAAAAAACATGTGGACATAATGTAATATCACCCTATGACATATCTACATATATTACAGTTACCAAAGGAGACTAAAATATCCTAAGATAAAAGTGAATGCGAAGTGTTCTTACTGAATGTTAAATTCACCATCAGAAAGGTTTGGCCCCAAAGAAAACATTGGGAAGAAGCATATAGTTCACCCCAATACTTTTAAAGAATCTCATCATTTTTAAGATGTAATTGGGGCCAAAGAAACTTTCATATCAAAGATAAGAGTAAGAGTTTCTTTAGAGCAGTAGCCCAGTGATTTCTGAAAATATTTTGAAGACATGTCACGAGTGAATGCAAAGAACTGACCCTAGCGGAGAAGATAGTGGAGGGACCACCCACATGAAGAAATCTCAGGACTAGGAAGTTATAGGGTCCCATGATATTACAGCTAAAAGAGTCCTAGAGATCATTTAGACCAACTCTCCCATTTTACACATCAGGAAATTGAAATAGACAATGGAAAGACTTCCAAAGTCTCTCAGAGAGACATCAGCAAACCCACATCTAGAACAAGGATTCAACTATTCCATTACTCTCGTTAATAACCTTTAACTATTAAAAGTAGTACGTTGTTAAATATTTAGAAAATATAAGAAATGCAAAAAAGGGGTTTAAAAAGTCATAATCCCACATATCAGAGACAAATTTGGTTAGTATTTTAGTGCTTCTCTTTCTAGGTATTCTCCTAGATTGTGTAGATAATTTACAATAAGTATATTAGTCTGCTCGGACTGCCATAACAAAATACCATAGACTAGGTGGCTTAAACAACAGAAATTAATGTTCTCAGTCTCTGGAGGCCAAAAAGCCAAAGATCAAGGTTCTAGCAGAGTTCAGTGAGAACTCTCTTCCTAGCTTGCAAATGGCTACCTTCTCGCTGTATCCTCACATGGCACAGAGAGCATTGTTGTCTCTTCCTCTTTTTAAGAGAGCACCAGCCTTATCAGATTAGGGCTCAACCCTTATGACTTCATTTAACCTACAACTCCTCTTCACAGGCTCTATCTCCAAATACAATCACACTGTGAGTTAGGGTTTCAACATATGAATTTTAGGGGGACACAATTCAGCCCTAGCATTCTGCCTCTGGCCCCCCAAAATTCATATCCTTATAACATGCAAAATACATTCATTCTATTCCATCAGCCCCAGAAGTCTTAACTCATTTGGACATCAACTCTAAAGTCCAAAAACTCATTTAGATATCAACTAAATTATATATGAGTAAGAATCCAGTTATGACTCATCCTGAGGCAAAATTCCTCTCCAGCTGTGAACCTGTGAAACCAAATGTGTGCTTCCAAAATACAATGGTGGGACAGAAAGATAATCCTACTCTACAAGGGAGAAATAGGAAAGAAGAAGTGACAGGTCCCAAGCAAGTCCAAAACCTAGCAAGGCAAATTCCATTAGATCTTAAGGCTAGAGAATAATTCTCTTCTGTTCAATGACACACCTTCCACTGGGGTGGCACTGTCACTCACTCAGCTCTTCAGAGTGGCCCTGGCCCCACAGCTCTCTGTGGTGGCCACTCTCTGAAACAAAAGGAAACATCTCTCTCCCTTGGGCCTGTGCTAAGACTGGCAGCCCTGATATTCTCCAAATCACCTTCCGGGTCACTCTCGCCTTTCCTCAAGAATAGCACACGTGGGCTTCCCTGGTGGCGCAGTGGTTAAGAATCCACCTGCCAATGCAGGCGACAGGGGTTTGAGCCCTGGTCCGGGAAGATCCCACGTGCCGTGGAGCAACTAAGCCCGTGCGCCACAACTACTGAGCCTGCGCTCTAGAGCCCATGGGTCACAACTACTGAGCCCGTGTGCCACAACTACTGAGGCTGCGTGCCTAGAGCCCGTGCTCTGCAACAAGAGAAGCCACCGCCATGAGAAGCCCACGCACCGCAACAAAGAGTAGCCCCCGCTCCCTGCAACTAGAGAAAGCCCACGCTCAGCAATGAAGACCCAACGCAGCCAAAAATAAAATAAAACAAAAAATAAATAAATTAAACAAAAAAACAGCAAACCATTTAAAAAAAAAAAGAATAGCACACGTTTACAATCAAATAACTCTATGATCTAGTCTTGTAGAATCCAAGACATCCAACAGCCTTCCTTCATTCCATTCTTCTTTCTCTGTCCCCTTTAGTTGAAACTGGCAATGTCTCTGCTGGTATAATTCCATCTCTATTCCTGGCTTCTGCTGATGGCTGGTTTAGTCCATGAGTCACACCCATGATCTCTTTAGTGTTTTCTTCAGAACAAGATTTCTCATTTTTCACAATATATAGGCTAAGGATAGGCTAAGAATTTCCAAATCTCCAAGTTCTGGTTCCTTTTTACTTAACAATTCCTTCTTCAATTCAACCCTCTACTCTTGCATTTTATTACAAGCAGTAAGGAAGACCCAAGCCACACCTTCATTGCTTAGCTTAGAAATCTCCTCTGCTAAACACCCAATTTAATCACTTATAAACTCTACCTTTCACAAAACACTCGAACAATTCAGCCAAGTTCATTGCCACTTTACAACAAGGATCACCTTTCCTCCAGCTTCCAATAAACCGTTTCTCATTTCCATCTGACATTTCTCCAGAACAGCCTTTAATATCCATATTTCTGCCAAGAGTCCCTTCATAGCAACCTTGGCTCTTTCTAGCATGCACCTCAGAATCCTTCCAGCCTTTTTGCCCATTACCCAAACTTCCAAAGCCACTGTCACATTTCTAGGTATTTGTAACAGCAGCACCCCACCTCTCAGCACCAAAATCTGTACTAGTCTGCTCAGCTGCCATAACAAAATACCACAGACTAGGTGGTTTAAACAACAGAAATTTGTATACCACAAGTTTAAAGGCTAGGAAGTCCAAGATCACGGTGCCGGCTGATTTGCTTCCTGATGAAAGTTCTCTTTCTGGCTTGCAGATGGCCACCTTCTTGCTATGTCCTCACACGGAAAGCTCTGTGTCTCTTCCTTTTCTTAAAAGGCTATCAGTCCTATCAGATTACAGCCTCATTCTTATGATCTCATTTAATCTTTATCATCTCCTCACAGGCCCTATCTCCAAATACTGGGGGCTAGAGCTTCAACATATGAATTTTAGGGGTATGCAAAAACTCTTAAGTTACATATGTACATACGTATATCCATATACACATACACATATACAGAGGGTAAGAGTTTTGTATACTTTCTAACTTAGTTTCATGAAAATTTCCCCAATACATTATTCAAAGCATATTCAAATCTTATGACTATTATCATTTACTGTTGTTTAACTATTAAGTCATTTTCAAATTTTGCTATTTAAATAATTTTGCAGTGAACATCTTTCTATACAAATACTTGTCTGTTTCCTGATTATTTAGGACAAATTTCCAGAAATTCAACTGTTGAATCAAAGGTCATGAATTTTTAAAGGCTCTTGGTATGTATTGCCAAATGGCTTCCCAGAAACCTGTACTAGTGTACACTGCCATCTGCAGTAGACATTATAATTAGAATAAAATATTTTTCTGATTGAATAAAAAACCAGTGTCATAAATGACTAAAAAGGCAAGTTTTTTTTTAATTAAAGGAGTTAAAGATTCAGGACAACAAAATAAAAATGTGTGATTCTTGATTAGATCATACGCTGGTGGGGAAGGATGGCTATAAAAATACTTGGGGGACAATTGTGGAATTCTGAATATGAACTGTATATTAGATATTATTGTAGCAATGTTAAATTTCCTGATTCTGATAATGGTATTTTAGTTATATAGACTGTTCTATCTCTTAGGAGACACATGCTGACATGTCATAAAGTCTGAAGCTTATATTCAAATGATTCAGAAAATACTCATTTGTATTTTTACATATGTATATAGGGGGACAGAAATGGGAAAGAGTGGTAGCGAGGAAGAGAAGCAAATGTGGCAAGATGTTAATTACTGAATCTAGTAAAGGGTAAATGCCACTTCCATTTTTAAACTTACAGTTTAAAATTTTTCAAAAAAAAATATATTAGAGAGCATCTCCCCACAACTATGGTGCCTGCTGGCAGCTAGTGGGGGACTCTGACCCCCAAGGAGACGGGAGGAACCCCAGAGTGAGCCGGTAGGATGTAGGGGGACCAAGGGGAGAGGAGAAGTGGAGGCTAGACAAGATCAGTGCCCCTGAGGCCAGGGAGATCAGGAGAGGCAGGTGGGAGGGAGTCTGGCCCACTCAGGCCACGGAGACTGCTGAGCTCCCAAGCTGCTTCCCCACAAGCCCCGTCCAGGCCACGTGGGTTCTGGAGGCACAGGAAGGAGGCCGAGGGGAGAATAGGAGAGGTAGGCAGGAGGGGCCATCCCGGAGGAGCGAAAGAGGAGAGGAGGGCGACTGCCCCGCCCAATCGGGCCCAGGGAGCCTACTGAGCTCCCAGGGTATCCCCTGCCCTCCAAGCCCCCTCCAGGCTGTGTGGGTCTTTCTGGGCATAGGAGGGAGGCTGGGAAGATCAGGAGAGGCAGGCAGGAGGGGCCCTCCCAGACCCCAGACTGGAATGGCGAGAGAGGAGGGCGTTTGCCCCACCCACTCGAGCCCAGGAAGCCTGCTGGGCTCCCAGGTGAGGCCCCCTGCCCTCTGAGAGCTAGGGTGGGGGGCACACCTGGGCCCCTACTGTTCCTTGAGCCTAAACCCCACCCCACACAGCCCCCAGGGCCTTTTCCAACCCTGTGAGTCCTGAGCATTGGCCCCACCCCCCACCCAAACCGCACCCTTGCTTAGGCCCTGCCCTCCACAGCCAAGGCCTTCCCCCACAACCCTTTTTTTTTTTTTCTTTTCCCTCCTCCTCTTTTTTACTATTGTGGTACTGATGTACCTTCCGGTTATTGATTCATCTATATTTTTATTTTTACATTCTTTCTAACATATCTGTTAGTTTCCTAGTCTAATTTTATTTTTTAGTTTGTTATTGTTCTCTTTTTTTTCTTTTGCCAGCTCAGGGTCAGGCAGAAGTTCCTGCGGTGGGAGCTCCAAGTCCGAACCACTGAACTAACAGAGAACCTCAGACCCCAGGGAATATTCATTGGAGTGAGGTCTCACAGAGTTCCTCATCTCAGCACCAAGACCCAGCTCTACCCAACAGCCTACAAACTCCAGTGTTGGAAGCCTCAGGCCAAAAAACCAGTAAAACAGGAACACAATCCAGCTCATTAAAAAAAAAATTTTTTTAATTAAAAAAAAAATGAGACAGCAAAAAAATGTCACAGATGAAGGAGCAAGGTAAAAACCTACAAGACCAAATAAATGAAGAGGAAATAGGCAATCTACCTGAAAAAGAATTCAGAGTAATGATAGTAAAGATGATCCAGAATCTTGGAAAAAGAATGGAAGCACAGACTGAGAAAATACAAGAAATGTTTAACAAAGATCTAGAAGAACTAAAGAACAAACAAACAGAGATGAACAACACAATAGCTGAAATGAAAAATACCCTTGAAGGAATCAATAACAGAATAATGGAGGCAGAAGAACAAATAAGTGAGCTGGAAGACAAAATGGTGGAAATAACTGCCAAGGAGCAGAATAAAGAAAAAAGAATGAAAAGAACTGAAGACAATCTCAGAGACCTCTGGGACAACACTAAACGCACCAACAGTCGAATTATAGGGGTCCCAGAAGAAGAAGAGAAAAAGAAAGGGTCTGAGAAAATATTTGAAGAGATTATAGTGGAAAACTTCCCTAACATGGGAAAGGAAATAGTCACCCAAGTCCAGGAAGCACAGAGAGTCCCATATAGGATAAACCCTAGGAAAAACACACCAAGACACATATTAATCAAACAAACAAAAATTAAATTCAAAGAAAAAGTAATAAAAGCAGCAAGGGAAAAACAAAAAATACCATATAAAGGAATCACCATAAGGTTATCAGCTGATTTTTCAGTGGAAACTCTGCAGGCCAGAAGGGAGTGGCAGGATATATTTAAAGTGATGAAAGGGAAAAACCTATAACCAAGATTACTCTACCCAGCAAGGATCTCATTCAGATTCGATGGAGAAGTCAAAAGCTTTTCACACAAGCAAAAGCTAAGAGAATTCAGCACCACCAAACCAGCTTTACAACAAATGCTAAAGAAACTTCTCTAAGCAGGAAACACAAGAGAAGAAAAAGACCTACAAAAACAAACCCAAAACAATTAAGAAAATGGTAATAGGAACATACATATCAATAATAACCTTGAATGTAAATGGATTAAATGCCCCAACCAAAAGACACAGACTGGCTGAATGGATACAAAAACAAGACCCATATATATGCTGTCTACAAGAGACCCACTTCAGATCTAGGGAAACATACAGACTGAAAGTGACGGGATGGAAAAAGACACTCCATGCAAATGGAAATCAAAAAATGCTGGAGTAGCAATTCTCATATCAGATAAAATAGACTTTAAAATAAAGACTTACAAGAGATAAGGAGGGACACTACATAATGATTAAAGGATCAATCCAAGAAGAAGATACAACAATTATAAATGTTTATGCACCCAACATAGGAGCACATCAATACATAAGGCAAATGCTAACAACCATGAAAGGAGAAATCGACAGTAACACAATAACAGTAGGGGACTTTGACACCCCACTTACACTAATGGACAGATCATCCTAACAGAAAATAAATAAGGAAAAACAGGCTTTAAATGACACAGTAGACCAGACAGATCTAATTGATATTTATAGAACATTCCACCCAAAAGTGTCAGAATACACTTTCTTCTCAAATGCATATGGAACATTCTCCAGGATAGATCACATCTTGGGTCACAAATCAAGCCTTGGAAAATCTGAGAAAATTGAAATTGTATCAAGCATCTGACCACAACACTATGAGACTGGAAATCAATTACAGGAAAAAAAACTGCAAAAAACACACATACATGGAGGCTAAACAGTGCACTACTAAATAACCAAGAGATCACTGAAGAAATCAAAGAAGAAATTAAAAAATACATAGAAACAAATGACAACGAAAACACAATGACTCAAAACCTATGAGACCAAGCAAAAGCAGTTCTAAGAGGGAAGTTTATAGCAATTCAATCTCACCTCAAGAAACAAAAAAATCTCAAATAAACAATCTAAACCTGCACTTAAAACAACTAGAGAGGGCTTCTCTGGTGGCACAGTGGTTGAGAGTCCGCCTGCCGATGCAGGGGACACGGGTTTGTGTCCCAGTCCGGGAAGATCCCACATGCCACGGAGCGGCTGGGCGCATGAGCCATGGCCACTGAGCCTGCGCGTCCAGAGCCTGTGCTCTGCAACGGGAGAGGCCACAGCAGTGAGAGGCCCGTGTACCAAAAAAAAAAAAAAAAAAAAAACTAGAGAAAGAAGAACAAAGAAAACCCAAAGTCAGTAGAAGGAAAGAAATCATCAAGATCAGAGCAGAAATAAATGAAATAGAAACGAAGAAAACAATAGCAAAGATCAATAAAACTAAAAGCTGGTTCTTTGAGAAGATAAACAAAATTGATAAACACTGAGCCAGACTCACCAAGAAAAAAAAGGAGAGGATGCAAATCAATAAGATTAGAAATGAAAGAGGAGAAATCACAACTGACACTGTAGAAATACAACGGATTGTAAAAGACTACTACAAACAACTGTATGCCAATAAAATGGACAACCATGAAGAAATGGACAAATTCTTGGAAAGGCACAATTTTACAAGACTGAACCAGGAAGAATTAGAAAATATAAACAGACCTATCACAAGTAATGAAATTGAAACTGTAATTAAAACTCTTCCAACAAACAAAAGTCCAGGACCAGATGGCTTCACAGGTGAATTCTATCAAACATTTAGAGAAGAGCTAACATCAATACTTCTCAAACTCTTCCAAAAAATTGCAGAGGGAGAAACACTCCCAAATTCATTCTACAAAGCCACAATCATCCTGATACCAAAACCAGAAAAAAAGGTATTACAAAAAAAGAAAATTATAGACCAATATCACTGATGAACATAGATGCAAAAATCCTGAACAAAATACTGGCAAACAGAATCCAAAAGCACATTAAAAGGATCATACACCATGATCAAGTGGGATTTAACCCAGGGATGCAAGGATTCTTCAATATACGCAAACCAATCAATGTGCTACACCACATTAACAAATTAAGGAATAAAAACCATATGATCATCTCAATAGATGCAGAAAAATCTTTTGAAAAAATTCAATACCTATTTATGATAAAAACTCTCCAGAAAATGGGTATAGAGGGAACCTACCTCAACATAATAAAGGCCAAATATGACAAACCCACAGCAAGCATCATATTCAATGGTGAAAAGCTGAAAGCATTTCCACTAGGATCAGGAACAAGACAAGGATTTCCACTCTCACCACTCTTATTCAACATAGTTTTGGAAGTCCTAGCCACAGCAATCAGAGAAGAAAAGGAAATAAAAGGAATACAAATTGGAAAAGAAGAAGTAAAACTGTCACTATTTGTCGATGACATGATATTATACATAGAAAATCCTAAAGATGCCACCAGAAAACTACTAGAACTAATCAGTGGATTTGGTAAGGTTGCAGGATACAAAATTAATGCACAGAAATCTCTGGCATTCCTATACACCAACAACGAAAAATCAGAAAGAGAAATTAAGGAAACACTCCCATTTACCACTGCAACAAAAAGAATAAAATACCTAGGAATAAACCTGCCTAAGGAGGCAAAAGACTTGTACTCAGAAAACTATAAAACACTGATAAAAGAGGTCAATGATGACATAAACAGATGGAGAAATATACCATGTCTTTGATTGGAAGAATCAATATTGTGAAAATGACTATACTACCCAAAGCAATCTACAGATTCAATGCAATCCTTATCAAACTACCAACAGCCAGAATTAGAACAAAAAATCTTACAGTTCGTATGGAAACATAAAAGACCCCAAACAGCCAAAGCAATCTTGAGAAAGAAAAACGGAGTTGGAGGAATCAGGCTCCCTGACTTCAAACTATACCACAAAGCTACAGTAATCAAGACAGTATGGTACTGGCACAGAAACAGAAATACAGATCAATGGAACAGGATAGAAAGCCCAGAGATAAACCCACACACATAATGGGCACCTAATTTACAACAAAGGAGGCAAGAACATACAATGGAGGAAAGACAGCCTCTTCAATAACTGGTGCTGGGAAAACTGGACAGCTACATGTAAAAGAATGAAATTAGAACACTCCCTAACACCATACACAAAAATAAACTCCAAATGGATTGAAGACTTAAATGTAAGACCAGACAGTATAAAACTTTTAGAGGAAAACATAGGAAAAACACTCTTTGACATAAACCACAGCAAGATTTTTTTTGAAAAATGGTTCTGATGAACCTAGGGGCAGGACAGGAATAAAGACACAGCCGTAGAGAACGGACTTGAGGACACGGTGTGGAAGGAGAAGCTGGGACGAAGTGAGAGAGTAGCATTGACATATATACACTACCAAACGTAAAACAGATAACTAGTGGGAAGCAGCTGCATTGCACAGGGAGATCAGCTCAGTGCTTTGTGACCACCTAGAGGGGTGGGATAGGGAGGGTGACAGGGAGCCTCAAGAGGGAGGGTATATGGGGACATGTGTATGCATATGGCTGATTCACTTTGTTGTGCAACAGAAGCTAACACGGTATTGTGAAGCAATTGTAGTCCAATAAAGATCTATTTTAAAAATAGTTTAAAAAAATACATATATATATATTAGAGAGTAGTCAAAAGACAGGAATAGTCTATGCACATAAAAACAAATTAGCTGGTAAACATATAAAAAATGTAAGAGAATTAATAAACGTGCTGATTATTATAGTCTCTTATTTCCTCCTGCCCTCTAGGCATTTGCTCTTTAATCACTTGAACTGCATTTCATCAAATGGACCCAGGAAGGAATGGCAAGAGAAATATCAATCGTTCTATTTCACTTCTCATTAGCAGTCCTGGAAAAAGATTTAAAAGATTAAAAACTCAAAATTAGCTCATTACAATGAGTTTTGGAAATGACGTATAGACTTTAATTCACAACTTGGTCTTCAATTCAGATTCTTGTGGTCTCCCATGACCCTAAATATTTGATAAATCCTAGTTCCTAAATGACAAAAACAAAAGTAATAAGTCATATGAAAAATAGGTTTTCCTTAAATAAAGAAAAAGTGTTGACCTCTGCCAGTGGTCTTACTTTTATCAGGAAAGTAAGTAGCCAATAGAATGGAAGGCAACCAATGGATTTATAAACCATGAATGGAGGTTTTCCTTTTCAGAAACAATATGAAGGAAGTAGTATAACATAGTGGTTCAATGCATAGGCTATAGAGTCAGATTGTCTATATCTGAATATTTACTTCACCACTTACTACCTATGTGATCTGTGGCAAATAACTCCATCTCAGTTTCCTCATCTTAAAAATGAGGAAAACAGTAAAATCTATGTCTTAGGGTTGTTGTGAAGATTAAATAAGTTAGTATATTTTAGCTCTTACAGCAGCATCTGGCATACCATAAAACCTCAAAATACGTTAGCTGCTGTGGTTCTTATTATTACTAGTATTACTACAATAACTACTACCACTATCACCACCACTATCAACCTGCAGTTGCTAAAAGTTTGGCATTGATTCAGAAACACTATAGCAAAACAAAAGAAACACAACATATGCACACCCACCCCCACAGGTTGAAAAAGTGAAAAAGAACTGATTTCAAGTCAGTCCTTCAGTATCTCTTCAGTTCTGAGAGAAGCTGAGAAGATACCAATATACCAACAATGCACGGCTCATTTCAAGAAGTAAAATGTGTGGTCTGGATAAGTTAATCTCAGAAGAAATGACAAGTTCTCTCACTCAGTTAATCGTTTATCAAACTTTACTGAGGCTTACTATACTATGTATCAGGTATTGAGCCAGATACTAGGAATACAAATGGAAGATTCTATATCTTTAAAAATTTTGCTTTCTTGTCAAAGAAATATACATAGATTATAACATATGATAGGTTATACGATGGATGTATGTACAGGGTACTATGGAAGCAGAGAAAGATCTAAGCTAGACTGTGGAGAAGGAGGAAACAGCATGAAGATTTCCCAGAGGGGGTAACATTTAAACTGAGCCTTAAAGGATAATAACAGATAAATGGGGACAGAATGGGAGAAAACATTCCTCCAGGGGTAAAAGCAGGCAAATGGAGAAAAAAGAATACCATTGCCCTACCTATAGCCACACAAAACCAAAAGATCTCTTCTTAAAGCTAAAGGACAGATAGCCATTGGCAGTATGGGCCTGAATAAGGTATATTTCTGGAATATCTCCTGTTTATACATACCACATCTCCAACCTCCCCAACTCAAAATAAGCCACATTTGGAGAACTGACAGAAAGTTGTGATTAAGAAGATTCAAAGACAAGTTTCTCACTTACAACACTGGGCGGCAGCAGTAGGCAATGGTTTCCTCTGGCTTTCTTCTTGACTAGAATACTAGAGGCAGAAAGGATAAACAAAAAAAAAAAAAAAAAAAAAAAACATAGTAAGAGGCCCAAGTAAAGAAGGAGAAAAACAAAACAACAACAAAAAACTATAGCTACCTATAAAAAGGTTTAGCATTTGACTAGAGTCAAATTTCTTATCAAACAGAAACCAGTCATCCTGCTGCTGATTTCCCTGTGTGATCCTGACATACAGGCCAGACTAACAGATATGGCATTGGCCCAATGCAACAGGCTAAAGCAGGATAGCAGGAAGGCTGTTCTGACCAAGGGCACCTGGGCACCATTCCAGCTCTACCAGGCAGCTGTAGAAGGCTTAGCCTTAGAAGTTCAGAGGACTTTGAAAACTCAAATAATATATAGATTTCCCCATTTGGGTGGTAGAACTGAAAATCTCTCTGAGACTTGAGTTTTCTCCATCTTTAAAAAGATGAGGCTTCTTCCCTCACAAGGTCACGTGGGAAGTGAAATTACTTACATAAGCATCTGGTATTTACTAGTGTCCCCTTCCCAGTTATACTCTAACCTCCCCAACACAACCCACCACTATCACCACCTAAAAACAGAGTACTGAAGCCATAGAAAGAAAGTTCTATAAAAGGGAGCCACATTAAGTTCAAGTCTTGAAGATGGACAAGATTTGGAAAGGCAAAACAAAAAGAAAAAGGTATAAACAAATTAACACAGGTACACAGAGTCTGGAAGAAAAAATGGCTTGGTTCAGAGCCCATTGGAGGATTGGGAAAACATAACTTGGTCTAGCAACTTGCAAATATAAGTTGCAAATATGAGTTTTCATCCTGACTCTGCCATTTATTAATAAATTGTAAGATTCTGGGCAAGACAGAGCTTCTCTAACACTGAAGGAGTCATTCATTCAACAGATATTTCTTGAGTGCCTATTATGTGCAAGGCCTTGTTCCAGGCACTGGGGGAATAGAGTTTGTAATCATGGTAAAGAGTTTAGTTTTTACTCTAGTCTATTGAGAAGGTATGTAAAGTTTTAAACACTAGAGGGATATGACTTCATTATACTTTAAAAATCACTCTGGCTGCTGTGTGAGAAGAACTATAGGCAACCAGAGGGGAAATAAGACTAATTATTGCAATTATCCAGATGAAAATTGATGGTGGTTTACACATGAGTGTTAGTGGTGAAGGGCATTTCAAGTGGTTGGATACAAAATACAAAACACTTTTTGTAAATAAATATACTTTTATATATAAAGTACTTTACAAGAAACAAACTACAATACAAATATCAGAGGTAGACAGTGCTATTACCACTTCGGGGAAGGATGAGAAGTCAAGCACAGTTTAAACAATATAATAGTATTAGTAAAACTATCAATCATAAAAAAGTTCAAAACTTCTTAAAGGCTAAACAACCCACTCCAAAGTAACAAAGGGACTTGGTTATAATAACTATTATAAATAATGGTGATTTTTATAGGCAGTACACAGGCACAAGAGAGACAAAATCATAAAACTTTAAGCATTAAACTAGAAGAATTCAGACTTAATAGATGAGAGTAGATATTTCCAGCAGACGTATTTAATGAATCTCTTTCAGGTCCAAAGCAGAATGCTGAAGACCAGCTAGAGCCTAATTAATAATATTAAGAGAGCTAAGGAAAAAAATCCATAATACCTATGTACAAGAAAATAAAAGTAGTAAAAGTAAGGAAAATTATAGGCCAATCTCATTTATGAATACAGATGCAAAAATCCTAGATTACCAAACCAAATCATATGACATTTATTTATCATAAATAAGTCTTTATATTTCTGTGTGAATATGTACGTATATGTATGAATGCTGGCATATAAATTTTCATGTATCATGACCAGAAGGACTTTAAATGAAAGGACAGTTCAATATCTGAAAATCTATTCATGCAATTCACCACACAAACAGACTAAAGGAGAAAAACTATGTGATCAAACAATGCAGAAAAGATCTTGATAAAATCCCTTACTTTTTCATGACAAAATATCTTAGAAAATCAGAAAGAAAATAGAATTTCCTTAATCTGATAAAGGGTACCTATCAAAATCTACAGCAAATATCATACTTCAAGATTTATGAAGCATTCCCCTTATAGTCAGGAAAAAGACAAGGCTTCCCCACTCTCACCATTAAAAATTACACAGGATGTTTTACACAATGAATTTTTAAAAATAAGCGGTCACCAAAAACAAGGAAAGTCTGAGAAAATATTACAGCCAAGAGAAGCCGAAGGAGATATTACAACTAAATGTAACCCAGTGTCCATTATGGGGTAATGGAACTGAAAAAAACGCATGAAATAAAAACTAAGGAAATTTGAAAAAAACTAAGGATTTTTATTTAATAAAACAAAAATAAATAGAAATATAAAATATTAACTTTTAGTTAATAATAATATATCAATATTGGCTCATTAATTGTAATAAATGTACCATATTAATGTAAAATGCTAATAATAAGGAAAACTAGAGGGAGGGGGCGGGTAAGATGTGATATGGAAGCCCTCTCTACAAACTGCTTAATATTTAAGTCTGTTAATAAAAACATATGTAAAAATTTCACTTAAAAAATAAGACATAAGGATTGAAAAGAGATAAAAACTTATTATTCAAAGATGCAAAAACTAAAAAACCCAAAGGAATCTCTAAACTAGTAGAATTAATAAGAGTTGGTGAATAAGATCAATACTAAAAAAAAAAAAATCGAGCAGCATTGCCTTATATAGATAGCAATGACCTATTAGAAAGTGTAATTTTTAAATATACCATTCACAATGATTAGGAATAAACCTAACAAAAGAAGTGTAAAAAGTGCATGGAGAGAATAGGTTTTCCTCCTAGAAGACTTCTCATTTTTTGATGCTTAACTATATTTATTAGGTTCCTGCTTATTGTCTGTCTCCTCCTATTTGATCCAAGAGGACATTGGTCTTTGTTTTAACTTCTGATGTATACCAAGCACCTACGACAGGGCCTGGTACACAGTGTTCAATAAGTTATCTGGTGAATAAATGACTAAATGAATGTCACCAATAAATGGACAAATGCAAATTTAAATGATAAAGCTCTAAACTCATTAGATTAGCACAAATTTTAAATCTGGCAATAACAAGTATCAGTAAGGATACAGAGCAGCAGAAAAAGTGGAATATAAATTGGTATAATTATTTTAGAGAACAACTTAGCAACATCCAGTAACGTTACACAGAGCACATTCCACAACAAAGCAATTCTATTTCCAGGTATATAGCCAGAGAATCTCCCATACATAAGCAGAGAGAAACAGGGTCAGAGATGTTCACTGAAGCATGCATTTATAATAGTGAAAACCTAATTTTCCATGAGTAGGAAAAGTAATAAATAGTGATACATTTCCACTCTGTCAAGTGGTAGATCCCTAGGCCAGTCTTGACCCAAGAGGCTGCTGTGGATGGGAACTGTTGCACACAATAAGAAAAAAAAAGATAAGATTCTACATTGTGTTTTTAAAATGGTTTTGCAGCAAGTATGACCAAATTTTGATAATCATTGAATCTTGGAGATAAGTGTACAGGTTTCATTTTACTAGTCCTTCAACTTTTATATTTGTTTAAAATTTTTTCATGATAAAAATAGAAAAAAGAAAGGAAGACGCTCCCACTAACCAAAGATGAAACGAGTTTAGTATCAAAAAGAATAAAGATTGCAATGGATTGAAACACAAATATATCAAAATCCATAAATTGATAATAATATCCCACTAAAAAAAAGAAAACAACTCACTGGTCACCTTGAGAAGCTGCTTATGCAACACTCATTATTTTGAAAATTGCTAAAGAGAATGTTTTTCTTGCACGGACTTTATTTCAAGTGAACCAAACAGCTGATGAGGCAGACAAATCATAGATAATAAATGCTGAAGAGATGATATAATTAGAAAATCATCATTGTGCAACCCTAATAAAATAATGATTATTATTTGCTGCTAAAACCATTAGGTAAAAGGCTTGTGGGATCACTTTAAAATGGATGAAATAGGCTGACACCAAGTTGAATCCACTGTGTAATTTTAACATCACTAAAAGAGAGGCAAGATATAATCTGCCTACAAAAAAACAAAAAAAGATAATGTTGTGAAATCCTAATCCCCAGTACCTATGAATGTGACCTTATCTGGAAATAGAGTCTCTGCAGATGTAATCAAGTTAATCCAATGACTGGTGCCCCCACAAAAATCAATGGAAATTTGAACACAGACACAAAAAGAGATAACAACGTCCTGTGAGGACAGGCAGACACAACCCAGGAAGGCATGTGATAGTGGAGACAGAGACTGAAATAATGTGTCTATAAGCCAAGGAACAGCAAAGACTGCTAGGAAGCACCAGAAAGTAGAAGAAAGGCATGGGACAGCTTCTTCCTCAAAACCTCCAGAAGGAACTGATCCCACCAACACCTGATGTCAGAATTTTAGCCACCAGAACTGTGAGAGAATAAATTTCTGTTGCTGTAAGCCAACAGTATGTGGTACTTTGTTTTGGCAGCCCTGGGAAACTAACACACACATCAAATCACTGCATTTTGGCTTCCTGTACTAACCTATGGATATTGACCATTAATTGACAAATCCAATGGCTCCACTTCATTACTCATCTTCTTTGCTCTCGGTAATATTTCACACTGTCAAGAATTTCTGCCTCAAAACTTTTTTTTTCCTTTGTTCCATAAACCTTTTTCTGGTTCGCCTACTCTCTCTTTCAGGCAGCTCTTTCTCAGTCTCTTTTGTTTCTCAGGATTCTACCTTTGATGTTTCCCAAGGTTTTGTCCCTGTTCTTCAATACTCTTTCTACATACTTTACCTGAGTGAGCTCTTCTATTCCTATGACTCCAATTGCTACAAATATCTTGATAAATCCAAACTCTATACCCGACCTCATCATACCCTGAGCTTCAGATTCTCACATGAGGTTGCTTACCAGACGTTTCCTAACAGGTTGCTTACCAGACAAATTTTCTAATAGCCCAACATGCCCTAAAGTAAAAAAACTTATCTTTTCCCTCCACCACCACCAACAAAAACACTCCCCATTCTTGCTGGCCCAGGTTGAGCTGATTGTGTTCTATTCTGTGCACAAAACTCATCTCTGGAAATAAGTTAGGACAGCAGGACTAAGCAATGCAATAGTCTAAACATTCCTAAAAAGAGCACACAATAAGGATACATATCCAAAAATCTGGGAACAAGGAGGAAAAAAGGCTTCTGCTCATCTGTGTAACAAGAGGACAGATTCCCTAGTATAAGCTTGCTCCCCAACAGTCTAGAGCCAGACTAGGGCCAATTCAGCCACTTCTGGGGGACAATGGGAAGAAAAGAAAAAGCAGACAGATCTTTCTAATAATAGGCAATCTTCTAGCTACCTTTTTTCGCTAATGCAGTTTAAATTCTTTCATTCTTCAACATGTTCCTGAGTCACTCCCTTAAAGCGTCCTATAAAGACACTCTTTACATTGTAAAAAACAGTTCCTACCTCATTGTCAGTTCCCAAGGCATTGATTTGCTCCAATTTGTAGGTCCAATATCTGGCTTCCTCCTCTGGGATATCTATCACAAAAAAGAAGAAACCACATTACCAGGCTAATAATTTAATCATAGGTTGATAATACTTTATTCAATCATACAATCTAAGTTAGAAGGGTGGTGGTGATGGACTAATTTTACTGATGGCTTGGTTCTTGCCATGAACATTATCTTCTATCTTCACAAAAACCAAAATAATATATTATTATTCCCAATGAATGAGAAGACAATATTGTTAAGATGTCAATACCTCCTAAAATGATTGAAAGATTCAACACAGTCGCTATTAAAATCCCAATATTTTTTTTACAGAAATATAAAACCCCATCCATATGGAATCTCAACAGACCCCAAATACCCAAAATATTCTTGAAAAGGAAGAACAAAGCTAGAGGACTCATACTTCCTTATTTCAAAACCTATTAAAAAGCTATAGTAGGACTTCCCTGGTGGCACAGTGGTTAAGAATCTGCCTGCCAATGCAGGGGACACGGGTTCGAGCCCTGGCCCAGGAAGATCCCACATGCCACAGAGCAACTAAGCCCATGCGCCACTACTACTGAGCCTGAGCTCTAGAGCCCGCAAGCCACAACTACTGAGCCCATGTGTCACAACTACTGAAGCCCACGTGCCTAGAGCCCGTGCTCCGCAACAATAGAGGCCACAGAAATGAGAAGCCCGCACACTGCACCGAAGAAAAGCCACTGCTTGCCACAACTAGAGAAAGCCATGCACAGCAATGAAGAACCAAAGCAGCCAAAAATAAATAAATAAATTTTTTTAAAAAGCTATAGTAAATCAAAACGGTATGCTACTGACATAAAGACAGACATATAGACCAATAAAAGAGAATAAAGAGCCCAGAAATAAGCCCTTACATATATGATCAAATGATTTTTTTCAAGGGTACCAAGAACATTCAATGGGGAAAAGCATCCTTTCAAGAAATGGTGCTGGGACTTCCCTGGTGACGCAGTGGTTAAGAATCTGCCTGCCAATGCAGGCGACACTGGTTCAAGCCCTGGTCCGGGAAGATCCCACATGCCGCGGAGCAACTAAGCCCGTTGCCACAACTACTGAGCCTGCACTCTACAGCCTGTGAGCCACAACTACTGAGCCCATGTGCCACAACTACTGAAGCCCATGCGCCTAGAGCCCGTGCTCTGCAACAAGAAAAGCCACCGCAACAAGAAGCCCGTGCACCACAACAAGGAGTAGCCCCCACTCGCCACAACTAGAGAACCGTGCACAGCAACGAAGACCCAATGCAGCCAAAAATAAATAAATAAATAAATAAATTTACTTTAAAAAAAAAGAGAAATGGTGCTGGCACTACTAAATATAAAATGGACAGAAAACGGGGACCTGCTGTACAGCACAGGGAACTATATATTTTGTGGTAACCTATGAGGGAAAAGAATCTGAAAAAAAACAGATGTCTATGTATTTTAACTGGATCACTTTGCTATACACCTGAAACTGACACAACATAGTGGATCAACTATACCTCAATTAAAAATTCAAAAATAAATAAAATCTTATTTAAAAAAAATAAATTTTTTTAAAAAAAGAAAGAAAACATAGGCAGAACACTCTGACGTAAATCACAGCAAGATCTTTTTTGATCCACCTCCTAGAATAATGAAAATAAAAACAAAAATAAACAAAAGGGAACTAATGAAACTTAAAAGCTCTCACAGCAAAGGAAACCATAAACAAAATGAAAAGACAACCCATAGAATGGGAGAAAATATTTGCAAACAAAGTGAACAAAAAGGGATCAATCTCCAAAATACACCAACAGCTCATGCAGCTCAATATCAAAAAACAAACAACCCAATCAAAAAATAGGCAGAAGATCTAAACAGACATTTCTCCAAAGAAGACATACAGATGGCCAAGAGGCACATGAAAAGATGCTCAACATCGCTAATTATTACAGAAATGCAAATCAAAACCACAGTGAGGTATCACTTCACACCAGTCAGAATGGCCATCATTAAGAAATCTACAAAAAATAAATGCTGGAGAGGGTGTGGAGAAAAGGGAACCCTCCTATACTGTTGGTGGGAAAGTAACTTGGTACAGCCACTATGGTGAACACTATAGAGGTTTCTTAAAAAACTAAAAATAGAGCTACCATATGATCCAGCAATCCCACACCTGGACATATACCTGGAGAAAACCATAATTCAAAAAGATATATGCACCCCAATGTTCATTGCAGCACTATTTACAATAGCCAGGACATGGAAGCAACCTAAATGTCCATCGACAGATGAATGGATAAAGAAGATGTGGTACATATATACAATGGAATATTACTCAGCCATAAAAAAGAATGAAATAATGCCATTTGCAGCAAAATGGATGGACCTAGAGATTGTCATACTGAGTGAAGTAAGTCAGACAGAGAAAGACAAATATATGATATCACTTATATGTGGAATCTAAAAAACAAATGGTACAAATGAACCTATTTACAAAACAGAAATAGGGTCACAGATGTAGAAAACAAACTTATGGTTACTAATGGGGCGGGGAAGGATAAATTGCGACCTTGGGATTGACATATATATAAAATAGATAACTAATAAGGACCTACTATATAGCACAGGGAACGCTACTCAATAATCTGTAATGACCTATATGGGAAAAATCTAAAAAAGAGTCAATATATGTATATGTATAACTGATTCACTTTGCTGTACAGCAGAAACTAACCAAACATTGTAAATCAACTATACTCCAATAAAAATTAATTTAAGAAAAAGAAAGAAATGGTGCTAGGATAACTGAGTATCTACAATGCACAAAATGAAGGTGGACCCTTATTTAACATCATGTAGAAAAATTAACTGAAAATGGATCAAAACCTAAATGCAAGACCCAAAACTGGAAAACTCTTAGAAAAAAACATAGGGCCAAAACTGCACAACCCTGGATTTAGCAGTGATTTCTTGGATAGGACACCAAAGGCACAGGCAACAACAACAAAAAATAGACAAATTAGACTTCATTAAAATTAAAAACTTTTCTGCATCAAAAGACAGTATCAACAGAATGAAAAAGTAACCCACAGAATAGGAGAAAATATTTGCAAATCATATATCTGATAAGGGATTAATCCCCAGAATATATAAAGAACTCCTAAAACTCAACAATAACAAAAACCCAATTCAAAAATGGGCAAAGGACTGCTGGTGGGAATGTGAATTGGTTCAGCCACTATGGAGAACAGTATGGAGGTTCCTTAAAAAACTACAAATAGAACTACCATATGACCCAGCAATCCCACTACTGGGCATATACCCTGAGAAAACCAAAATTCAAAAGGAGTCATGTACCAAAATGTTCATTGCAGCTCTATTTACAATAGCCCAGAGATGGAAACAACCTAAGTGCCCATCATCGGATGAATGGATAAAGAAGATGTGGCACATATATACAATGGAATATTACTCAGCCATAAAAAGAAACGAAATTGAGCTATTTGTAGTGAGGTGGATAGACCTAGAGTCTGTCATACAGAGTGAAGTAAGTCAGAAAGAAAAAGACAAATACCGTATGCTAACACATATATATGGAATTTAAGAAAAAAAAATGTCATGAAGAACCTAGGGGTAAGGCAGGAATAAAGGCGCAGACCTCCTAGAGAACGGACTTGAGGTTATGGGGAGGGGGAAGGGTGAGCTGTGACAGGGCGAGAGAGAGTCATGGACATATACACACTAACAAACGTAGTAAGGTAGATAGCTAGTGGGAAGCAGCCGCATGGCACAGGGATATTGGCTCGGTGCTTTGTGACAGCCTGGAGGGATGGGATAGGGAGGGTGGGAGGGAGGGAGACGCAAGAGGGAAGACATATGGGAACATATGTTTATGTATGACTGATTCACTTTGTTATAAAGCAGAAACTAACACACCATTGTAAAGCAATTATACCCCAATAAAGATGTTAAAAAAAAAATATGGGCAAAGGACTTGATAGATGTTTCTCCAAAGAAGATATAAAAATAGCCGAAAAGCACATAAAAAGATGCTCTATCATTAGGGAAACACAAGTCAAAACTACAATGAGATACCACTTCACACCCATTGGGATGGCTACTATCAAAAAAACAGGGGAAAAAACCCCCAAAAAACAAAATAACAAGTGTTGGCGAGGATGTGGAGAAATTGGAACCCTCGTACACTGTTGGTGGGAATGTAAAATGGTACAGCTACTATGGGTAACAGTATGATGATTCTTCAAAAAATTAAAAATAGAATTACCATATGATCCAGAAATTCCACTTCTGGGTATGTACCCAAAAGAACTGAAAGCAGAATCTCAAAGAGATATTTGCATACCCATGTTCACAGCATTATTCATAATAGCTAAAATGTGGAAGCAACCTAAGTGCCCATCAATGAATGAACAGATAAGCAAAATGTGATATACACATACTAGGGAATATCATTCAGTCTTAAAAAGGGAGCAAATTTTGACATACGCTACAGCATAGATGAACCTTGAGGATATTATGCTAAGTGAAATAAGCCAGTCACAAAAAAACAAATACTGTATGATTCCAATTGTATGAGGTACTTAGAGTAGTCAAAATTGGAGATAGAAAGTAGAATGGTGGTTGCCAGGGGCTGGGGGCAGAGGGGAATGGGGAGTTACTGTTTAATGGGTATAGAGTTTCAGTTTTGCAAGATGAAAAGAACTATGGATATGAATAGTGGTGATGGTTCCACAGCGTTATGAATGTATTCATACCACTGAATTGTATCTTTTAAATGGTTGAGATAGTTAATTTTATGTTACATGTATTTTACCACAATAAAAAAAGAGTAAAGAAAAATGGTACACATACCCTCATTGTATATATTTAAGATGGACTATAACAACTTCCAAAAAAAATGCAACATCTTTTAAAAACATCAAATGTGGGCATCCCTGGTGGCACAGTGGTTAAGAATCCACCTGCCAGTGCAGGGGACACGGGTTCGAGCCCTGGTCCGGGAAGATCCCACATGCTGCGGAACAACTAAGCCTGTGCGCCACAACTACTGAGCCTGCACTCTAGAGCCCGTGGGCCACAACTACTGAAGCCCGTACGCCTAGAGCCTGTGCTTCACAACAAGCAAAGCCACCGCAATGAGAAACCCACACACCGCAAGGAAGAGTAGCTCCCGCTCGTTGCAAGTAGAGAAAGCCCGCGTGCAGCAATGAAGACCCAACGCAGCCAAAAAGAAAGAAATAAAATAAAAATTTAAAAATCATAGTTGATTTGGCTCCAGAGCCTGGGCTTTTAATTTAAACTGTAATATATTTAACCACTCCTCTTGTTGGGTACTTAGATTGTTCAAAGTTTGTACTATTATAAATAGTACTGCAATAAACATCCTTGTAGCTCTGTATTTTTCTCCTTAAAACTATTTTGAGGGGTGAGGTAGTAATACATGCACAATGGTTTAAAAAGTTACTCAGGGAAAATTAGGTCTCCCTCACAAATCAGTTATCTTTCTTTCTTATAGGCTACCACAATTAATACTTTCTTGTATATCGTTCCAGGGGCAGTCTTTGAATCTATAAGCATATATGTAGACCCCCAACCCCTATTAAAAACACAAATAGTAGCATATTCTAACACATTCACTGTCCCTTGTTGTTTTCTACTTAACAATGTATCTTGGTGAATTTGTTCTACATCAGAACTTATAGACTGCAGCAGAGCAGCTCTTCCTCCTCTCTCACTTATTTTCAACAAGTGCAAAGTAAACCATTTTATGGCTGAGGAGTGCTGTACAAATTAGGTAGTAAATTACTTGAAGGTTTTATTATAAGACTTTGAAATATTGCCACCAATTGCTGAAGAGCGGTTTGAGGGGAAGGAGGTGAAATTTTGGATAGGAGGGACAAAGGAGAAAGAACTGTATTTGATTCCTTCATGTGGATTACTAAAAAGTGTACCTGTTTAAATGTCACCAGAGTTGACCTGATCCATATTTTGTCTCAGTGTTTCTCTTTCGTGCTGAATATATGGGTACGTTTGATTTTCTTTTTTAATTTTTTTTTTATTATTTTTTTTGCCAAATCAGAAAAAAAAAACCATTTAAAGTCTCTAGAAATGGTCCTAAGAGCACACAGCAAATGAAGAAATATATATTCAAGAAAATCTACTACAACTTTAAGAATAGCCAATTTCTGCTGTATTTGAACCAAGACCCATCCCCATCCACCCCCCTCCCAATTCAACAAGACAGAAACTCCATTCCAGACTAGTATAGCTGAGAACACAGCATTAAGAATACAAGCAACTAAGCCACAAGCAAGAACTCCAATTGCTTTTCTCTTCACCTGCAACTTGGCCTACAGACACACAAGAAAGTCTTCTTTTCTATTTTTCTGAAGTAATAGTTGCTCTGAGTTTAGTTATTTCTGAGCTTACTGGAAAATCATGCCATTTTTGCTCAAATCACCATAAGGTACAAGATATAAATAGACTGAAATCATAAGACAGCAGCAACAACAATAGTATACATGAATATCAGTAAACAGTCAAAATTAAAACTGAATAAAGTTAAATTAAACAAGATACCAACATTTAAAAATTGGGAAATTACAGGGGCTTCCCTGGTGGCACAGTGGTTGAGAGTCCACCTGCCGATGCAGGGGACACGGGTTCGTGCCCTGATCCGGGAGGATCCTACATGCCGCGGAGCGGCTGGGCCCGTAAGCCATGGCCGCTGAGCCTGCGCGTCCGGAGCCTGTCCTCCACAACGGGAGAAGCCACAACAGTGAGAGGCACGCACACCGCAAAAAAAAAAAAAAAAAATTGGGAAATTACAAAATGTTGGCAAAGATATGAAGAAAAGAGACACCTGAGACATAGTTGGCAGAAATATAAACTGGTACAATCTTTTTTTTTTTTAACACAAGCAACTTGGCAGTACTAGGAAGAGTAACAATACACATACCTTGTGATCAATTCTTTATTTAATTAATTTTTATTGGAGTATAGTTGGTTTACAATGTTGTGTTAGTTTCTACTGTACAGCAAAATGAATCAGCTATACATATACATATATCCCCTCTTTATTGGATTTCCTTCCTTTTAGGTCCCCAGAGTAGACTTGCCTGTGCTTTACGCAGTATGTTCTCATTAGTTATCTCTTATACATAGTATCAGTAGTGTATATATGTCAATCCCAATCTCCCAATTCCTTCCACCTGCCCTGCTTTCCGCCTTGGTATCCATACTGTTTGTTCTCTACGTCTGTGTCTCTATTTCTGCTTTGCAAATAAGATCATCTATACCGTTTTTCTAGATTACACATATATGCATTAATATACGATATTTGTTTTTCTCTTTCTTTCTGACTTACTTCACTCCATATGACACTCTCTAGGTCCATCCACATCTCTACAAATGACCCAATTTCATTCCTTTTTATGGCTGAGTAATATTCCATTGTATACATGTACTACATCTTCTTTATCCATTCCTCTATTGATGGACATTTAGGTTGCTTCCATGTCCTGGCTATTGTAAGTAGTGCTGCAATGAACATTGGGGTGCATGTGTTGTTTTGAATTATGGTTTTCTCTGGGTATATGACCAGTAGTGGGATTGGTGGGTCATAGAGTAGTTCTATTGTTAGTTTTTTAAGGAACCTCCATACTGTTCTCCATAGTGGCTGTACCAATCTTCTTTCCCATCAACAGTGTAGGAAGGTTCCCTTTTCTCCACACCCTTTCCATTATTTCTTGTTTGTACATTTGACCTATTCCTTAAATTCTACTTTAAGGAATTTATCCTAGATTCATAAATGGGCATAGATAAAGCTGTTCATTACAGTGGTATATCAAAAAAAAACTGGAAACAACCTAAATGTCAATCAATAAAGGATTGCAAAAAAAAAAGGATTGGTTAGATAACTTATGATATAAAGCAGCTGTTGAGATCAGCAAGATAGATCTTAAAGTATAACATGAAATGATGTCCAAGATAATATGCTTTAGTTTATACAATACTATCACCATATATAGTACATAGAGTATGACCCAAATTTTGTCAAAATAAATTTCTAGAGAAGAAATTTCTTGTGCCTAAACCAAGACACAAGAAAGTTAACAGTGGTTTATTTCTGGGGAATGCAAAGGAGGTCAAAAGAAGGAGGAAAAGAAACTTAACTTTTTATCCATGTACATTTCCATGCTATTTGAATTTTTATAAGGAACATGTATTTTTGTGTGATTTTTTCTTTTTTCTTTTTTTGGCTATGTTGGGTCTTCATTGCTGCGTCGGCTTTCTCTAGTTGTGCTGAGCCGGGGCTACTCTTCGTTGTGGTGCATGGGCTACTCATTGCAGTGGCTTCTCTTGTTGCGGAGTACAGGCTCCAGGCGCAGGCTCAGTAGTTGTGGCTGGCAGGCTCTAGAGCACAGGCTCAGTAGTTGCAGCGCACGGGCTTAGTTGCTCCACAGCACGTGGGATCTTCCCGGACCAGGGCTAGAACCCTGTCCCCTGCGTTGGCAAGTGGATTCTTAACCACTGAGCCACCAGGGAAGCCCTTTTTGTGTGATTTTTAAAATTACTTTGTAAATTACTATTCTATTTATTAGTGCTACTTCAATGCTTAAATTAACAAATCACAAGGTATATATTCACTTCAAGGCAATAAATGTTAAAATATTATCAAAAGAATAAATCATTGATATTCTCTGACAAGCAGGTATTTTATTATAATAAATAGTTATAAGAAACTAAATGACTTGAAAAGAATGCTTTCAGTGTGGATTCTTTTTTTTTTTTTTTTTTTTGCGGTACACAGGCCTCTCACTGTTGTGGCCTCTCCCGTTGAGGAGCACAGGCTCCAGACACACAGGCTCAGCGGCCATGGCTCACGGGCCCAGCCGCTCCGCGGCACGCGGGATCCTCCCGGACCGGGGCACGAACCCGCGTCCCCTGCATCGGCAGGCGGACCCCCAACCACTGCGCCACCAGGGAAGCCCAGTGTGGATTCTTTAATGAGCACCATTCTAGAGTCTACTTTGCACATTCCTGAGCTAGGTGTTACAGGGAATGGAGTGGAAGACAGAATGCCCTGAAAGGATATGGCTGACAAAAGACACAGTAAGACAACAACTAACAAACAATTTCAAACAATGTGGTAAAAAGTATTAAATGTTTTTTAAAATCTAATCAGACTCACCAAAAGGCAACTCAAATCTTGTATCCAGCAAAATTTTATGGGGAGTTGGGTTTTTAGTTCCACAGATCTCATCATCTTTCATTAATGTCTCTGCCTCCAACGTGGACCATTCCCCAGGCCCTTCCTAGAAAAGAGATCTAAGATTAAACTTCACTCTTTCATGACTCCCCTCTTGGTTAAAGGGCCAGGTCTTTTTCTCTCATTTTCCTTGTCAGAGGGCTTCTGAGGGCCATTCACATATCCTAATGAGGCAAACACATCAGAGTCACCACCTGCCTCTGCTGTATGTGGCTTCTGTTCTCCCTCTTCGGTGGGAGAGCAGCTTTCACTGTGCTCAGCTTTCTGCCAGCCCACCGAGGATAGAATTTCCAGAGCGCTAAACTCAAAAACAAAGCATCTCCATGGATCAATATTTAATCTGTACAATACTTAATGACTATGTCACTTAATGTGTCACTAGTTCTAATCACTAAAGAGCTAGTAACATGGCTAGTTAAGTTGACCTGAACTGGGACCACAGTGAAAATATTCAAAGTGAGTGTCATAGGGAAATTATGCTGAGTTATGTTCTAATCTGGTAAAGTAGAGTGGAAATTCAGTCTTGAAAATAGTGTATTAAGACAAGTGTGATTACCAATTGCCAAGCCTGTAGTTCCTTAAACTCTGTTAGGATTATATGTGGAAGAAGGAAGACTGAAATCAGGTCCCTGGGATAGGTGACTCAAAGAGCTGGCTGAGGAAGTTTAATGGGACTCCTCTCAGAACAGTGTCTTAGAGGGAATGCAGAAGCTACAGGTATCCTAGATCTCTCTCTCTCTCTCTCTCTCTCTCTCACACACACACACACACACACTCACTCTCTCTCTCTCTCTCCCTCTCCCCCCACCCCTCTCTCCCCCTCCCTCGCACTCCCCTCCTTCACCCTGCTGATCCCACGCACCCCACCACCACCACACACACACAGAGTACTCAGAAGGGGCTATCTACCTGATAAGGCTAAATAGGTACTCTGGCACCTCTGAGTTCAGTCACAGGACAGAGGGAAGGCCTTAGATAAAATCCCCTGAACCTCTCGGTGACATTAGGAGTAAGCTGGTTTTATGTCCTCTAATTAGGAAGGGGGCAGAGAAATCTGAGATATATGGATGAACATTAGCTGAATGGAGCTAGGACTCAGAGAAGCAAGGGCTAGAACCCTACCTCCAAATGGGCAATGCACTGACTGACCTCATCTGACTGACGAATTGTCTTCAGTGCAATCCACACAGTCCCCACCATGGTGTCCCAGATCAGTCCTTTGTTCCATACTTCCACACTTAGACCCAGGTCCAGACGACTAATCTCACTGAAGGAAAGAAGAAAGCCCTTTTTTAGAAAACCAGGTAGTATGAAAGAAACATCTACATCTCCTGTTTTGCTAAACCTTGAGTATGTCCTGATCAAGATCCTGTCATCAGGGAAAAATCAAAATGTCCCTAATCCTGCAACCACTCTTTAGGTTCCCAGAAACCTATGTAGGGTATGCACAGAAAAATGCCTCTGTCAGTCTGTCCCCTCTCCTTTGGAGCTACAATCATTGTTAGACTAATACAGTTTCACAAGAACAATGAAGCCAAGCAATGAGGGCATTACTGCCAGGAATGTCTGTCTACAATCTCCAAACTTAAGCAACAGTTTTATATGTTTTATTGTAATACTAGCACTGCCTGCAACTTATACCTCTGGATACAGGGAACTATGAGGAAAAAGCAAGGCTTCTTTATGACAAATATGAAAGGGAATCCAAGCAAAAGTAAAAGGGCCCATGAGAAGATCTAAGTTTGATGGGAACATGTGCTCAGAGGCAGGTGAGGGACACTGGAGTGTGCTAGTTCATTATCAGTTAAAGCAGGTACTGTCACTGATAAACAAAATGATCACAGGATAATGATAAACACAATGATTTTCCTGTAATAATAACTAGGAAAAATTATTTAAAAAGAAATGATTCCAGGGAGCCAGGTGACCACTAAGCAAAAGCAGTGTCATACATGGAAGAATATCAGCTTGGAAGGGCTAACTCAAAAATAATTATGGACTTAAGGTGAAACAAGCAAACGCTTATGTGAATGCTAAAAACATTCTCCAGAAAGCTCTTATGGAAACACAAGGTTATTTGAGGGGAAATGCAAGAAAGATGAGAAAAGGCCAATTCCAGCAGGAAAAGCAGAAAGGTATCCTCAGGAAAACAATAGCTATTCATCACATGTAGAAGTTTCAAGTTTGTGCTTTAGAGATAGCTTGGCTTCCCTGTTGTACTATTAAGATACATGTTCTCAGATTCACTAGTTTGGGATGTGGCCTTATAGCCATAAAATTCATATCAAGTGTGCTGAAAACAAGTGAAGCAAAGCAAATTTGCCCCTTTTACATAAATACAGCAGAACAAAAGTACTGAGTTCATTTTTTTCATTTATGTTCACTGACACGTACAATTCATATGGCTTGGTACATTGGGGAAGACACACAATATAGGACCTAGCTCCCATCTCTAAAAACTTCCAAGCTATCTGGAGAGCTGTTCAAAACCAAAAAGTAGGTGACCAAACCCAGCCACTATGTTAGGGCATTCACAGTGGGGAAACTGAGCTTTTGGCACACAGTTTCATTCAGCCTAATTAACTGATTAGCCTTGGGAAAATATATGTAACAACCCCAAATCTTTTGAATCTGGAAAAGAAAAATTGCTTGGGGATACATACACAATATTCCCAAAGCAAGTCCTAAATAGCGTCTCAAGCCAATAGCTAAAAGAAACAGCCAGAGGTCTTTCTTTACAGCTTGACTTGGACAGATAAAGAAGAAAATCTGTTCTTCAGGGAACTCTGGGGAATAAAGCCCAAACAATGAGGATATTTTCTGTGAGAAATCTCTTATCTACATCTGCTCAAATGGCCCAACTAAGAGAAGTCTGAGAGCTCTGTTTATGCCTCATCCCCAGAGCTCTGGGGAAGTTCCTGTTCTGTTAACTCAATCAACAGTATATGTGCACACATGTATACAAGATTCTGAGCGAGGCAAATTCACAGTAAGTGAAGATGCCCTCCTTGCCCCTAAGAAATGAACAATCTAGTCCTGGAAATAGGACAAAGAAATACTAAAGATAAATGAGAAGTACCAAAATGAATATTAGATACTACCACATAATACAATAGGGAGAAAAAAAAAGGAGAAAGGGGAACAAGTGACCAGCAATGGAGTTACCAGTGACAGAAGAGCAGGATAGGAGGAATAAGGAATAGGAGCAGTAAGGTGGATAATGTAGCTAATAAAACCTGTGTGCAGAAGGAGAGAGGACAAAATTCACACAGCATCTCAAGGTGGGAGACAGAAGAAAAGTCACACATATCACAGTAGGGTTGAAAGAGTAAGTGCTATGGGAAACTGGAAAATAAACAAGTAAGAATAAAGCTACTGTGCTGATGAGAGACTGCAGAAGATTGATATGTTTCACATGCTGGGAACAGTTATAACAGCGAGTGATTATTACAGCCAACTGGAAATCAAAAGAAAGCAGGATTGCTAAGTTTATATACCACAGCCAGAACTGTGCTGTGGCTAACAGGGAAGAGGCTTGAAAAAACTGTTCATAGCTGACTTTACACTAGTGAAGAAAAAACAAACGGTCTCACTCTGATGTCAGTATAACAGATAGGAATAAATGAGGTTCATAATCTTGAGAGAGGGGCCACCAGTGAGAAATCTGACACCACTAGCCTCTTCTTGAAGCCCCAGTTCTTCAGCTTCCAGGACACTACTATCTCGTTTCTCCTTCTTGCTCTCTGTTCACTCCTTCCTAGTCCTCTTTGTCCCCTCTTTAAATGCTGGTGCTCTCCAGGCTCTACCCCAGGCCCTTTTCTCACCCAACACACTCTCCCTAAGCTTTCTCATCTATGCCTATGGCTTCAACTGACCAAAATATTTCTCCAACCCCGGCTTCCATGAGTACCAGGTTCAAGTTTCTAACTTATCTTCTGTAACTTTCTTCTTACCTGTCCTATAAGAACTTCAAATATAAGCTTGTTCATAACTGATATATTATTATCTCCTATCCTAATGAGTAGCTCACCACTCACCCAATCATCCAAGACAAGTCTTGGTTCTACCTCCTTAACATCTTCTATCCATCCTTTTCTATCTCTCCTTCTGTTACTGTCTTAGCCCAAACCCTCATAAACTTAACCTTTAACTATTATAATAAAGTTTCCTAAATGGTACTATAAAAAGCAATATATTAAAAGCCCAGAGGATTGGAACGTTTCCCCATAAAAAGAATCATCCTATGTCTGAGATGGACTATAAAACTCGCAAAGCAATTTCACTTCAATCACAAATTTCACTGCAATTTTAATACATTTTCTTGGTTGACCCCCTTGTGCCCACCTTCCCAAAAAATAAGCATAACCTTGTAAGCAAGAGTAGACCTTTACAGATAAGGAAACTGACACTCAGAGAAGCTAAGTGATTTGGTCAGCCCTTCAAAATGATATTGTACATTTTTGTTCCCTTTCCTAGAGCAGAAAAAAAAATTGCTGAAATTTAAGAGGAAAAAAGGAAATAGCAAGTTTTTAAAGCCAGAGCTTAGAATCATAATATACTAAATTTTGTGTCATATGCAAGCAATTCTACTAATATTTACTCATTTTTATTAATTAGATGAAGGTAGAACATTTTACTCCGTAAAGCAAAAGGATTATAAGCACAGACATCCTCATCTTCGAAAGCAGGTGACTTGGAAACACAAACACAGTCCTCACATGCATAACCACATTCCTTCAAGAAGCCTTCTGAGAATCAAAGAAAGATTAAGTTAGGTTTAATATCATGCTCAGTATGTTATACTATACCTAATTCTGACCACCAGGAAAATCTGACTAGGTAGTGTTTTCACCCATGTAAACTGAGCGTTTACTCGAATTCATAATTCGCCTCTGAAAATAGATTACGAATCGGGAGACAACAAAACTGCAGATGTACTTTACCTACTACACACCTCATTTGTTCCTTTCTCTAGTTTTCAAAAAGAATATTTAACATGCTATTAAAATGTGTTTTTAAATATTTAACGTATTTTATAAGTCTTAGATATACACAAAATCTTCAGCCTCTACTTGTTTAATCCAATGTGATTACCTTGGAAATATTGTCAAATGTTGTAGGCATGCTGCTGCTGCTGCAAAGTACTTACAACATAAAATCTTGTTCCCAGGAAGGTTGATCGCCACGGACTGCTACAGTTGTGCTCTTCACATTTTGCACTTTCAGGGTCACATATGTGTTAAATTTGTCTTTGAAAAAATGCAAACCAAAGATATAATACTTAGTGCTCAGATGGTTATCCAGTCTCACAAAGCCCTTGGAATTAAGTAATGTCCATATTACAGTATATATAAGAAAAAATGGAATTATATATTGTACAATATAGCATCATTCTAAGCAGAGAGGTACAGAAAAATTAGAAAACACACACTATTCTCAAAAGCATAATCTACAATAGTGTTTTTCAAATTTAAGGACTATATTTTATATTTGACCAGTAGATATACATATATATATACATATAAACAAAAACAAAAGCTTTATGAAATACAAGATGTGATACATTGATATTTTTATTCTAATTTTTAAAATATTAATCATAATTAACTAAATTGACTTTATAGCCCACCTGCAGTTTGAAAAAATAATAATCTAATTGATCTTACAGGAAAGATAAGATATGCAAATTAATAAAATGTATAAAGAAATAAGTACCACAGAGAAAGCGAAAAGGTGCTAAAGGAAGGAAGAAGAGGAAAGAGTTACCTCTATTTGTTTACAGGGACAAGAATTGAGGAAAACTCCTCATAAAGGAAATGGATTTCAAGCTTTATCTATTCACCCTGGCCTAAAGCACAACTTACATTAAAAATATATATATTATCACAGAGTCAGAAAAAGGAAATTCTCTAACCTGAGAGTATAAATTGAGTACCAAACAAAGGTAGGTGGCCTGGATCTCAAAACTCAGAAATCTGACCTAAGACTTAACACAGCACATTTTGTTACTTCCTTTGTATCAGCCATGATGAGGGACACTGAATTGAGAGTTCACTTCTCTATGTAAGAAGTTAATCATAATTTTATAAAATGAAAAAAAAAGACTATAATTTTTGACTTATCAAATTGCCAAAGATTGCTTAAAACAATTACCTATGTTAGAGGTGTGAGAAGATGGGCACTGTCATGCACTTGTAGCAGAAGGTAAATCTTTCTCTTAAGTATCATAAAAAACTATGTAGTCTTATACCTACAATTATTCTACAATTATACCAAAGATATATGAGGATACAAGCCCACCCACATGAGGGAATTCCCATCCATATTTGGTAGTGGCAATGCAGTATACCCCTAAGCTGTTTTCTATCATAGGATTTTGTACTCCATTCCCCATGTCCAACCATAGCTGACCAGACCAAAAGGAGATGCCACCCAAAAGCAGCCAGCCAATTCATAAGCTGACCAAAAGCTGAGACCAATATGATTCCCTCTCAAAAGATTTTCAGTAGGGAAAACAAAGAAATAGTAACAATTGATTGGTGCTGAAGCTTGAAGGAGAGGCATATAAATTCTATTGGAGCAGCCACTATGGGGTGTGTGCAAGACAGGTAAGCATAAAAAGCCTGCTGGATGAGAAAGGAGAGCAGAAAAGCTTTTCAGAAAGAAGAGAAGCCCTAACCCAGAGCCACTGGAGAGAGCAGTAGGCCCAGAAACTGCTTTAGTTCCTGTTGCACTCAGATTTGGTTTTTCAGATTTTCTTGGGTTCCCAATCGTGTTTTTTTCCCCATAATCCACAGTACCCTCCTTTTGCCCCCAGAAGGAACTAGAGTAAGTCTTTATAACTAACTTGACATTCAGTTAAGAAAATGTGTATTAAAGTAAGGAGATACCATTTTCACCTTCAGATGAGCAAAGATTAAAAAGTTTCATATTATCTAACGTTGATAAGGATTTGGGAAAACAGACACCCATATGCTTTTGGTCTGAGTATAAGCAAAATTTTTCAGAAATGCCATTTGGCAGCAGCTACCAAATTTGTTTAAAATACGTACCTTTGGCCCAACAATTCTCTACTTCTAGACTCTAGCATACAGATACATTTTCAAAAGCAGGCAATGTTAAATGCACAAGAACATTTATTGCTTATAATAGCAAAAAAATTGAAATGACCTGAATATTCAATAAGGGACCTAGGGTACAACAAAATTCTGGACACTTTTTTTTTTACAGTAGGTTCTTGTTGGTTATCTGTTTTAAATATAGTAGTGTGTGTACAACTCTTTGAAAGAAAGAACCAGATATATGTATACACACATATACACAAGAAAAGACTTTCATGGTATGTTGTTGGAAAAAAAGCAGGTTGCACAAAGACATGTGTAGCTGATCCATTAGTGTATACATGCACATACACAGTAAAACTCTGAAAAGGTATATAAAAGCCTCAAAATAGTTACTTTTGAGAAGCAGAATTGAGTTGGCCAAGAGGTAAGGAGACTAACTTTTCACCAGATTGATATAGATTTCTTTAAAGTTTTACGACAGCACTGTTTTTTTTCAACTTTTTGAAGTGTAACTGGCAATTAAAAATTGTATACATTTAAGGTGTACAACTTGATTTTATATATGTATACAATGTGAAATAATCACCACAATCAAGCTAATTCACATTCCTCACCACCTCATAATTAGCATTTTCTCTGTGTGTGTATGTGTGCGCGCATGTGTGTGTGTTGAGAACGCTTAAGACCTACCCTCTTAGCAAATTTCAAGTATACAATACTTGTTAACCATAGACACATTGCTGTACATTAGCTCTCCAGAAATAATTCATTTTGCATAACTTAAACTTTGTACCCCCTTGACCAATCTCTTCCCATATTGATTTTTAATTTAATGAACTTAGTGAATTTAACTAATTTAATCAATGAATCAAATGAAATTAATGATTTTTTCAAAGAATGTTTTTAAATCACAGCAAGTATGGGGAGAAGAACATAATAATTAAAGGCTGGCCTTACCTGGTGAACCCTGGAACTTGGCTCTTTTAACTGCAAGAGAGAAAAAAAGGACACCATGAAGAATTCTTGCAAGTTAATTTATTTAACCAGCATTTATTGAGTAACTACTATGTGCCACTAGAGTTAGGACTAGATTTTTAAGTCTAACTCATTAGAGAAAAGAAGCTGGGACTTCTGATCAAAGCTTGAATGCAGAGAGTTAGAAGGGCCCTTAAAAGTCATCCAATCTAATCTCATACTCTATGCAGAAATCTCTTACAGCTTCCTGACAAAGAGGTAGAGGGAACTAAATTACTCCTACGGCACCCAATTTCATGCCAGGTAACTTTCTAAGGTTTAAATTATTTATGTTCCTTATTTAAAACCCATCATAGGAACTTCCTCATTCCACTCATGCCAAAAGAAGAAGACCTTAACAGGACAGATCTGGACAACAGTTTTATTTTGTTTTTGTTTTTGTTTTTTTGCGGTGCGCGGGCCTCTCACCGCCGCGGCCCCTCCCGTTGCGGAGCACAGGCTCCGGACTCGCAGGTCCAGCGGCCATGGCCCATGGGCCCAGCCGCTCCGAGGTATGTGGGATCCTCCCGGACCGGCGCACGAACCCGTGTCCCCTGCATTGGCAGGCAGACTCTCAACCACTGCGCCACCAGGGAAGCCCAGGACAACAGGTTTTAAACAAGAGTGAGAAGTAACTTCTTTCTGGGAATAAGCAGATATCAAGAAGAGTTCCTGTCCAAATTAAAGGTATCCAAACTGGAAGAGAAGAGGTAAAATTGTCATTATATGCAGATGACATGATACTAAATATATACTGAAAACCCTAAAGACTCCACGCAAAAACTATTAGAACTGATAAATGAATTCAGCAGGGTAGCAGGATACAAGATTAACATACAGAAATTGGTTGCATTTCTTTACACTAACAATGAAATATCAGAAAGGGAAAGTAAAAAAACAATCCCTTTTAAAATCACATCAAAAAATACTTAAGAATAAACCTCACCAAGGAGGTGAAAGACATATACACCAAGAACTATAAAACATTGATAAAGGAAATTGAAGAAGATTTAAAGAAATGGAAAGATATCCCATGCTTTTGGATTGGAAGAATTAATATTGTTAAAATGGCCATACTACACAAAACAATCTACAGATTTAATGCAATCCCTATTAAACTAAATTACATTTAGTTTAATAGAACTAAATGTAAGAGCTAAAACTATAAAACATCTAGAAGAAAACATAGGAGAAAATCTTACTGGCCTTGGGCGATTAGGCAAAGAGTTCTTAAACTGGATACAAAAAGCATGAAGTTTAAAAGAAAAAAATTGATAAACTAGACTTCTCCAGAAGTTAAAACATGTATTCCTCAAAAGACTCTGTTAAAAAGTTATAGACCAAGAGGAAATATTTGCAAAATGTATCTGATAAGACTGATAAAGGACTATAAAAAAAATCTCAAAACTCAATATTAAGAAAGCAAAGAACCCATATTTTTAAAATTGGACAGAAGATTTGAACAGACACTTCACCAAAAAAAGATACACAGGTGGCAAATAAGCACATGAAAAGAAGCTCAATATCATTAATCATCAAGGAAATGTTAATTAAAAACATAATGAGATAGCACTATATACCCACTAGATGATCTAAAATTTACAAATCTGACAGAACCAAGCATTAATGAGGATGTGGACCAACTAGAACTCTCATATATTGCTGATGAGAACACAAAATGAAACAATCATTTTGAGAAACAGCTTAGAAGTTTCTTGCAAAGTTAAACATATTTATCATATATTCCAGCAATTAGGCTTCTAAGTATTTACCCCAGAGGAATGAAAATTTATGTCCACACAAATACTTGTACATGAATGTTCATAAGAACATTATTGATAATAGCCAAAAACCTAGAAAGAACCCAAATGTCCTGATAAACAAATTGTGGCATATCTATACAATAGTATACTACTCAGCAATACAAATGAAAGAGTTACTGATACACACAACAAAAAAATGAATCTGAGAAGCAAATTTTGCTAAGTGAAAAAGCTAGACACAAGACTACATGCTGTATGACTCCATTTACATAACATGCTAGAAAAAGCAAAACCATAATAGAAAGTACAGCAGTACAAAGAAACTCAAGGAAACATTTTGGGGTGATGGAACTGTCTGTATCCCAACTATGGTCGTGTTTACATGACTATATTTGTTGGTCAAAGATCAAAACTCCTAGCAGCAATCCCACACTTAGGAATTTACTCTATAGATAGATTCCACAGGTACAGAAAGAAGTTTATACCAGTTAATAAGTTGAAGCAATGTTTATAATAGCAAAAGATTAGGGGATTGATTAAATGTTAAATTATCTAAATGTGACAAGCAAAGCTTTAGAATTTTCCGAAGAAAATATAAGGGAATGAATATCTCTGTATGATGGGTGAATGGATGGATGGATAGATATACAAGTTTTAGAATAAAAATCATGAAAGGAAAAACTGCATACCAACTTTGAGAGTGATTATATCTTGGGAGAGAAGGGATTGAGACTGTAAAGGATGCTTCAACTTTATCCATAATATACTATTTTTTTAACCTTAACTAATATGAAAAACATTAACATGTTAAATCTAGGTGGTGAGTACATGATTATGTAATATATTATTCTCTATACTTTTTTCTTTAAAAAAATTTTTATTCTTGCATATGACATGGTCCTCTATGTTGAGTAGATGATATGATCATTTATGTAGAAAATCTAAGAGAATCAACCAAAAAGCTTCTGGAACTAAATAAGCAATCATGGCACGGTTGCAAAATACAAGGTTACTGTACAAAAGTCAATCACTTTCCTATATATAAACAATGAACAAGTGAAATTTGAAGTTAAAAACACATTACCATTTATATAAATCTAACAAATAGGTATAAATCTAACAAAATATGTATAAGATCTCTATGAAGAAAACTACAAAACTGATGAAAGCTATCAAAGAATGAAATAGATATTCCATGTTCATGGATAGGAAGACTCAGTATTGTCAAGATGTCAGTTCTTCTCAACTTGATCTTTAAGTTCAATGCAATCCTAATCAACATCCTAGCAAGTTACTTTGTGGATACAGACAAACTGATTCTAAAGTGTATATGGAGAGGATAAAGACCCAGAACAGCCAACTCAATACTGAAGTAAAAGAACAAAGTTGGAGGACTGACACTAACCAACTTTAAGACTTACTGTAAAGTTAATAGTAATCAAGACAGTATAGTATTAGGAAAAGAACAGACAAACAGATCAATGGAACAGAATAGAGAGCTAGAAATAGATCCATGTAAATGTAGTCAACTGATCTTTGACAAAGAAGCAAAGGCAATACAATGGTAGTAGCAATGATAGTCTTTTCAATAAATGGGGCTAGGAGAAATGGACATTTACATGTAAAAAAAATGAATCTAGACAAAGACTTCACAAAAATTAACTCCAAATGGATCATAGACCTAAATGTAAAACATAAAACTATAAAACTCCTAGAAAATAACATAGGAGAAAACAGATGACCTAGGGCATGTGATGGTCTTTTAGATACAAGAGGAATAATTCATGAAAGAAATAACTGATAAGCTGGACTTCATTAAAATTGAAAACTTCTGCTCTGTGAAAGACAATGTCAAGAGAATGAGGAAACAAGCCACATACTAGAAGAAATATTTGCAAAAGACACATCTGATAAAGGACTGCTATCCAAAATATACACAGAACCCTTAAAACTCAACAGTAAGACAACACACAGCCTGATTTTAAAATGGGCAAAAGACTTTAACAGACACCTTACCAAAGAAGATACAATGATGGCAAGTAACCATATGAAAAGATGTTCAACATCATGTCATTAGGGAATTATAGATTAAAACAACTATGTATAAAATGGTGTTAAACAAGAAGGAAAAACTGCATTAAATGGATGAGGTGGCTACTTGCCCTTTGGGCTCCCTAGTACCAAAATACTCTTCCTCTTCTGAAGAAATCCTGAGAGACGGGAAGCAGAACCCTACGACTCACTGCAAAAGCCAAAGGCAAAAGACCTAGGTGTAGCAATCACATGCTCCCAACTTGAATCTTGAGGGACTGAAACGAAGTTGCAGAGCTGGTTAGAGAAAGTTGCAGAGAAGTTGGGATTCCAGTAGAAGAGCATGAATGTCTAAGGCAGTGGAGTTCTAAAGGACAACAGTTTACATCCAGTAATGTGAGAACACCAAAATGGACCATTCCTATTCTTGGATATTGGGGTTTTATGTCAATTTTCCTTTTTATCTCCATTTTACAGGTAAGAAGAAACGAGCTCAGAGAGGTTCTGTGGCTGGGTCACATTAAGAATCAACTGGGAACATCACATGGATTAAATAATGGCACTAGATAAAGGATTCAGGTCATCTGACTCTAAGTCTAGTTCTTTCCATTCCACCAGAATGCCACCATGGAGGCAGCTGGAGGAGGAGAAGAAAAAGAAAAAAACATAGTCACTACCCTAAGGAAGGTGAGAGAGACAGCAAAAACAATGCAAGCACATGGAGGAAAAGAGCTAATCATATAATTCACTGTCAACTTAGAAACCAAAATGTAATGTTAAGATAAAATATGCCAAAGAGAAAGGACAGATGAGTAAGGTTGGGATTAATAACCAAAGCTGTTATCAAATAGATAGAAGTAGAACTGGGATTAAGGAAATGGATAAGACATAGATAGGCAAAAAGAAGAAGGAACAACATGAGAAAAAGGTACAGAGCAGTATTTCAGTCCAATGAGAGGCAAAACCCATTAGCCCCACAAAATCTCTAAGAGTTTGAGTGCCAGGTCCTGGGGGCTAGTCAGGCAAAAGGCTAAAACAAGGGTATTGTGGTATCCTAAATCCAGAACTTTTCCTATTTAATTTCTTCAAGAATAAATCTTTCTAAATCTCCTGCTTTGGAAAGACAGCATAAGGGAGGACAGAGGATACCAGGAGAGTCCAGAAATGAAGTAGATACATTTTGTTCCTCTTCAGTTTTTCCCAGGCATAGCCCATCTTTTTTGCCATCACCTACTCCTCAACGAAACTACACCAATATGCCTTCCCTCCCATCACTGTGTTACAATAAAGTCTTAACCTTTAAAATTACAGACTCCTTTGATAATTTAACAAAAGCTACACACCTGCTCTCCAGAAAAATGCAGGTACATCCACAAAACACTGTGCATATCAAGGGGAAATCCATGCAGGTTAAGATCATCTCCTAATAAAAATGCTTTTATTACCAATGTTGTTCTCATTAAATTTGTTTTATTAGTTATTTTCCTATTTTATATCTACAAAAGTCTGCTTTTACTAATTTGTCTTAGGTTTATTTGCTCTATTTAAATGGACTAATTACATGGTGTTTGCTCTATAAGTATCTCTTTGGAATTGGATGGAACCATTGCTAATTCAGGGTCTTCTCTAGCCCTTGAATAATAAACACAGGCCCTTGAGAGAAATCATAGAGGAAAATGTTTTTCTAAGTATTTGTCATTATGAAGGTATACCATCTAAAAACTGAGTGTATTCCAATATTTCAATGATAACTTTTAAAAAGCTACATTAAGCCCATGGGAGTAGAGCAAAAGCTGCAGCTGCTAATGCCTAGGAACAAGGAGGTCTTGATTGTAGACTTGGTTCTGACACTTCATTACATGGGCCCTTAGACAAAAAGCATAACTATCTTAGGCCTCAAGGTTTTCAGATAGAAATGAAAATTCTGTCTGTTCTGGAAAATGAAGATTTTTGTCAATCCAGTTTCTGTAAAATGAGGGGAAGAGGAGGTAAAAGAAATGATGTGAAAGGACACTGAAACATAAAATCTTCCAGTTACCATTTTTAAATTAACTATTTTCATAAATTACAATGTTTTGATGATCATATTACATGCACCAGATTTCAGTAAAATTCCGGCACAATTCACTTTTAAAGAAACATCAAATTGTGTTTGGTGTTACTTGCAAAATAAAATCCTCAGAATCCTGGTAGCCTAGTTTTACTAATTTATTCTAAATTTGTATATTAATACCTAGAGAGTAACAAAGACTGCTTCAGCTGTCACTACTTTAACCTTAGAATACTGTACTAAATTTGACATCCATTTTATTTTTCTTTACTGGTCATAATGTGTGCACATTTAAATATCAAATACTCTATAACTATAATGTTATTTTTAAAATCTTGATACCCGGTAAGGCAAGAGACGCCTGCCTAGTTCATCAGTGCCTTGACTACTCTTTTCTGCATCAGTTGAAATAACAAGGTTTTTTTCTCTTTGATTTTTTAATGTGGCTATTATATACATGGGTTTTCAGATGATAACCAAATCTTTTTAAGTTTTAGAATCAGATTGGCAAGTTCCCAAAAATTAATGTTGCGACTCTGATCAGAACTACATTTAAATCTACAAATGAAGAGACTGTATGTTTTTAAAATATTTAGGTTTCCTATACTTGAAAATAGCATGTCTCCCCATTTATTTACTCCTTTAATATCTTGTTTTATAATTTTCCACAAAATGGTCCCATATATCTTTTGTTACATTTCTCTATGGCACTCTTTTTTGCTATTATAAATGGTATTTTTATTGCATAGAAATGCAGCTGACTTTTGAAAATTGATCTTGTATCTAATAATTCTGCTAAACTCAATTCTATTATTTATGCCTTGATTCTCCAGTTCTCTATGTAGAAAATCATATTATCTAAAATTACATTTTTTTCTCTCTTTTTAAACCTAAAATATTTTGTTTGTCTGATATTATTGCATGGGCTAGGCCTACCAATAAACTTTTGAATGTAAATAATGATAGCTGGCATCCTTGATTTTTTTCTGATTTTAAAGGGAATATTTTTAAGGTTTCAGTATTGAACATGATATTTGCTATAGGTTTTTCAACTTTTTATTTTGAAATAATTATAGATTTGCAACAGACAGTTGCAAAAATAATACAGAGAGGTCCCATGTAACCTTCACCCAGTTCCCCCTAGTAGTTAAATCTTACATAACAAAACAAGGAAAGTGACATTGGTACAATGTGTATGGTTCTATGCCATTTATCACACGTGTAGATCCATGTAAGAACCAGTGCAATCAAGATATAGAACTACTCCATCACCACAAAGATCTTTAGAGTTATACCTACCGCCTCCCCTCAATATCCCTAATCCCCGGTAACCACTAATTTGTTCTTCATCTCAATAATTTTGTCATTTTGAGAATGTTATATAAACAGATTCATACAAAATGTGATCTCTTGAGATTGTTTTTTTCCCACTCAGCATAAGGCCCTTGAGGTGTATCCAAGTTGCATGTATCAATCATATAATTGGGTTATGCTTTTATATCTGCTCTACCAAACTCTGTCTTTTAATTGGTATGTAGACTATTTATATTGTATGTAATTTTTTAAATGTTAGGGCTTAAGTCTGCTATTTTGTGGGGGGTTTTGTTCTCAGTGGGTTTTTTTTTTCTGTTTTCTTTTTCCTGCCTTCCTGTAGGTTACTTGAACATTTTTCAAGAACTGTATTTTGCTAATCATCAGGGAAACGCAAATCAAAACCACGATGAGATATCACCTCACACCTGTTAGAATGGCTATTGGCAAAACGACAAGAAACCACAAGTGTGGGTGAGGATGTGGAGAAAAGGGAACACTCGTGCACTACTGATGGGAATGTAAATTGGTGCAGCCACTGTGGAAAACAGTATGGAGGCTCCTCAAAAACTTAAAAATAGAATTACCATATGATCCTGCAATTCCACTTCTGTGTATTTATCCAAGGAAAATGAAAACACTAATTTGACAAATATATGCACCACTATATTTATCGCAGCACTATTTACAATAGCAAACATATGGAAACAACCTAAGTGTCTATCGATGGATGAATAAAGAAGATGTGGTGTGTGTATACACACACACACACAATGGAATACTACTCAGTCATAAGAATAATAAAATCTTGCTATTTGCGACATGGATGGACCTTGAAGATGTTATGCTAAGTGAAATAAGTCAGAGAAAGACAAATACATATGATTTCACTTATATGTGGAACATAAAAAGCAAAAGAAATGAACAGGCAAAACAAAACCACAGACAGACAACAGAATGGCGGTTGGGGAGGCATAAAATGTATGAAGGGGGTCAAGAGGTACAAACTTCCCATCATAAAATAAATAAGTCATAAGATGTGATGAACAGCATGATTACTATAGTCAATAACATTGTAGTATATATTTGAAAGTTGCCAAAAGAGTAAATCTTAAAAGGTCTCATCACAAGAAAAAAATATTTTTTACAACTTTGGATGGTGATGGATGGTAACTACACTTACTGTGGTGATCGTATTGCAGTGTATACAAATATGTTGTACACCTGAAACTAATGTTATATATTAATTATACCTCAATTTTTTAAAAAAGAACTGCAAATTGATTTATCTACAGTATTTTTAGTGTATCACTTTGTATAGCTTTTAATGGTTACTCTAGGTATTACACTTTACATATATAACATCACGGTCTATAGAGGTCAGCATTTTACCAGTTCAAGGAAGTACAGAAGCCATCTCTCTTTAAGTCCCTTTTACTCTTACTCCATTTATAATATAACCAACTTAAGTAATTCCTCTACAAAGATGAGAGCCACTAGGACAGTACTTCAATTGTCAAACATAATTTAGAAGCTCAAGGAAAGGAAAGTCTACTGTATTTACCCATATTTTTTCTCTTTCCATTATTCTTTCTGATGTTCCACGATTTCTTCTTCTATCACTTCCTTTCTGTTCCAAGAACTTCCTTAAGTCCTTCTTTTTTAAAATTTTGTTACGTTTATTTTACATAAATAAATAGATAAATAAAAGACTTAAGTAGCAAGTATTTATTGAGCAGTCATCTCTGACAGGCCTGAGCCTCGGGGTCAGCGATATCACTGCCCTCTGCAGGTTGTCCTGAGATTAAAGGAGATGATACCTGGGAAGCCCTCCCTACAGCCTGGCATATTCACCAGGCTCAGCAAGAAAATGTGAGCACGTCCACAGTGGCTGTCACCATCAACTTTGAAGTCAGCCTTTTTGATGGCTGAGTGATGTTCATTACCTGATCTATTAGTAACAGGTGTCCCTGTTTCCCTCCCAATCTAGTCTCTACAGGGGCCTGAATGACCCTATTAAAAACTATCCAAAACACATCATTCCTCTGCTCAAAACCTTGCAAAGGTTCCTGTTTCACTCAGAGTAAAGCCAAAGTCTTTACAGCCGTGTAAGGCCCAACCTGATCTGTACCACTACTTCCTTCCGCCACTCTGACCTCATGTCCTACCAGTCTCCCCTGACCAGTCTCTTCCACCACACAGGCCTCCTAGCTCTTTCCCTCCTGGCTCTGGGCCTCCCTCCTAGCTTTTTCACATGCTGGAAATACTCTTCCTCCAGATAGCCACATGGCTCACTCCCTTGCCTCCTTCATGGCTTTGCCCCATTTCACTCCTCAATTTGTTCCAGTGGCATTTCTATCTAATGTCATCCCCCATTCCCCTGCTCTACTTTTTCCTCATAGCATTCACCACTCTCTAACATAACTATTAAATTCATTTATTCTTCATCTGTACTTCCGTCTCACGCCCTACTAGAATGTACATTCCAAAAGAAACAGGGATCTTCCTGTCTTGTTCTCTGTTGTGTCCCAAGAACCTAAAATAGTGCATCGCATTACAGTAAGCATTCAATATATGATTTGGGGACGAAAATCAATGATTTTTTTTCATGTAAAAAAAAAAGGTTCAATTCCCTACTGTTAAGTCGTTATCAGCTTTTTTCGACTAATATCCGCCATTGATTCAGCGCCCACCTGGGGCCAGGCGCATGCGCTCTGCACACGCTCTGAAGTCCCCCTCAGTCCTCTCAGCCGCCCTCTGTGACAGAGATCTCTTTGTAGAAAGGTTCGGGGAGGCTCAGGGACCTGCCTCATCTTCGGCCTGTAGCGTCTGCGGCCCAAGCAGTAGGTACCCTTAAGCCATTAGGGTAGTCTATTATTTTTCCTTCATCTAAGAAATACTGATTTCTCCTTTATTCCTGAAAGATATTTTCACTGGGAAAAGAATTTTGAGCTGACTGTCCTTTTCTTTCAGCCTTTGAAAGATGTTGTGTCACTTCCTTCTGTTCTCCATGGTTTCTGATGAGCTATCCATGGTCATTCAAATTGTTTTTCTCCTATATCGGTAAGGTCTAATTTCTCTCTTGTTGCTTTCAATATTTTTCCTTGTCTTTAGTGTATAGAAGTTTGATTATGATGTGTCTTGGTGTGGATTACTTTGGGTTTACCTGTTTGGAGTCTGCTCAGCTTCTTACATCTGTAGATTTATACCTCTTGCCAAATTTGAGAAACTTTCAGTCATTATTTCTCTGGATACTTTTTTATCTCCATTCTCTTTTTCCTCTCCTGGAATTCTTATGACATGAATGTCAGATCTTTTATTATAATTCCACAGGTCTCTGAGGTTGTCTTCATCTAATTTCTCTCCCCAATCTATTTTCTCTCTTGTTCAAACTGGGTAATTTCTATTGTCCCATCTTTGTGTTCACTGAATCTTTGTCCTCTCCATTCTGCTATTAAGCTCATCCATTGGGTTTTTAAATTTTGGTTACTGTATTTTTTTAGTTCTAAAATTAACAATTGGTTCTTCTTTATATCCTTTATTTCTTTGCCAAGAGTTTCCAGCTTTTCATTTATTTAGTTCAGTTACAAATGTGTTCATAATTATTCACTGAAGCATCTTTATGATGGCTGTTTTTAAATCCTTGTTATATAATTCCAACCCTTGTGTCATCTCAGTGTTGGCACCTGTTTTTATTTTTTAATTGGTTTGAGTTTACTTAAAATTGCTGGTATATTTTGGAGAAAAGAATTGGTCAGAACAGCTTAAGAAGCCTGGTAAGCAGAGAACTCATCTTGTTTTATTTAGATTGTTTGCTCCTAACCCTCTCTAGCTGGCAGTGAAGTCAACTCTTACCCCAGATGCTCTTTTTCTTTTTTTTTAATTGAAGTATAGTTGATTTACAATATTGTGTTAGTTTCTGGTGCACAGCAAAGTGTTCAGTTAAATATATATATTCTTTTTCATTGTAGGTTATTACAAGATATTGAATATAGTTCCCTGTGCTATACAAGAGGACCTTGTTGCTTATCAGTTTTATATATAGTAGTTTGTATCTGCTAATCCCAAACTCCTAATTTATCCCTCCCTCCCTTTCCCGTTTGGTAACCATAAATTTGTTTTCTATGTCTGTGAGTCTGTTCCTATTTTGTAAATAAATTCATTTGTATCATATTTCAGATTCCACATATAAGTGATATCACATGGTATTTGTCTTTCTCTGATTTACTTCACTTACTATGATAATCTCTAGGTCCATCCATGTTGCTGCAAATGGCATTATTTCATTCTTTTTTTTTTTTTTTTTGGTGGTACACGGGCCTCTCACTGTTGTGGCCTCTCCCATTGCGGAGCACAGGCTCCAGATGCGCAGGCTCAGCGGCCATGGCTCACGGGCCCAGCCGCTCCGCAGCATGTGGGATCTTCCCAGACCGGGGCACGAACCCGTGTCCCCTGCATCGGCAGGCAGACTCTCAACCACTGCACCACCAGGGAAGCCCTATTTCATTCTTTTTTATGGCTGAGTAATATTGCATTGTGTATATGTACCACACCTTCTTTATCCATTCATCTGTTGATGGACATTTAGGTTGTTTCCATGTCTTGGCTATTGTAAATAGTGCTGCTAGGAACATACGGATGCATGTATCTTTTTTTTTAATAATTTTTATTCGAGTATGGTTGCTTTACAATGTTGTGTTAGTTTCTGCTGTACAGCAAAGTGAATCAGCTATTGCATGTATCTTTTTGAATTATAGTTTTCTCCAGATATATGCCCAGGAGTGGGATTGCAGGATCATATGGCAACTCTATTTTTTTAATTAATTTATTTATTTGGCTGTGCTGGGTCTTAGTTGCCGCGTGTGGGATCTTCACTGTGGCGTGCAGGATCTTTAGTTGCGGCATGTGGGATACTAGGGTCCCCTGCATTGGGAGCGCAGAGTCTTAACCGCTGGACCACCAGGGAAGTCCCCTGGCAACTCTGTTTTTAGATTTTTAAGGAACCTCCATACTGTTTTCCATAGTGACTGCACCAATTTACATTCCCACCAGGTTCCCTTTTCTCCACACCCTCTCCAGCATTTGTTATTTGTAGACTGTTTAATGATGGCCATTCTGACCAGTGTGACGTGATACCTCACTGTAGTTTTGATTTGCATTTCTCTAATAACTAGCAATGTTAAGCATCTTTTCATGTGGTTATTGGCCATCTGTAGGTCTTCTTTGGAGAAATGTCTCTTTAGGCCTTCTGGCCACTTTTCGATTGTGTTTTTTTTTTAATTTTATTTATTTATTTTGGTTGCACCAGGTCTTAGTTGCAGCAGATGGGCTCCTTAGTTGTGGCTCATGGGCTCCTCAGTTGCGGCTCAGCAGCTCCTTTTTATTTAGTTGCAGCACGTGTGCTTCTTAGTTGCAGCTGGTGGGCTCCTTAGTTGTGGCATGCATGTGGGATCTAGTTCCCTGACCAGGGATCAAACCCATGTCCCCTGCATTGGAAGGCAGATTCTTAACCACCGCGCCACCAGGGAAGTCCCGTGTTTTTTTTTGTTGTCAAGTTGTATGAGCTGTTTGTATATTTTGGAAATTAAGCCCTTGTCAGTTGCATCATTTGCAAATATTTTCTCCCATTCTGTAGGTTATCTTTTCATTTTGTTTATGGTTTCCTTTGCTGTGTAAAAGCTTGTAAATTTGATTACATCCCACTTGTTTATTTTTGCTTTTATCTCTATGGCCTTGGGAGACTGACCTAAGAAACCATTGCTATGATTTATGTCAGAGAATGTTTTGCCTGTGTTCTCTTCTCGTTTTATGGTGTCATGTCTTATTCTTAAGTCTTTAAGCCATCTTGAGTTTAGTTTTGTGTAGGATGTGAGGGAGTGTTCTAACTTCATTGATATACATGCGGCTGTCTAACTTTCCCAACTCCAGTTGCCAAAGAGGCTGTCTTTCCTCCATTGTATATTCTTGCCTCCTTTGTCAAAGATTAATTGACCGTAAGTGTGTGGGTTTATTTCTGGGCTCTCTGTTCTGTTCCATTGACCCACATGTCTGTTTTTGTGCCAATACCATGCCGTTTTGATTACTGTAGCTTTGTAATATTGTCTGAAGTCTGGGAGGGTTATGCCTCCTGGTTTGTTCTTTTTCCTCAGGATTACTTTGGCAATTCTGGGTCTTTTATGGTTCCACATGAATTTTAGGATTATTTGTTCTAGTTCTGTGAAAAAGGTCATGGGTCATTTGATAGGGATAGCATTAAATCTGCAGATTGCTTTGGGTAGTATGGCCACCCCTTTAACAATATTAATTCTTCCAATCCAAGAGCATGGGATATATTTCCACTTCTTTCAATCATCTTCAGTTTCCTTTGTCAATGTTTTATAGTTCTCAGCATATAAGTCTTTCACCTCCTTGGTGAAGTTTATTCCTAAGTAGTTTATCTGGCAGGTTGCATTTTTATTTATTTATTTTTAAATATTTATTTTATTTATTATTTTTTTGGCTGTGTCGGGTCTTAGTTGCAGCATGCAGGATCTTCGTTGAGGCACATGGTCTCTTTGTTGCAGCACATGGGCTTCTCTCTAGTTGTGGCATGCAGGTTTTTGCTTCTCTAGTTGTGGCGCACAGGCTCCAGGCATGTGGCCTCTGTAGTTGTGGCTCACAGGTTCCAGAGTGCATGGGCTCTGCAGTTTGCGGCACGCAGGCTCTCTAGTTGAGGCACACAAGCTCAGTAGTTGTGGCATGTGGGCTTAGCTGCCCTGAAGCATGTGGGAACCTAGTTCCCGGACCAGGGATCGAACCTGTGTCCCCTGCATTGGAACGCAGATTCTCTACTGCTGGACCACCAGGGAAGTCCTGGCAGGTTGCAATTTTAAAAGTTACTGTTTTTTTACATTCCCTTTCTGATATTTCACTGTTGGTGTAAAGGAATGGAACCAATTTCTGAATGTTAATCTTGTATCCTGCTACCTTGCTGAATTCATCTATCAGTTCTAGTAGTTTTTGTGAGGAGTCTTTAGGGTTTTTGATATATAATATCATGTCATCTCATATAAGGACAATTTTACCTCTTGCCTTCCAATCTGGATAACTTTCATTTCTTTTTCTTGTCTGATTGCTGTGTCTAGGCACCTGCTAATTGTCTAACACAAATCGACAAAAATATTACCTTGAAACAATAGTTTCATAATAGTCTAAAGAGTATGAATAGTTAATATGAAAGGGTAGATCTGTTTTAGATTATGCCTCCCTAACAACATTTAACTATATGAATGCCAACGCATCACTGAATGTTCCAGGCAGGGTATTAGTTGATCTCAAAGTGGATGGATGCCTTATTAAAATGGAAAGCAAACTACAGCCTGAAAGTAATTGGTCTAGAGTTTTACTATGAATAGAATCTGAAGAAATAAAGCAACAGGCAGGGGTGACTGCAGGTAGACTCATAGGAAGTACTGCCCCAGAAGGAAAGTGTACAGATTGGAAAAGTAAAACCTTTCTTCTAACCACAGACTTTTAAAAGTATAATACATAGCTACCTACTGACTGGAAGAGATAACCAGGATGTATTGTCAAGTAAAAATATGATACACTTTGTATAAATATAATTTTACTTTGTGAAAGCAAACCAAAAACCCCATACCATATACAAAAATTAACACAAAAGAGATCAAAGACCTAACTGTAAAAGCTAAAACTGTAAAAACTCTTAGAAAACAACATAGGTGTAGGGGACTTCCCTGGCAGTCCAGTGGTTAAGACTCCATGCTTCCAATGCAGGGGGCACAGGTTCGATCCCTGGTTGAGGAACTAAGATCGACATGCTGTGCGGCACAGTCAAAAAGTTTTTTAAAAAGAAAAAAGAAAACAATATAGGTGTAAATCTTTGTGACCTTAGATTAGGCAGTGGTTTCTTATTTATAACACCTAAAGTACAAGCAACAACAAGAAAATAGATAAATTGGACTTCAAACTTAAAATTTTTCATGTCAAAGGACACTTTTAAGAAGGTGAAAAAACATAGAATGACAAAATATTTGCAAATCATATACAGGCATACCTCAGCACTGTGCAGATTTTGTGTTTTTTAAAATTGAAGGTTTGTGGTAACTTGCATCGAGCAAGTCTATCGGAGCCATTTTTCCAACAGCATTTGTTCACTTTGTGTCTCTGTGTCACATTTTGGTAATTCTCAAAATATTTCAAACCCTCCACCAGCAAAAAGATTACAACTTGCTGAAGGCTCAGATGATGGTTAGCATTTTTTAGCAATAAAATCTTTTTAAATTAAGGTATGTACATAACATTTTAGACATAACGCTACTGCACACTTAACAGACTACAGTATAGTGTAAACATAACTTTTATATGCACTAGGAAACAAAAAATTCATGTGACTCACTTTACTGTGATATTCACTTTATTGCGGTGGTCTGGAACCAAACCCACAGTATCTCTACAGGGTATTGGTGATACACCAGTATATACATGAGGTATGCCTGTAACTGATAAGCGTTTTATATCTAGAATATATAAAAATTCTTACCATTTAATAAAAAGACAACCCAATTTTTTAATGAACAAAGGAACTGAATAGGTATTTCTCCAAAGAAGACATATAAATAGGCAATAAACACATGGAAAAGATGTATAACATCATTAGTCATTACAGAAATGTATATAAAAACAAAGCTGTAAATCAAAATTGGTATTCGCAAATGAGATACCATTTCACACCCACTAGGATGGCTAAAAGCAAAAAAACAGAATAACAACAACTGTTGGCTTGGATGTGGACAAACTGGAATCCACATAACACTGCTGGTGGAAATGAACAATGGTACACTTTGAAAATCAGTTCACAGTTCCTCAAAACATTAAACACAGAGTTACCATCTGGCTTGTAGGAGCAGTTATATATCTGAGGGAAATGAAAACATATGCACTCACAGAAACATGCACACAAATGTTTATAGCAGCATTATTCACAATATCCAAAAGGTGGAAACAACCCAAATGTCCATGAACTGATGAATGTATAAACAAATGGTGGTATAGCCATACAGTGGAATATTATTCAGCCACAAAGAAGAATGAAGTGCTGATATATGCTACATGGCTGAAGCTTGAAAACATGCTAAGTGAAAGAAGCCAGTCGCAATGGACAACAGTCTGTGATTCCTTTTATATGAGATAACCAGAATTGGAAAATCCACAGAGCCAGAAAGCAGATTAGTGGTTACCAGGGGATGGAGGGAGAGGGAGTGATTACTTAGTAAGTATGGTATGTTTTTCTCTAGTTTGAAAGAGAAAGGTGGTAATTGCACGACATTGTAATATGCTAAATGCCACTGAACTGTTAAAATGGCTAATTGTATGTAATGTGAATTTTACCTCAATTTTTTTAAAAGTCTACACCAAATACTGTATACAGATATTCACAGCAGCATTATTCATAATAACCTAAAAGTGGAAACAACCCAAATGTCCATTAACAGATGAATGAATAAACAAAATGTGATACATCCAAACAATGGAATAGTATTCAGCCATAAAAAGGGACAGAATATGATAAAACCTACAACTTGAATAAACCTCAGAAACATTACACTAAGTGAAAGAAGCCAGCCGCAAAAGACAAATATATCGTATAATTCCATTCATATGAAAAATCCAGAATAAGTAATTCTGTAAAGAAAGAAAGTCGATTAGTGGTTGTCTATACCTGGAGAGGTTGGGAGAAAATGGAAAGAAGTGATAGCTAATGGGTAAGGAGTTTCTTTTGAGGGTGATAATAATGTTCTAAAATTGACTGTACTGATGGCTACACAACTCTGTGAATCCAGTAAGAACCATTGGATTGTATTTTAAATGGATGAACTATATGGTATATGAATTATATCTCAAGCTGTTAGAAAAAAAAGTAAACCAAAAAACCCTAATAGAAGGGCTTCCCCAGTGGCAGAGTGGTTAGGAATCCGCCTGCCAATGCAGGGGACATGGGCTCGAGCCCTGGTCCAGGAAGATCCCACATGCTGCAGAGCAACTAAGCCCATGCGCCACAACTACTGAGCCTGCGCTCTAGAACCCGTGAGCCACAACTACTGAGCCCGCGTGTCACAACTACTGAAGCCCACACACCTAGAGCCTGTGCTCCACAAGGGAAGCCACTGCAATGAGAAGCCCGTGCACTGCAACAAAGACCCAATGCAGCCAAAAATAAATAAATTTTTAAATAAATAAATAAAATTTATTAAAAAAAACAAAAACAATAAAACACCCTAATAGACATGTAAATATGCTTGTATAGTTGTTGTGAATAGGAAGAAAGGTATGGAAAGATACATACCAAGTGGGCTGTTAACATTAGTTACCTCAGGAAATGAGATGGGGACAGATGTGAGGTTATCAGGTTTTCACAAGTTTTTAAATCTTTATTCACCATTATATTGTTCACTTATTAAAACTTTAACTTTAAAGTTTGAAGAATTTTGAGTTTGAAAAACATTAAGTATATATTTAAAATAAGAAAACACTGTAAGGCTCTACACTATAAACTATTCCCACAAACTGTTAAAACATAACAGATTGGGGCTTCCCTGGTGGCGCAGTGGTTGAGAGTCTGCCTGCCGATGCAGGGGACACGGGTTCGTGCCCCGGTCCCGGAAGATCCCACATGCCGCGGAGCTGCTAGGCCCGGGAGTCATGGCCGCTGAGCCTGCGCGTCCGGAGCCTGTGCTCCGCAACGGGAGAGGCTACAACAGTGAGAGGCCCGTGTACCGCAAAAAAAAAAAAAAAACAGATTGATCAACAAACTTGTTATCCGTCTAAATATGAAGCTAATTTCAAAGTAGTATTTTCATAGTCAAAGCTGAGAGGAGCTACAGCTACAGCACACAATTCCTCATCATCTAATTCCATGCTACTAACAGGTGTGAAAAGCAAGGAGAAAAGTAAAAGGTGCAAAAAAGGAGATAATCATGACTGAACACAAGCTCTTTAAGACTCCACCAAGCCGCGGAGCAACTAAGCCTGTGCGCCACAACTACCAAGCCTGTGCTCTAGAGCCCATGAGTCACAACTACTGAGCCCACGCACTACAACTACTGAAGCCAACGTGCTCTAGAGCCCGTACTCCACAACAAGAGGAGGCACTGCAATGAGAATCCCACACACTACAACAAAGAGTAGCCCCGCTCACCACAACTAGAGAAAGCCTGCGCATAGCAACGAAGACCCAACGCAGCCAAAATGTAAATAAATTAATTTTTTAAAAAAATTTAAAAAGACTCCGCCAATATGAAAACCCGAGAAGTCAGGGCTAAAGAGAAAATGGACAGGCAGAGCATTTGGCTCCAGACTGCTTACAATTAAAAGCAAAAATAAGAGAAGATTATTTCTTTTTTATTTACGCTATGCCTAATCCTCAAAAACGCTATAACTTCAGTTCCTGAGTTTCCTTGACCTTGCTGAAGAATCAGATCTACAACTGGCACCCTTGAGATTACAGGAAATAATCCTATTCACACTGACTCTGCATCCAGTGACCTGGTTCCTCAGGCACTGGGAACGGCTAACCTGCCTTGTTCTAGCCTGTCCTTCTTATGAAATAATTTCCAAAGACTTGCGGCACTAGTTCCCCGGTTTGTAACCTCCTGTTTTAGAATCTAGCATTAAAGAAGTGTCACCTGTCAAAATCGATAACCACCATTTCCTTCTTATTTAGAAGTTAACATTTTAGGGCTTCCCTGGTGGCGCAGTGCTTGAGAGTCCGCCTGCTGATGCCAGGGACACAGGTTCGTGCCCCGGTCCGGGAAGATCCCACATGCCGCAGAACGGCTGGGCCTGTGAGCCATGGCTGCTGGGCCTGCACGTCCACAGCCTGTGCTCCGCAACAGGAGAGGCCACAACAGCGAGAGGCCCGCGTACCGCAAAAAAAAAAAAAAAAAAAGTTAACATTTTAAAAGATAGGAATCATATATAATCCTATTGCCCTGTTTTCAATCTGCTATAGTGTATATATATATATTTTTTAATATAGTTGCAATTATTAATTTGCATATTTTGTTGTATTATACTTTTACATTTGTCAAATATTTGGACATAAAGATGCACTAACTGTGACATCTGTCAAACAACTGAACACAGGAGTTGACTCAGGTGTTCTTACCGGCTAGCAAGATGTCCTTTTCCTTCCCTCTCCTTTATGATAAACTGTCAAGTGGCAGACCATTTTCTAGTGCAGCAAAGGTAGCTACACCAAGCAGATCCATTCTCTAGGAGAAAGTGGGACTATTCTGGTACAAAGCAGCGGGGCAGCCATACCAGATCTGAACCTGACATAGCAACTTTGCCAAATACAAATAAAATTCTACACAAAGAGAAGTTTCCGCTAATAAGATGATTTGCAGCCAGGGCTCCCTCTTCACTTCCTGAGGTTGCTGGATCACTTAACTGGCAATCAGGGCCTTATGTTAAAATCTAAGTGGAGGCTTCTAACAGGAAATGGAGAGTGAGACCATCTAAGAAATACCCTGTTTCTAGAGGGGAAAAAAGCCACATATGAATGAATATCTCATTATTCTTGGGTGGAAAAAAATTTTTTAATTGTTTTTTAAGAAGACCATGAAATGATTCTAAAACAATGTAATAAGAAAATAGCACTCAAAAGTAAACACTTTTAAAATTATGCATTGCAAAAAACAAAATTTAGGCAGTATTTCACAGCTTCTAAATATTTAAAAAATGGAGTCACAGAAGCAAAATGAAAGACTAAAATAATAAGGAAGCCTGCTGAGAGGCAGATAAAGAAAGGAAGCTCAGTGAGATAAGAATATTAAGGTAAACATAAGAAAAATTATAGGGAGTTCCCTGGTGGCCTAGTGGTTAGGATTCTGGGCTTTTACTTTCGTGGACTGTTTTGATTCCTGTTTGGGGAACTGAGATCCTACAAGCCACTGCACAGCCAAAAAAAAAAAAAGGAATAAAATAATGATAAAAATTTTTTTAAAGGAAAATTATAAAAATTCATTATAAGTACTGAGAGAAGAGTCAACTTTGAAGAAACCGAAGTGATGATTTAAAGAAGAAATTTAAGAAAATCTCCAAGAATGAAAAAGGAAAAAAAATGAAAAGATTAATATAATTTTAAGGGGTGAGGGGACGGGTGCGAGAGTAGCAGAGCTCTAACACATTGATAATTGGAGTTCCTGAAGATGATACAAGAACAAATGGAACAGAAGTAATATTCAAATACAAAAGAAAGTTTTCTTCAGATGAAGAAAGAGCTCAAGCGTATCAGATAAGATTAATAAAAAAAACAAGAAGGGATCAGTACCTAAAAATATTTTAGTGAAAAGCACCATCTATAGACATTCTTCTAATGACAAAATGACAAAAAATGGCAATCCAGGAACTCTACACCTAGCCACTTGGCATTCACCTATGAAAAGGAGTCCATTATGCTCTTGGTGCCTTGCTAAAATAAACACTGTATCATTGACCCTGAGCTAAGGAAAGCAACCCAGTGCAATTCTTCATGTATTTAAGTACCTATATCTACAACATGACCCCACCATCCTGTCCCTCTTTGTTTAAATCAAGGGTGATCATCAGCCCCAAGGGTAGTCAATCAGTAGACTACATAGCATCTCAACAGATGTTTTGAAAGAAAAACTATGCTAGAAATAAGCATTTATAAGGGATAGTGACTGACCAAATCAATCAGCACCTCATTTAGGGAAGAAAAATGTGAATCACACAGACAAGTCTGAGAAAAAGTGAGGACAAAAGTAGGGGGGAAAAAATCAAGGAGGAAAAACCAAACACTTATTATGTCTCCACTCCACACTGACAAATTCCTGAGGTTCAAGTGGTAACAAGATAGCATGTTTATTACAATTGCATTCATACTGAACAACCTTTTAATTCCCCAAGTAAGCTCTATTCTCTTGAGGGTCTGATTCCTGTTCTTCCTAGGAAACCTAGAGGTGTGGCTTTGCTGGTTTTCACAAGGGTAGGCTTACACTTGACAATTATCTTCATATCTTTACTCCTTATGTATCCAGAAGTGAGAAGGAAAACTGCATTTGAGGGATCTCTAGTAGTTCGATTATGGTTGGAACTTAAAGAGTGGGGACAGAAAATGGCAAGAATGAAGGTGAAAGCCACGGATGACCATCAAGTGCCTTGGAAACCAGTCCAAGGAATTTGGAGATCGACTTTATCCTAAGGGATTTTAAGCAGAGTAGTACCCTGATCAGATTTATATTTTAGAAAAGTAATTCTGGCTGCAGTATGTAGAATAAACTGGAGAGAAGCAAAAACCAATAAAAAGGCTATTGCAGAAATCCAGGTGAGAGAGAGAGAATGGTAGCCTGTACCTAGGTAGGAGGAACTAGAAGGGAGATGAAGCTAAGAAGAAAAAGGGATGACATTTTTGACATGAAACCCAAAGACTGAGAAAGCAGGAGCAACCACTACAACTCATGGCTATAATCTTGTAGAACCGGAGATGCACTGAATGCTGGCCACCCTATACCCACAGATAAGATACAGCATAAAGAAAGCAAGGAGGAAAGAGATGAAGAGGAGAGAGTAACGAATAAATAGCTTCTACTTTAACACCTTGCTTGCCCTTGCAAGTACTAAACAAGTTCACCTTGGGAATTCCCTGGCGGTCCAGTGGTTAGGACTCGGCACTTTCATTCCCATGGCCAGGGTTCAATCCCTGGTTGGGGAATTAAGATCCCACAAACCGCATGGCATAGTCAAAAAAAATTTTTTTAAAGTTCCCCTTAAAGAAACTTCCAATGTGAAGGAGGGGAGACTGCTGTTTGTGGTAACAAAATGTATAGTACCTACTGATTGACCCTCTAAACTATACACACATATAATTTTGATAAAAATTTCTTTTTAAAAAAAGCAATGTCTGGCAGGAAAGAACAAAGCAGAAAAAAAGTTAAAATACAGATAATAGATATATGAGGATTAAGTTAATAAAGGTAAAGCACTTAGGTTCTGGCACATAGTAGGCCGTCAATAAATGTTAGCTATGATGATAACTGTTAATGTTGTTACCAAAAATAGCAGAAAGCAATTATGCAAAAAAGAAAATCCATTAATAAACATAGGCTCCTGTCCTTAATAAGGACATTCACAATACACTTCATTTCCACATGTTCAAAATATTCATTCTTCAACACCAAACATTAATATTATCTCTCTTACCAAATTTCCCAATTTTTTTCCAACATACTATCAGTCAAAGATAGTCTCCTTGCTCCAAATTCCCACAGCAGTTTATATGCATCTCTTACTTTCTACCTCCCCCTGGCAATTATTTATATCAAAATCTTAACTCCTATAATGGGCAAAAACTCTTTAAGGCCAGAATTATTTTTTTACTCATCAGATTACTTCTGTAAAATTCCTTGAATGTAATCTTGGTAAGGGGTCCCTGAGACAATTCCTTTTTTGGAACCCATAACACTCCCCCAAACAAATACCATAAATACTTCTTTGCAACAAGACTTTCCTTGGTAACCAATTTGGTAACTACAAATTCCCTCACATAATTAGAAAATATGGGCGTTACATATAAAATTGATTGATGCAATGTAATTATAATAAGGCAGTTGTGAGTTTAGATGCCAATGCTACACCTAAAATATAAACATGGAATTGGTTTTTACTTATATATTTTTAGGAATAATGGATTATCCGTGCCCCATCCTTGAATGCATAGACATATTAAAGAGTAAAGGCCACATCTATTTGGCCCCATAAAACATAAGGACCAATGGCCATTTCTCTGGGATAGTTAGAGACAATAGAACTAGTAGTTGAAGGACTGAGGTTCTTTGGGGACCCAAAGGCTGTCAGAAGAACTCTACCCATCATTCTTTGATGTTGATATACAACGAAACAAACCAAAAGAACCCCTCAATTTTCATATTTGGCAAAGGAATCCTCCCTTTCTTCCCCACTAGACCTTGGGAGACAACATTAAAGCTTGCTTATGCTTTATCCAGATTTTGTAAGTCTGTATTCTCTGTACAAGGGGCCACTAATTTAGAGGCGTTAAACATTAGTTTTTATTCAGATTATCTCAAATGTACATTGTGTGTCAAGTATACTAGGCACTAGTGGAATACAAATTTAAAAATGGGTGTCTTAAAGTCTGTGGGAAAATAGATGTAGAAATAGAAAGTTACAACACAAATGCTACAATGGAGATAAATACAAGACACTGGAATGGAATAGGATTATAGTGATGGTAGTAAAACTGCGAAAACAACAACTACAACTAACAGTTTTGAAAACACAGTGCCACTTAATCCCTTAAATGCTGATTTAATCCCCACAGTAATTTTATGAGATAAGCAGTGGTATTATTTCCATGTTACACATAAGGAAACTGGGTTTGGGAGAGGTTTATACAATTTGCTCAAGGTTACATAGCCAGTAAGTAACAGAGCTGGGGCTCAAACTCAGGCAGTTTGACTTCAAGACCTATCTACATTCTTAATCACTATGGTAAGTTGCCATTCTCCTGGTCTGGAGAGTATAGATATCTTTCCAGTAGGTATCCTTGTTAGCTTCCTCCATTTTGATTAGAAGAAGCTTAAAGAATTTAGTAATCTTTTCATTTCTTTCCTCAGACCTAGAGAAGGGCTCAATAAGTGACACCATTATATGAAATGCATGTACACTAGAGGGTTTTCCTGAGGAATTAGATGAGAGGGTTGCAAAGGTATATTGACCTTTACATGGATATTTTAATTGGATCTGGGTTTGTTTTTTTTTAAAGGGAACCTTTATATATATTTATTTATTTATTTTTGGCTGCATTGGGTCTTTGTTGCTGTGCGCGGGCTTTCTCTAGTTGCGGCAAGCGGGGGTTACTCTTCATTGCGGTGCACGGGCTTCTCATTGCAGCGGCTTCTCTTGTGGCAGAGCACGGGCTCTAGGCACACGGACTTCAGTAGTTGTGGCACGTGGGCTCAGTAGTTGTGGCTTGCGAGCTCTAGAGCTCAGGCTCAGTAGTTGCCGCGCACGGGCTTAGTTGCTCAGCGGCATGTGGGATCTTCCCGGACCTGGGCTCAAACCCATGTCCCCTGCATTGGCAGGCGGATTCTTAACCACTGCACCACCAGGGAGGCCCTGGGTTTTTAAAATGTATTTGTCCCTCTCTTTTGAAGCTTTTCTGCCTGCTGCTAATGATGTTTTCTCTCTGTGTGTGTGTGTGTTTGGCAGGGGGGAGTAGAAATACTGTATAAAAGAATTTCTCGTTACCAGAATGTCAGCTCTCCTAACTCAGGAATGTAATAGATTTAAAAAGTGAGAGATATATACTGGGAAGCCATTAGAAGGTCCGGGTAGACAGGTAACATGATCTGATTTACATTTTTAGAAGACAGCTCTGATTACTCTTTGGAGAATGTACCTCAGGGGAGCACAAATGGAAGAAAGAAAATATATATATTGGATAGCTATTGCAGTGGTCCAGATGAGAGATGATGGTGGCTTGCACTAATGTAGTAGAGGTAGAGATGGTGAAAAAGATCTGAGAAAATAAAGTATGTGAAGGATTAAGAATTAGTTTCTGGAGCCAAGGCAGAGCAGATGAGCATTAGCAGTCTCTGGTACGCAGATGTTTTTACATTTTAGGTTCATTACTTCAATATTTACTGAGGGCCTACTGTCAGGCACTGTGCCAAGTAACACAGAGATAAAGATACCCTCTCTGCCCTCAAGGGTCTCAATCTCAAAGTAGTATAGGAATGGCAGCACTAGACAATGTGCTGTTGATGCCTCAGATTCTGTTTGACTCCAATCAAAGCTGAATTACATTCTCCAATTTCAAGATCAAATCAACAATTTGATTTGCATCCAGGACCTTGAAGGGTTACAGTACTCAACATCCAAAAAAATCAAAACCAGCAAAAGACCTGATATTCTCAACTCAGTCCCCAATTGCTTGCCTAGACCCATCTTAAACTCAATTTCCCAAACTGTAACTGAGCTCCTTGGTCTTCATTTCTTATTTTCATGGATCTAACTCATCCCTGCAATTTGATGATTGGTGCTGTTTCTCTAAATCTAAGTAGGCAGACTGAAGGAATTACAAAATTATGAGGCTGGCAAATAGTAATTCTCTCTTTTCTGTACTCTTTCAACAGAGCACTGACAATGCCTTCTCCTTAGAAAGTCCCTGTGGCCCTAGGGATATAAGCAGTGCTAAGGCCAGAAGAAAGGAATCGAGGTAGTTTCTTAGGCCTGGATCTGCTCTAGGATTTAAAAGTGCAAGATAAAAGCTGGGTGCTGAGATTTCCTCAGTTCCCTACTTTGCTCACTGGAGAAGGAAAGCAGAAAGCAGATATAGGATCAGGAATCAGGACAAAAGCCCTGGCTAAGAATAGAGAGTGTATATTAACCTGAATAATCTGCTGGATGTGTCTCTCTTAAGACCCCTAAATACAGTGAAAGGTATATAAAGGGAAAGCACAGAAATGTTCAAGGCAAAGGAACACTGAAAGGAAAAGAGTAAAGTGGGAAGAACTTAGGAAAATATACTCACAATGGAGAAATAACTAGCATAAGCTCAAGACTTAAAAACCAGCTTAGAGAAACTAGTGATTGTGAAAAGGGAATAACTGTGTTGATAAAGATGCCCACTAAGTGTTTTCATGGAAGATATACAAGAAAAAAAATTGGACAAAATTCTTAGAAAGGTAGAGAACATTTATAGGTATGAATGAATATAAAACACCTTCAGTTCTTACCTTTTCAGGCTTCAGAAATGATGGCTAAGAAGCAGCTTTATACAAATGTAGAATAACGTAGAATAAACTTAACATATCAAGTATATACTTTTTAAAAAAAACATGAAACCATTTCATGACAGGAGAAAAAAAGCATGCTCCAAAAAAAAAAAAAATCTACAGGACATAAAAAAATTTTCTTAATAACAACCAAAAAAATACACTAAGAGGCCCTGAAGAATTAAAAGCAGAAATTTTTATGATAAATAGATTTGAAAGAGATTAATACTATAAAGTAAAATGGATAGTATGTTGTGCAAACTACAAGGTGTTTTATTCATTCAACATTTTATCGAGGGCCAATTGTGTATAAGAGACTTAAGGGAGGTCAGAAAAGTGACTATGACATCACCACTGCCCTTAAAGAACTGAGTCTAGCAGGGAAGCAGCCATATTATCCAAACAGGGAACAAGAACTATAAGAGAATTGTTGACACATATTTGTCTCTACTTCCCCACCTCCCAGTGATTCTTAACCATTCTAGTCTGGCTTCCACTCCCACTACTCCACTGAAACTGCTCTCGACAAGGCCAGTCAACTCCATGCCACCAAATCCAACGGACACTTTTCAATTCTCATCTGACTCTATTGTAAATTGACAACTCAGTCTTTGAAATAGACTCATCTTGACTTTCATGACATCTATTGATTTGTGTGCTGCATATGAGTTTGCTCTTTACAGTCTCCTTTGCCATCACCTCCTCCTCATCTACCAACCCCTCAGATTGCTGGAGTTCCCTTGAGCTTGGTCTCATACCCTCTTCTCCCCTTCTATTTATTCTCTAAATGATATCATCTACTTCCACGGTTTAAAATACAATCTCTATGGTTACAATTTCCAAATGCCCATCTGCAGACCAGTCTTCCAGGTTTCTCAAACTTAATATTTCTGTAAGTGAACTCTTGATTGATCCTCCCACCAAGTCTATTCTTTCACCCAATCTTTGGTACCTCAGTAAACAGCACTGCCATCCAGCTGCTCAAGCCAGAAACCTGTGAATCAGCTCTCAAGGACCCCTTCTCTGTCACCCTCCATTTCCAATCAATCAAGTCCTGTCAATCCACCTACTTAATAGTGCTCAAATCAATCGACTATTCTGTATCTCCACTTCCATTAACCTAATAGTTTAAGCCATCCTCATATATCACCTGGTCTACTGCAGTAGACTACTAATTAGCCTCCAATTTTCAATCCTGCCCTCTCCAATGTATTCTACACCCATTCTACCCCATGAGTTTTTTTGTTTTTGTTTTTTGGGTTTTTTTGGGCATACCACATGACTTGCGGGATCTCAGTTACCTGACCAGGGATTGAACCCAGGCCATAGCAGTGAAAGCCTGGAATCCCAACCACTAGACCACCAGGGTACTCCCTATCCCATGATTTTTTTAAATGTAAATTAGGTCCTTCAATGGCTGCCCATTAGAAATCGAAACTCTTTACCACAGCCTAAAATTCTGCCTGATCTGGCCCTGCTTACTTTTCAACTTCTCTGGCTTTACTCTCTTCCCTCTATTCTAGCCTATCATTGGGCCTTCTTTCAGTTCCTAGAATACTATAATCCCTTTTCACCCACAGGATCTTCCAATGGAACCATTTCCTCGATCTGGAAGGCTCTTCCTCCACCCCATCCCCAATAGTCTACTGATTAGCTCCTTCTCACCTTTCAGGTTTTAGTTTAAATGTCCACATTTCAGAGAGGCCTTCTTTAACCATTCATTGCAAATATAAAACCCTCTTATTTATTCCCAGTTCTTTTTCTTTAAAATATTTATGACGATTTATATTTACATATTTATTTTTGATCACCTATTATCTTCTCACCCACTAGTCTATGACTTCCATGAGAGCAGGAACCATGTTCTGTTATCTACTACTCAGTCAACCTGGCACCCTGTCAAGTGTCTACAACATAAAAGGCATTAACAAATACCTGCTAAATGAATGATAAATGGATGTACGAAAAGATGCTAAAAGGGACCTAAAGAAAAAAAGATTCTGATTTTCAATTGGGATTTTCTTGGATTTAGTTTGGTTTGGGTTGTGGAGAGGGAGGTAGATATAAGCAGGATCACAAACAGGTAGTCATTCTTCAGCTGGAAAACGAGAATACAAGTAAGAGCATATGCAAAGGCATAGCACTATGGAAATGCATGCCTTCTAGAATTAAAACAGTATTTCACACACCTCCTTGGGGCAGAGTCCCAAGCGAGTTTTCTATAAAGTCCTGGAACTCATGGTGCTTTTTACAAAACACTAAGAACACTTTTTTTTTTTTTTTGCGGTCCGCGGGTTTACCGGGTGGGTGCGGCCCCTCCCACCACGGAGCACAGGCTCCCGAGGCGCAGGCCCAGCGGCCACAGTTCACGGGCCCAGCCGCCCCGCGGCACGCAGGATCCTCCCGGACCAGGGCACAAACCCGCGTCCCCCGCATCGGCAGGCGGACTCTCAACCACTGCGCCACCAGGGAAGCCCTAAGAACACTTTTAAGAATTTACTGAAATTACTGTAAGGAGGAATTCTAACCACAAGGATATTAATCACAGTTACATTTGTATTATCAAGAAAATGAAAATATCCTAAATTATACCCATTCATAAGGAAATATTTTAGTAAATCATGGTACATACAATGGAATATTATGTAAACATTTAAAACAATGATATAGACCTATCTTTATTGACATAAAAAGATATCCAGGGCTTCCCTGGTGGTGCAGTGGTTGAGAGTCCGCCTGCTGATGCAGGGGACACGGGTTCGTGCCCCGGTCCGGGAAGATCCCACATGCCTCGGAGTGGCTAGGCCCGTGAGCCATGGCCGCTGAGCCTGCTTATCCGGAGCCTGTGCTCCACAACAGTGAGAGGCCCGCGTACCTCAAAAAAAAAAAAAAAAAAAAAAGATATCCAAAGTTACGTTAAGCAAAAAATCAATAAAAGCACATGTAATATCCCACTCATGTTACATTTATAAACATATAAATAGAGTACACATACATATACATTTGTTTATATTCATAGAAGCTGTCATATAAAACAGCTAAACTTTCCTACAGGAAAAATAATAAATACTTACTGATTGCTACTATTGGCAAGATACCATTCTAAGTGTTTTCAATGTATATTGCCATTTATTCCCTACAATAGCCTTATTAGGTATATACTAATATTACCTCCGTTTTATAGATGGGAAAACATGATGGACAGATTAAATAACTTTCTCAAGATCACACATCTAAGTTACTATGTCAATAAAACAGCTTCTAAATCACTGAGACACAGTAATACCAAAAGTCATAAAGTGATTTTTTTAAAAATTAGACTCTAACAACTGCTATCTCTAAGAGACCTGCTTTAAATCAACATAGTGAGACCAAAAATAAAAGACTGTAAGGTTAGATACATCTGAGAAATAAGAAAATTAAGAGCCCATATCAAGGCATTAGACAAAGTTTTTTTAACCAAAACAAGAGATAAACAAGGTCACAAATATTACAGGAAGAAATGCCTACTACATTTTTTTAATGTTTAAATTCTTTGCTTTTGACCTGGCAATTCCACTCCTAGAAAGGTATTATGGGTTTTTTTCTATTACAAAACTAGTATATATTCATTGTAGAAAACATTAAAAAAGATAAACCTTTTTCCAAAATTCTACCATGTTACCTAAAGTAATTATTTTAACATTATTTTATATATATATATATATATCTTCAGTTTTTTTCAATTAATATACAGTATTTCTACTTTACTGACCTAGTTTGGAACTTACTTTACTTAGTTGTTTTGTAATCTGTTTTCCCCATTAAAAATATTTTATAAATGTTTTTCCATGTTATTAAGTATTCATTTATAACATGGTTTTTATTAGTTGTTATTATAAACTGAATGTTTGTGATCCCTCAAAATTCTTATATTGGAGTACTAACCCTCAGTGTGATAGTATTTGGAGGTGGGGCCTTTCAGGGTAAGTAGGTTTGGATGAGGTCATGAGGGTGGGGTCCTCATGATGGGATTAGTGTCCTTATAAGAAGAAAACAGAGGGCTTCCCTGGTGGTGCAGTGGTTGAGAGTCCGCCTGCCGATGCAGGGGACATGGGTTCGTGCCCCAGTCTGAGAAGATCCCACATGCCGCGGAGCAGCTGGGCCTGTAAGCCATGGCCACTGAGCCTGCGCATCTGGAGCCTGTGCTCCGCAACGGGAGAGGCCACAACAGTGAGAGGCCCACGTACCGCAAAAAAAAAAAAAAAAAAAAAAGGAAGATATGCTGTGACAAGCCAAGGAATGCCACAGATTGCCAACAAGCCAGCAGAAGTTAGGGGAGACTCATGTAACAGGTTCTCAAAAGGAACCAACCCTGCAGACACCTTGATCTTGAACTTCAAGCCTCCAAAACTGTGAGACAGTAAACTTCAGTTGTTTAAGCCACCTTGTTTGTAGTACTTTGTTACAGCAGCCCTAGCAAACTAATACAATTGTAAATAATCTTTGATGACTATCCTTACAGATAATCAGGAATGTGTAAAAACTGTATTTTTCTAGGATCAAGTCCTAGAAGTGAAACTGCAATTAAATAAGCAGCACAGTTTTATGGCTCTTATTATAGCTAATCCTTGAACAACACCAGAGTTAGTGGCCCTGACCCTCTGCACAGTTGAGGTCACTCCCTGTGTGCAGTCGTTCCGTCTGCGAGGTCTCTCCAGGCGGTTTGGTACCATGTATTCAAACTGTGGGGACTTCCCTGGTGGTCCAGTGGTTAAGACTCTGCGCTTCCACTGCAGGGGGCATGGGTTCAATCCCTGGTAGGGGAACTAAGATCCTGCATGCTGCACAGCTTAGCCAAAGAAATTAAAATCTGTGAATCATGTAGTACTATAGTATTTAGTACTACTGAAAAAAACCCCACGTATAATGAATCCCAGCAGTTCAAACCCGTGTTGTTCAAGGGTCAACTGTACATAACATCCCATGTGACTAGTCTTTTCTCAACAGGCTCTCATATATCCTTTAACTTCTCTCTAGGATCCCCAGAGGTGGTTAGGACAAGAATTACTAGTCCCCTTTTATATATAGGAGAACAGGCTCAGAAAATTCAGTGCTAGTAATCAAACCTAGCCTTCTTTTCAAAAGACTAGAGTGGCACTGTCCAGTATGATAGCCTGCAGCCACATGTGACTATTTAAATTTAAATTAATCAAAATTAAGTAAAATTAAAGATTCAGTCCTAGGTTGTACCAGCCATGTTCAAAAGCTCAATAGCTACATGTGACTAGTGGCTGCCAATGCCAAAGAGCACCGATGTGGAACATTTTCATCATCACAGCAAGTTCTATCAAATAGCACTAGATTAGAGCATACTGAGAATCTAGAATGCAGGCTTACAATGCTTAGCACAACAGATCTTTGAATAAGTACTAAAACTGGTTAACCAGGATCTTCAAGAAATTGCTCATGATGATTCAGCAGAGGACATCTCTAACACAATAAGGGCAGGAGCCAAGCTAAGACACATTGAAGCACAACTATAACAAAGTCCATCTGAGAAACCACAGGAGCCTCTCAAGGGTAATCACAAATGCTGTGACTCATCCTAGAAGAGCAGTGGGCAAATAACATGCATAGTAAGGTGGTAGATTCACACGTACAAAGAAAAATGTCTAGGTCGAAGCTCTGGTTCCATATTATAAAAACCGACGCTCAATAATTCTACTTTCTGGTTTTTTAACCTATGTCTACACTGAACTGAATTTTCATCTTACTGGAAATCCTGGAAGATCACCTAAGTAGGTTAAGCCCTAGTTCTCAGAAAGTTCATTGTTCTCTAGACCTCAAAACAATGTGCTACTTTTAATAGATACCATTGAGTATTTAATCTGTGCCATGAATTGTACACTAAACTTTGTAAAGAAATGTGTGTTATTATTTAAATATTTTAAACATACAGAAAAAAATTATGACCACCCCTGTACCTAACAGCTAGACTGACCAGATCTCAACATTTTGCTATATTTGTTTCAGATCTTTTTTTCCCCCAAGATTTAATAATACATTACAGATACAATTAAAATACCTACTTAATCCCATTCCTTCCCTCCCTCCCTCTCTTGAAGTATCCATTATCCCAACAGTGCTATGTGTCATTCCAGGCCAAAATTTTTTTACTACATATATTTGTGTCCATAAACAATATATAGTACTGTTTGGATGTTTCTAAATGTTAAATATATGGCATCAAACTGTATCTGTCTGCAACTTGCTTTTCTACCCTTTTTGGTTTGAGATTTATCATTATTGATAAATGAAGCTTAGTTTATTCATTTAACTTAGTTCAGTTTAGCATTCTATTTGATGAACATACCACAATTTATTTATCCAAACATCTACCGCGGGACTTTTAGGTTCTTTCCAAATTCTTGCCATTCAGATAATGCTCCAATGAACATCCTCCTGCATGTCTCCTTTGACATAAGCACATGGATTGGAACTCATTAGGATGTAAAGTATACGTATCTCAACTTTACTAGGTATTGCCAAATTGCGCTCCAAGTGGTCATATAATCATTCACTTCCACCTACTGTGTATAAAAATTCCCCAAACAATACTTTCCCAAAAAACCTTTATGTGTTAAATAATTTTCTAAATAAGAAATAATTTTCCATGTGCAATAACATTTTGAAGTAACAAACCAGCTTTCAGTTTTATAGCTCTTGGAATAAAGACCAAATCTGTATAAATACAACAAAATCCAACAAGGCCAAAATATCCCTTATGACTTCTCCAAGGCTGTCTTTCTTTCAATGCCTATCTATGAAACAGGAGCTGTGGTAGGCACTTAATCCTAACAACATTATAGAAAAATGTTTTTCAAACTTTTTTTAACCCAGCCTATAGTAAGAAACATATCTTACATTGCAACAAAGTTCCCATCTGTTTACATCCATGAGTATTAATATATATGTATACTATGAAACAAAAGTCTCACAGAATAATACTTTCCCTTATAGCTGCAACTCTATTCTCTATCTTTTTCCCCTGATGCTGGTCACTCACTAGCTGATTTCAAGACTAATGAATTGTACCTACAGTTTGGAAAAAACACTGCAGTACAGTGTACAACTTCCACTTTACATATTAACTAAAACAGAGGTTAAATAACTTACCCAAGGTCTCGGACTTAAATAAACAGTGAAATCTGGAATTCAAACCCAGTTTCAAAAGCCACACTTCTTGCAGTCCACAGCATTCTCCCTGCAATACACTATTAGTACTAAATCCACACCAACTGAAGGAGCTAATGCTTCAATTTATGCTCACATGAACCAAAGCAAAGAAAAATAAATTCTGTAAAAATATGGTGATATGATTAAACAAAAGTTGCAAACCAGTAATATACATATGATTTCATTCATGCATTATATTCCTGAAAGAGTCAAATATCAGTCCTAATCTTCCACGTTACTATGCTATTTATCATAACTTAAGTATAGGTGAAGTATAGATATGCTACCCTGTCCTTGGAAAAAAAAACTTAATTTCTCAAAGAATCAAAAATTTACTGCCTGTGAGCTCCTTCTCAAACCAAAAGACAAACAACTTACATACGTCAAACTTTAACTAACAAAGCCAATGACTAATTCTAAAGTAAATACAGTCCAGGTTATAACTGAGCATGTGCAAGTGTGCAAATGTATCTTTTTCAATGTTTTCTAAATAAATAAACCTCAGTTGGAATTGAGTTTACATCAATACACAACCAAATTTCTATGGTTACTATTTATTAGAAATAATTCCAGCTTAGTTATACATGGATAGCACAAGGTCAGTCTAGCCATCTATCCACCTAATTCCTCCATTAGGCAGCTCATTCAGGCTACAGTAGAATGTAAAGAAAAATTCGAACATTATTTGATTCATTTGGCTTAATGTTTTAACTTCAATACCTAAAATTATTATAGTAAAATCTCTTATTTTGCACATATATCATAACCACTTCTTGGTCTTTATTAAAATCCATTAAATATCCCACAAGGGAGCCCACAGGTTATTAATTGCTCATAAATAGCTGATACATACACACACTAAATCAAATCAAATGTTTATTGAGCATTACTTATTATGTGAAAGATTCTGTGGCCCTGTTTAAAATATCTCAAACTAGCTACAAGCTAGAATTACTCATTAATATGTGTGTGGGCGCACATCCACACGTGCTTGTGGTATAGTTTTTAACAACTCCCTTCTCCAGTTGCAACAAAAAGTATAGACCTAGATCTCAAGAAAGGTAGAGAACAAGTTTTCTGGATGTTATGGAAATAGCATTTACAGATCATAGCAAGAAACACCAGTTAACACCCTGACAGGAGAACAGAGGTTGTAAGTGACTTTAGACTGGAGTTCTGCTAGAAATGTCTGGATCATTCCAACCAAAGCAACCGCTACTGACACCACAAAGACATGTTTTGCAACTAATCCTCAAATATCAAATACTGGTATCATTTCATTTCAATGAGTTATTATGATTCCATTACAGTGATCTCTTTTGGTTTTCTTTAATAAATTTATTTATTTATTTATTTTTTTAATAAATTTATTTTTTTAATTTATTTTATTTTTGGCTGCATTGGGTCTTCGTTGCGGTGCGCGGGCTTCTCACTGTGGTGGCTTCTCTTGCTGCAGAGCATGGGCTCTAGGCACGTGGGCTTCAGTAGTTGTGGCACGTGGGCTCTAGAGCGCAGGCTCAGTAGTTGTGGTGCACGGGCCTAGTTGCTCCATGGCATGTGGGATCTTCCTGGACCAGGGCTCGAACCCGTGTCCCCTGCATTGGCAGGCGGATTCCTTTTTTTTTTTTTTCTTTTGTGGTACGTGGGCCTCTCACTGTTGTGACCTCTCCCGTTGCGGAGCACAGGCTCCGGACGCGCAGGCTCAGCGGCCATGGCTCACGGGCCTAGCCGCTCCGCGGCATGTGGGATCTTCCCGGACCGGGGCACAAACCCGTGTCCCCTGCATCGGCAGGCAAACTCTCAACCACTGCGCCACAAGGGAAGCCCTAATTACAGTGATCTCTTAACTGTAAGCAGATCGGCATTATTGATGCAGCAATTAATGCATTCCCTTCCTTGTCTATTTTGTTTTTTTCAGAAACATTTTCGAATAGCTTATAAACTGCTATCACAACTTCAAATGAATCATTACGTTGGCACCTCTTCTCTTACTAGAGGTTTAGCTTACTAGACATTCTACAAGATCCTTTCCAGTTTCCAAAAATTAAAGATATAAACCCAGAGAGGCCTTGTCAAGCTCTACTCTATATGGTAATATTCCACTAGGAAAAAAAAAAAATGTCAGGATAAATTGCATATAAAGTATGATGCAATTTTATGTAAAAGAAAAAGTTTATATATATATATATATATATATAAACACATACTACAGAAAAGAACGGTAGAATTATAATTTTAATTTTTCTCTTGATGTATTTTCCAAAATTTTTAAAGTGATCATATATTGCTCTTGTAATGAGGAAAAATAATTGTCACCAAAGCGTTCCCTACCATCCCCCAGATGAAATCTGTTCCATTTTAGTTTTCCTCTATAATGTCACTTATCATATTCTGTTCTATATCACAGTTACATTCTCTTATATCTGTCTTCCCTGTTAGAATGCAAACTAGTTGAAGAATGGACCGCATCTGTTTACCTTTGTAAGCAACATAATATAGTGTATACAATAACGCCTTATATGTGTTCTTTAAGGCTGTATTGTGCTTCAGCTGAAAACAGTAAGGCATATTAAGCTAACTTCATAGAGAGAACAGGACAAACTGTGAACTTTAGTCTTCTTGAAAAAACTCCCGGGGCTTCCCCGGTGGCGCAGTGGTTGGGAGTCTGCCTGCCGATGCAGGGTACGCGGGTTCGTGCCCCGGTCTGGGAGCATCGCACATGCAGCGGAGCAGCTGGTCCCATGAACCATGGCCACTGAGCCTGCACGTCCGGAGCCTGTGCTCCGCAACGGGAGAGGCCACAACAGTGAGAGGCCCGTGTACCGCAAAAAAAAAAAAAAAAAAAAAAACTCCCACTGAATCCACAACAAAAACTAATACAAGCATGTACCAACATGAGTTCTCTTAATCAGATATATTCAAGGCTAGTAGATGTTAAAATTTTCAAGCATCAACTGCCTAAGAACAGCAGACCAGCACTTTGCCAGACTTAGCTAAGAAAGAAAGTCTACAATTTTATTTCTTAAGGTGACTTACTATATAATATCCCAAGACAATGATTACCTTTCTCATTTTACATGACAGGTGGCTGTATTTCAGGTATGTTTTATATCTTAGGTCAGGCTTTATGAATAGCTTCCAACTCCTAAATTTTTCAAAACAATTATATCTACCATTCTGCACTGTCCATTTTGTTTTATTTTTTAACTGCAGAGTACTTTTATATTTACTGTCAATTTGACCCTCACTCCAACTGAGACTGGCACAAGTATTATCTTTACCATTTGACAAATGATTGAGTGGAGAGACCTCTAGATAAAATTTTAGTCATTATCTAGTGAGACTCAAAACGGTTCTCCAAAATCCAAAGTCCTGGATTTTCCATTATTCCATATTTCCTCCCAAGGGGGAAAAAAGGAATTTAAGTTGTGAACACTATTAAACTAGAACCATAATGAACTCCCCAGTCTATAAAACACCTGCTATAATGTTGCCCCTGAATACATCTTAAGCAACAGAAACCACTGCTATAGTGAGACTCATTCACAGCCAATAGTGCACAAAGCCATCTTCCCCTAAACATTACTTATAAAATAAGACTCTTTTCTTGCTCCAAAGCAGTATCCTATATATCAATTTTGTATTTTATCGTTTATAGTTAGGCAGAAAAATCTAAATTCAGCTCTACAGTACATAAAAGTACTAATTTCTGTGGACCCAGTGCCCTCATCTATAAAATGAGAATAATAAACTAAAAAGGTTATCGTGAGAATTAAATTATTAATCTTATCTGCTTATTAGCAGACAGCTTGGCAAAGAGTAAGGGCTCATTAAATGTTAGCTTCAGTATTTCACTGATCTAAGATGGTGGGACATTTTCTCATATTTTAACAACTCTGAAATTAAAATGTGTCTTACAATCAATGATGTGTCATAGCTCAATCAATAGTATTTTTTCTTAATGGTACACAAAATTATGCTTCTTACAATCTCTGGCACCTTATATTTGATGAAATATATTAATATTATATTATATGAAATATATTATAATGATGCTGCTGAGTAAATGTTTACCCTGCCACCATTCCTCTACCCAAAAGATCTACAAAAAATGGACCAAATCTACATCTCTAACCCTGATCTTCCAAGTCATGTTTCCATCTGTGACACGTGGACAGATTGGCAGCACCTCAAATTTAACAGGTTGAAAACCAGTCATCAACTCCCCAGAAGCTGTTATTCTTTGTTTCCTATCCCAATTAATGACACCTTAAAGAAAAACCTGTACCTGAAACATTGTAAATCATCTATACTTCAATAAATAAATAAAATATCCTATAGATATTGTTACATACCTACAAGTTCAAATATTAAAAATGTTTCTGCAGCTTAAAAAAAAAAAGAAAAGAAAAATCTGACTCTACCTTTACCTCCTCCCTCTTCCTCTCCCATCTGAGGCCTTTCCTGTCTCTCAGTTGGAATCAAAGACTCCATCTCTGCACCCGTTTTATTTTGTACCTCTATTTCAGAAATTACCAAACTGTATCTTGCAACACATTTAGTTGTACATATGGATGTTTCCCCATCTCGGCTCTCAGTTTCTTGAGGGCAAGGTCCATTTCTTACTCATTTTTATATACTCAGGGGAAATAGTTCAATGCCTCACCCGTAGCTAAGTACTCAATAAATGTTTATGGAAGTGATCACATCCTCTTTGTTTATAAGTTTGTTATAAGTTTCAATTATATGTAATTTAAGCCTCTATAAAGAGAGAAAAAGGGACTATCCAAGAGTAAAAGTTCCTTTAGCTTACAAAGGAATTTCACACACATGATCTCATTTAGGGTTTAATTCTCAACTCCTAGGTACACTGAACAGATGGTAACACTTCATTTTTAAATTGTGGCTTAATAGTCAAGACGCTTGCCAAAAGTTTTCTGTGGTAGAAAAAAGAATTCAAACTCAAATCCAATTACAAACCCCATGCTTTCAGTTTATAAACTTTTATCCTTCTGCCCCTCCCCCTCAGTGTCATTCCCACTAACCTTCCACCCCAACGTGGTCTACCAGGCCCTATAGTTGGGCCCTACCTATCTCCCTTGTCCTGACCCATTTTTTCTCTTCCTCTGAGCATAGTAGCTGTATTTGCCTTCTTTCAGCTCCTCCTTCTCACCACAAGGCCTTTGCACATACTATTTCTTCTGCCTAGAATATTCTTCTTCTTCCCTTGTCTCACTAACTCCTCCTCTTCTTCTAGATCTCAGTTCCATCTTCACTTCATTAGGTAATCCATCTCTGACCTAAGTAGGTAACTTTCCCTATCACATGATCTCATAACAACACACACTCTCCTTTATAGCACAAATCATGGCTGTATTTTTTTCCTAATTGTAATTTTACATTAATTTGTATTATTCCTATTTGCTTAATGTCTAGCTCCCTCACTAGTCTATATAACTTCCAAGAAGGCAAGAAATTTTTTAAAACCACAATTCTGCCCCAAGTACCGGGCACAATAGCTGTTGAAAGAATATCCCCAAGCTTGCTAAATCATCCAAACCCCCCTCACGTTCAGCTAATTCTTGCATTCTACTTTACAGAGAAATCAGTTATTTTCTCTCCCTACCCCCAACTCATCTTTTTTTTTAATTACTATTATTTTTTATACAGCAGGTACTTATTTGTCGTCAATTTTATCCACGTCAGTGTATACATGTCAATCCCAATCGTCCAATTCAGTACACCACCATCCCCACCCCACCCCCAGGGTTTTCCCCCCTTGGTGTGTATATGTTTGTTCTCTACATCTGTGTCTCAACTTCTGCCCTGCAAACCGGTTCATCTGTACCATTTTTCTAGGTTCCACATACATGCGTTAATATACGATATTTGTTTTTCTCTTTCTGACTTACGTCACTCTGTATGACGATCTCTAGATCCATCCACGTCTCAACAAATGACTCAATTTCGTTCCTTTTTATGGCTGAGTAATATTCCATGGTATGTCCTGCAATCACTTCCCACTAGGCTTCAAAGTCTGATTCTCTAGCAATTCCTCCTCCCGTTGCCGGATCCCCAGGTTGGGATGCCTCACGTGGGGCTCAGAACCTTCACTCCAGTGGGTGGACTTCTGTGGTATAAGTGTTCTCCAGTCTGTGAGTCACCCACCCAGCAGTTAAGTGATTTGATTTTCAGTGATTGCACCCCTCTACTGTCTCATTGTGGCTTCTCCTTTGTCTTTGGATGTGGGGTATCTTTTTTGGTGAGTTCCAGTGTCTTCCTGTCGATGATTGTCCAGCAGCTAGTTGTGATTCTGGTGTTCTCGCAAGAGGTTGGAGAGTACATTCTTCTACTCCGCCATCTTGGCTCCTCTCCTCCCCCCCAACTCATCTTAAGTTTCTCCTTCTTATAGATCCCTTCCCATTGGGCTACAAACATTCAAATTTCCTTTTTCTTAAGACCACTCTCACCCTTTTTTTTTTTTTTTTTTTTTTTGCCACACGCCTTTTTTTTTTTTTTTTTTTGGCATGTGGGATCTTAGCTCCGCAACCAGGGAAAAAACCTGCACCCCTGCAGTGGAAGCACTGGAAGCATGGATTTTTTTTTTTTAAGATTTACTTGTTATTTATTTATTTAATTTATTTTTGGCTGCATCTGGTTTTAGTTGCGGCACACGGGCTTCTCTCTAGTTGTGGTGTGCAGGCTCCAGGGTGCATGGGCTCTGTAGTTGTGGCATGCGGGTTCCAGAGCCCGTGGGCTCTATAGTTTGTGGCACACAGGCTCTCTAATTGAGGCGCAGGCTCAGTAGTTGTGGTGCGTGGGCTTAGTTGCCCCGCAGCATGTGGGATCTTAGTTCCCTGACCAGGGATCAAACCCGTATCCCCCACATTGTAAGGCAGATTCTTAACCACTGGACCACCAGGGAAGTCCCTCAACATTTCTCTTGATTGCAAAACTTCTGAATGAGTAGCCTACACTTGCTGATTCCACTTCTTCACTTCCCAAACACTCCTTTTTTTTTTTTTCGGTATGCGGGCCTCTCACCGTTGTGGCCTCTCCTGTTGCGAAGCACAGGCTCCAGACGCACAGTGGCCATGGCTCACGGGCCCAGACGCTCCACGGCATGTGGGATCTTCCCGGACCAGGGCACGAACCCGCGTCCCCTGCATTGGCAGGCAGATTCTTAACCACTGCGCAACCAGGGAAGCCCCCCCAAAGATTCTTAAACCGCTTTAATATGATGCCTACTCTCACACTACTCTAATGAAACTTGCTCTAGTTTTCAAATCCAATGAAATCGTTTTTCTTTATTCTCAACCAGTATCATTCATCTCTATCATTTGATCGTTCCTTCTTGAAACTCCCTTTAGTCTAGGCTTCAGACACTGACACAGCACCTCCATTTTCCTACAGTTCTGATCACACCTATCAATTCTTCTGCCCATTCCCATAGGTACAGCATTAGCTCATTTTTCTCCTCTATTATCTTCTATGTACAATTTTATTCACGCTAATGGCTTTATTACCAAATAACTACAACTCCCAAAATTTATCTCTAATGCAGGCTTCTCTACTAAGCTACAGATCTATATTTTCAGGTACCATTTTCAAGGGTGATCTGCAACAAGACAAATACTTCCCAACTCAACACATTTTTTAAGTAACTTATCTTACAGACACCATGAACTCAGCTGAACCTAACAATTTTCCTTCCTCTCTATATATTTTCTTCCTCAATTGAGAAGTCTAGGATGACTTTCTGACTTAGATAAATAGATGTCACAGAGCAGGATGAAGATCATTAACACTATTTTCATATTAAAATAAGTGCTCACTCAATGCCTGGGATAGTGCTAATCATCTTCCCAATTATCTCAGCAATACTTTGCTATAGCTATTTTCACCATCTCTAGTACTACCACCTTAGTACAAGCCTTTATCGATCTCTCACCTGAACACTCCAAGTGGACCCCCTGCTTCCACTGTTGCTAGCCATGGCTTCCCACTCCAGTCCACTCACCACAAACTGGACACTTGCAAAATATAAATCAAAGCATCTTTGATTTATAGTCTCTGCCTACCACTCTTCCAATAACCCCTTCCTTTTCTCCTTCCCCTCAAGATATTTGCTTCCAATTCACTTTGCATGAAAAACTTACCTCAGGTCTCTGATGGATGGTTCCTTCTCATCAATCAGGTCTCAGCTCAAATGTTACCTCCTCAATGAGGCCTTCCTTGAAAATCCTCCTTCAAATAGCTCTCCCACTCAGATCACTCTCAATCCCTTTATCCTACTTTCTTACCTTCACTGTACTTATCATTGCCTGAAATCATATTATTTTTTATTTGTGTATCTCCTTTTAATAGGAGCTTCATAAATACTTTGAATAGATGTATAAATTTTAAAGATGTAGAAATTAAGGTTCAATGACGTTAAGTAACATATGTAAGTTGTGGAGCTGATATATTCACCAACTGAGGTCTGCCTAAAACCAAAACTTTTAACATCTACCCTATATCACACTAGTAAAGCATAGTAAGAGTAAATTCTAGAAAGACAGACTGGAGAATATAATCAGATAGTCAGATAATGAAGTTTGAAATTATAAAAGCAGAGCACCATTCCAAGGAGTGACATGCTCTATGATGTGATCATGGGTTTAGATGGCTGAAATGAGGTGGACAGAGGTTTATATCTGTATCATTCACCGCCCTCTCCTTGGCAACCAGACTTCTTGTATCCATTTGCAGATGAAGGCTCTACAAATCTGGCTCATAACTAATAACAGTAGACAGAAACACAAGTGAGCTAGCCCTTTGAATCATCTTTATCCCACTTTGAATCACATGTAAAAGCAATTACCTTCCCACTGCCCAGCCCCTCCTTAGTTGCTAGGCAGATCTTCCTCATTCATGGCCCTCTGGCCTCTTCTCAATATCACTCATAGTAAAACACTATGGAAATTAATAAAGCAAACAGTTGTAAGAGAAAATTAATAGCCTAACACAATCCACAGGCCTATTTGTTCTCCAGTCTCAAATAAGTACTAAGAACTAAATGGACAGAAATAGAAGAAGTAATAGAATTTTTAAAAAGATTTTTCTTTTTGGAAAGCTGTACTTCCTAGTGATTAAGAATTGATTTTTCCCTATTTTATATATTTAGCAGAATACAGTTTGTATACATACACTGTAACACAAACTTTCTCCTGTCATATTTTTACCACATATTTTATCACTGTGGGGTTCACTAGCACAAAAAAAAAGAAGTTCTGATAACTCATTTTCCTTTGATGTCATGGGCTGCTCTCAAATGTTCAGTGGATAGTTGCTTTTGGAGATTACACCTGAGAATTACCAGTTCATTTTTACTGAAGAGACAAATAGAAGAATGAAACAATTTCCTTTATGAAGCTGAACACAAAATTCTACCACATGCCTACATTTTTATTTCATTTCTCAGTAATCACAGAAAGGATCACAACAAAGCATGCAATGCAAAGCTGGTTATCTAAGCTTCCTCATCAGAAGCAGCTACACCTAAGTATTCTAAACAGAAGGAAATAAGTTATTTTTCAATAGCCCTAGGAAAATAGAGCTCACTGCTCTTCTGTGACAGTTCAAATCTCATCAAAAAACTTGGTCCTTTAGTATCCTCCAATAGTTACCTATTAGTTGCTGTTGTTTTCAGTATTATGAAGTCATGGATTTAAGCATAGTTGATATGCTTCAATTCTTGTGGTTGTTATCCTTATTGATATTGCAACTTGCCCATCTTTGGCCATTAGGAGCCTCTCACTGATAATATCTTGATATGTATCTTTTCAGCCTTTTCCCCCATTACATACAATTTGACCATTCTCCTCACCCCTTTTTTCTTTTTTCATTGAGCTCCATTTTCACATGCATTTTCTCATGTCAGTAATTTTTTTAAATTTTTTATCTTGCAATTTCAGACTTACAGAAAAGTTGCAAAAATAAAAATATGTTAACTGATCTCTTTAGAAAATATTCTTTTTTAAAAGTATGTAATGCCACTAAGTTCAGGGGCTATGCTGTTATCTTGTTCAGCATCATAAACATGAACTCAACATTTCTTTCAAAAAATGAGGGCCGGGCTTCCCTGGTGGCGCAGTGGTTGAGAGTCCGCCTGCCAATTCAGGGGACACAGGTTCGTGCCCCGGTCCAGGAAGATCCCACATGCTACGGAGCGGCTGGGCCCGTGAGCTATGGCCGCTGAGCCTTTGCATCCGGAGCCTGTGCTCCGCAATGGGAGAGGCCACAACAGTGAGAGGCCCGCGTACAAAAAAAAAAAAAAATGAGGGTCACAAATGATGTGAGGCATCATTTTGAGCATAATGGATCTCATCAGGTCATTAAAAAAAAAAAAAAAAAGACATTACCAAGCCTACAGGATTAACATGTAAAAAGTATGTATTAATGCCTGTGAAGTAGTTTGAGAACCTGGCCAAATTCCCTTTTTTTAAAAAGTGAATATTAGGAATATAGTTACTAGGAGGTAGGTTTTGGAAAACTGTTTTATATTATCAGCTACAGTTGAACATAACCAATGACCGAGAAATTTTAATCCCAGATATATATATATCAGATAGACACAAAAAGGTAGGACTAAAAGATACAAAGTACATTTGGAGTGGTATTATAAAATCATAGTCCAAGATGGAAAACAAAAATGTCCATCAAAGGTAAATAAACTGTGGCATATTCATACAATGAGATACTACACAGTAATAAAAATAAACTACTGCTAAATGCATCAAGAGGAAGCATCTGACAAGCATAATGTTAAGCAGAAGCAGCCCAAAAGAAATATCTTATAATTCCATTTATGAAAAGTTCAATATGTCAATAATACCTCAATTATAAAAAGCTCAAAAACAGGCAAAATATACTCTATCTTGCTATGAACCTAAAACTGCTCTTAAAAAATAAAGTTAATTAATTTTTTAAAAACAGCTAAACTACAGTGTTAGAGTAGGATAATGTTACCTTTGGGAAGATGGAAGGGAGTAATGACTGAGAGGAAGGGTACGGTGGGCTTCTGGGGTGTTAGTAGTATTCTATTTCTTGACCTAGGTGGTGGTCACATGAGTGCGTTCACTTTGTGATAATCCAGTGAGCCATACAAGTTAAGATTTGTGTATTTTCTTTTTTTTTTTTTTTTTTTTTTTTTTTGCGGCACACGGGCCTCTCACTGCTGTGGCGTCTCCCGTTGCAGAGCACAGGCTCCGGACGCGCAGGCTCAACGGCCACGGCTCACGGGCCCAGCCGCTCCGCGGCACGTGGGATCCTCCCAGACCGGGGGACGAACCCGTGTCCCCTGCATCGGCAGGCGGACTCAACCACTGCGCCACCAGGGAAGCCCGAGAGATTTGTGTATTTTCAAATATAAACTCAAAATGGATTAAAGACCTAAATGTAAGGTCAGACACCATAAAACTCTTAGAGGAAAACATAGGCAGAACACTCTATGACATAAATCACAGCAAGATCCTTTTTGACCCACCTCCTAGAGAAATGGAAATAAAAACAAAAATAAACAAATGGGACCTAATGAAACTTAAAAGCTTTGGCACAGCAAATGAAACCATAAACAAGACGAAAAGGCAACCCTCAGAATGGGAGAAAATATTTGCAAATGAAGCAACTGACAGGGGATTAATCTCCAAAATTTATAAGCAGCTCATGCAGCTCAATATCAAAAATACAAACAACCCAATCCAAAAATGGGCAGAAGACCTAAATAGACATTTCTCCAAAGAAGATATACAGATTGCCAACAACCACATGACAGGATGCTCAACATCACTAATCATTAGAGAAATGCAAATCAAAACTACAATGAGGTATCATCTCACACCAGTCAGAATAGCCATCATCAAAAAATCTACAAACAATAAATGCTGGAGAGGCTATGGAGAAAAGGGAACCCTCTTGCACTGTTGGTGGGAATGTAAATTGATACAGCCACTATGGAGAACAGTATGGAGGTTCCTTAAAAAACTAAAAATAGAACTACCATACTATCCAGCAATCCTACTACTGGGCATATATCCTGAGAAAACCATAATTCAAAAAGAGTCATGTACCACAATGTTCATTGCAGCTCTATATACAATAGCCAGGACATGGAAGCAACCTAAATTGTCCATCGACAGATGAATGGATAAAGAAGATGTGGTACATATATACAATGGAATATTACTCAGCCATAGAAAGAAACAAAATTGAGTTCTCTGTGGTGAGGTGGATGGACCTAGAGTCTGTCACACAGAGTGAAGTAAGTCAGAAAGAGAAAAACAAATACCGTATGCTAACACATATAAATGGAATCTAAAAAAAAAAAAAAATGTTCTGAAGAACCTAGGTGCAGGACAGGAATGCAGACGTAGAGAATGGACTTGAGGACACTGGGAGGGGGAAGGGTAAGCTGGGACAAAGTGAGAGAGTGGCATGGACACATATACACTATCAAATGTAAAATAGATAGCTAGTGGGAAGCAGTCATGTAGCACAGGAAAATCAGCTCGGTGCTTCGTGACCACCTAGAGGGGTGGGACTGGGAGGGTGGGATGGAGACCAAGAGGGAGGAGATATGGGGATATATGTATATGTATAGCTGATTCACTTTGTTATAAAGCAGAAACTAACATGCCATTGTAAAGCAATTATAGTCCAATAAAGATATTAAAAATATAATAAAATAATTAAAAAATTAAAATGAATGACTAATCAAAAAAAGATTCGTGTATTTTAATATACATGTTATAAGTCAATAAAAAAATTTTAATATACAACTATCAAATCTTCTCTGAACTTTATTAAAGACAGTCCACTATAAGGTATGTATAAAACACCTCCCAAACTTAAAGAATCTTGCTTTAAAAGTTAGAAAAAATAGTGCGGTATTTCCCTGCTCTAGCAGGAACTTAACTTACTCTGCTTATCCCAAATCAGACCTAATAATCCTAATGGATTCTGAGTTTATCTAAGAAAGGAGATATTTTAAGACCTATGTAGATTGCTTGGGCTCTTACCTACTACATAACAAGCACAGAGAAGGTACTCAACAAATATTTACTAATGATACACAGCCCAAACTTTAAACAAACTCACATAGCAAAATCTGAAATACCTAGCACTGGTAAAATAGGATAAACACTCAGTCTGTTGGCCTAGAGTGCAACTTCCAGAAACCCCACCTCTAGAAACTAAAAAAATTACAGAATGTACCGCTTATAAGGAAGAACACAATTTATGACACTATCTTTGGCAAAGGAAATTGGTCCTCTCCCCCTTCTGCCTAGCTCAGACAAGGCACAATCAACTTCCTGATGCCATAGCTAAGCAAAAGACACCCAGAAGCAACTCTGCCTGTAAGGGCAGGGACTACTTCAACCATGATGTGATGAAAACATAGCAGCAAGGATTTAGCTGAGGCAGATGACAATGTTGGAGAAATAAGATGAGAAGAAAGCACTTGAGCAACTTGTTCTTATACCTAAAAACTCTAAAATCATTACTATTCCTACTTTCCAGAGTGGCAGTAAATCAAAATATATCTTTGGAGTCTCCCCAGGCTAGAATTAACCCACAATCAATAGGTGTCCTGAGTGTCCATCAGAGTTCACCTCATAAGAGTTTCCCAGTAGTACCTGTTCAGTTAGTTAGATGGCTGATATGTAATGATAAATTATGATAAGCTTTTCTAAGGGCAAGTCACAACATACATTGACTTGGTATAGTTCTCATCACTAGTGACATTGTTTTGTTCTGTTTTAAAAACACAAGTAATAAATGTTCAATATAGAAAAAATAATTTTTAAATAATACAAAGAAGATAAACAAGAAAAGTACATGAAAATCACAGGTCAAACTTAAAAGAGCTGAGGTCTTTGGTATTTCTGGTAAGCATAAAATATTACCTACTGGTGAAGGACCTGCTTCTAATAGAAGATTACTGATATGAGAGATGTTGAGGCACCTGGTTTGCTAATGGGTCCAGGTGAGTGTAATTATTATGCCAAGAAAACAGCAATGAGCAAATCACACAGAAAGACCAGGTGGAAAGCTGATTGGCGATCTCCAAACATAACAAAACCATCTACAGGGATGTTCATTGTAGCATTGTTTATAGTAGCAAAATTATAAATTATATTGTTTATAAAGGCAAAATTTATAATAGCAAAAAAAATTCTGATCATCAATATGAAACTGGTTAAATTATATATGCTCATATAAGGGAATAGTAATCCATAGCCATTAAAATGAACGACTTAAACTCACATAAGCTGATAGGAGGGACCCCCCTCGTGGTCCAGGGGTAAAGAATCCGCTTTACAGTGCAAGGGACACGGGTTCCATCCCTGGTCGGGGAACTGAGATCCCACATGCCACGGGACAACTAAGCCCTCGCTCCACAACTACTGAGCTCACGTGCCTCAACTGGAGAGCCTGAGTGCTGCAAACTACAGAGCCCACGGGCCCTGGAGCCTGCACGCCACAACTAGAGAGAAGCCCACGCGCCCCAAGGAAGAGCCCGTGCGCTGCAACTAAGACCCAATGCAGCCAAAAATAAATTAAATAAATAAATAATAAATCTTTTTTTAAAAAGCTTATAGGAAAATATATCATTAAGCTTTTTAAAAAGTTGAATAATATTGTATTCAATATAGAATCTATATACTCATACCTAATGAATCTATATACTCATACCTAATGAAAATTTCTATGATGGCCAAGAAAGAGTAAACAGTAGTTACCTCTGGGGAGTAAGAATAGGGAATGGAGACAGGAGAACTTTTTCCTTTCACTTCACATCCTAAATTGTTTGAATTTCTTATCATGCATATACATTATCTCTATAATAAAAACAAAACAATGAAAGCAATGAACAAAAAACTTAACAATGGTGTTGAGTGGGTGGTAGGACCATGATGATTTTTATTCTCCTTTTTACACTTTTCTGCATTTTCTCAATTTTCTGTGATTAACAATATATTAGCATATATTGCTTTTTATACCTCCAAGACTATTTTTTTGTTTTTGATTTTTTAACAAGTCAAGTGTAGTCACTTCTGGTTCAAATTAGGGAGAGAAATCCAGCGCTCAGTTATAAACACTGTGGCAGTTACAAAGAAATACGGAAAGACTCAATTCTCAAAATGCTTATTTGTTTGGAGAAAACAGTCATGAACACCAAGACAACAAAAGTTAAAGAAAATCATTGATTTAATTTACTGGAGTTGCTTATGTGGTACTGGCTCCTATGGAAGCAAAAAGATATCAGTATTGTGAAGAAAGCTCTGCCGAATGTTTGAAGAAAGACTAAGTGAATTCTATAAAAGGGTGTTTTTTAAAATTCAAGTCTAACGTCCCACTCAACGTCAAAATTCCTTTTACCACTTATTCAGTCTCTGCTTAAAGTATCCTGTGTCAAAAAATCCTCAAAAGTAGTCCATGCCATTAGTTAAGAACAACTCTGTTAAAGTTCTTCCTTATGTTAAGCTAAAATCTAATTTCCTATCATTTTCAATCACTGGTCAACTTGTCCTAGTTCTGTCCCCTGGAGCGATAGTTTAGACAATTTTCATTTACTACTATGATCCTCCCCCCTCTTAAATCTTCTCAAGAACTAAACCTCTCAATTCCTCAAATGGTTTCTACACCATTATTCTAATTATTCTTCTCTGAAGAAATTCCAGTTTCTCAGTGTGCCTCTTAGAATCAAATACCCTGACTGAACACAAAATTCCAGAACTGATCTGACTAGTGCTTTTATCTCCTTTGTTTGGGTCACCATGAGCACAGCACAAGACTAGTTGCTAGGTGGTATACAATTCATTGTCAATTTAGTGGCACTGTTCAGACAATAAGTAATTTATGTTTTAATGCATTTAAGAGTTTAAAGAGTGTAAAGAAGAAAGATCACTGTGGACTGAGGAACTGAGGACATTTTCAACAACAAAAGTTGAGACTGTAAGCTGGGAAATGAAGAATACATTTTTGATAAGCGGAAAACACAAAAAGACTATTTCAGAGAGTATAAATGTGGAACACTGCCAAGGCAGGAATGAACAAAGTTAGTGCTAATAAGGATAGGCAAGAACATAGGACCAAAAGGAGGGCTGGAGTCAGACTATTGAGAGCCCTTAACCTGCAGGGAATAGGCATGATTAAAGAGTTAGACCAAGAAATTGACTTCTTGATTGAGATATTTGGAGATGATTAAATCAATACCAGTTTGCCAAATTCTACATCAGGTTAAATACTGTTTGAAATTTTTTTCTAAATTGAGGTATAATTTACAATGTTGTGTTAGTTACAAGTGTACAGCAAAGTGATTCAGTTATAATATATATGTATTCTTTTTCAGATCTCTTTTCCATTATAGGTTATTATGAGATATTGAGTATACTTTCCCATGCTATACAATAGGTCCTTGTTGTTTATTTATTTTATATATAGTAATGTGTATATGTTAATCCCAAACTCCTAATTTATCTCTCCCCCAATCCCCTTTGGTAACCACAAATTGTTTTCTATGTCTGTGAGTCTATCTGTTTTGTAAGTTCATTTGTACCATTTTTTTAGATTCCACAAATAAGTGATATCATATAGTATTTGTCTTTCTCTGTCTGATTTACTTCACTTAATATGATAATCTCTAGGTCCATCTATGCTGCAAATGACATTATTTCATTCTTTTTTATGGCTGAGTAATATTCCATACTCTGTGTGTGTGTGTGTGTGTGTGTGTGTGTGTGTGTGTGTGTGTGTGTGTGTGTGTATCTCACATCTTCTTTATCCATTCATCTGTCGATGGACATTTAGGTTGTTTCCATGTCTTGATGATTGTAAATAGTGCTGCTATAAACACTGGGGTGCATGTATCTTTTTGAATTAGAGTTTCCTCCAGACATACACCCAGGAGTGGGATTGCAGGATCATATGGTAACTCTATATTTAGTTTTTTAAGGAACCTCCATACTGTTTTCCACAGTGGCTGCACCAATTTACATTTCCACCAACAACGTAGGAGAGTTTCCTTTTCTCCACACCTTTTCCAGCATTTATTGTTTGTGGACCTTTTAATGATGGCCATTCTGACTAGTGGGAGGTGATACATCACTGCAGGTTTTTTGTGGGTTTTTTTGATTGAGTGATTTCTATTTTTGGCTGTGTTGGGTCTTTGTTGCTGCATGTGGGCTTCTCTCTAGTTGTGGCGAGCGGGAGTTACTCTTCATTGTGGTGTGCGGGCTTCTCCTTGAGGTGGCTCCTCTTGTTGCAGAGCACGGGCTCTAGGCATGCGGGCCTCAGTAGTTGTGCCTCAATGGCTCTAGGCATGCGGGCCTCAGTAGTTGTGCCTTGTAGCTCACGGGCTTAGTTGCTCCACGGCATGTGGGATCTTCCCGGACCAGGGCTCGAACCCGTGTCCCCTGCATTGGCAGGTGGATTCTCAACCACTGCGCCACCAGGGAAGCCCTATCACTGCAGTTTTGATTTGCATTTCTCTGATAATTAGCAATGTTAAACATCTTTTCATGTGCCTATTGTCCACCTGTATGGCTTCTTTGGAGAAATATCTGTTTAGGTCTTCTGCCCATTTTTGATTGGGTTGTTTATTTTTTGTTATTGAGTTGTATGAGCTGTTTGTATATTTTGGAAATTAAGGTATTGTCAGTCACATCGTTTGCAAATATTTTCTCCCATTCTGTGGGTTTTCTTTTCATTTTGTTTATGGTTTCCTTTGCTGTGCAAAAGCTTTTAAGTTTCATTAGGTCCCATTTGTTTATTTTTATTTCCACTACTCTAGATAAAAATATTGCTGCAATTTATGTCAAAGAGTCTTCTGCCTATGTTTTCCTCTAAGAGTTTTATAGTATCCGGTCTTATATTTAGGCCTTTAATCCATTTTGAGTTTATTTTTCTATACGGGTTAGAGAATGTTCGAATTTCATTCTTTTACATGTAGCTGTCCAATTTTCCCAGCACCACTTATTGAAGAGACGGTCTTTTCTCCATTGTATAGTTTTGCCTCCTTTGTTGTAGATTAATTGACCATAGGTGTGTGAGCTTATTTCTGGGCTTTCTATCCTGTTCCATTGATCTATATGTCTGTTTTTGTGCCTGTACCATACTGCTTTGTTTACTGTAGCTTTGTAGTACAGTCTGAAGTCAGGGAGCGTGATTCCTCCAGCTCTGTTCTTCTTTCTCAAAATTGTTTTGGATATTTGGGCTCTTTTCTGTCTCCATACAAATTTTAAGGTTTTTTTGTTCTAGTTCTGTGACAACTGCCATTGGTAATTTGATAGGGATTGCACTGAACCTGTAGATTGCCTTGGGTAGTATGGTCAATTTAAGAATATTGATTCTTCCAATCCAAGAACACAGTATGTCTTTGACTACATGGAAAAAGTTTCTAATTCAATTCTACTCCAAGATGAACTGAAATTGAGTTGTTATATAATATCATTACACAGGTTTCTTTCTGAATATGAACAACATTCCTAACTGCCAAAATATAATACAAGGAATGTCACTTTAAAAAGATTTATTTTTCAGGGCTTCCCTGGTGGCGCAGTGGTTGAGAATCTGCCTGCCAATGCAGGGGACACGGGTTCGAGCCTTGGTCTGGGAAGATCCCACATGCTGTGGGGCAACTAGGCCTGTGAGCCACAACTACTGAGCCTGCGCGTCTGGAACCTGTGCTCCGCAACAAGAGAGGCCGCGATAGTGAGAGGCCCGCGCACCGCGATGAAGAGTGGCCCCCGCTTGCCACAACTAGAGAAAGCCCTCGCACAGAAACGAAGACCCAACACAGCCAAAAATAAATTAAATAAATAAATAAATATTTTTTTTAAAAAAGATTTATTTTTTAGCTCGGTGCTTTGTGATGACCTAGACGGGTAGGATAGGGAGGAAGGGAGGGAGGCTCTAGAGGGAGGGGATATGGGGACATATGTATGCATATGGATGATTCACTTTCTTGTACAACAGAAACTAACACAGTACTGTGAAGCAATTATACTCCAATAAAGATCTATTAAAAATAATAATAATAAATAACAAAAATATTTTAAAAATAAAAAGATTTATTTTGATCCATTTCTGTAAGTTTCTCCAGCAAGAATACCTTGCCATTTAATATGACTACTTCTGTACAAGGTAGCCACTTGTTTCCATAATTAATAATCTTCAGGATCTACATTCAAAAGACAATGACCTGCTGGTCTCCAATCCTCCAGGTTCAAAAGGAGAAATATGACTAATGTAACATTAAAGAGAAAGAGTTTAGTTAGCTAACAGAATTTCTAGAAAATGAAAGCTTCCTGATATGAGAACAAATGAAAACAGCAGCAGCTCCTTCTCTAAAGTTTAAATTCAATTAAATAGGAATTTCTGGTTCAATAATGCTCCTGCCTGAAGAATCTTTCATAAGGGCTAGTTCTGTAATACAGTGTGGCAGCAGAGATTTAAACTGTCCAATAGACATTGCAAAACCCAACCTCTCCCAAATCCTGCTACTCAACAGCAGGGATCTAAAGGAAAAAATAGATTCCCAGCTGCTGAGAGAAAATGTCTTACTAAAATCAAAGCAAAATTCTCATTAATGAAAAATCAACCATGAAAGAAGAAAATTTCTGTGTGTCTCATAATCCCTGGAAAGAGCCAAATCCATTCTGGGTTAAAGCAGATTTAACAACGGTGGAAGAGAAGAGAGGAAATCAGTTCCATTTGCCAGAAGCTGGGGGAAACGCTTAACAGAGATCACAAACAACAATGCTTCTAATCCATAGAGCCAAAAGAAACATGAACTCTATCCAGTAAAAGGTGCCAGGAGAAGGTTCTTGTGGATAAATTCTCTCACTCACAACGAAGCCACCCTATTCCACCTAGCTCAACACAGATGTGATAGGCTGTAACTTGAATTTCCCAAGATCAAATTCAATGGGTAATCCAAACCCTGCTTTTTCTGATCAGATAATCTCTAAAATCACAGTCCCTGCATTCATTCAAAACCAGCATTGAGCTTCTACTACGTCAGGCACCCGGGATACAAAAACCATTAAGAAACAGTCTCTACCCTCATGGAGCTTAGTCCATGCACCTTGCCTCATCTTAAATCCCAAAGCTCTTGCCTTAAAATATTTTCTTAGGTGGGTCAGTGGAAAGGCAATAAAGGACTTCACCTTTAGTTACTGTGATAGAAGTAAATAGATCATACTTCTTATGCTCTGCTCCAAAAGGAGAGAAGCCGACACACCTTTCCAAGTCGAATATGAGCACATTCTTAGCCTAGAACCCACAGAAGGAGCAGGGGACAAAGACAGCAATAAAGGGGTGCAAGCCAAGAAATACGCTGGAAGAAGGGATGTGACAGCTGTACCACTACACGTTCAAAGCGTGATTAAAAAGAACCTGCTACTAAGCCGACTGAGGTTTTACCGTGCAGGGAGAAGGAAGAAAAGAATAGGGGGCTGCCCGCTATGAACAGACACCAACTATCCGCGGTCCCTAGCTCGTTCACTCTCGCTAGAGGAGAGCGCCAGACACTGTTTAATAGCATCTGGGCCTGCCAGCCAACAACACTGTCACATGGCCACCGGAACGGAGAGCTAACAGTCCCTCATAGGAGCACAAGGAAAAACAAGAGAGAATGGAAAGAACTCTTTAAATGTTCAAAAATGAGTTAACATAATGGTTCCCCGAGGCACGGATGGGACGTAAAGTTTGGAAAAGGTGGTAACCCGACGCCCACTGGAAGCCCGTGGAGACCCGAGGGAGACGTCCGCCCTTGCGCCCCAGTCCGCGCACTCACCGCGCACACAGAGCAGCGACATGGCCGAGGCGCCGGCGAGCCTCCGCCGCGTCCCAGCCCCGCAGCTGCGCCGGGCCGCTCCCTTTTTCCTCTCAGCAGGTGCAGCAGCTGTTCCCGCTATCGACCCCACGGGTCTCGCCGCTCCTCATGGTCCCCTTCGCAGGCAGCCTCCCGCCGCTCCCTCGGACCCGCTCCAATTTTCACCGTCTGAGCGGGCTCCCGATAGTGGTGAGTACCGGCCGGCAGGCGGGAGACTGGGCGCGGCACCGCGGCGCCATCGCTGAGAGGCAAGAGCGACTGGGACACCCTCCCCTCACTCCAGCCGGGATCCGGGAGAGCGCCGGGACAGAGCCAACCCGTTGCGCCCCGCCTCCCAGCCAATCAACTCACGCCCAGTCCGCCGACCCCGCCCCCTCACGGGCACGTAGGAGGTGGGGTCCCCTTCCGCTTTTCTTAGTGAAAGAATGAAGGCGGCTCCGCACACTTACTAGGCTTGCTGCAGAGAGGGGCGGGCTTCCCCCTCACCTGTGTGGGGCGGGAATTGAAGCCTTCTGCCCCTCTCACGTGGGCGGGGCTTCCACCCAAGAACAGATTCTTTTCATTGAGAATTTCTATCGGACTTCCTTCTGAGTCTATCCCTTGCAGCTTACTGTAACAATTTAAAAAGATCGTACCACACTTTGCTGTACACCTGAAACTAACATAATATTGTAAATCAACTATACTTCAATTTTAAAAAATGGACTTTAACAAGAAAAAAAAGCTTTTGTAACTTTGTATGGTGATGGATGGTAACTACACTTACTGTGGTGATCAGTTTGCAGTGTATACCAATATCAAATCATTATGTTGTACACCTGAAACTAATATAATGTTATATGTCAACTATACCTCAATAAAGAAGGGGCTACTGTGCTTCCCTAGTGGCGCAGTGGTTAAGGATCCGCCTGCTAATGCAGGGGACACGGGTTCAAGCCCTGATCCGGGAAGATCACACATGCCACGGAGCAACTAAGCCCGTGCACCGCAACTACTGAGCCTGCACTCTAGAGACCCGGAGCCACAACTACGGAGCCCACGTGCCACAGCTACTGAAGCCTGCACACCTAGAGCCCACGCACCACAAGGAAGAGTAGCCCCAGCTAGCTGAAGCTAGAGAAAGCCCGCGTGCAGCAACGAAGACCCAAAGCAGCCAAAAATAATAATAATAAATAAATAAAAATTTTTAAAAGAGTGGGCTATAGTTAATTTTTAAATAATAATAATAAACTTTAAACAAATGTCTCACCCTCCTTAAAAAAAAAAAAAAGAAGACAGCCTAAAGGAAGATGTCTGGAGACCTCAGTTCTCATCTAGACCTGTTTTCATGGTCTCCATTGTATTTCCAATGTCTGTATATAGTGCCTAGTGTATAGTAATCAGTCCGTAAATGTTTTATTTTGTTTGTTTGTTTGTTTTTGCGGTACGCAGGTCTCTCACTGCTGTGGCCTCTCCCATTACGGAGCACAGGCTCCGGATGCACAGGCTCAGCGGCCAGGGCTCATGGGCCCAGCCACTCTGCGGCATGTGGGATCCTCCCAGACCAGGGCACGAACCCGTGTCCCCTGCATCGGCAGGCGGACTCTCAACCGCTGCACCACCAGGGAAGCCCCGTAAATGTTTATTGAATGAAGGATGGAGAGAAGATAGTCATTTTAAACTGAGGACTTCTGGCAGGATGATGTACATACATGCGAGGAAGTGAAAAAGACCAGAGCAGAAAACAGGAATGCACATAATATCATGTACAGATCCAACACCTCATCCACCCCAAATTTTGGATTTAATTGGTTTGTGGTAGAGCTCAGGCATCCTACCTTTTAAAAGCTCCCCAGATTATTCTGTGATGCCAGGGTTGAGCACCATTAGACTAGGTACTTTCTAAGTCCACATTAGATCAGCTCAAGTTTCCGTGTTTGTAAGCCCTTGGCCCAGTTGGATTCTGCCTGTCAGACCCAGGGAGGGTCTATATTAACGTAACACCGTCTTTGCCCTCCAAAAACAAGCCTAGTTAGCATATGACTCCTCTCACTGGAATATAGCATTTGGAGAGAGTGACACTCCAAATGATATAAGTAGGAACCTGGAGAAGGAAAGAAGACTTGGCCTATGCAGTGTTTGTCCAAATTTGGAGAAATACCCTGAGAAAGATTTTGAGCAGGGCAGCTGAGCCAGGCTAGTTAACAAAGATGCCTGACCCTAAAAATATTGGGCATTCTCTGGGCTGCTGGAGGTTGAAATATCTAGCTATTTAGCCCAGCTGTCCTAACCTCAAGAGCAAGGGACTAAAAAGGTGTTAAACTTCTGCATTCTGGAACTAAGAATGGAGACAACAAAAAACAAACCTCTTATGGAACCAGGGATTCTCCTAGGGGATGCAGAGGCCATCCAAGAAAGGATGGAAAGTCAACCTCACTTGGAAACAGTATAGAGTAGTAGGAAACAACCTAATAAAATTGTGAAGAGCGTGAACTTTGAAACCAATCAGATTCACCTGGTATATTACCTATTGTCATGTAACAAATTACCCAAAACTTTAGTGTTTTAAAACAACATTTATTATCTCACAGTTTCTGAACAACAAGGTCCAACTGTATAGCACAGAGAACTATATTCAATAACCTATGATAAACCCTAATGGAAAAGAATATTTTAAAAAAGAATGTATATGTATGTATAACTGAATCACTTTGCTGTACAACAGTCATTAACACAACACTGTAAATCAATTATAGTTCAATAAAAAAATTTAATTAAAAACAATTTTAGTACTCTTTTTTTTTTTTTTTTTTTAGTATTCTTGATATATATACCATGTTGACTTCAAAAAGTCTGTACAAGCATGTTTCCCATCAGCAACCTGGGAGTGATATACTGATATGTACTGTGTAACACTGAACAGTAACATTTAAAAAATCTTTGTCAATTAAAGATATTATTTCAATATTATCTCAGTTTCTATGGGTCAGAAATCTGGGTATGGCTTAATCAAATCTCTGGTTCAAGGTTTCTTACAGACTGCAAGCAAAGTTTCAGCTTGACTGCAAAAGGATCCACTCCAATCTCACTCCTATGATTGTTGGCAGGTCTCAACTTCTCCTGGGCTCTTGAACTGAGAGCCTCAGTTCCTTCTTGGCTATTGGCTGCTCTAAGTTCCTTGTCATGTGGACCTCTCCAACATGGCAGCTTGCTTCCTCAAATCATGCAAGGTGAGAAGGCAATAAAGTCTACTAGCAAGAGGGAAGTCACAATCTTTTTAACCTAATAACAGAAGTGCCATCTCCTCGTTTTTGCTGTATTCTATTCATCAGAAGCAAGTCACACTCAAGAAAAGGGAATTCCACAGGACATGAATACTACCAGGAGGCAGGATCATTGGGGGGCCATCTTAGAAATCTGCCTATCACACCTGGGCTTGAGTCCTAGCTCTGGTACTTGTGACCTTGGGCAAGCTACGGGACCTCTATTTCCCAGGAAATAATAACAGTATCTACTTCATAAGAGGGTTTTGAGGTTTAAATGAGGAAATGCATTTAAATTACCTGGTACAGGGGCTTCCCTGGTGGCGCAGTGGTTGGGAGTCCGCCTGCCAATGCAGGGGACACGGGTCCGTGCCCCGGTCTGAGAAGATCCCACGTGCCCCGGAGCAGCTGGGCCCATGAGCCATGGCCGCTGAGCCTGCGCGTCTGGAGCCTGGGCTCCGCAAGAGGAAAGGACACAACAGTGAGAGGCCCACGTACTGCAAAAAAAAAAAAATTACCTGGTACATACTAAATGCCCAATACATGTTCATTACTACTTAGGTTGTGGACCTGAGGGGGGATTGCACCTGGGAGGTGAAAAGACATAAGCAGAGCAAGAGTCAGTGTCTGAAGGTTGTGATGTAGGCTCTGAGGCACCCCAGTTTCCCAGTTAAAAGTTCAGAGAAAGAAGGCACTAAGGTCCTCTGCTCTCTAGGCACTTGACCAGGACCAGTTATAATCATCAGCAAGGTAAGGATATCTTCAGAAGCAACTCAGAGATAAAAAGCCAGAGCCTTCTTGTCCCACTGTCTTCATTAGTTTTTCCAGTACACTACTTGAACGTTCTTCAGCATTTGAGCGGAATTCACACTTAGACTTAGCTGGCAGGTAGCTGACAGCTAAGACTCTTTGAGATCCAGGAAATGAGGAGGAAGGAGAGAGAGATCAAAGAAAGTAAGTAATAAAGGAAACTCAAAAATCTCAAGACAATAAAGCCAAAATACCCAGGGCTGGCATTGCTGCTGTCTTTTTGGAAACTCTCAGGCAGAAGGAGCAGAGTAAGAACCCTGTTGCAGGGGAACCCTCTACTGACTTTTATGACCACCTTTAAGTCATGCTCCAAGACTATTAAAAGTTTGCCCTTCTTGCAAGTTCCATATCTTTGGGAAATGTTTCCCAATGTCTTCACAGAGAAATTTAATATAAATAACTCAATTCAGGACTTCCCTGGTAGTCCAGTGGTTAAGACTCTGCACTCCCACTGCAGGGGGCATGGGGTTTGATCCCTGGTTGGGAAACTAAGATCCCACATGCCACACAGTGCAGCCAAAAATAAATAAATAAGAAATAAATAAATAACTCATTTCAACAAATATTTATTAAATACCTTTTAAGTCAGGCAGAGAGGATACAAAAGTAACAAATCATAGTTCCTATCCTTGAATAGTTTATAAGGTGATACGAAAGATCTGTGAGAGATAATAAGAAGGAACTAAACTAGGGCAGTAAATATGGAACTGAGGGGGAAGGAAAGGGACAATCCGTCTAACACTTCCCTCGTGTTAAGAAGCCAAAAGTGATATAACTTGGCACACAGTGACTATGAATATAGTAGAGAATATCCTTTCTTTTGTAGCCAACAACTGGGTGAGAAGGCAAAGGAGAGAGTTTTTGTTTTTTGTTTTTTGCGGTACGCGGGCCTACAGGGCACGAACCCGTGTCCCCTGCATCAGCAGGCGGACTCCCAACCACTGCGCCACCAGGAAAGCGCAAAGGAGAGAGTTTTAAAGTCAGATTGGGGAATTCCTTGGCGGTCCAGTACTTAGGATTCTGTACTTTCACTGCCTTGGGCCCGGTTCAATCCCTGGTCGGGGAACTAAGATCCCACAAGCCGCAGGGTGCAACCAAAACATAAATAAATTAATTAATTAAAATAAAGTCAGATTGGCTAGGAAGATGACGATGCTACAGTTAATGTAGTTTTGGAAAGAAAGATGTGTTTCCTTTGGACACGTATATTAAGTTTGAGATTGCCTAGGATAACCTTCAGATATACCCATTAGACAGTGATGCATAACTGACCCTAAGAGAGCAGTCCAGGCTAGAGATAGAGATTTCAATCAATAAAGGTATAACTATTTTAATCCCTATTTTGTTGATAAAGAAAATGAGGCAAAGCCAGAATGCAAACCCAGCTGTATCTCTCACCAGAGCTCAAGAAGTTAGCCATAATGCTATATCATCTTTCAAGTACCAGAGGAATTGAGCAGAAGCTATGGAAGGAATCAAGATAGGCTTCACAAGGGAAGTAGCATATGGAGGAGATGGATCTCAAAATATAAATAGCACTGGACATGAAATGATGGAAGAAAGGGCGTTCTATACACAGAGAATAAGTGGCACAAACAAATCAGGAAATGAAAACATTCAACCTGTACAGGTATTTAAGAAGAAGCTGCAAAGAGCTTGAGAGTTGGCACTATAAGGTTGCCAGGAGACTACAGAATGAGAAGGGAACAAAGGTCGGCTTGCAGAGGACACCTACCAAGAGTAGGGAGACAGGAACGGAATGGTCAGAGAGGGAAAACAGGAAAATAAGTAAACCAATTGTATATACTTCCATTATAAATCTTATCGTATGGAAGAGTAATTGCACATCTGTCTTTTCTTTAGACTCAGCACGCCTCAACAGCAAAGGATGTTTTCTCTATCTTTCTGTAACACATAGCACAACATTTGGCAAAGGTGCCCCCAAAAGATTTGTTGACTAGAATAAATGAATGAATGAATGAGTGAGTGAGAATGTTTTAAGGATTAATTATTGTCAAAGATAAAGCTGAGGGGGCTTCCCTGGTGGCACAGTGATTGAGAGTCCGCCTACCGATGCAGGGGACACTGGTTCGTGCCCTGGTCTGGGAAGATCCCACATGCTGCGGAGCAACTAAGTCCGTGTGCCACAACTACTGAGACTGAGCGCTAGAGCCCACAAGCCACAACTACTGAGCCTGTGTGCTGCAACTACTGAAGCCCGTGAGCCTAGAACCCATGCTCCGCAACAGGAGAAGCCACTGCAGTGAGAAGCCCACGCACCGCAATGAAGAGTAGCCCCTGCTCGCCGCAACTAGAGAAAGCCCAAGCACAGCAATGAAGACCCAATGCAGCTAAAATTAAAATAAATAAATAAATAAATTTATTTTAAAAAAGATAAAGCTGGATACCAGTCAAAGTGGTAAGGACAGATTTCAATCAGTACTATACTTTTGCAATAGGGAAAATAGTCTAGAGTGAACTGAACTCAACTTCAGTTTGTACAGAGATGACTGGGAGAATGATGGAACAGGGAGGAAGTTGGCGGGTTGGGCTCAGCAGAGTCAGAGAAGTGAAAAATTACAAGACCTAGGAAGGAAGGGGATTGGTCCATGCAAAACCCAGCTGGGTTTGCTAACTGGTGCTTATTGAAGTCAGGCTCCTACCCTCCCACAGAGACTGGGAGACAGGGGCCCTATCTTTAGGTGTTGGCTGGAACAAACAGTAAATTTTTTTGGCAGCCTTGAGTTTTCTCAGGCAGGTGCTTTAAGAGTCATCCTTAGGGATGCAACCTTGAGCTATTAGAAACTATGTTAGTGTTTTTTCAGCGTTTGTAGGCTGAGGTTGAGGACAAGCCAAGAAGAGGGCTCAGAGGAGCCCAGCTAGAGTTTGGTTAACAAGAGAATCTTTGTCATTACTAAATATTGTTGAATGCTGCAGAGATTTCTTTTCAAAGGTTCTATTGAGATATAATTTACATATCATAAAATCCACCTGTTTTAAGTGTACAATCCAATGATTTTAGTAAATTTTCAGAGTTGCACAACCATTACCACAATCCAATTTTGGAATATTTCCGTTGCCCCCCGCAAAGGTCCCTTGTACCCATTTGCAGCCATTCTGTGTTCCCATCCACAACCCCAGGCAATCACTAGTCTACTCTATGTCTCTATAGAGTGGTAAACAGTTTTTGGCAGGAAAGAGCTCTCTGCAGGAGGCCCTTTGTCTTGCCACTAACCTTAAACCAGGCACCCCCATGCTCTACTCAACTTCGGCCCTAGCACAGCTTTCAAATATTTTGATCACAGAATACATTGCCTAACCTATTGGTGCTTTTCATAGATCAAAGAAATAGAAATGAAAAATAAGTAATTAACAGATGACCAGATCTCTTCCCTAGCTTCCCCTTCAGTGATCGCACCAACAAACTATATGAACAAACTGTGTGACAAGATAGCATCTACAAGCCTGTGAGACAAGCCTGCACACGGTGGGGGACAGCAACGACTCTGACCCCCTATCTCAATGATTAACTGAGATTACTTCCCTTTTACCCTTTAAACATTTTCATCACTGAGCAGAATCTTCAGAGGTGGTTTTTGGGAGACACTGAATCCACCGTCTCCCCAGATTGCTGGCATTCTGATTAAAAGCAACTTTCCTTCCTACCAACATTTGCCTCTCTTGAGTATTGATTTTTTTAAAAAAATATTTATTTATTTATTTGGTTGTACCAGGTCTTAGTTGCAGCAGGCGGGCTACTTAGCTGCAGCTTGTGGGCTCCTTAGTTGTGGCACACGGGCTCATTAGTTGCAGCATGCACGTGGGATCTAGTTCCCCGAGCAAGGGTCAAACCCAGGCCCCCTGCATTGGGAGCACAGAGTCTTATCCACTGCACCACCAGGGAAGTCCCTGAGTATTGATTTTTGAGCGGCAAGCAGCCGGACCTGATTTGGTCACAATTTGCTTTTCTGTACCTTTCATATAAATGGAGCTATACAATGACACAAAGACCTATGTCTTTTGTGTCTGGCTTCATTCACTTAACATAATGTTTTTGATATTTATCCATGTTGCAACATTTATCAATACTTCATCCTTTTTACTGATGAATAGCCTTCCATTGCATGGGTAGAATTTTGTTTATCTATTCATCATTTGATGGACATTTGAGTTTTTCTAGCTTGGGGTTATTAAGAATAATGTTACCATGAATAATCACATATAGGTCTCTGTGTGGACATAAGAAACTGTCAAACTTTTTCAAAGTAGTTACACCATATTTCATTCCCACCAGCAATGTATAAGGATTCCAATTTCTCCATATCCATACCAACACTTGGTATTACCTGTGTTTTTTATTGTAGCCATTTTAGATATGTATGTATGTAATAGGATCTCATGATTTTAATTTGCATTTCCCTAAAGGCAAATAATGATGGGCACCTTTTCGTATGCTTCTTAAACATTCATGTATCTTCTTTGCTGAAATGCCTCCTATTCAAGTATTCTGCCCATTTTTAACTAGGCTATTTGTCTTCTTGTTATGCTGCAGAGATTTTGAGGACTTGGGCAAAGGCCTTTGAATTTGGCAATTTGAGGTCATTGCTATGGTAGACAACTGTCATTTGGGGAGTTTCACAATATCTCTAAACACATGCTTGACACTTTTCTAGGAGCTAGAAATTCATTTTCCCAGTTTCCCACTGGTTTCCTTCCCCCACCTCAGGCTTCAAAACAGAAGAAGCCAGCATGAGGAGGTAGGTGCCCTATGGGATACATTTTCTGGAGAAGGCAGTGTTTGGGCCTCCAACTTTCAGAGTCAGTAGCGATAGATGGTCTGGTCTAAGTAATTGATCTCTGTGACATTTGTTGCGCAGTGGGGTCTTTGCTGGTGCAGTTCTGTGGTATAATTTGAGTACTTCTTGTTCTTGACTGCTTAGCCTCTAAGCCTCCCAGAGATTAAATAAACTTTCCAATAACCCCAATTTTTTTCTTCTTAAACTAGCTAGAGTGCAACTAAGAATCATGACTAATATAACAGGTGACCTTTGAAAGGTTTCAAAGGCAGAGACACCCGTTTAAAATGTCTAACATTTAGGAGAAGATTCATTAACCTATAACAAATTCAAAAGAAATTGCAAATTAAAACAGCCAACCAATGACTTTCAACCTATAAAATTAGCAAAATTAGAGAAAAGTTATAAATCCCAAAGCAGCAAAACTAGAGTAGAGGGACTTCCCTGGTGGTCCAGTGGTTAAGAATCCGCCTTCCAAAGCAGGGGACGCGGGTTAGATCCCTGGTTGGGGAACTGTGATCCCACATACTGCAGGGCAACTAAGCCTGCACACCGCAACTACTGAGCCCGTGCACCACAACTAGAGAGAAGCCCATGTGCTGCAACTAGACAGAAGCCCATGCAACTAGAGAGAAGCCCACGTGCCGCAACAAAGACACAACATGGCCAAATAAATAAATTAAATTAAATTAAAGGAAAACAGCTTGAAATAATTTGCTTTGTTTTTAGTTTTTTAAAATTTTTAAATAAATTTATTTATTTATTTATTTTTGGCTGTGTTGGGTCTTCACTGCTGCATACAGGCTTTCTCTAGTTGCAGGGTGAGTAGAGGCTACTCTTCGCTGCAGTGTGAGGGCTTCTCATTGCGGTGGCTTCTCTTGTTGCAGAGCAGGGCTCCAAGCGTGTGGGCTTCAGTAGTTGCGGCACACGGGCTCAGCAGTTGTGGCTCGCGGGCTCTAGAGTGCAGGCTCAGTAGGTGCAGTGCACGGGCCCAGCCACTCTGCGGCATGTGGGATCCTCTCGGACCAGGGCTCGAACCTACGTCCCCCGCACCAGCAGGCAGACTCTTAACCCCTGCACCACCAGGGAAGTCCCTGCTTTGTTTTTAAATTGGCTACTGTGTTGCTCTTACTGGGGAAATAAAACAATCCTGCTAGCAAAAAGACCGATTCCTGCCAATATAGAAAAAGAACATACTTTATTATTTAGTAAGCACTAACAGATTACATGCATGTAAGTGACCCAGGAGGGAAGGGGGCAGGGCACAACCATTAAAAGAATGACACAGCCATTGAGGATACAAAAAAAATTAGTTAGAACCAACTAGGCCCAAGATGGTGGAAGATTTGTCTTCCAGTAGATCTTGAGCCTCATTATACACTCATTCTAATATACTAGCATGCTAAATGACACACCCACCCGTGCCATGACAGTTCTTTTTTTAAATAAATTTATTTATTTATTTGTTTGTTTGTTTGTTTTTGGCTGTGTTGGGTCTTCGTTGCTGTGTGCGGGCTTTCTCTAGTTGCAGCAAGTGGGGGCTACTCTTCGTTGCGGTGTGTAGGCTTCTCGTTGTGGTGGCTTCTCTTTGTTGCGGTGCACGGTCTTCAGTAGTTATGGCAGGTGGGCTCAGTAGTTGTGTCTCACTGGCTCTAGAGCGCAGGCTCAGTAGTTGTGGCGCACATGGCTTAGTTGCTCCGTGGCATGTGGGATCTTCCCGGACCAGGGCTCGAACCCGTGTCCCCTGCATTGGCAGGCAGATTCTTAACCACAGCCCACCAGGGAAGTCCCTTTTTTTTTTTTTTTATAGGTATGACAGTTCTGAGGCTGACCATAAAAGGCCATAAAGTAGGCAGTGGCCCAATTCCTGGAAATCCCCACCTCTTTCCCCAAATAATTGGAATAATCCTCCCGCTCATTAGCTTATGAAATTACCCAGCCCATAAAAACTAACCACTCCCACAACCCTGGGCCTCCCTCACCTTCTGAGAGGGACCACATTCTGCCTATGGAACGTGTATCTCCAAATAAACCCACTTTCACTTTACTATGGCTCACTCTTTTTTTTTTTGATTGCTCCAAGTGCGGCACGTGGGATCTTAGTTCCCTGACCAGGGATCGAACCCGTGCCCCTTGCATTGGAAGTGTGGAGTCCTAACCACTGGACCACGAAGGAATTCCCATGGCTCACTTTTTTTTTTTAACATCTTTATTAGAGTATAATTGCTTTACAATGCTGTGTCAGTTTCTGCTTTATAACAAAGTGAATCAGTTATACATATACATATGTCCCCATATTTCTTCCCTCTTGCATCTCCCTCCCTCCCACCCTCCCTATCCCACCCCTCTAGGTGGTCACAAAGCACCGAGCTGATCTCCCTCTGCTATGCGGGTGCTTCCCACTAGCTATCTATTTTACATTTGGTAGTGTATATATGTCCATGCCACTCTCTCGCTTTGTCCCAGCTTACCCTTCCCCCTCCCCGTATCCTCAAGGCCATTCTATAGTAGGTCTGCATCTTTATTCCCGTCTTGCCCCTAGGTTCTTCTGACGATTTTTTTCTTTTTTCTTTTAGATTCCATGTATATGTGTTAGCATACGGTATTTGTTTTTCTCTTTATGACTTACTTCACTCTGTATGACAGTCTCTAGGTCCATCCACCTCACTACAAATAACGCAGTTTCGTGCCTTTTTATGGCTGAGTAATATTCCATTGTATATATGTGCCACACCTTCTTTATCCATTCATCTGTTGATGGACACGTAGGTTGCTTCCATGTCCTGGCTATTGTAAATAGAGCTGCAATGAACATTTTGGTACATGACTCTTTTTGAATTATGGTTTTCTCAGGGTATATGCCCAGTAGTGGGATTGCTGGGTCGTATGGTAGTTCTATTTTTAGTTTTATAAGGAACCTCCATACTGTTCTCCATAGCAGCTGTATCAATTTACATTCCCACCAACAGTGCAAGAGGGTTCCCTTTTCTCCACACTCTCTCCAGCATTTATTGTTTGTAGATCTTTTGATGATGGCCATTCTGACCGGTGTGAGATGATACCATGGCTCACTCTTGAATTCTTTCCTGAGCAAAGCCAAGGACCCTCACTTGGTGGCCCATCCCAGGAACTCACCTGAGACCTGGGACATGACCATTCTCTTGTTCTCCATTTTTCTGCAACATAAGGCAGCCTGAAAAATTAGAATAAAATCTCACATAATTTATACAGCAAAGCAGTAGAAAGAACAATATCTCCTCAAGCGACAAAAGGCTGCACCTCTTAATAATCTCCTATACATCTCCAAAGAGACCCTTGTTTAAATATCTAGAGATCATAGGTCCACAACCTAGGAGATATCTCTATATTGTAAAAACTGGAGACCAGACTTAATCCCTAGAGAGATTTATCTTTATTCTCAAGGTTAGAGTAAGGACTCAGATTTACCATGTCTGCAAGAAAACAATCTGAGAAAGAGGAAGAGGGTAAATCGTCCCTTTGCCTTTTATAAATGGAGAAAATAATTTTTGTTTATCCTTAAGCTTCCAATGTCCTCAACTCTCCAAGCAAATGTTCTCACCAAAAGGTGAAGAGATAAAATTTTATTATCTTTGGACATATTTCTTCAGCTACTACAATCAAACATTTCTTTGCAGTGGGAGTACCAGGGAACACTAAAGGAATCTTTAATTGTCCAAACCATTTTGGATCCTAAACTGATGTTTCCTGCAGTTTGAAGGCAAACTCCAAAAGAGTATGCTTGCAGCCTGGGCCCTGCAGACTAGTGGCCTCTACTACCAAATCAGGGGAAAGGGGCAGCAGGGCAGATGTCAGCTGTTCTCAGATCTTTTACAATCTCTCCTGAGGCAAAACTGGGGTCTCCTTAGAGACACACATTTACAGTTCTCCTAATTCACTTGAGAAACAATTCTTTAACAGAAAGATAAAAAGCAAATCAGCATTATCTCAAAACAGAGGTCTTTCAACAATTTGTAAGTATTAAATTTTCTTTTTTTTGTTATTACAATATATGGCCTATCTTCTGGGAAAAGAGGCACACAGATCTTAAAGTAACTTGTTTTAATACAGTGAATAATGCTCCACAGAGCTACTAATTTATGTTCCTTACCAAAAAAGAACATATCTCTTCAGGATTAGGGTCAGAGAGACTAAGGTTTTCTTTAAGGGTTTTGTCTTCTATAACAATGAGCCTTTTGATATGCAAATATAAACTCCCCGAAGAGATGGGTATGGAAAATTTGTTTGGCTTAATAAAGCATTGTGAATAGAGAGATGTGGGTGGGAATATGAGAGAGGGTCAAAAAAATATCCTGAGATGGATGAAGGACTTTTAAGAATATTTAAGGAAATGGGATGTTCAAATATTCAATTTTAATTGTTTGGGTAGATATCTTTCTACCCCTTACATCACCCCCCAAAGCTTCAGTCAAGCCTGCCATTCACAAATGCCTCCCATGAGAGGTTTTGGGGGAAAAAAGAATTCCATATCTAGGTTAGAAAAAACAAAAGAAAGATCAGCTGTGGGAGGTGAAACACCAGTGAACTACAGATTCAGCAAGGGCCAGGGACTCTAGGCCAAGAATGGTGATGAGAAATCAAGGTCCTCCCCAGTCCTGGAGTTCACAGAAGGCTCCAGGATGGCACTGACTTCCCACTCAATATGGGGTAAAGGGCTACATGCAATTTTATTTAATCTCAAAGGAAACAGTGACCCCCAACTACCATCTCAGTTTCACCTAAAATAGGGAAAGTTTGTTTAATCACCAAGATTATATCTATAAAAGCAGGAAGGCTATTTGAGTAGGCCCTGTGCATAGACAACATTTACACAATCCCTCCTTCTCTAAAGGAACAAGCTGCAAATGGACTATACAAAACACGTCTTTTTTTTTTTTTTTTTTTTAGTTTTTTTGCTGCATGCGCAGCTTGTGAGATCTTAGTTCCCCGACCGGGGATCGAATCCAGGCCCCCTGCAGAGGAAGCACAGAGTCCTAACCACTGGACCGCCAGGGAATTCCCTAAAACATCTGTCTTTTGCGCCAAAGGCTCCCAGGAATTTGATAAAACTAGGGCCTAGAAATGTGGACAAAAGGAGAGGGAATGACTGTCAGGGGCTGAGGGCTAATCCACAGCGCAGAATGCTTCCAAGGACAGAGGGTATGGTAGGAGAAATCCTAAAAGAAAGTCCAAATTCAATTCCCGTCTTTATGAACCTAGACAGATGGGCAAACTCAGGTGTCTGGGGACAGTCATCCCCAGCTGGCAAAAAGAGAACAGGTACCAATTCTGAGAGCCAAAACACACAAAGATTTAGTAATGGTGGGGAGGGGGGGGGTAAGTGGCAGGGGGTAGGTTGGGAGGGGTAGGTGGTAGGGAAAAGGAACTCAGGACTGACAAAGCCCTGCCCAGTGGTCAAGGCACCATGAGGAGCTCTCTGGCACAAACCAAGACCCGCTCCCACCCTAACACACATATTCGCAAGATCTAGGGCCCCCTTCCTCCTTAATCTGTTGCTCAGGCTCGTTTTATTGCTCAGACTATACAATATAGATGTGAAGTAGAGCCCCAAGTCTCTATGTACAGCCTTTGTTTTTCTTCTTCCACAAACTCTATACCTTGTCCACATATATCTGCTATCTATGTATGTCAATAGGTTCCAAATCTGTATCTTTAGTTCTGACTGCTCTCCTCAGCTTCAGACCTAAATGTCTAATAACCTGCTAGATTTCTCTACCTGAATATCACTCTGGTACCTCAAACTCAGCATGTGAAAATTTAAAACCATTGGGATGTCTTAAAATATATATATTCTACTTCTTGACCCAGAAACTCTACTTGGCAAAATAAAATCTCCTTGAATGTTTTGTTTTAAAAGATCAGTGTGCTTAGAGTCACCAAATTATTATTTTTCCTTTGGGCCTAAAGTGAAAAGATTCTTATAAAGTTCTACAACTCTTTTACTAAGTAAGGGAATGTTAACATTATTTGGAACAGCAAAGAACCTAACTGTTTTGTCTGTAGATTTAATGCAAGCCTAATGAAAATCCTAGAAGATAGGGGTGTGTGTGTGTGTGTGTGTGTGTGTGTGTGTATGAAAACTGGCCAGCTGATACTAAAATTTATATGGAAATGGAATGGGCCAAGAATAGTCAATATAATCTTACAATCTTAAAGCTGGAGGGTATGCACCACCAGATACCAAGACAGTAATTAAGACAGTGAGATAATGGTGCAAGGATGGACAAATAAACCCACAGAACAGAGGGTCCAGAAATAGACTACATATTATGAACACTTGTTCTATGAAAAACAGACACTGCAGAGGAAAGGGGGAAAGGATTGTTTTGTTAATAAAAATCATCCAAAACTTGGAAATGCTGCAAAGAAAAGATAGCAAGGGCAGCCAAAGATTAATTAATCCAGGCAACAAACTTTTGCTTTACTCATTAACTATTATTGGTTAAAGGCTAACCCTGTGAAGTCATATGTTAACCTATAGATTTTTGTCTGGTAATGAAGCAAAGGATTTCTGATTAGTAGAAAAGGTTATGGTGCTATTGTACTATAGACATTAACTACTTTTATATCTAACCTAAAATCTTATTCTAGCATTCCTTTTTCAAATGCCTATAAATACCCATTATGGTTAATTTTATGTGTCAACTTAACTGGGCCACAGGGTACCCAAATATTTGGTCAAACATTATTCTGGATGTATCCGTAAGGATGTTTCTGGATGAAATTAACATTTGAATATGTAGACTGAGTAAAGCAGATTGCTCTTCTTAATGTGGGTAGTCCTCATCCAATCAGTTGAAGACCTCAATAAACAAAAGGACTTGGGGCTTCCCTGGTGGCGCAGTGGTTGAGAGTCCGCCTGCCGATGCAGGGGACACGGGTTCGTGCCCCGGTCTGGGAGGATCCCGCGTGCCGCGGAGCGGCTGGGCCCGTGAGCCGTGGCCGCTGAGCCTGCGCGTCTGGAGCCTGTGCTCCGCAACGGGAGAGGCCACGACAGTGAGAGGCCTGCGTACCGCAAAAAAAAAAGATCAGTCTGATATTAGACTGGCAGAAAAATCAGGAAACATTTAAAAAAAAAAAAAGAAAAGAAACAAGAAACATCTCAAATAAACAATGTAACCTTACACCTAAAGGAACTAGAGAAAGAAGAATAAACAAAACCCAAAGTTAGTAGAAGGAAAGAAATCATAAATATCAGAGCAGAAATAAATGAAATAGAAACAAAGAAAACAATAGCAAAGATCAATAAAACTAAAAGCTGGTTCTTTGAGAAGATAAACAAAATTGATGAACCTTTAGCCAGACTCATCAGGAAAAAGAGGGAGAGGATTCAAATCAATAAAACTAGAGTATGGAGGTTCCTTAAAAAGCTACAAATAGAACTACCATATGACCCAGCAATCCCACTACTGGGCATATACCCTGAGAAAACCATAATTCAAAAAGAGTCATGTACCAAAATGTTCATTGCAGCTCTATTTACAATAGCCAGGACATGGAAACAACCTAAGTGTCCATCATCGGATGAATGGATAAAGAAGATGTGGCACATATATACAATGGAATATTACTCAGCCATAAAAAGAGATGAAATTGAGCTATTTGTAATGAGGTGGATAGACCTAGAGTCTGTCATACAGAGTGAAGTAAGTCAGAAAGAGAGAGACAAATACCATATGCTAACACATATATATGGAATTTAAGAAAAAAAAAATGTCATGAAAAACCTAAGGGTGAAACAGGAATAAAGACACAGACTTACTAGAGAATGGACTTGAGGCTATGGGGAGGGGGAAGGGTAAACGGTGACAAAACGATAAAGAGGCATGGACATATATACACTACCAAACGTAAGGTAGATAACTAGTGGGAAGCAGCCGCATAGCACAGGGAGATCAGCTCGGTGCTTTGTGACCGCCTGGAGGGGTGGGATAGGGAGGGTGGGAGAGAGGGAGATGCAAGCGGGAAGAGATATGGGAATATATGTATATATATAACTGATTCATTTTGTTGTGAAGCTGAAACTAACATACCATTGTAAAGCAATTATACTCCAATAAAGATGTTAAAAAAATGCACATAAAAAAATAAAACTAGAAATGAAGAAGGAGAAGTTACAACAGACACCACACAAATACAAAGCATCCTAAGAGACTACTACAAGCAACTGTATGGCAATAAAATGGAAAACCTGGAAGAAATGGACAAATTCTTCGAAAGGTATAACCTTCCAAGATTGAACCAGGAAGAAATAGAAAATATGAACAGACAAATCACAATTAATGAAATTGAAACTGTGATTAAAAATCTTCCAACAAACAAAAGCCCAGGACCAGATGGCTTCACAGGTGAATTCTATCAAACATTTAGAGAAGAGCTAACACCCATACTTCTCAAACTCTTCCAAAAAATTGCAGAGGAAGGAACATTCCCAAACTCATTCTATGAGGCCATCATCACCCTGATAGCAAAAGCAGACAAAGATACTACAAAAAAAGAAAATTACAGACCAATATCACTGATGAATATAGATGCAAAAATCCTCAACAAAATACTAGCAAACAGAATCCAACAGCACATTAAAAGGATCATACACCATGATCAAGTGGGATTTATCCAAGGGATGCAAGGATTCTTCAATATACGCAAATCAATCAATGTGATACACCATATTAACAAACTGAAGAATAAAAACCGTATGATCATCTCAATAGATGCAGAAAAAGCTTTGACAAAATTCAACACCCGTTTATGATAAAAACTCTCCAGAAAGTGGGCATAGAGGGAACCTACCTCAACATAATAAAGGACATATATGACAAACCCACAGCAAACATCATTCTCAATGGTGAAAAACTGAAAGCATTTCCTCTAAGATCAGGAAAAAGACAAGGATGTCCACTCTCGCCACTATTATTCAACATCGTTTTGGAAGTCCTAGCCACAGCAATCAGAGAAGAAAAAGAAATAAAAGGAATACAAATTGGAAAAGAACAAGTAAAACTGTCACTGTTTGCAGATGACATGATACTATACATAGAGAATCCTAAAGATGCCACCAGAAAACTACTGGAGCTAATCAATGAATTTCGTAAAGTTGCAGGATACAAAATTAGTAAACAGAAATCTCTCGCATTCCTATACATTAATGATGAAAAATCTGAAAGAGAAATTAAGGAAACACTCCCATTTGCCATTGCAACAAAAACAATAAAATACCTAGGAATAAACCTACCTAGGGAGACAAAAGACCTGTATGCAGAAAACTATAAGACACTGATGAAAGAAATTAAAGATGATACCAACAGATGGAGAGATATACCATGTTCCTGGATTGGAAGAATCAATATTGTGAAAATGACTATACTACCCAAAGCAATCTACAGATTCAATGCAATCCCTATCAAATTACCAATGGCATTTTTCACAGAACTAGAACAAAAAATCTTCAAATTTGTATGGAGACACAAAAGACCCAGAATAGAAAAAGCAGTCTTGAGGGAAAAAAATGGAGCTGGAGGAATCAGACTCCTTGACTTCAGACTATACTACAAAGCTACAATAATCAAGACAATATGGTACTGGCACAAAAACAGAAATATAGATCAATGGAACAGGATAGAAAGCCCAGAGATAAAACCACACATCTATGGTCAACTAATCTATGACAAAAGAGGCAAGGATATACAATGGAGAAAAGACAGTCTCTTCAATAAGTGGTGCTGGGAAAACTGGATAGCTACATGTAAAAGAATGAAATTAGAACACTCTCTAACACCATACACAAAAATAAACTCAAAATGGATTAGAGACCTAAATGTAAGACTGGATCCTATAAAACTCTTAGAGGAAAACATAGGAAGATCACTCTTTGACATAAATCACAGCAAGATCTTTTTTGATCCACCTCCTAGGGTAATGGAAATAAAAACAAAAATAAGCAAATGGGAACTAATGAAACTTAAGAGCTTTTGCCAAGCAAAGGAAACTACAAGCAAGACAAAAAGACAACCCTCAGAGTGGAAGAAAATATTTGCAAATGAATCAACAGGCAAAAGATTAACCTTCAACATATATAAACAGCTCATGCACCTCAATATTAAAAAAACAAACAACCCAATCCAAAAATGGGCAAAAGACCTAAATTGACATTTCTCGAAAGAAGACATACAGATGGCCAAGAAGCACATGAAAAGCTGCTCAACATCACTAATTTTTACAGAAATGCAAATCAAAATGACAATGATATATCACCTCACACCAGTTAGAATGGGCATCATCAGAAAATCTACAAACAACAAATGCTGGAGAGGGTGTGGAGAAAAGGGAACCCTCTTGCCCTGTTGGTGGGAATGTAAATTGATACAGCCACTATGGAGAACAGTATGGAGGTTCCTTAAAAAACTAAAAACAGAACTACCATATGACCCAGCAATCCCACTACTGGTCATATACCCAGAGAAAACCATAATTCAAAAAGACACATGCATCCCAATGTTCATTGCAGCACTATTTACAATAGCCAGGTCATGGAAGCAACCTAAATGCCCATCAAGAGACGAATGGCTAAAGAAGATGTGGTACATATATACAATGGAATATTACTCTTCCATAAAAAGGAACAAAATTGGGTCATTTGTAGAGACGTGGACGGATGTAGAGACTGTCATACAGAGTGAAGTAAGTCAGAAAGAGAAAAACAAATATCGTATATTAACGCATATATGTGGAACCTAGAAAAATGGTACAGATGAACCGGTTTGCAGGGCAGAAATAGAGACACAGATGTAGAGAACAAACGTATGGACATCAGGGGGAAAAGTGGCTGGGTGGGGATGTGTGATGAGTTGGGAGTTTGGGATTGACATATATACACTAATATGTATAAAATGGATAAATAATAGGAACCTGCTGTATAAAAAATAAATAAAATAAAATTTTTTAAAAAATTGACAACCTCAAGAGTTGGCAAGGATGTAGAGAAACTAGACCTTGTTGTGGGAATGTGAACTGTTAGAATCTCTTTGGAAAAAAATGTTGGTGATGCCTACTAAAGCTGAACATAAACATGTCCTATGACTGAGCAGTTCTACTCCGAGGTATATACCCAATAGAAATTCATGTACATCAGTCAATAAATTTATTCTTAAAATTGCAGAGGAAAAATAAACACCAATTCAAGATACTGGTTACTTCTGGGAAGAGAAGATGAAGAACAAGGGAGAAACAGGAATGAGATTAGGAAGAAGTATATATAAGCTCAACTTTATCTGAAATATTAATTTCCTTAAAAGAGAATTTGAAGCAAATGTGGTGGTAAAATACTAAGATCTGATAAAGCTGTGTGAAAAGAATGTGGGTTTGTTACAGTATTCTTTACAACTTTCTGAATGCCTAAAATATTTCATAAAGAAATTTTTAAAATCTTGTAGAAGAATAAAGATTCAGAGAATGTTTAGGAGCCACTAGTTTAAAAAAAAAAAAGACTGTAATAGGAAAATACAGTATAAGGCCAATGTTGTATATGTAAACATACCATAGATACATATTCACATACAGATACTAAGTGATGAAACTGACACTTTATCTCTGGGATCTTCCTCCCAGAAACCCATAACCCCAGTCTAATCATGAGAAAATCATCAGACAAATTCCAACTGAAAGACATTCTACAAAACACCTGATCAGTACTCTATAAAACTGTCAAGGTCGGGCTTCCCTGGTGGCGCAGTGGTTGAGAGTCCGCCTGCCGATGCAGGGGACACGGGTTCGTGCCCCGGTCCGAGAAGATCCCACATGCCACGGAGCTGCTAGGCCCGTGAGCCATGGCCGCTGAGCCTGCGCGTCCGGAGCCTGTACTCCGCAACGGGAGAGGCCACAACAGTGAGAGGCCCGCGTACCGCAAACAAACAAACAAACAAACAAAAAACAAACTGTCAAGGTCATCAAAAACAAGGAAGTCTGAGAAACTGTCACAGTCAAGAGGAGTTTAAGGAGACATGACAACTAAATGTAATGTGCTATCCTGGATGGGATCCTGGAATAGAAAAAGGACTTGAGGTAAAAACTAAGGAAATCTGAATAAAGTATGGACTTTAGTTAATAATAATGTATCAATATTATTGATTAATTGTAGCACACAAACCATACTAATGTAAGATGTTAATAAGAGGGCAAATTGGGTGTGGGGTATATGGAAACTTTCTGTACTATCTTCACAAATTTTTTGTACATCTAAAATTAAAAGTTTATTTTTAAAAAGTCAGGTAATTTACCCAAATTCACACAGCTAGTAAATACTCCTTACCCAAAGTTCAGAGACCAAACCAAATGACTTCAAACTTTGAGCTTTTTCCACTACACAAAACCCTTCCAACTTTACTCTCTTGGATTATAGAGGTATTTGTATGACAATCGGAACAAGTTCCATAAGGGAAGAAAAATTTTTTTTTCTTTTTCTCTTTTTTCATTTTGCCTAGCACACCACTGGTGTTCAGTAAAGCCGCTTAAGTTAACTACTCACAGAAAGAAAGTCACAGAGATCTAAAGAATCTGAGACTTTGAGAGAACTTTAACATGTCCAGTCCATCACACAGCCATCAATACCGCTGGCTCCAGAGAGAAGCCCGCCAGGCCCCGGGCTCAGAGCCACTGAGTTCTGCAAGGGTCCTGTGCTGCCATCTACCGGTAGCTCGTAAAGCGTCGACTTCCCCTGCTGTATCTCGGGAACCCGTGGGGCTGGGGGTAGTTGGAGAGAAGATTCAAGCGCTAATTAAAATACAGAATATATGTAACTGTCACATAGTTCAATCGACACTTGTACAAAGCAAAGGCTCTTCTTTTCTCCGGCGATTGCAGGCTCCCATAACTCCGTATTAATACTTAGGCTCATAAATTCACAGACTTCTTGCTGACCTACCTCCACAGGTACAGATCTGACTCGTACTGCCAGTCTCTCAAAATTCAGAATCTCCCGCAAAGCGTAGGCTGCGGAAACTGCTCATCCTCACAGTCTTGAGACCCCGCCAATCAGATTCCCGCATTTTCACAGAATCCTGAGACTCATGGCACTACTTTGCAAACCCCACAGACCTCCCCCATTAGGGCAAATAAGCGCGCTAACGCAGACGGCTTCACTAAGAGGTTCAAGTTTCGCAGGCAGCTCACACCAGCTCGAAAGCCTAGGAGGGCCCCACTCAGGCTTGGCGCCCGCAGGCTGACGCTTTGGCGCTGGTTCTGGCTCCCCACCTCTGGCCGGATCCGGTCAGCCTAGGCCGCCGACTGCGGGCCGAGGTCCCGCCCCTCTAGACCTGTCATCACAGCAGCCGCACGTGGCCGGGGTGGGACCTCAGGCGACCTGCAACCATCACTTTGTCTCCTCCGCCATCCATTGGGGCCGCCGCAGCCAATCAGAGCCAGCGGTTCCGGGCTGGAGAGCCAGCTTCAGCGTGAGGCAAGCGGGAGAAGGGGAGAGGGGGAGGAGAGGCTCCGAGATGGGAGGGGGCTAGCAGGGGAAGGGAGCCTGGCACGGGTTCTGCCAGCTTGGAATCCGAGGGGGCGGGTCCTAGTGAAAGGCGGAGAGACCAAAAGGGGGCGGGGATCAGGGGTGGGACGAGGGACAAGCAGAAATTCAATGGGAAGACGCCGAGAGGAGAAGGGGCGGAGCCAGGGAGGGGCGGGACCTGGATTACAGGGGAGGAGCCCCAGGATTAAAGAAACTGGGAGAGGGGAGGAGCCAGGGGAAGGTGGGAGGTGGGACAAGGGAGAGGGTGGGTCCCGTCGTTGCGGGGGCGGGGCTCGGACCAAAGGGGTGAGGTTTGCAGGCCGAGGCTGCAGCTAGGGCTGCTGTGTAACTGCCCCAATCCATTACCTCCCCAGGTGCAACGGGACTCGCGGAACTACAGGTGTGTGGCGGGGTGCATGTGGAAGAAGGGACAAGGACGGGGGTGCGCTTGGGCAGACAAGAGGAGGTGGGGATCACGTTAGGGAAGGAGAGGATCTAGAGAAATGCTGGGTGGGGGTGGAGTGAAACAGTTGGGGGAGGAGTTGGGGGCTCAGTGTAGGGGCTAGGAGGTGCATTCTCCAGTAGCCCTTGCGGGGGCGGGGCGGGAGTGCTTTGTGAGGTGGGAAGTACAATGTGAGGGGGTCAGGTCGCTATCAGAAGTGGAGGGTTCAGACGACACTTGAGGGGGAGGGGATCTGAAGCGCTTTAAGGGAAAGGGGGGGTGTCGTGTGATGGAGACGGGCTGGTGGTCCGGAGTGTGGGAGGGGCTGTGTGGAGGAAGAAGGGATGGGGCTGTGGGCACTGTGTGAGGGGAAGGGGTTGCAGGTCCCATCTGGGGAGGGAGGAACCCCTAGTGCTTTGAGAAAGTCTGGGGGCATTGTAGAGACTCCGGGAAGATGTTTGTGTACTGTGTTTCAGGAATGAGGGTGTTGGAATTAGGGGGGTCAAGAAGCCAGTCTGTGGTGTTCCCGGCTCGTCAGCTCCTAACTCCACCTTCAGGCCTGAGCACTCTCAGAGAGGATCCAGGCCCTACTTGCCACTAGGGCTTGTGTGACTCTCTCAGTCGGCTTTGGATCTGTCTGACTGAGACAGGTTTTTTCCCCTTAGCTGGTGTCCCTGGGGACCCTTCCCCTGCTTCGGTTCCTGTTATCCCCCCACTCTAGTTCCTGTTCCTCCTAGAAGCTTGCCTTGGTCCCTGTCTTCCCCCTCCTCCCCCACTTTGCCCTGCCCTTATGCTCTGGGTGTGCTCATTTCCCACTTCCTTCCTCACCCTGGGGCCTGGCCTGGCCCTTGCCTGTCTAGGAGCTGTGCCCTGCCCCAGACTTCGTACTCCGTGGCCAGAGACCTAAGTAACCAGCAGCAAGGCCCAGACCTCGCCCTCACTACTGCAGAGGTCTCTCCCAACAGCCCCCCAAGTGAATGGTAGACACCTTTTTACCACTTGCCACAAACTGATTTCCCCACACTCTTCCTTCTCCTGGGTAGGGAACCCTAGGCCCCTCGAAAATTCTGGGCTTCTGTGGGAAGGGTAAATGGTGAGAAGTGCTGAAGTTCTATGAGGCATGTTTTGAGAGGTGGGCCACTATTGTCGGCTGAACTTGGGAAGGGAGGTGAGGTTCCAGTCTCTGCTGGGGGAGGGAGAGGGAATGGCTCCCCACCCTCCTGGCTTGGAAGCTATCAGAACTGAGACTAGGGCCTAGTCCTTGTGGCGGCTCCTCTGGTTCCCTGAGGGGACTTGATGTAGTGCCAGAGCTCTTTTTGCCCCTGGGCAGGCTGGGAGAGGGTGAGAAAGCCCTGTTTTCCACACAGTGGCTGAATGAGTGTGACAGTGTTGCTGAAAGGGGCCCCAAGCCAGTCTCCTCTGGCTGAGAGACGGGCTGGGGAGGGAGGGGGTGCTGAAGCCAGACAAAGCCGTGGGGTAGGGTGGGGTAAAGGAGGGCAGGCTGAAACCTTTGAGGAGGAGCTGATTGCTATGGCAACACAGCTTCCCAGACTGTCTCTCTGAGAGGCGGGCTTAGGGCGGACTCACTCCAGCTTCCTCAAGACTGAGGCATTTGTGTGAGTGGGTGGAGCGTGAAGAGAAAGGGCATCAGTTTGCTGTGCAGAGGCTGGAGTATATAGACTTTCTCCTTCGGTACAGGCAGCAGTGCATTCAGATGCTTGGATCCATCCTCTGAAAATGGATATGAGTGAACAGCAGCCATTAGAATTATAGCAGTATAAGGTCCGGATTGTAGAGGCCCTCAATGTCTATACAAACGCTCATTTTTACAGATTTGGAAATTAACAAAGAGACTGAGATTTTCTCCAGATCTCACAGTGAAAGAGCAGGTGTTAGGATCCAGATCTCCTGATTGCTCTTTACTCAGCCCAGGGCTCATTGTTTCTTTCAGCCAGTGTTTATTGAGCACCTATTATGTGCCAGGCACTGATGCTGATTCTGGGAATACCAACATGAACAAAATGGACAAAGTTGCTGTTCTCATGGAGCTTCCATTCTAATAGGGGGAGAAATAAATGTGTGTGTGGCTGGGAAGGGAGAGAAAGGGGGGAGAGGGAGGGGGAAGGGGAAAGAGGGAGAAGTGTCAGCTGGTGATAACTGTTATGAAAAAAATAAAGCAGGGTAAGAATTTAAGGCAGCTAGGTAAAGCCTCTTGATTGTACCATGCTGCTTGCTTTCCCACTACACACTGAGGCCTAGAACATCTTTGATCCTTCCCCCTGAACTTCTGCCCCCTGACTTTTGCAAATAACTAAGGCCTGGGCCTATGGTAGTGGCAGTTAGATAGAACAAGGTGGGGTCACCAAGGAATTACTCCTTTCCTACAGTGTTCTTTGTCTACCTGTCTTCCCAGTAAGCTTTTACTAAGGCAAGTGGGCTTTTACACTGGTACTCTGCGATTTTGTTCAGGGTGTTGAAAATTTCCTAAATCCCGTTCCTTAGCATTAGGGAACCAGCAAGGAAGTCAGTCCACGACAACTGGGTTCTTTTTCAGCGTTTTTCCCCTGGTCTGAGGTAAGGAGAAAGGAGGCTAGAGGAACTGTTACTTGGTTGTCCTTCCTAAGTCTAGGGCACAGGGAGGAAGTAGGGGAGGAGAGCCTCATTTTACTGTCCAGTGACAACCTCAGGGCCCTTAGGGCCCACCACTACAAGCAAGGTAGAAACAAGGACCTTGGGGCTTCTGTGGCTTCTGAACTATAGAAGAATGCACTCCCGCTCTTCTGGAGGCACAGCCAGGGAGCCTGCCCTGGCTGATGCTAATTCTCTAGGGTCTCAGTTTGAGTCTTTCCTCTTTTGGCTCTGGTGTTTGCCTCTTGTTTTGTGGAAGACCTGAGTCTTAGAAACCTCTTAAGCTCCAAACTGTCTGAGGGAAAGGTAGGCAGGACTGTTTGTTTTCTTAGCTTGCCCGTAGATCAGCCCCTCTAAAAAGTGTCTTTTAATGTCTAATCCTTGCAAAGGTTTCCATCCTGGTCATTTAAAGGATAAGAGAATAAGAATTAGGAATGCTGGTTCTGCTGCCACTTAATTTGGTTGGGTCTGGGCTGGGCTTGGGGCCCAGTGACTCAGGGGGAGGGTGGGGAGTTTCGAGGGAGCTGTGAGTCATGGGGGTGAGCTCTGTCAGAAGAGTTGGGCATATTTCCCCCTACTCTGGGCAGGAGCCTTCCTATCCCACTTCTTCCCCTGGGTGCTCTGCCTCCTTGAGCAGGGGCTGATGAATAGAAAGAGTGCAGAAGGGCTGAAGCAGCCTGATCTCAGAATGGAAGTTTAGAGGCACAAAGGATGATGTTTAGTTCCTGAATTAAAAGGTATCCCTATCTCGGGAGCCCTTGGGGCCCCTCTAATGAAGGCAAAAGAACATCAATATAGAGTAAGAGAGGAACAATACTATTTCTCAGTGGAAAGAGATGAGATCCCACTTCAAGACCTTTTCATCTACCCTGGCACGAAGGAAGCTTCCTGGGATTCAACAGCCCTCTGGTCTCTGGACCTCTGGTTTGCAAGGCACGGAGAGATGAACGGGAGTGGGTATATTTGGGATCTGGTGTTGAAAGAGCAAGCTGACTTTGGGGATTGTCGAACTTTGTGAACGCCCTAGGTCGTCCTGCTGACCCGCCTCTGAAGAGGAAGGGAGGGGTGAAAAATGGGAGGCCTACGTCTTTCAAAGTGTTAAAAGGCAAGGCTGAGAGCTGCTTTGGACTCCTGCAGCTGAGGGGTTAAGGAGATGGGCGGGGCGACCCTATGTAGGCCGGCCCCCCCTTGTGGACCAATGGGCTCGCGTCTCTTGGAGGGGGCGTGCCTCACGCTTGAGGTCGTGTGGAGGCTGGCCTCCTTTAGGCCAATTAGCATGGTCGCTGCCCATGGGGGGCGGAGTTTGAGGGGGGCGTGGCGGCCGCGGCTGCAGCGGTGGGGGAGTGGGGGCGCTGGGCGGGGCGGGCTGCCCCATCAGCTGGTAGGAAATGGCCTGTGAGTCAGAGGGGCAGCGGAGTCGGCAGTGCGGAGCCCGGGCGCCCGCGGGGAGGGGCGAGGCAGCGGCTTGGGGGCTGCGGGCGCCAGGGCCCGCTAGTGTTGCACACGAAGCTGAACAGAGAAGATCCTAGCAGAGCAGGGCTCAGGCTGAGCCACCCTTTGTCTGGGTTGGGGGCCCGTGGTGGGGAGGATCGGGCATTCGAGGGGAGGGACCGGGACGAGACGGAAGGGCCTGGAGCAGCGGCGCCGCGGCGGAGCCAGTCTGGGAACGGGGTGAGTTTGTGCTAGGGGGAAATAGCAAATCTCCGCAGCTCCAGTAGGGAATGGGGCCTGTCCCAGGCTGTGAGGAGGAGGAGGGAGAGAAAGGACCTGGGAGGCTAAGCAGGGGGTGGGGGGGATCGGTCAGAACAAGGAGTCCTGGAGCCGGGGTGCTGGGGTGAGTCTACTGGGCTCATTTTGGAGGAGGTGCTAAGATTTGCTTCCTCTCCACGTAGGGTGGAGGGCTCTAGGCCAGAGCGAGGCAAGGGGTTGGTGAGAGGGCAGAGGTTAACCTTTCTACCCACAGTAGTGGTCCATGGGAACAGCCCCCGTAGCTAGTGTAGACGTGTGCAGGTACAAAATGTAGAGCAGCTGGCAGCAGTTCCTTCTGAACGGCGTGAAGGTGAAAAGCACATGGAGAGGAATTCTCCTTCCGGCCACCTTCCTTGATCAGGATAGAAATGGATATCTTTAATACTGAAGGGGAGAGTGAGCCTGGCAGCTCAACATCCACCTACTCCACCTCCCAGGCCTAGCAGGTGTCTGAGGGTACAGACCCCGTGGTATTCTGGGACTTGTTGTTTTTGCTGGCCTTGCTCCCTTGGTATGTTGGGAGCTGTAGTCCTTGCCAGCCACAGCCTGGCACAGCTGTTTGACGCCAGCTGCTGCCCACCCCCTGCACAGAGTGAGATTTGGCCTACCCTGCCCCTCCCCTGCCAAGTCCTGCCCCATGAGTCAGCTTGAAGCCATGGTCTAGAGCCAGACTGGCTGGGTGGCAGGAAAGTGAGTCTTAGAGATTTTCATTGACAGGGCAGGAACTGAGAGGGCTCTGGGGTAATGAGCAGGTGCCAGCCATGCTGGGATCAAGTAGGGCATCATGTCATCACCTGGCTTCCCCAGGGCAAGGGCTCAAGAGGTCAACTGGGATGATAGGATGACTTAGGGGTGGGAGTGCTAAGGAAAAGGCCCTTCCTGAATCTGTATAGCATGGGTAGAGGAAAGGAGGGAAGAGATTAGTACAGGTCGTACCCTCTGACAACGCTGCCATTGGCGTTCTGCCCTTTCCAGACACCCCACCCACCACAGGGAACCAGAATTTTCTTAGGGCTTCCAGTTCTAATGAGAACTTGGTGAAATAGGATAGTGTAGGCTAGTGCAGTGATGGGAACTTGGTGTAGGAGAGTTTTCCAGTCCCTGGATGCAAAGCTCCCCTTTCTCCCTGCGTCCCACCCCCATCTTTAATTTATTTTATTTATTTATTTTTGGCGGCACTGGGTCTTCATTGCTGCACGTGGGCTTTCTCTAGTTGCGTCGAGCGGAGGCTCGGGCTTCTCATTGCAGTGGCTTCTCGTTGCGGAGCACAGGCTCTAGGCACGTGGGCTTTGGTAGTTGTGGCACACGGGCTCAGTAGTTGTGGCTCGCGGGCTCTAGAGCGCAGGCTCAGTAGTTGTGGCGCACGGGCTTAGTTGCTCCGCGGCATGTGGGATCTTCCCGGACCAGGGCATGAACCTGTGTCCCTCGCATTGGTGGGCAGATTCTTAACCACTGTGCCACCGGGGAAGCCCCCCACCCCCATCTTTGTTGTTGCTGATTTTCCCGATACAGTTAATCTCCCTGCTTCTCTCATATTCTGGGAGTTTTTCTCTGCACTGTCAGGACTGCTGCCCAGATCTCTGGGACTTGCATTTTACTTTTTTTTTTACTTTTTTTACTTTTTTTTTTTGAGCCCTGCTATGTACTTACCCCTGTGCTTGGAGTTGGGCAGAGGAGTGAAGTACAAACCTATCCTCAAGAACCCTATGGTCAGTCTACGAGATGTCTTACCCACAGGAGCAAACAAAGCTGTCACTGGGCTACAGGAGATAGTGGTACTGCTATAGGTGAGGTCTCAGAAGAGACAGACATTTATGGTCCAGGGTGGCCGTAGTAGGCTTTATGGAGAGGATGGCATTTGGCCTAGCCAAGGAAGGTTAAGACTCCAGTAGGCATAAGGGGACATTCCTTGAATGAGAAAGGGTTTTGTGGATAGCAGGCAGCACAGGCTACTGAGCAAAGGATAAGCTTGATCCTGGGGGCAATGTTTTCTCCCATGAAGGAAGATGGCCTTCAACTGGACATCCCCTCACCCAATATGGACTCCTGAGGGTGGACTAGTCAGTGAAGACCATCTTGTACCCTGACAGAAAAGCAGTGGTTTTGGTTTTGGGGTGTTGGATGTGTTGGGGAGGAGTGGCGAGGTACTCCTGCTCTCTGACTGTCACTGTCTTATCACTAGTTTGCAGGGCCTAGGTAGGGGGAGGGGGAGGCCCTGGAAAGTGCCTTCTAGCAGTGCTTCCTCCCCCACCCCGCCCCCTCTAGACTTGTTTTTGGTTAGATTTGTTGCTTCCTGTTAAAGGGACAGACTGCTGGGGCCAATTGGGAGTTTAATGCTGAAGGGCCCACTTTGAGCTGACCTGAAGTTTGTACTTCTAAGGAGCGCTGTTGGGGATGTAAGTTTCTGAAAGGCTTCTGCCCTTAGGGTTATGGGATGGCACTTGTCCCTTTAGAGATAGGTATGTGGGAAGGAGTTGTGCAACTCAGTGGCCTTGACTAGGAGAGTTGAATTCTTGCTTTGGCCACCTCTCAGTTGGCATGGTCTCTTGGATCTTGGGGTATCTCACCCCCCCTCTCATTCAGGGCAGGAGTCCCCTAGCTGGTGGCCCTGATAAGTAGTTATCCTGCCTCAACTTACTTGTCACATCCTTATTACAATGAGCTAAGACCTGCCTCTCTGTGACTCCTTGTGTAGCCCAGTTCTGCCCTCTGGGCCCTGGATCCCAAGACTGCCCCTTCTGTTTCTGAAGGGCTCCTCATACTGGAGGAGGATGTCCTGGCGTATACTCTGTTAGCTGACAGTTGGAGAGCAGCCTTACTGCTGGCTCCAGAGATCCTGGCTTATGTCTGTTTTTCTCTCCTCAGGGTCTAGCTGAGCCTAGGAGCTGCACGGAATGGTGGCAGTCACCTCGCCAGTGCAGCAGGCATGGACCAGACTGCAAGCTAGGAGAGCAAGGCATCAGTCAGGAAGAGGGAACACACAGCTAGGCTTAAGGCCTCTTTATCGGGGTGAGTGCCAAGGAGAGGGAGGGGGAGCAGGTACAGTTAGAAACCTGAGCTAAATGTGTCACCTTCTCAGAAGTTCTGCGAGTGGCCTTTATATTCCATTAGTCCATCTGAAGGTATTAGATTGGGACACCTTCGCCCCCAGGAACCTCACAAGCTCACCTCTTCAGTCCAGGGGAGGATCTGAAATTCACCTGGGAGGGAGATGATTCACTGATTGCCCTGACCATCTTTTCTTCTCTTCTCTTGCACAGATGTCCCCAGGCCCCCCAGCCCAGGCCCAGCATAAAGGCTCTGGGGGGGGTCCCCCCTGACCCAAGGGGGGGCTTCATGCGCCACGTGCAGGCGGAGCCGTCTCCATCCTCAGAGCCAGAGGCTGGCCCTTCACAGCCTGCAGTCAGGCAGGGGGCCCTCCAGGGTGGCCTGCTCATGGGCTACAGCCCGGCGGGGGGGGCAACATCCCCCGGGGTCTACCAGGTATCCATCTTTTCCCCTCCAGCTGGTGCCTCCGAGCCTCACAGGGCCCTGAAACGGCCAGCCCCACCCACTGAGGGTCCCCGGGAGCTGAAGAGAGGCCCTGGGCTGGGGGCCAGAGAGGGACTACCCCCTGAAGAACCACCTACTCTGGGGCTATTGGGCCCAGAGGGACTGGGGCTGGGACTGGGCGTGGCCAGCCAACATTTCTGCCATCATGGCCTCTGTGTTGTGGAACAGGGAGGTAGCTCCACCTCACCTTGGACTTCAGGGGCCCCGAGTCCCCCCTGGTCCCCATCAAATGCTTCCTGCAGTACTTTGCACACCAGAGACTGGGCTTCCCCACATCCTGGGGGACAGGGGTCCCTGGGGGAGTCCCCAGGGCCAGCCCCTCCGGGCCAGCTGCACACACTTGACACTGATTTGCACAGTCTTGCACAAATAGGGGGTAAGAGCCTAGTGGCTGGGGTGGGCAATGGGGGCAGCCCCTGGCCTAGGGAGTCCCCTGGCACTGCCAATGGGCACAGCCCCGAGCACACACCCCCTGGCCCTGGACCTCCAGGCCCCTGTCCCACCAAGCGAAGGCTGCTTCCAGCTGGAGAAGCCCCGGATGTCAGCTCTGAGGATGAGGGGCCAGCCCCTCGGAGGCGCCGGGGAACCCTGGGCCACCCTCCTGCTGCCAACAGTTCTGATGCCAAAGCCACACCCTTCTGGAGCCACCTGCTGCCTGGGCCCAAGGAGCCTGTGCTGGTAAGCCAGGAGAGGAAGTGGTCTGCTCTTAAGTGGACATCTGTGTGAGGAAAGGTGATGGGCTTGGGAGGATGTTCCTATGAGAGCTTGTGATGAGCCCCTGCTCCAAACATACCTGGCCTCCACCCAATCTCTGTCCCTAATCTTTCCTCTCCATAGGACCCAACAGACTGCAGTCCCATGGGGCGGAGGCTGAAAGGTGCCTGTCGCCTGAAGCTGTAAGTGACCAGCTTCTCCCTCTACCCTTCCCTGAAAATGGGGCAGATGTCTGTAATTCTTTTTCCAACCCCAGGGTGGGGGACCTCAGGGAAGGAGCCCTAGGTAGTAGCAAATGGTGGGGCCCAAGGACAGTAGCAAGCGTAGCAGAATACCTCAAGCCAACCCACTTGTGTGTCCCCTCCCCTACCAGGAGCTCCCTTCGAAGCCTCCGGAAGAGGCCAGGCCTGCTGAGCACCCCCAGTGCCTCCCCTGTTCCTACCCCCGCCATCAGCCGTACCCTGTTGGGCAACTTTGAGGTAGTTCCCCTTGGGTTCCTTGATTGGTGGATCTTGCGGGAAGGGATGGTGGTGTGTGTGGCTTGGATGGGTAAGGAAAACAGCTAGCATCTGTCTCACAATATGTTTTCCCACCCCATCCCCAGGAATCATTGCTGCGAGGACGCTTTGCACCATCTGGCCACATTGAGGGCTTCACAGCAGAGATTGGAGCTAGTGGATCCTACTGCCCTCAGCATGTCACGCTGCCTGTCACTGTCACCTTCTTTGATGTTTCTGAGCAAAATGCCCCGGCTCCCTTCCTGGTATGACCTGACCTAAACCCAAAGTTAGCTCATAAGGGGCATGAGGGGTTGGGGGCAGGGGGTATTCTTTTTTTTCTTTTTTAACTGACAAAGCCAAAGACTTTATTGGGAAGGGCACCCTGGGCAGAGACCAGCAGAGTTAGGGAACCCAGGAGAACTGCTCTGGAAGTATTCTTTAGATGTTTTCGCCTAAGAGTCAGAGCCAGGTGGGGAGAACTCTAGTGTACGGCAGGGGCCAGGTCCCAGAATGAGAGATTGTGGAGATGGATGAGTGTTCAGGGATCTCCCAGACCCTACTTTGTCTGATGGCTCCATGGCCTTCCCAGGGCGTCGTGGACCTGAACCCCCTGGGGAGGAAGGGTTACAGCGTGCCCAAGGTGGGCACCATCCAAGTGGTGAGTTTTCCCTGAGGGGGAGTGGGAGTGGGGACAGGAAAACATCCCCTAGACCCTACCAACCTTGCCCTTCCTGTCCCCAGACCTTATTTAACCCCAACCAGACTGTGGTGAAGATGTTCCTCGTGACCTTTGACTTCTCGGACATGCCTGCTGCCCATATGACCTTCCTGCGTCATCGCCTCTTTTTGGTGCCTGTGGGTGAGGAGGGAAATGCTAGCCCCACCCGCTGCCTCCTCTGCTACTTGTTGCACCTCAGGTGAGGACAGGGCCCTGGATAGCCTTTCCACAACCCAGGCATGTCCTCCCTGAATAGCATCTCTCCTTGCTTGTCTACAGTCTGGGGTCTCACTTTGATCACCCTGTCCTCCCCCAGGTTCCGGAGCTCCCGCTCAGGCCGCTTAAGCCTGCATGGAGACATCCGCCTGCTTTTTTCCCGCCGGAGCCTGGAACTGGACACAGGGCTCCCCTACGAACTGCAGGCTGTGACTGAGGCCCCTCACAATCCACGTTATTCACCTTTGCCCTGATTGTCAGTGCCCTGAACCCATGTGGGCCAAGGACCTGCCCATCCTGCTCCATCCTGGACAGAGCAAACACGTGGAGAGGTGCGAGAGACCCTTCAGGCTTGAATTAAAGCCCTCACCACGCTCATGCCCAAACTGATTATTTGGGTGTTTAAAGCTTCTGATCTTACCACACTCTGCCCTACTCTGGGTACTCCACGTGCCTGCCCCCTCCCTTGGATTTCCCAGGCCAACTGCGGTAGTGGGGAGGAACTGGAGCTACCCTGAGGTTGTCCTAAGTTCCCAGGCAAGTCATGCCAGCGTTGCCTCCCTGTCCTGGGCAGGGGCCACTTATTATTTTATTTATTTTAATTTATAATTTATTCAAATTGGATTGCCTTGGTAACGTCCCAAACCTGATAATTGGCATTGCCCCTCCTCCTTTCCCACTCTCAGATATTGCTCCAACCTCAGGAGTTGAAGAGGCTGATATGGGGGCTGTAGGAGAACTGCTCTCCCTCAGCTGAGAGCAGAGAAGTATTCCGGAAGGACTGAGTCACCAGCCAAAGACTCAGCTTCCCCGGTCCTTCCTTATTCCTTTCACTTCCCCGACCCTCTCACCTCTCTCTGAAGGCCAACTTGTGTGTGTGTGTGTGTGTGTGTGTGTGTGTGTCTGTGTCTGTGTACGTGTATGTGTGTGAGAGAGAGAGCATGCGTGCAGGCACACACACACAGGTGTCAACCACACCTCATCTAGGACTTCAGACTCTGGTTGTCCCTCTCCTTCTGCCTGTGTCTCCTTGCTTTGGGGTCCTGACTGAGGAAGGTGTTCAGGGGACAGAGTCAGGGCCAAGGACTGGGGCGCCTCCTCTCACCTGGCCAGACTCTGACCCACCTACCTCAGTTGGGGTGAGGGGCACCCCTCAAACTCAGTCATGTAGTTATCAACTACCCCATTCCCCACTCTAGACTCTGACCTAGCCTTAGCCCTGATACCCGGGGCTGGGCTGAGAGGAACAAGCATTTGCTAAAACTTGAAAAAAAAAAACAGGAAAAAATTGTACCTGGTACTTTTTTTAAAAAAAAAAGAAAGAAAGAAAGAATAAATTCTTGTTTGAAACTTGAACTAAGCCTTACTTTTTCTGTTCGGGAGAGCATGGGGATGGGGATGGAGAGCCTAACTAGAGCCGGGACTCTGCCCTTTCCCCAGGAAAAAGGCCTGAGGCAGGGAAGTCTTAGGGGAGGCCCCATGATTCTTAGGGTCTGGTCTTGCCCCTTTCACATAATGGGGTGGTGTGGTGGGGAAGGTTCTGCTGTAAAAGCTAAACTCTGAAGGCGGATCTGGATTCTTACACTGGTTCTGTTGATGATTTTAGCTCCTCTGAGCTTCAGTGCTCTGATATGTAAAATGAGGGTGACTGTGCAAGTCTCCTAATGCATGTGACAGAGCATCGGAGATGTGTGCAGGGTGACATGCTCCAGAGAAGGCTGAATGTTGGGGCTGTGTGCCGGACTCTGTATGCGAGGGAACCTGGCCTGATAGACCCTGACGGGGTAGAGGAAGAAAAAGCTATGATGCCTTGGGAAAAGAGGGGAGGGGGAAACCTCAGTCCAATCACCGGGCAATGTTAGGCCCAGTCACCATGGTAACGGGAATGGGGTCGGTCCCCAGTGGGAGGCTGGGTACAGCACAGCAGGACTACCAGAGAATGTCACTATGGCAACCACGGCAATGAGTCAGCTCCAATCGCTCGTCGCCATGGTGAAAGATGGCGATTATACGCTCAGAAGGGTAAACTGAGTCTCCAGTGGGGATAAAGAATTCTGTGGGAAGCTTTTCTGGGACACCTGCACGCGAAAAGTAGCCTCCATTTGGTCACCGTGTTCGGGATCTTGGGCTTGAACAGCGAGAACAAGAAAAAGCTCCAGCCTTGAGCCCTCTCTAGAAAGTCTGCGTCTCCCAGCGAGCAACTTGATGCACGCTTCTGCCGAGTAACGCTGATTGGCTGAATGTAGAAGAGGGAAGGGAAGGCCGGAAGTACATCCGGGGGAGTGGAAATACGGGAGGAAAAGCTCAGGTCCGGGCATCTAGAGCGACCGCTCTGCTCCGCGTCTCGTTGGTTCCGGAGGCCGCTGTGGCAGTGGGAAATGCTGGCGCGCTCGGTGCGGGCGTCTGGGGCCCTTTTGCTGAGGGTGAGTGCAAGGCATCCTTTTCTAAGGGTCGGGCCAGAGATCACTTGGGTTTTCAACTGGGAAGGGGCCAGATTCTAAGTGTGGGGAGAGAACTGGAATCGGAGGTTATGGTACTCGCCTGAGTTCCTTTCCGAGAACCCTTTAGGGTCGCGGTTTAGGGACATGCCTCCGGGACAGGCACCGAGAGGGGCGGGGTGCCCGGCCGACTGGGTCTCTGCTGATCCTCGTCTTCCCTTTAGGGCTCCGTGCAGGCTTCTGGCCGCGCTGCGCGCCGCGCCTCCTCTGGATTGCCCCGAAACACCGTGGTGCTGTTTGTGCCGCAGCAGGAGGCTTGGGTGGTGGAGCGAATGGGCCGATTCCACCGCATCTTGGAGCCTGTGAGAACCTCTTCTGCCCACCCCGGGCCAGCCTGAATCCCAGTTCCCTCACGACATGGGGGAATGGGGTGAGACCTCGTTGGGGCCTGCCTTCACCTTTGGCTTATGACACCCTAGGCCAGACCTGGCAGGGCCCAGACTGCTGACGGTCATACCCATCTTACCACCTTTTCCCATTGCGCTAGCATCCCACAGGCCCCACATTAGGAACCTCTTCTATTAATCCTCTCAGCTCCACCTGTCTGCATGGAAAAGGCTACTCTCCTGGCTCCTATCTCCTTGACTGTCCCTTCCATTCAGAGATCCAGCCTCACATTCCTATCCTTACATTCTTACGTACCGGTGACACCCCAAGCCTTCTGTTTTTCTGGACAGAATCTATGTTGATTCCCTACCCACTCCAGGCCTAGCTTCGATCTCAACCCTACAGCCCCCCATCCTTCTGAAGACCTGTAACTCCTCTTCCCAGGGCTTGAATATCCTCATCCCTGTGTTAGACCGGATCCGATATGTGCAGAGTCTCAAGGAAATTGTCATCAACGTGCCTGAGCAGTCTGCCGTGACTCTTGGTGAGGGGTGTGGGGTGACATGGGTGCTCTGAGGCCATTAGGATGTGGTTGCAGGAGAAAGAGCTGATTGGGACCTGGAGGCCTGACCTCCTTTCTCTCCTGCTCCTGCACCTACAGACAATGTAACTCTGCAAATCGATGGAGTCCTTTACCTGCGCATCATGGACCCTTACAAGGTATCTGTCCTCTGCTTTATTCAGCTCCTGAGTTGCTCTCCTCACTAAAATCCTGCATGCAAGCTACTGACACTATCCATGCCCCTTTCAGGCAAGCTATGGTGTGGAGGACCCTGAGTATGCTGTCACCCAGCTAGCTCAGACAACCATGAGATCAGAGCTCGGCAAACTCTCTCTGGACAAAGTCTTCCGGGTAAGGGGATCTGAGCCAGAGTTAGGGTTTGAAGACACATACCTGGCACTCTCAGTCCTTTCTGGGGATCAGTTCCGGGACCTTCTCGGTTTAGCACCCTGAAGGTTGGGTTGAGACCATGGAGCTTACACCTCTCTTCCTCCAGGAGCGGGAGTCCCTGAATGCTAACATCGTGGATGCTATCAACCAGGCTGCTGACTGCTGGGGCATCCGCTGCCTCCGTTACGAGATCAAGGATATCCATGTGCCACCCCGGGTGAAAGAGTCCATGCAGATGCAGGTGGGGACCAGAGAGGGATGAGGTGGAGTACTTCAGGATGCTCCAGTTGCATAGGGACCTGGACTCCCTTCCCTGTTGTGATGGGTACAATTGCAGGTCTGTGTAAGAGTTTACTTTTACTCTGGTTTCTTGTTGATGGGGCTTGCTGGGGGCTTCTAGGTGGAGGCAGAGCGGCGGAAACGGGCCACAGTTCTAGAGTCTGAGGGGACTCGAGAGTCGGCCATCAACGTGGCAGAGGGGAAGAAGCAGGCACAGATCCTGGCCTCTGAGGCAGAAAAGGCTGAACAAATAAATCAGGCAGCAGGTCAGCAGAGGGTAGAGGCTGAGTGATGAACAGGGTATGGGTCTTTGAGGCTTGGTACTGGGACAGGAGCTTTTGGGGTACCCTGACCTCATAGGTTAAGCTCTGTCTCTTTTCTTCCAGGAGAGGCCAGTGCAGTTCTGGCCAAGGCCAAGGCTAAAGCTGAAGCTATTCGCATCCTGGCTGCAGCTCTGACACAACATGTGAGAGACCCCCTAGGTGGGATTGGGGATCAGGAATTGGCAGTAGAAGAGGTTCTCTTATCTACCCTTGGGAGAAATTCCTGCCTTTTTGGTTCCATTGAGCCACATTACATGATCTCTTGTATTGTGATCTGCATATCCTCTTTCTAGGAACCTGATTTCTCTCCACTTCCTTTCCTCCCCCCCCCACCCCCCATGCAAGTCTGTGATCTCTGATTTTTATCTTCCCTGTGGCCACAGAATGGAGATGCAGCAGCTTCACTGACTGTGGCTGAGCAGTATGTCAGCGCATTCTCTAAACTGGCCAAGGACTCCAACACTATCCTGCTGCCCTCCAACCCTGGCGACGTCACCAGTATGGTGGCTCAGGTTAGAGCGCCCTGAAGACCCAGCATAGAGCACCAATGCCAGAGACTGAGACGCTACCACCACCACCATCACTTTCCCCATCGAGTCCTCTAGAGTGCCCTGAGACCTACACCTCTCTTCATCCCCTGAACGAGACACCCCCAGTCATCCCTAGCAATAGGGAACCTCTTGAGACATCTTTCTTTTTTTTTTTCTTTTTTTTTTTTTTTTGGCAGATGCCTGTATTAGTATTTTGAGGGTGACCCTGCTCTGGTAGTTTGTAACATTCCTAGAACCGACTCCAAAGCTTTTAAGACTGAGGCTTGAGAGAGAGAAAGGAAAAACAAGCTTACTGGCCCTGGCTCTACCTTCTTCCTTTGAGCCGTTGGTGGGTTGGGCTATGCCTTCTGCCCTGTGTCATCATGGCTCTCTCTCTGTCCCTCTCCTCAGGCCATGGCTGTGTATGGGGCCCTCACCAAAGCCCCGGTGCCAGGAGCCCAGGACTCAGTCTCCAGCAGGAGCAGCAGAGATGTCCAGAGCACAGATGCAAGTCTTGATGAGGAACTTGATCGAGTCAAGCTGAGTTAATGGAGCTGGGCTTGGTCAGGGAGGCTGGGGACAGGGAAGCAGCGCTCCCAGATTCTGGCTCTAGCCTCCCTGCCAAGATTTTGGTTATTATTTTTTTATTTGAACTTTAATCATGTAATAAACTCACCAGTGGCAAACCAAAACTGTCCTCTTTGATTGGGGAATGAAGTTGGGAGAGTCACCGGTGTTCTCCTTGGATGACCACTGCCACCTCCAGTCCTGTCAGGTCTTGGGAACTGATTCCTCCATGAGCAAGATTAAATGTCATGTAAAGTGAAATCATCTTGCCTGTCTTCAGGAGAAGCTGTGGGATACAGTGGAAGGATTAAACCGCATGTCTACTGAACTGCCAGCTGGGGAGTGTAGTCCCCCCTCTTGCTAAGTGTAGGGCTGTGAATTTGAGCAGGTGTTGGTGTTTTTTTTAATGGGAAAGAGGACCGTCCTGGTAGAGTTGTGCTCAAAGGGTCCTCAGGGACTGAGGACACTCATTCGTTCATTCAAAAACATTCAATGCTCAGCCATAAGAAGGAATGAAATTGGGTCATTTGTAGAGACGTGGATGGGCCTAGAGACTGTCATACAGAGTAAGTCAGAAAGAAAAACAAATACAGTATATTAACACATATATGTGGAACTTAGAAAAATGGTACAAATGAACCAGTTTGCAGGGCAGAAATAGAGACAGATGTAGAGAACAAACGTATGGACACCAAGGGGGGAAAGTGGCAGGGGGCAGGTGGTGGTGTGATGAATTGGAAGATTGGGATTGACATGTATACACTAATATGTAAAAAATGGATAACTAATAAGAACCTGCTGTGTAAAAAAAAAAATTAAAAAAAACCCAAAACATTCAATGATGTCTACCATGTGCCAAGCTCAGTGCTACAGAAGAACCCAAATCCTATGGTCCCTGTTTTCACAGGAAACAGAGCTACAAAGTGATAAGTGCTGAGGTGGAGGAAAGTTCTGGCTGAGGGATCCTTGGGGGAGGATCATGTCACTTTGTGGGCAGCAAGGTTACTAACTCGGACATTGGGCTCAGGCTGGAAAAATCAATGCTTTCATCAGGCTACGGTTGGGGACTAGAATATGCAAAGGCCCACGGCTCCAGAGAAGTTGGAGTATTCACAGTTGTTCTTTGTGGCTGATGGGTGGGGTGTTAGGGGGTGTGACTATGTGGCAGGGGCCAAATCTCAGGGAGATAGGGTCTTGAAAGAGTTCGGCCTTTATCTGGAGAGCAGGGAGCATGAAGGGTTTTTTCCCTTCCCATGAAGAATTTTAAGAAGATTAAGGTAATCACATCAGAGTTTCAGATGGAGCTGTTCTGCTGCGATGTGGTCAGGGGATTTGAAGGAGAGATGGGAGGCTGGAAGGACAGTAAGAAGGCTACTTCAGTGGTCCTGGAGAGGGTGGTGAGGCCTGAACATAGGTAAGGGGCTTTGGGGATGAAGGTGGAGGGATATTTCAACATATTTCTGAATTAGAATTTACTCATTTATCCATTTAATGATTTTATTGAATCCCAACTATATGCCAAGCACCGAGGATATAGTAATAAAGAAAACAAAATTCCCTACTCTCAATGAGCTTACATTCTATTTGGAAGGGACAAATCATTAATAAGATGTATAGTATTTCAGATGCTGATGAGTTGTACTAGAGAGGGAAGTAAAGAAAGGAAGGGAGGGCTTCCCTGGTGGCGCAGTGGTTGAGAGTCCGCCTGCCGATGCAGGGGACACAGGTTCGTGCCCCGGTCTGGGAAGATCCCACATGCCGTGGAGCAGCTGGGCCCGTGAGCCATGGCTGCTGAGCCTGCGCATCCGGAGCCTGTGCTCCGCAATGGGAGAGGCCACAACAGTGAGAGGCCTGCGTACTGCAAAAAAAAAAAAAAAAAAAAGGAAGGGAGATGGGGAACTTGAGAGGACGGGCTGTAACATTAAGTAGAGGGTTACAGGAAGCCTCACTGATGGTACATTTAAGCTTAGATATGGAGATGAGGAGGGAACGGCAGCATGGCTGCCTTGTAATGTGAAGAGCAAAGCAACTACAGTGGATAGAACTGAGTTAAGGAAACAAGTGGCAGCTAGATGAATCAAAGAAGGAAGTGGGGAGTCAGTGTGTAGATTTGTAGGGCCATGTAGAACCACTACAAGAATTTAGGCTTTACTCTGAGATGAGAAACCATTGGAGAGGTTTTTTTGTTTTAAATGGTAGCTTTTCTGAGATATAATTCACATACAATGTGATTCACCTGCTTAAAGTGTAAATTCAATAATTTCTAGTATATTCACAGAATTGGGCAACCATCACAATTTAGAACATTTTCATCACTGCTCCCCAACCCCACTCCGCCACAAAACCCCTGTACCCATTAGTAGTCACTCCTCTCTCCCCTCAACCCTAGACAACCACTAATTTACTTTCTGTATCTTTAGATTTACATATTCATGTAAATGGAATAATACATGCTATTTTGTGATTGGCTTCTTTCCCTTAGCATGTTTTTTTAAAAATATTTATTTATTTGGCTGTACCAGGTCTCAGTTGTGGCACCCGGGCTCTTCGTTGCCGCGTGCAGGATTTTCATTGCAGCATGCAGGATCTTTAGTTGCGGCATGTGGGATCTAGTTCCCTGACCAGGGATCGAACCTGGGCCCCATGCATCAGGAGCGTGGAATCTCAGCCACTGAACCACTACGGTAGTCCCCTAGTGAGCATGTTTTTAGGTTTCATTCATGTAGTTGCATGTAACCACTTGTAGTACGTCATCCCTTTTTTTATTGGCCAAACAATATTCTGTTGTATAGATATACCATATTTTGTTCATCCATTTATCAGTGAAGGCCATTTGGGTTGTTTCCACCTTTTGGCTATTATGATAATGCTACTATGAACCTTCATGTGCAAGTTTTTGTGTGGCCACAGGTTTTTCTCTTGGGTATATACCTACAAGTGGAATTGCTGGTCATATGGTAGCTCTATGTTTAACCTTTGGAAGAATTGCCAGACTTCTTTTCAAAAGCTGCTGCACCCTTTTTCAATTCCAACAGCAGTTTATGAGGGTTCACATTTTTCACACCCACATCAATACTTGTTATTTATCTTTTTTATTATAGCCATCCTCCTGTGTTTAAAGTGGTATCTCTAGCATTTCCCTGATGGCTAATAATGTTGAGCATCTTCTCATGTGTTAATAGTTCATATATTTTCTTCGGGATTTCCCTGGTGGCACAGTGGTTAAGAATCCGCCTACCAATGCAAGGGACACGGGTTCGAGCTCTGGTCCAGGAAGATCCCACATGCTGCAAAGCAACTAAGCCCTTGTGCCACAACTACTGAGCCCGCATGCTGCAACTACTGAAGCCTGCATGCCTAGAGCCCGTGCTCCACAACAAGAGAAGCCACTGCAAAGAGAAGCCTCCACACCGCAACGAAGAGTGGCCCCCGCTCGCCGCAACTAGAGAAAGCCCGCACACAGCAACAAAGACCAACGCAGCCAAAACTTTAAAAAAGCCTTCTTTGGAGAAATGTCTATTCAGATCCTTTGCCCATTAAAAAAAATTTTTTTTAATTGAAATATAGTTGATTTACAATGTTGTGCCTCTTTGCCCATTTTTGAATTGGATTGTCTTATTACTGAGTTGTAAGATTCATCCTTGGAAAGGATGAATAATAAAATCTATCAGTTGGAGTCAGCTTGGCAAAAAGGGGGAAATAAATATTATCCCTATTTTACAGATGAGGTAATGCCCAATAATGACAGTGAGTGGCAGGGCTAGGATTCAAGCTAAGTTTGGTTCCAGAGGCTTAGATCTTAGTCTTAACCAAGAATGGACAGTGGCTCCCTGAACTCTTCTAGTTTAGGGCCTTGCCCCCAATTCTAAATTACTATACTCTCCCATCAAACTCCCGTCTCTGGCCAGCCTTGCGTTCCTTGCCGAACTTCCTCGGAGGCGCCAGCAGATGGCGATAGGGACTCCCGAGGGTCGCTCTAGCCGGCGCACGCACCTCTGTGGTGCCAGGACACAGGCGCCGACGCTGCACTTCCGGGCGCCATTCAAGGTGAGCCAGGGTCTCCCCCAATCCCCTTGCGCTCGCTTTTGCCTGAAGTTAGGGGCCCTTCCACCCCACTAAGAGCTCGCAGTCTAGCGGGCCCCGTACCCAGGTCAGGGTGCCCAGCCGGAGGCCGGGTAGCCACCTGAGGAGGCAGAGCCATCCGGACGTCTGGGTCCTAGCGAGGCCCAACTGCCTCAAGACCTCGCACCTCTGCCCTGCTGCGCCGGGGAGGTCGCGCTTCTGGTCTCCTGGCGATCCTGGCTGTCCGGAAGCGGAGTAGGACTCCTTCCCTTCGTCCCCTGGGTCCCCACCAGGCGGCGCCATCAGCCTGGCCGGGATTCCCCTGCGGCTGCGAGCCCTGGCCACTCCAGGGGTGTTGAAATTGGCGAGGAGAGAGGAGAAACGGGCTGTCAGAAAGCAGTCTACCACTTGGAATAAGTTTCCCTCGTGGGCTGTGTTTTCCATCATTAGGATCTCCTGGCGTACAAATTCCTGTGCTCCACCCCCGAAGATCCTGATTCAGGGCATTTGGGGTGGCGCCTGGAAATCACCATTTTAAAACAGCTGCTTCAGGTTGATACCCATAGCCTGCGCACCTCGCCTTCAGAAACTCTGGTATAACTGGTGGAGAGGAACATTGCATTGGGTTGGCTATGGGACTGTTTATCTTCAGGAAGGCTTCCAAGAGGAAGTGATTCTAGCTGGGCTTTGTGTTGAGAGACTAGACTATCTGCTGGTTCTTTGCCTCACAGTTATGAATTCCCTCCCCCGCCACCACCAGGATGCGGAAGATCTCAGTGCTGCTCTTCCTGGCCTGGGTGGGCTTCCTCTTCTACGCCGGCATTGCTCTCTTCACCAGTGGCTTCCTGCTCACCCGTTTGGAGCTCACCAACCATAGCAGCTGCCAAGAGCCCCCAGGCCCTGGGTCCCTGCCATGGGGGAGCCGAGGGGAGCCCGGGGCCTGCTGGATGGCTTCCCGATTCTCCCGACTTGTGTTGGTGCTCATAGACGCTCTGCGATTTGACTTTGCCCAGCCCCAGCTCTCACATGTTTCTGGGGAGCCTCCCATCTCCCTGCCCTTCCTGGGCAAACTGGGCTTCTTGCAGAGGATCCTGGAAATTCAGCCCCACCATGCCAGGCTCTACCAGTCCAAGGTTGACCCCCCGACCACCACCATGCAGCGCCTCAAGGCCCTCACCACCGGCTCACTGCCTACCTTTATTGACGCTGGCAGTAATTTTGCCAGCTACGCCGTAGCGGAAGACAATCTCGTTAAGCAGCTTACGAGTACAGGTTAGTCAGGCCTCTTTGGTGGCCAGGAGTACCTTGGCAAATTTCTTTAGACGTCAGAGAGCCAGAACTTTGGGTGCCCAGCTGCGTGCTTGACTAGGAGGACAGGAAGGAGAAAGAGACCCTGACTCTGTATGCAGGGAGCTCAGGTCCGGGCTCTGTCCTTCTGGCGTTTGTAATCTGCATGGGGTATTGGTTTTACTTTGGGCGAGCTCTCAGTAAAGGGGCAGGGGAGAGACGAAAAGAAGATGTGGGTCTGGTATTTTCAAAAGCGTGGAGAAGAGAGCAGAGGGTCCAGGCCCCGTCCACTCACTGACTGAGAAAAAGCAATATGTACCCAGGAAAAATAGAGCAGCAGAGGTAGCCAGGGGCTGAGAATTAGCAGAGCTTTTTATAGGAATAAGTAGTAAAAGGTCTGGGTGGAGTATGGTTACCAGGGAAAGCTTCCTGGCAGAAAATTTTAGGCCTTGAAGGATAAAGAGTTGTTTGGATGGAACTGCTGTGCCTTATAGTGCATGGTTGGGATTTCTGATAGATCTTTAAAAGGCCTTTCCTCTTCCCCGTCTCCTGACTCCTGCTCAGGCTGTGACCCACTCATGTCCCTGCAGGAAGGCGTGTGGTCTTCATGGGAGATGAAACCTGGAACGATCTTTTTCCTGGAGCTTTCTCCCAAGCTTTCTTTTTCCCGTCCTTCGATGTTAGAGACCTACACACAGTGGACAATGGTATCCTGGAACACCTCTACCCAATCAGTGAGCACGGGGCCAGAGGCAGGCCTAAGACTGGGAGCTGGGGAGGGCTACGTCAGTCCACAAATTCTGAACCTCCCATGGATGCAGTGGCCTGGGCTTGTGCCCCTGGACATAGGAGCATCAGAGCCTGGCTGGGGTTGAGGAGTGGGCCTTAGTCCCCTGTGCTCAGGTTCTCTCCTTCACAGTGGACAGTGGTGAATGGGATGTGCTGATTACTCACTTCCTGGGTGTGGATCACTGTGGCCACAAGCATGGCCCTCATCATCCTGAAATGGCCAAGAAACTTAGCCAAATGGACCAGGTGATCCAGTGAGTGTGGGATATTGGCTGGGGGAGTGGGTTTGTGTCTGAGAATCTCATAATATATGGTCCCAAGAGAAAAAAAATCTTTATTTGGAACTCTTACTTGGCTAAATTCTGTCTTCTCTAGGCCTTTTTCTGAAGCTAGGGGCCTCATCCGTTTTGAGTAACTTAGCATGTGATTTTGGGCAGTAGGGTTATGACCGAGGAAGTGTTTTTTTGCCAGAGGTCTAGGCCCTACTAGTGGAAGTTAATTGGCTGGGGGTGAATGGGCCCCTGAGAAAAATCTTTTTTTAATTAATTAATTTATTTATTTATTTCTGGCTGCGTTGGGTCTTTGTTGCTGCGCACGGGCTTTCTCTAATTGCGGCGAGCAGGGGCTACTCTTCATTGCGGTGCGCGGGCTTCTCCTTGCGGTGGCTTCTCTTGTTGCAGAGCACAGGTTCTAGGCACGTGGGCTTCAGTAGTTGTGGCTTGCGGGCCCTAGAGCACAGGCTCAGCAGTTGTGGCGCACGGGCTTAGTTGCTCTGCGGCACGTGGGATCTTCCTGGACCAGGGCTCGAACCCGTGTCCCCTGCATGGGCAGGTGGATTCTTAACCACTGCGTCACCAGGGAAGTCCCTGAGAACAATCATTATCCCTACCTTCTGACACATTTCTTGGCCCCCAGGGGACTCGTGGAGCGTCTGGAGAATGACACGCTGCTGGTAGTGACTGGGGACCATGGGATGACCACGAGTGGGAACCATGGAGGGGACAGTGAGCTGGAGACCTCAGCTGCACTTTTTCTGTATAGTCCCACAGCCCTCTTCCCCAGCGCCCCACCAGAGGTGAGGCCTGAGCTGTGCTTTGTGTGGTTTCCCGCTATTCAGTCCGCATCATAATCGTAGCATCCTCGTGGATCCCTCCATTTTAAGCCCCCAAATTCATAACCCTGGGCATCCCCCATTCTTATTTCCTACCTAGGCCCCTATGTCTTCCATCCTAAACAACTGACCTCAGCTTTTTGTTGAACCCGTTGACCCCTGTCCTTGTTCTCTAGGAGCCAGAGGTAATTCCTCAAATCAGCCTTGTGCCTACGCTGGCCCTGCTGTTGGGCCTGCCCATCCCATTTGGGAACATCGGGGAGGTGATAGCTGAGGTGTTCTCGGAGGTCGAAGACTCCCAGCCTCACTCTTCTACTCTGGCCCAAGCCTCAGCTCTCCATCTCAATGCCCAGCAGGTAGGTAATGGGCTGGGCTTCAGGTGACAGAGTTAGGTTGAGCATGGGAGAAGCATAATGACCCACTCTGTTGTCCTTTGTTCAGTCTTAATATCACATTCCATAGCCAAGTACGCCCTCTCTCCCTGTCCTGGACGGAGTTTGGGTCCCTGATTTCTAGGTACCCCACATGGTAATACTTGTCCTTGTCTGTGTCCCAGTTCACGTCTCTGATCTTTTCTGCCAGGTGTCCCGATTTCTTCACACCTACTCAACTGCTGCTCAGGACCTCCAAGTTAAGGAGCTTCATCGACTGCAGAACCTCTTCTCCAAAGCTTCTGCTGACTACCAGCGGCTTCTGCAGAGCCCCCAGGGGGCTGAGGCAGCACTACAGACTGTGATTACTGAGCTGCAGCAGTTCCTGCGGGGAGTTCGGGCCATGTGCATTGAGTCTTGGGCTCGTTTTTCTCTGGTCCGCATGGCAGGGGGTGCTGCTCTCTTGGCTGCTACCTGCTTTCTTTGCCTACTGGTATCCCAGTGGGCAGCATCCCCAGGCTTCTATTTCCGCCCTTTCCTAATACCCATGGCCTGGGGTTTGACTGGAGCCTTAGTGTGTGCTGGGCTCCTGGCAACTACTGGGCTGAAGCTGGATTCAGTGGTTCTAGGGGCCATGGCTGCAGTGGGCTCACTTCTGCCTTTTCTGTGGAAAGCCTGGGCTAGCTGGGGAGCTAAGAGGCCCCTGGCAGCCCTGCTTCCCATGCCTGGGCCTGTCCTGTTACTCCTGCTCATTCGCTTTGCTGGATTCTTCTCTGATAGCTTTGTTATAGCCGAGGCCAGGGCCGCCCCCTTCCTTTTGATCTCACTTATCTTGCTCCTGGTTGCCCAGCTTCACTGGGAGGGCAAGCTGCTGCCACCTAAGCTACTCACAATACCTCGCCTTGGCTTTCTGACCCCAGCAGGCCCCCCACGTCACAATGGCACGCATGCCCTGGGGCTTGGAGTTGGGTTGCTTTTATGTATAAGGCTAGCTGGGCTTTTTCATCGCTGCCCTGAAGAGACGCCTGCTTGCAGCTCCTCTCCCTGGCTGAGTCCCCTGGCATCCATGGTGGGTGGTCGAGCCAAGAATGTGTGGTATGGAGCTTGTGTGGGGGCGCTGGCGGCCCTGTTAGCTGCCGTGCGCCTGTGGCTTCGCCGCTATGGTAATCTCAAGAGTCCTGAGCCCCCTGTGCTCTTTGTGCGCTGGGGGCTGCCACTGATGGGACTAGGCACTGCCGCCTACTGGGCCTTGGCATCAGGGGTGGATGAAACACCCCCACGTCTCCGGGCCCTGGTCGCTGGGGCATCAGTTATGTTACCTAGGGCTGTGGCCGGGTTGGCTGCTTCAGGGCTCATGCTGCTGCTCTGGAGGCCTGTGACGGTGCTGGTGAAAGCTGCAGCGGGTGCTCCACGGACCAGGACTGTCCTCACTCCCTTCTCAGGCCCCCCCACTTCTCAGGCTGACCTGGATTATGTGGTTCCTCAAATCTACCGACACATGCAGGAGGAGTTCCGGGGCCGGCTAGAGAGGACCAAATCTCAGGGCCCCCTGACGGTGGCCGCCTATCAGTTGGGGAGTGTCTACTCGGCTGCTATGGTCACGGCCCTCACCCTCTTGGCCTTTCCACTTCTGCTATTGCATGCAGAGCGCATTAGCCTTGTGTTCCTGCTTCTGTTTCTGCAGAGCTTCCTTCTCCTGCATCTGCTTGCTGCTGGGATACCCATCACCACCCCTGGTAAATACATATCTCAGCCCTGATTCATCCAAGGACAGTAGTGATGTGAATTCAGCCCCTCTTATTTTCAGGGAGGTGTTGCTCCTCAGGTTCTTCACCTTGATACAGGGTCTCACGCCCCAACAGTTGAGAGGGTCTTCCTGATGTCCTGTCTCTCATCTGCTGTAGCCAAGCTAATTGATCCCTCCCATTGGCTTTCAGGGCCAGCAGGGTTCATGGAGGAGGGAGACAAACAGTACTCCAAGACTCAATTCTTAATGGAAATGTTACATCCTCGTGAGCGCATTTCCTGATTCTCCAGTGATGAGAGTGGTGAATTGAGCATATTCACCACTCATAGTGAGCTGTGTGTATATGAGAGAAAGAGGCTGACCACAGATTAGAGCAGTGGGGCTTTGTGCCACGGAGGGAATTAGAATAACAGAGTGTTGACTGTTAGAAGCTTGGGGTGATGGGCATGCTCGTGTGTAAGAGACAGCACTGAGGTCGTAGGTGTATATGATCTTGGGGCAGTGGGCTGTGGGTTAGGGAGTGGGATGTGACTGTAAAGAGGCATATCTCTTCCTCCAGGTCCTTTTACTGTGCCTTGGCAGGCAGTTTCTGCTTGGGCCTTCATGGCAACACAGACCTTCTATTCCACGGGTCACCAGCCCGTCTTTCCAGCTATCCATTGGCATGCTGCCTTCGTGGGAGTCCCAGAGGGCCATGACTTTACCTGGCTGTCTGCTTTGCTGGTGGGAACCAACACCTTTGCCTCCCATATCCTCTTTGCAGGTAACTCCTCATTCCTCCCTTGCTTCCATTGTTTACTCTGGCTTCGTGGAAGGAAAGGAAACCCCAGGATTTGAGTGGGGAAATGTGATTTTGTTAGATCTTTGGCACCCCTTGGCCTTTGCTAATTGGAGGCTGAGCCAACTAGGGTAGTTGGGGGCCAGGGTGGCCTGGTCCCTGGGTCCTCCATTGATTCTAGCCCTGCCTTCCTCTGAGGCAGTAGGTTGCCCATTGCTCCTGCTCTGGCCCTTTCTCTGTGAGCGTCAAGGGCCCCGGAAGAGGCGGCAGCCCCCAGGGAATGAAGCTGAGGCCAGAGTCAGGCCTGAGGAGGAGGAGGAGCCACTGATGGAGATGCGGCTCCGGGACGCGCCTCACCACTTCAATGCAGCGCTGCTGCAGCTGGGCCTCAAGTACCTCTTTGTCCTTGGTATTCAGGTGGGTGCAGGGGAGAGATCATGGAGTTAGTGATCTTTTCTCATGCTGTACATCACATTCTTTCACACTTTGCCAAAACCCTAGGAGAGAGCCTTGACTGAGGTATAGATAAGTGAAGTGATTGCCCAAAGGCCAGTGGCCTCAAATGGCAGTATTAAGACTTGAACCTGGGTCTCCTTCATCCTAGTCTTGGATTGTTTCCTCTCTACAAGCTAGATCTGGACCTGATGGTTTCATCTGGGGATTACTCCATTAGTGGACAGCCTGGAAAATCTGAGGTGATGGCCAGGATTCTTTCCCAATCTGTGATCATTGATCTTCCTTTCCTTCAGAGGCAGAAGGTGTGACTCTGACATTCCCTCCACCCTGGGAGGCAGAGCCTGAGTGTCAGCAGCACAGATGAATAGTGCTTGCCCAAGGTCACACTGCAAGTCGTGGCTGGGCCAGGAAAAGAATTAGGTCTCCTAACTCCTAACCCAGGGTTTTTTTCCACTGACACACACTACTTTCCTTCCCCTTCCATTCTTCACAGGGACCTGCAGCAATTCTCTATACGACCTGCTTCCTCCTCCCCTTCCTTAATAACTTGACCTCTCCTCTCTTCCCTTAGATTTTGGCCTGTGCCTTGGCAGCCTCCATCCTCCGCAGGCATCTCATGGTCTGGAAGGTGTTTGCCCCCAAGTGAGTGGATTTGCTTGAGAAGTATTGGTGTGGGGGAGGGTGAAGCTTGGAGCAAACAATGAACATTCAGAGTGGACAAGGTTTTGCCTCAGCAGGGAAAAGGCTCTAGACCTCCTGTCTGTGTCCTTTGAGATTCTCCACCTTTCTTTGCAGGTTCATTTTTGAGGCCGTGGGCTTCATTGTGAGCAGCGTGGGACTTTGCCTGGGCATAGCTTTGGTGATGCGAGTGGATGGTGCTGTGAGCTCCTGGTTCAGGCAGTTAGTTCTGGCCCAGCAGAAGGCTGGAGAACAATCTAGCCTGGTCTATACGGGTGCTGGATCATCTGCAAGAGAGGCTCAGTCACACCTCTTACCACCATGCAGCCAGGATCTACTGGCATCTGGGACTTCATTATTTTATAATTCAAAATCATAGTGGAGCCTAATCCGTAACTCCTGCTTTGGATACATCTGAGAGACTGAGGGGCTGCCTCCGAAGTGGAATGAAATAATGATGTAAATATGTGTGTCTGAGGTGTAGGGGAGCCCCCACTGTCCTGTAGGGGATATGTGGAGGGTCAGTCTCCCCTCATCCAGGCACAGATGGGATCAGCACTCTTATGGAGACCTGGCCACATCTGAGAACTCTGGGAGGTGGTTGGAGTTGTCTGAATTCACTTCTCCCAACTCCTCCCAAATCACTACTGTTATTCCACCTGCCATTTTCCTTTGCCATGGAACATATTTTATTAAATTCTTTTGCTTTGGCTGATAACAGAGATGGCTGAAAAGACAGGCCCAGGCATCATGGAGCACACAGACTTTCACTGTCTAAAGCCCCAATAGTGCTGTATCTCCTCCTCCTCAACTGTGTCCTTTCACTTCAGAACACCCTTTGCCCTTCACGTCTGTGGAGGCTTCCCTGGTTTCCCAACCTATGCTGCCTTTTATCAGACCTACTCATCCATCTAACACACCTTGTCCCATTGATTATTCCTGACTTGAAGCCAAAATTTTTTGAATCTAATGCTCCTCACACATCTCCTGTGCCCTCCATCCACCTCACTACCGCTGTGTCATGTTGAAGTGCTGGCATGAAATCCTTATGGAAACATCCATCAAAGAAGTGGGGAAGAGGTTCTGAGAAGGGTCAGGACTGGGGTTTGAGGTTTGAGGGTGCCCAGGACAGGAAGAGATGATGTATATGATTTGCAAATAATTTCTCCCACTTTGTGACTTTTCTTTGAGTTTTCTTTTCTTTTTTTTATTGAGGTATAATTGACATCTTTGAATTTTCTTTTTTTCCCAGTTTATTGAGATATAATTGACATACATCACTGGATAAGTTTAAGGTGTCCAGCATAACAGTTTAACTTACATCTTTGAATTTTCTTGACGGTGTCTTTGTAGCACAAGAGTTTTTAATTTTAATGAAGTCCAATTTATCCATTTTGAGTTGACTTTATAGATGGCAAGTGTCGCAGCTTGTTTCTTCTTTGCATACGGATCTCCAATTCTACTCCATATGTTGAAAGGACTGGGCAGGTATATTTGAGCAGGGCAGGCTGCACAGGCACAGGGCTGCGCTGCCAGCTAGTCGGACTGCATGTGGTTGAGCAGACTGTGGTGAGCGTGTTGGTGCTCCATGGTGAGCAGAGATAGGATGGGCCGATTACCGAGGGTTTCGGTCTCAGGTCAGGTTCTTTTTGAAGACACTTCTGGGGCTGGACCTTTTGAGGCGGCTCCCGGCGGTACTACAACTCCCAGCGTGCATCGCGCGGGCCAGCCCTCCGCGGCGGGGGAGATCCCCGGCCGACCTGGATGTGTGGCGGCAAGGGAAGAGCTGAGCCGCGGGTTCCGGGTTTTTGAGGTTGACTTAAGGCTTTGGCCTCCGCGAGGGCTGAGCAACGGAACTGCGAACCGTGTGACCTACCCACTCAGACACGCCCCCCGGCCTCTGGCCCGCCTCTGCCTTCCCCTCTGGTCTGGCCCCGACTCGTTTCTTCTTCCAGTTTCCCGCGGGGAGTAACCCTTGACGACGGCCAACCGCAGCCGAGCATTTTGCCGGCCGGGCCAATCTGAGGCGCGGGTGGAAGAGGCGGAGGTAGAAGCCCCGCCAGGCAGCCAGCGGGGTGTCCGTTTCTCCCGGAAAGGGTAGGCCGCCCCGGCTGGAACCCCGAGGGGAGCAAAAGAACCTTGGCGGGGTGCGGAAGTGCATGGACCTCTCCGCTCTCAGTGGGGCGTCGGAGGGGCCAGGCTTACCCTTCAGCGGCACTCTTCACGTGTCTGGGCCCAGGCTTGGCCGCCATGGCTCACAGGACCCCTCCGGGCTCTTCAGCCTCACACGCCAGCTGCCTGGACCTGTGGAGGGAAAAGAATGACCAACTAGTTCAACAGGCCAAGGTAACGCGGTTGCTGGGACCCTCGCTTTGCAAGCTCAAAATACCAGGAAAGGGGTATGCAGTGGATTCACGCACCCTTTAGGAGCGTGACCTCCCCTAAAGAGCCAGAAATGGCTGGTGAATGACATCCCTTGCCACAGCTGCAAGGGGAGAGGGAAGGACTGTACCCCCCCCCCCCACATTTGTTAGGTTGCTCAGGACTCAGGTCTGTCTCCGAGGCGACAGCAGTTGGCTCAAGATGCACTGGAAGGGCTCCGGGGACTCCTCCATAGTCTGCAGGGTAAGTAGCGCCCCCTCTCCAGTTGCAGCGAGTGGGGGCCACTCTTCGTTGTGGTGCGCGGGCCCCTCATTGCGGTGGCTTCTCTTGTTGTGGAGCACGGGCTCTAGGTGCGTGGGCTTCAGTGGTTGTGGCACGCGGGCTCAGTAGTTGTGGCTCGCAGGCTCTAGAGCGCAGGCTCAGCAGCTGTGGCATACAGGCCTAGTTGCTCCGCGGCATGTGGGATCCTCCCGGACCAGGGCTCGAACCCGTGTCCCCTACATTGGCAGGCAGATTCTTAACCACTGCGCCACCAGGGAAGTCTCCAAAGGGTGGATTCTTTATTGAGGCCATTTTGGTTGGGGTGGGGTGATCTCTTTCACCTGAGAGTGGTCTGTGAGACCAGCATTTGTTGCTCCAGGGCTCCCTGCGGCTGTTTCTGTTCTCCGCCTGGAACTGACTGTCATCTGCAATTTCATTACCCTGAGGGCAAGCCTGGCCCAGGGTTTCACTGAGGACCTGGTACAGGATATCCATCAGGGCCTAGAGAGAGGTGAGGGCCAGAGATTGCCTTCCATGCCCCTGCCAGCCTCAGGCTGGGCTTAAGTTCTTGCAAGGGGGATAGGAGGAGCAACATAATCTGTCACCTCCACGGAGATGCCCTTCTCTGATCCTCCATGTGCTCCTTGGACCAGGAGCACCTTTGTGACCTTTGGGCTCCTGCAGAGAAGAAAAGCCAGAGATGAGGTCCCACCTCAGCTGTATGTGTATGTATACTCTACAGTGCTGGAGACCCAGGAGCAGCTGAAGGCCAGGCTGGAACATGGGCTCAGGGGGCTGTGGGACTCCGTCCTCCATGTTTCCTCCCTTCTGCCGGAGCTGCTCCCTGCCCTTCACCACCTTGCTGGCCTGCAGGCTGCCCTTTGGCTGAGCACTGACCGTCTTGGGGACCTGACCTTGCTGCTGCAGACCCTGAATGTTAGCCAGGTAATTCAGGTAGTGATCTGGATCTAAGGGTCTCTTTCCTCCTCACACCCTTCCTAGCTACAGTATCATCATTATGTGTTGGAAAGGCTGCTGGGTTGGTGTTCAGAAGACCCAGGTTCTCTCAGGGACTCTTAGGTGACCTTGCTCTGGTTTGTTCCTCATTGGAGGGATTCTCTTGGGAGCTTGATTATCTTGGGTAGAATTAGAGCTCTCATGACCTTGCTGAAGTCACCTCCCAGTCTCAGTCTTTTCATCAGTAACCCAAACATGGTCGTTGCCCTGTGTCCTTGTGGGCTTATCCTGAGTGAGGAGACTCATTAAAATAGATCATCTCTGCCCCAGGTTTTTCTTCCTCCCTTTATCCTTGCCCCACAGCTATCGATCTCTTAGAATTGAGGGAACAAGAATCAGGAGGATCCTTAAGTTCAAAGTCCAGCCAGGGTGAACTGAGATAGGTGAAGGGGTAGTTACAGGCTTGGAACCTCTGATCATCCTTCTTTCCCCAGAGCAGAGCCTCTGAGGATCTGCTGCTGCTCCTGAAAACTTGGAGGCCCCCAGCTGAGGAGTCAGATGCTCCGTTGACCCTGCAGGATGCCCAGAACTTGAGGGGTGTCCTTCTGACAGCATTTGCTTATCGCCAAGGCCAGCTAGCAATCTGACTTGTCCCTTCCTCCCCACTCCCTGTCTTAAGGGGTCCTCTGGGCTCATGTCTTCTCTATCCTCTACCCTTCAGCTCAGTAGAGCTTCTCTGTGCTCTTCTTCCCCATCATGCCCCCTGCCCTATTGGCCTCTCTAAGCTCACACCCTGGTTGCCCACAGGCCTCCAGGAGCTGATCACAGGGAACCTGCCCAGGGCACTGAGCAGCCTGCATGAAGCGGCCTCAGGTCTGTGCCCACGGCCTGTGTTGGTCCAGGTGTACACAGCCCTGGGGACCTGTCTTCGTAAGATGGTAAAGACAGTCTTAGGGTGGGTTGGGGAACCCAGGGGTGTTAGGAGCAGCTTTCTGCTTTGTGAGGGTAGCTGAGGCTTGTGTCCTCTCACCACTCTAGGGCAGTCCACAGAGAGCTCTGCTGTACTTGGTTGCAGCCCTGAAAGGGGAATCAACCTGGGGTCCCCCGCTTCTGGAGGCCTCCAGGCTGTATCGGCAACTGGAGAACACGGCAGCAGAGATTGAGTGTCTGGAGCTGCTGGTTGAGGTAAGGAACTGTGTCGGGCGAAGATACGGGGACTGCTGAGATGCTTGTGTTGGGGTAACTAGTCAAGGTATAAGTAGAAGGAAGTATGGTTCTCAGGGATTATAGATATACGTTCTTCTTTTTGTTCTCTCTAGGCTTTGAGTGTCGCTCACATCCCTGAAGCCCCACAGCTTCTCATTGAGGTAGAGTTACTACTCCCACGACCTGACCCAGCCTCACCCCTTCACTGTGGCACACAGAGCCAGGCCAAGTACCTGCTGGCAAGCCGATGCCTACAGACGGGAAGGTGAGGTTCACCTTGCTCACCTGAGCTCCTCTTCCCACTTCTGATGCCTCCCCTGTGCTGGGACTCTGCTTCTGTTCTTACGAGTTGGGGGGAATGGACAAGTCAGGGGCAGGACATGGTTCCCCACTCTCAGCTTCCTGCCTTGCTGCTGGACCTGAACTGAGGATTCTTTACCCAGACACTAACCTCGTGTATCTTGAAAATTCTAAAGTCTTCTCCCAAATCCAGTCTGTAAGTAGTAGAGATCCATATTGAGCCCCAGTGTTGGAGTCCCCAAACCTCGCCCTCCCCACACCCCAGTGCCCTTAGCTAAAAGCCCTTGGAGTGCCCTGCTATGGCCTAAGGTGAGGCTCATGGGTTATGACTCTTCAGGGCAGAGAATGCTGCAGAACATTACCTGGACCTGCTGGCCCTGTTGCTGGATGGCTCGGAGCCAAAGGTGGGTATGTCGTGTTTCTCTGCAATGGGGTGGGAGGGTTGGAGTCTCCTTTGGAGTAGAGCAGGACTCCTTTTTTCTGACTTTTCCTCTGCTGTTCTTTCTGTCCAGTCTGGGGCACCAGACTGGGAAGGTTCCCAGAGCAAGGGGGGATTTGGGCAGCAAGCAATGGGTGGTCTCTGCATGATACCAGAGCCTGGTGAAGAGGTTGGGGGTGGTGGCTCATGTCTCTTCAAGACACTGCATTCTCCTCCCACCCCAGTTCTCCCCACCCCCATGCCCCCGAGGGCCCTGTGTGCCTGAGGTGTTCTTGGAGGCAGCAGCAGCGCTGATTCAGGCAGGCCGAGCCCAGGATGCTTTGACCGTGTGTGAGGAGCTGCTTAGCCGCATGTCATCCCTGCGTCCCAAGAGGCCCCGGCTGTGGGAAGATGCCAGAAGAGGAACCAAAGAGTTACCACACTGCTCACCCTGGGTCTCTGCCACCTATTTGCTTCAGGGCCACGCTCGGGTGCAACTGGGGGCCCAAAAGGAGGCAATTAGTGAATTTAGCCGGTGAGCCCAGGAAGCCAACCAGGACCCTCCAGGAAATGTGGAGGGATAATTTTCTAATTGGGACCTGAGTTGTTGAGCTCCATTCTTATCTACTCACCCCTAGAGTTTCTGAGGTTGACTCTTCTTTACCCCTGCTCTGTGTCCCACTTCAGGTGCCTTGAGCTGCTCTTCCAGGCCACACCCACGGATAAAGAACAAGGTGATCTAGACTCTCAGTTTTCCTCTGTGGTGGTGGTGGCGGCTTCCTTTCCATGTGTCCTAGCCCACTAGGAGATTTAAGAGAAAGGGATTCCAAACAAGAGATAGAGAGGGGACTTGAGGTGTTGGTGACAGTGTGGCTGGGAACACATGTCTTGACTTTGGGAGTGGTCTCCAGGGCCTGCTTCCAGCTGTGAGCAGGGGTGTACATCAGATGTGGCACTACAACAGCTTCGCGCAGCCGCCCTGATTAGTCGTGGACTGGAATGGGTGGCCAGTGGCCAGGATACCAAAGCCCTACAGGACTTCCTTCTCAGTGTGCAGGTGTGCCCAGGTATGTACATGTGCAAGACATCAGCTATGCACAGATGCATAAGGACAGAGAGGGCCGTGGGGGAGGTACTTGGGGATTAGTGTAAGAGTGATGTTCCTTGATAGGAGGGGTGAATGGGGTTGTGCCTGTATATATATAGGGCTATATCCAGGTGTGCAGACATATGCAAGACATATACAAGTGTGTATGAAGGCCTCTCAGGAGTTCTCTAGGCTTCCCAGTGTCTTCAGACACAGAGACCATAACTGTGCTGAGAATGTGTTGGGCAGGAGCAGGGTCAGCTGGGCCCTTTGTCCTGGGCAGGCAGTGCCCAGGGCTAGGCATGGTTGGCAGTGATGTACCCCTGGTACCATGTAGGCAAGACACTTCCCTGTTCTAGGCCTTAGTTTTCCCTTTTATAAAATGGTGCTTAAGTCTGTGTCAAGTTCTAAGACTCTCTACTCTGGGGTGGGGCTACAGGTAATCAAGACGCTTCCTTTCACCTGCTTCAGACTTTGAGGAGGCTGGATCGGAGGGATGAGGCCACTGCTCTCTGGCGGAGGCTGGAGGCCCAAACTGAGTTGCCACAGGAGAATGCTGCATGGTGAGGTTAAGAGGCAGCTGGCGTCCTGGAGTCCTTGGGCCTGTTGGGAGTGGTGGTGAATGAAAGGGAGGGAATGGCTGTGCAGTCTTCTGCCTGTCCTCCCTTAGACATCACCCTTTTTGTTTTCAGGTCTCTCCCCCTGTACCTAGAAACCTGTTTGGGCTGGATCCATCCCCCTGACCATGAAACCCTTCTTGAGGAATTTCGGACGTCTCTGCTGGAGACTTGTGACCTGTAGCTGCCACGTTTCAAAGAACCTGCGCTGGGGCCTCAGTGGGCCATCTGTGGGGAGGGCTTTCTGCTATACCGTCCTTGGGGAACATGGCTGGAGCTGACCATTCCAATATAAGTCTGGCATTGGAGAGGCTGGTGGTAGTTCTCCAAAATTTGGCCTGGTTATTGCTGTTCTGTTCCAGAAGAAGCCCCCATTCCACCAACAAGGCATTGACTTTGCTCATAGCACCTTTTTTCCTGTTTGCCTTTTCATGTGTTGAGTAAAATTTCATGCCTATCTCTTGTCTGCCTACTACATACACTTGAGTGGGAAGACAAAGCTGTCTGATTCAGTTGAGTGCTGGTTGTCTATGATACCTTCTCCCAACATGATCTACCTTATGAGCCTCAGGAGAAAGGGCTACAGGAATCCTTACTCAGGTGGCAGTGCTTTTAGTCCTTCTTGTTGCCTAAAAGTAAAACCCCAAAGCCCAGGATCCTTTGTGAGGTGACAGAATGAGTGGAGTTAGGTCTAGAAGGTGGTGTCCTCAGGAGAAGGGCAAGTATCTGATTCTTAGAGCAGAGAGACAAGCAGACCTGAGTCTCTCAGAATGACTCCCCACCCCCTCCCTCATTCCAGATTTGGATTTCCACTGTCTCAGTCAAATGTGACTGTGTGGATAGGGGGTGAAGGGTGAATTCAGTTAACAGTCCCCCAAAGCTGCCTATTGAATATAGTCAGGGCTAGCTGGCATTTTGGGCCCGAGGACTTCAAGTCTCAGCCTACAATTTTCTTGCTGCTTTGGGTTCTGTTGAATCTGCTGTGTGTTCTGTAGTTGCCTAGTGACTCCTCTCTGGACTTGACTGTCCTCCCTCGTTTAGCCATAAATATTAATACCTGTTGGTAAGAGGAAGCATATATCTCTAAGCCCTGAGGAACTGTAAAGCCTATGGGATTAGGATTACCAAAGGGTGCAATGACAATAAAGTAGAGTGGATTAAGAGCTGGGATGCTAGTCAGAGTCCAGAATACAGATGGCTGGAGCCAGCGTATTGAAGGAGCAAGGAGAGGGGTTAGGGTGGAGACTCAGGTTTTGGGAGAAGATGGGTGTGTAGGTTATCACTACAACAGGACTAGACTAATACAAGGGTTCAATCCATTGTGCCAGGTTTTAACAGCAGGATAAGCTCAGGAGCCAATGAACTGGAGCCAAGTGGGAGAGCCTGCCTCCCAGGGATAAAGCCTCTCCTTTCGCCAGTCGATCTGGCCCTCTTCCTTTCGTTGATTGGTCGAGAATCCCAATCCGTCGAGGAAGCGTAGCGTTGCGGCCAATTGCCGTGGCGTTACTAGGCGTGTTGCATCCCTGAGGCGGGAGCCGGGCAGCAAGCGAATTTCCTGATTGGCTCCGGTCCGCGGGTTGCTGGGGAGAGGCGCGGAGAGGCGGGAGGGAGTCCCCAGGGCAGGCGCTGATTGGCTGAGGTGAGAGCACCTCTCCTTCCGATGATTCGGCTCTTCTCGGCTCAGTCTTAGCGAAGCGTCTGCAGCCGTCGTTTGGGTGGTTGCTGCCGCTGCCCCCTCGCGGATCAGGCGTCAGCGTCTCCCGCCCGCCCGCCCACCGCCCCGGTGCCGCTGGGAGGAAGCGAGAGGGAGGCCGTCTGCGGGTTTGTCGCTCCACTCGTCCTCAGCCCGGGAGACCCAAGACCCGGCACAGTCGGTCGCCTGCCACCCCTTGTAGCCGTTACCCACGGGCCGCCACAGCCGCCGGCCGGGAGAGGCGCGCGCCATGGCCTCCGGAGCTGAGTGAGTGTGTGCGCGCGCCCGTCCGCCCGCCGCGGGTGCGCGCACCGGCTGACCCGCTTCGCTGGGTAGGCCCGGCCGGGCCTGGCTGTGGGCGCGTCTAGGAGGTGGAGACAGGGAAGAAGGGAGAGGAGAGGAGAGGAAGGGGGCTAATGAGGAGCCGCGCACCCATCTGGGCCCGGCTGCGCCCCCGCGCGCCCCCTAGGCGGGGCTTGCGTTGGGCCTGGGTCGGGGCCTGGGCCAGATCGTGCTGTGTCATGCAGGCCCGGGCCGGCATGACTGGCTCCTCTGGGCGGCCGTCCCGGCCTAGTGAGGTCTGCGGGCCCACACTGCTGGCGCGGCGCCCCGGGACCTGGGGGCGCCCACCTGCGATCCGGCCTGCCACCCGCTCTAGGCCTTTGGTCCCCAGAGAGTGCAGGCCCTGCGGGCCCAACGCCCTAACTGCGCCCGGTGGGCGTGGACTTTGGGCCACGTGAAGGCCTTAGGAGCCCGGAGACCGAGGCGGAGGCCGGAGCAGGGGAAGGCCTGGCGAGCTCAGGGAAGCTCACGACGGCCACTTTTAGAGCCGGCTCGGCCTGGCTTGTGGTTGGCATCGTCTACGACCTGAGTGGTGAGAAGCTGTTGGGGAGAGGCGGGCCCAGCCTTTCGCATCTGGCCGCCTTCATACTTTAGGCCTGTTGTTATTCATACGAGAAGGCTTTAGTTAGTTTTCCTTGATGTTGTGAAATGAGGTTCAGTAGGTTCTTGCTAAAATTCAAACTTCAGTTCGTATTTTGTGAGCTTTCTAGATTTCAGCCTTTGAGGTGTGAGAGTTAGAGATGCCTTAACTAGTCAAAGACACGTTCCTTTCTCTAAGCAGTTATGTTGAGCAATCCTGGGCCCTCTACTCAGGAAAGCATCAGATAAAACCTGGCCACCTCTACCTATTTTAGAATTAAGAGCTTTAGATACTGGTGGGGGGGGTCCGGGGGAAGACACCCTCATCCTATGGAAACCCTTCTATGCAAATCACCTTCCTGACTTGAGAGTTTAGTTTTTTTTGAGATGTGTTCCTTTTTCTCAAGTTTCTGAATTGAGATGAAGTATTATTCAGGTGCCTATTTAAAAGGACTGCTTAATAAAGAATTAAAGTAGTCTCTTAGTCTTTAGTTTCCAAGACTAAAAGTCCAAAATTCTTGGAACCTGGCATCATAGACAGTTTCTGATCTCTAGGTCATCTTGATGACTTACCTGAACTCTGTCCAAGTCCCCTGTGGCCCATTGGGGTTCTGGAAAGGGCCTGACTCATGCATAAGACCAGTGGGATGTCCCCAGAGAGCCTCCGGGACAGCTCTTGGCCCATGATCAAACTGAATTCCCTCATTTAGAGATTACTTCCTTTGATGTCAGTAGATAGATGTGGAATTAAAGGTCCTTACTTTAAGGGAAAAGCATCCCACTCATCTCCAGTGCTGGGGTCAGGAATGGTAGGCAGATTGGAGGTTTTACTAGGATGCAGCTTTGGGGTTAAAATACAAACTGATGACTAGAGGCATCTGGCATTTTGTTTGTCTTTAGCCCTGGTCCTATACATCAAACGGGAAGATGGGCAGCCCTTGAAGGGTATTTTAATGCATAGGGGAGACGGAGAATGGATGGATTTAAATTGCCCTCAACTCTCATATTGACCATGCTTGCTTTCTAGGGTGTTGATAAGCATTGGAAGAGTATGCAGCATTGTGATCACCACCTTGGGGTTGGGGGAGGCAAGTTTAAACCTAAGGAAACTCCACTCTTGGAAACTAGTTTAAAGGGAATGAATAAACTAGTTTAAAGCCTATGTGAGAGGCTCAGCAGAAAACTTTCAACCTTTTTAGATGAATGGGATTTGTATTTCTTTTGAGTGTATCAGGACCAAAAGATGTAAAAAATCCCGTAACTCCCTAGCTCGTATTCTAGAGCATAGGCATCTTTTTTCTTGCAAGTTGTGAAGGTATTTCCAATAGGAATACTCTTTTGTCTTCTTTTGTTGACTGATAGATGCTTAGAACGATGCCTGACGTATTTTTTATGTATATGTATACACACACGCACGCGCACACACACACACACACACACACGTGAATTTGTTGAGTGAAGAAATAACCCGTGGAAAAGCCTCCTTTTTATTTATTTCTTGGCTTCTTCCATTGTCTGGCCCTCTTATTTTGGTTAATGCTCATGTTTTCCTGAGCCTTACTAAGAGGAGGTAGCTCTTCAGAGGGAGAGCCCACTGTGTCTAGTTAGTGAAGGCTGGAGATGAGCTAAGTGAGAAATTGGTGTCAGATGAATGATCTTAGCTTCTAGGAAATGGTAGAAACTATTTAGATAGTTTAAACTCAGTTCAGACTCAGGCAACCTTGATTTGGGTGAGAGGGATTTGGCTTTGCCCCATGTCTCAGCATTTCTTGGTTTTAACTTTTTGAACCAACCCCATGGAGTTGTGTGTCTTTGCAGAGGTTTCTGAGATTCCTTTTGAGCTTGAGCTTCTTTCTGATGAAGGTTCCAGATGTGTTAGTGTTTTGTGTGTTTTTTTTTCCAAATATGATTGTCTTTATACTTTGCATTCCTGTGGTACATAGAATGCTCTGGCGTTCAGCAGGTTTAGCCAGTAAGAAGGGTAATTCTAATGATTCTTCATTGTTCCAGGATTGCTCTGTGGGGCTTGGGGCCTCCCTGAGCCCTATGGGAGACTGTCTTGCTTGCTTCCTTCTGCAAGAAGGTTAGCAAGGAAAGAGCTTGTGCTATGTTTTGCAGTGCTGATCATTCTGGCCGTTGATACCATATGTCAGGCGTTGTGTTGAACTTGTATACATTATCTTGCTTAAGACAGTAATCCTCTGAGATGGGTGCTACTATAGTCCCCATTTTACAGAAGAGGACATCAACCTCCAGAGAGGTTAAATAACATGCCCAAGATCACAGTTAAGTGGCAGGGTTGGGATTCAGACCCAACAGGTCTGACTACAGAGCCCCTTCTCTTAATCACTATTCTATACTGTCTGAGACTATTTTCATTTTGCTAAATACTGCTCAGTCTCCACTTTTATTTTGTTTTCTTAGTTTCCTGACCCTGGGGCAAGATCACCTGGGGCCTTACAGCTAGGATACCAGTACTCAGAATACCAAGAGTTGCTAATAGAGACTGGTGGGGCCCTTGCTGGAATATGTTTTGGAACTGACTTCATTTTCTCTTTCTAGTTCAAAAGGTGATGATTTATCAACAGCCATCCTTAAACAGAAGAACCGTCCCAATCGGTTAATTGTTGATGAAGCCATCAATGAGGACAACAGTGTGGTATCCTTGTCCCAGGTAAGTTGGGTCCACAGTCCAATCTTTGCTTATTGCACTTAACCTGAGGGCTTTTCCCAGGTTTCTTTTCTCATTTTTCTTGCAGTGACCACAGATAGAGTGGGGTTTACTGGGAATCCCAACCTCCAGGGCTGCTGCTTACCCCCTGGCCCAGTGACCCAAAGGCCTTAACCTTCTTTCCTCAGCCCAAGATGGATGAGCTGCAGTTGTTCCGAGGTGACACAGTGTTGCTGAAAGGAAAGAAGAGGCGGGAAGCTGTGTGCATTGTGCTTTCTGATGACACATGTTCTGATGAGAAGATTCGAATGAATAGAGTTGTTCGGAATAACCTTCGCGTACACCTGGGGGATGTCATCAGGTGTGTGTGGGGTTCTTGGCCCCTCAGGGATGGGAGGCCAGAGACAGCCTGCATTACAGGCAGTACCCCCACCAAGGCCTTGGCAGCTGCAGATATTGGGAGCTTGCAGGCCATGGGAAGACTTATGTTTCTAGGTTGTCTTTAGGTTTTGGTTCTGCCTCTGGGACTTCAAAGCCTGCCTTTGCATGACCCTTGGGACAAGTTGGCATTTCTATGACTTTCTTGGTACCTTTATATTTTTCTACCAGAGGTATAACTTATCACACCTTAGACCCTGGTTTAGGATGCCATTTGAGTGTATCTGCCAAGTAACCTTGCAGCTGGGTTGCATTAATGGCTTTTGTTGGGGCTGGAATGAGATGGGAGTATGGGCTACGAGGTGGACTCGTAGCAGGTTTGTATAAAGATCCAAGTTAATCTAGGAGAGAGGCATAGTTTGAGCCACACCTAGGATAGCACCAGTCTGAGTGATTTTAGACTTAACTTTAGGCAAGAGGCTTCCCCATCTTGGAGTCATCTCTAGCCACTGCTACCCAACCATCTGTCACTTGGCCAGGAGCATCTCAGACTTCTGCTTCTTTTCCATGGATTCTAGGTTTCATGTAGCCTTCTTCCTGGAGGTGCTTAGTCACTTTCTCAAGGTGCTCTGACCACCTGACTGAGATTATTTTTTCACTTCTATTTCTCTGACCCTGACACTTGTCAGACTAAGGTCTCCCTTTGTAACATTGGGTTACCAATACTGACCAGAATGGGTCATCGTTGGATATCTCTCACTGAAGACCTTCCCTCTTGTGTCTTTGTGAGGGTTCCAGATGTGTGGGTCTTCCTTTTGGCTCACTGATTGGGAGTGGGCCACCCCAGCATCTTCTTCTAGAGGCTCCCCCTACTACCCCACCCTGCGTGTGACCTGTTCTGCTTGGCTGTTTCTTTGCCCTCACTCCCACCCTACCCTCCTGCCTCTCTTCACCTAAAGCCATTCCCTGCCTTTTCTCTTTTGCTTGCCATCGGCTCTCTATGCCAGGCCCTTTTGGACACCCAGTGCTTGTGGCTGCAGTTTGGTTGGTAACGTGGAGTCTGCTTGTCATCCTCAGCATCCAGCCATGCCCTGATGTGAAGTACGGCAAACGTATCCATGTACTACCCATCGATGACACGGTGGAAGGCATCACTGGCAATCTCTTTGAGGTTTACCTTAAGCCGTACTTCCTGGAAGCTTATCGACCCATCCGGAAAGGTGAGAAATAATTCTAGGGACTGAACTTAAGGGTGATTGTTTGTAGGGATACCCAAGAGTAAACCTTGGAATCTTTGTCTCATTCTCATATGTGTGTCTATACACACACATTCTGTACACATGCTCATGTGTACTCTCTCCTTCCCCACTTCCTTCCACTCCTCCATTTCCCCATTCCCACTCCTTGCTCCAGTAGAGTAAGCTGTCTTCTCTTTTATCTCTGAAGGAAGAGGTGGGCCATTTTGGCTGTCCAAAGGTGTACTTAATATTTAGCACAGTTCTACCGTTGGTGGTTGTCGTGAAAGCCTGGGTTATCTATACCCCAGAAGTCAAAAACCTTATGGGCTTCTTTCTGACACGTCAGGTTTTGTTCACTATCTTGAGTGGCAGAGGGACTCTTCACAGTTTACTTTCTATTTTTGCCTAATGCTTAATAAGATGTGGATGGGAAGGAGAAAGGGCAATATCTCGTGAACTTGGCATTCTAGATTCTAGGTTTTGATGAGGAATTCTCACTTGGTCTGGTAATAGATACCTCTAACTGCTCTTGTGCTGATTGCTCTCACAGGAGACATTTTCCTTGTCCGGGGTGGAATGCGTGCCGTAGAGTTCAAAGTAGTGGAGACAGATCCCAGTCCTTACTGTATTGTTGCTCCAGACACAGTGATTCACTGTGAAGGGGAGCCTATCAAACGAGAGGTGAGTTCTCTTCCTGATCCCGGTACCCTACTTCGTGATTACTTAGTGGGACAGTTGTGTGGTAGTTCCAAAGAATATCCAGACTTGATAGCTAAGCTTCTTCCCAGAGGTGGAAAACCTAGGTATTCATTTCTGGGCCTAGGTGTTTCTTGGAAGTATCTGATACCAATAATTTTTAAAAACCTAGATTGAACCTAAAAGGTCTAAGTGGTTGGAATAATTTTTGAGGAAGTGGTGCTGATGCTGGCATCTAGACCCCTGTGCATTTCCCACAGTTTCTAGCTTCAGGTCTTAGGGAAGCCCATCCCAGTAAGACTAAGAACAGTGTGATAGGGAAAGGCTATGCTAGAAATCTTTGCCTTGGCATAAATAAATAAGTAAGTAAGTAAATAAAACAAAAGCAAAAATTGGGAATTCCCTGGCGGTCCAGTGGTTAGGACTCTGCACTCTCACTGCTGAGGGTGCAGGTTCGATCCCTGGTCAGGGAACTTAAGATCCCACAAGCTGCACAGCACGGCCAAATAAATAAAAATAAAAACAAAACAAAAGAAATCTTTTCTTTGGGATTTTTAGAGTTTTCCTTTGAGGCATGATCCCCTTAGAGGAGAATCTTCTCATACAGCAGATTTCTCTACATCAGATTTGGAGAAACTCACCTTTTGCTGATAGTAGTATTCCTGCCTTCTCCTTTTCTTTGTCTCTTCCATATTCAGGATGAGGAAGAGTCTTTGAATGAAGTGGGCTATGATGACATTGGTGGCTGCCGGAAGCAGCTAGCTCAGATAAAGGAGATGGTGGAGCTGCCCCTGAGACATCCTGCTCTCTTTAAGGCAATTGGTGTGAAGGTGAGCATCCTGGGCTCTGTAGGATATAGTCTAGGGTGGTGATTAACAGCTACTTGCTGTCTAATTCTAGGACATCTTCATACATGTGTTTTATCATTGCCTTGGATTAGAGAGGAAGTACTGTATTTGAGTTTATAGAGGGCTCTAAATTCATTCATGCTACTAATGATCTACAACAGAGTGGGCCAGTTAAGTTCTCTGTTGCTTTTTTTTTTTCTTAATTACAACCCTTTGAGAGGTAAAAATCATTTTCAACTAATGGACCCTGTAAATAAAATCTCACCATAGTTTGCCAACCTGTGTAGAACAGTGCTGCCCAGTAGAAGTAGAAGTTAAGGAAATTTGCAGAGTGTGAAGGACCCTGAGTCCAAAATATTTGCGAACTGCTGGTCTGAAATGTAACATCCCAATCATTCCCATATCATGGGACACCCTGAAGATGAAAGACAACTTCAAAGAGTAATACTTGTGGTAGTTGGTAAGGGAAGGCATTCCAACATGATAATAAATCCTGGAGGGTTGGGATAACTGGAGTGAGTGAGCCTCTGGCCGACACTCTTAAATGTCTAAGCTAGTCCTTGGTTCTTGTCTGTCTAAATTCAGGCCCTGGGCCTAATGGCCTCTTGCTTTTCCTAGTCCCTTCAGACTTCAGACTCAGTCACACTAAGAGTCTCTTGGTGTGGTTTCTCTGCTCTTTGTCTCCTATGCATTCATAAGTATTGTCAGCTTTCTAGCAGTATTTTCTCTGCTGCTAAGAGGAGTGAGTATGGTCTGAAGTAAACTGTCTTCCTAGCAGCTGCTGCTTGAGGGCTCACTCTTACTGGTGTCAGAGTTGAGCTCTGATTCTCACCCTCTCTAGATGGAGCCCTTGTCAAGCCATTTTAGGGTGGCTGGGGTTGGGAGAAGGCGGGAGTCTGAACCTAATCACACCTTCTGTACTGGTCCTCAGCCTCCTCGGGGAATCCTGCTCTATGGACCTCCAGGGACTGGAAAGACCCTGATTGCTCGAGCTGTGGCGAATGAGACTGGTGCCTTCTTCTTTTTGATCAATGGTAGGAGCCTTGGTTCACTTTGTGTTTGGCTGGACTCAACTCTGAGCTGAGCGTGACCCAGTCTCATGAGCTGGAGAACTCATGGACATGTTCATTTGTATACCTATGCTTGTGTATACTTCAGTAACTTTATTCTAAAGTACATTGCAGACAGATAAGCAACAAGGGGATGGTATTCTACTCTGGTGCCGCCTGATCTGTCCCCACCTTGAGAAAGATTGTGGACAGACTGAAGACATTTAAGAGGAGTAAGTTAGAATGAGAACTCAAAATGTCTATGCTTACTTATTTGAGAGGGTTTGGGGGAAGACTGGCTGAGATCAGCTATCTCTTTGAGAATGAAATTTAGCTGGTAGAGGTCCAACTGGTGTGCTGCTTCTGCTCTGGCCAGAGGTCTCATAGCATCTGCTGTGATCATTTCATACTTCCAGCTCAACTGTTCGATAAGTGTATTGAGCTCCTTGACTTTTTATCCTGGCTTGGTGGCTACCCTGGGATAATGGTTGGTAGGGGCTGTGAGAAAGTAAGTAGAGGTTATTACCATATTCTCACCTAGGACCTGTCTCTGGACTGGGCGAACAAGATAGCTGATTTCTTTTGAGATTGGGAAAGGATATAGTTTTGTCATTGTATCCATTCTATATGCTTTCAGGTCCTGAGATCATGAGCAAGTTGGCTGGTGAGTCTGAGAGCAACCTTCGTAAAGCCTTTGAAGAGGCTGAGAAGAATGCTCCTGCTATTATTTTCATTGATGAGTTGGATGCCATTGCTCCCAAAAGAGAAAAAGTAGGAACTTACCCGAGGGGATAGTGGGGTGTTGAAAGGTCCTGACTTCACTTCTGACCAGACATTCTGTCCCGACAGACCCATGGGGAGGTGGAGCGGCGTATCGTATCACAGTTGTTGACCCTCATGGATGGCCTAAAGCAGAGAGCCCATGTCATTGTTATGGCAGCAACCAATAGACCCAACAGCATTGACCCAGCCCTACGACGATTTGGTAAGGACCCCAAATTTCTTTTTTTGCTGTCCTTGCTCTTGGGGAGATTGTGGCTCTACTGGCCTTAATCCCATTGATCCCACATCTGTCCTTCATCTAAGTCACCTATTCCTGAGGATTTCTTGAAGCTCTTTGCAGTGTTAGGGCCCAGGGTTCCTTTCCCTTATTCCATGTCATGTCTAGGGTGACCACCCATCCTGGTTTGCCTGAGACCAAGGGATTTCCCAGAATATGGGGCCTTCAATGCTAACTCCAGGACATTCCTGGGCAAACTGGGATGGGTGGTCACCTTAGGCCTGCCCTTTCTTCCCTCTGCACCAGAAATGATTCCTGTCTATGTTTACGCACTGTCTCACAGGTCGCTTTGACAGGGAGGTGGATATTGGAATCCCTGATGCTACAGGACGCTTGGAAATTCTTCAGATCCACACCAAGAACATGAAGCTGGCAGATGATGTGGACCTTGAGCAGGTGGAGTGATGATGAGGGCTGGCCAGAAGTTAGGATATCTGTTTCCAGGCAGTTGAAGGGAACTGACTAGGGACATAAGCTTCAGATGTGAGGCAATTGATTTTGATTCTTGTGCAGTGGAAGGGAAGTGATCTCAGATTGAATCCAGGAAACTAGGGTTGGCATGTTTCTCGGTTGACACTGAATTAGAGTGAACCAGAATTTGGGGGGCAGCTTTATTTCCAGGCCCCGAGTCCAGGCTTGAATACTTAAAACCCAGCCGATGAAAGGGCCACTAGTATGTGTTCAGGGAAATGGAAGGACCCAGAGATAGAAGTCAGGGGAAGGGACCAGGATTCTGTTGTCTCTGAGCTTCCTAAGGCAGCTAGGTCTCAGAGACAGCATAGTAAGAAGATCTTCTCTCTGCAGGTAGCCAATGAAACTCATGGGCATGTGGGCGCTGACTTAGCAGCCCTGTGCTCGGAGGCTGCTCTGCAAGCCATCCGCAAGAAGATGGACCTCATTGACCTAGAGGACGAGACCATCGATGCTGAGGTCATGAACTCCCTGGCAGTTACTATGGATGACTTCCGAGTAAGGGCCTCTCCCATATCTCAGGTACACACACATGCACTCTGATCTCCCCTGGCAAGTCTCATCCCCAGTTTTTCTTCCCTTTTTAGTGGGCCCTGAGCCAGAGCAACCCGTCAGCACTGCGGGAAACTGTGGTAGAGGTACCACAGGTGACCTGGGAGGACATTGGGGGCCTGGAGGATGTCAAACGTGAGCTTCAGGAGCTGGTCCAGGTAGGGTGCTTGGTCCAGGGTGAGTCACTGCGTCAGTACGTTGTAATTGAGCTGGGTGATATTGGGGTGTTGTCACATTCATTGCAGAAATTGTGAGCATAATTCGGGAACCTGCTATTCTCTGGTTGGAGGCACTAAGGAGCCTGCTTTTAGGGAACCTGGGTCTTCACCATGGGATGGTGTGGGAGGATGCTTCTGTTTGGTTAGGTTTCTTTCAAACTATGGAGGTATCCCTGAACCCTCTTTGCTTTTCCTCCTAGTATCCTGTGGAGCACCCAGACAAATTCCTCAAGTTTGGTATGACACCTTCCAAGGGAGTACTGTTCTATGGACCTCCTGGTTGTGGGAAAACCTTGCTGGCCAAAGCCATTGCTAATGAGTGCCAGGCCAACTTCATCTCCATCAAGGGTCCTGAGCTGCTCACCATGTGGTTTGGGGAGTCTGAGGCCAACGTCAGAGAAATCTTTGACAAGGTGAGCTATAGGTGGCTGGGCTATCAATTCACTTGCTTGGGGACAAGTTAAGGGTGGAGGCTGTTCTTTGGGAGAGTAAACACCATCTCATTCTGGCAGCTCAGCTAGGGCAGTGAAGGTCACTTTATCTTCCGTTCCTTCTCCGATCTGAGGGATCCGATTGTGCTAATGCTTGAGTCCATCTGTCCCCTCACACAGGCCCGCCAAGCTGCCCCCTGTGTACTGTTCTTTGATGAGCTGGATTCGATTGCCAAGGCCCGTGGTGGCAACATTGGAGATGGTGGTGGGGCTGCTGACCGAGTCATCAACCAGATCCTGACAGAAATGGATGGCATGTCCACAAAAAAAAATGTGTTTATCATTGGCGCTACCAACCGGCCTGACATCATTGATCCTGCCATTCTGCGACCTGGCCGCCTTGATCAGCTCATCTACATCCCACTTCCTGATGAGAAGTCCCGTGTTGCCATTCTCAAGGCCAACCTGCGCAAGTCCCCAGTTGCCAAGGCAGGTGCAAGGTCTTGGGGTCGTGGTGACTTCTGTGAATCTGCAGGCTGTGTGGAGTGGTGTTTGGTTCCTGGACAAGATTCCGTTGGGGATTCCTGGGGTTATGGTTGAAAAGGGAATATGGAAGATTTGGGGGTATTAGGGTAATCTAGAATAAGGAATAAAATGGGGTGGCAGAAGATGGGACAAACTGGAATTGGGAGTGTTTGGATGGTCAAAGATCCATGTATCACAGGGGAGGAGAGACTGAATGCTAAGATAGATATGTTGCTTCTTTTAGGATGTGGATTTGGAGTTCCTGGCTAAGATGACTAATGGCTTCTCTGGAGCTGACTTGACAGAGATTTGCCAACGTGCTTGCAAGCTGGCCATCCGTGAATCGATCGAGAGTGAGATCAGGCGAGAACGGGAGAGGCAGACCAACCCATCAGCCATGGTGGGTCTGCATCCTTTCCCCAGATGTGCCAGTTGTGGGAAGCCAGGGGACAGTCTCCACAATGCCCTAGAGTTAAGAGTATAAGATTTTGGAAAGATCACCTGACTGAGATGTTTAGCAGGGCATCAAAGAGAAAATGCTGAGCATATAACCTCTTCAATCAGGAATTATAAAGGCTGAGAAGAGATCAGCAGAGAAACACATAGAGCAGGCCTAAGAACCTAGTGTCTGTGGACCTATCCTTGGTGTTCCATGGACCCCTTGAATTAAATGCACAGTTTGGTGGAGTGTGTGTGTAAGCTCAATAAAGATAGGGACTCTATATCATCTTGCTTGTTTCCCATTGTATCATGGCACAGTGTTAGAGACTGACTTCGCGAATAAAGAAATAAATGGCTTTCTTTACCTTTTAGAGGGGGCCTGTGACATCTCTCCTTCCTCTCATCAAAGCTTATAAACTAGGGCTTCCCTGGTGGCGCAGTGGTTGAGAGTCCGCCTGCCGATGCAGGGGACACGGGTTCGTGCCCCGGTCCGGGAAGATCCCACGTGCCGCGGAGCGGCTAGGCCCGTGAGCCATGGCCACTGAGCCTGTGCGTCCGGAGCCTGTATTCCGCAACGGGAGAGGCCACAACAGTGAGAGGCCCGCGTACCACAAAAAAAAAAAAAAAAAAAAAAAAAGCTTATAAACTACTGATACACTGATCCGAGGGCAGTCTCATAAATCATAGCAATTGAGTGGCTTCTCAGTAGAAGAGATAGGGTGTGAGCCTGGGCTGTGAAGAGAGAGAATTTGGGTAAAGGAAATAAGGCGCCCAAATAACCAGCTTGAGAAGTAGGATTACAGGAACTGGGAAAACCTGGGTAGAATTGAAGACATCATATGTTGCTGGAAGTGAGGCCAGTAGGTAAGGTGTAATCTAGATGTGATAAGCACTTTGACATTTTCTTTTTAAAAGTTTATGTTTTTGAGGTATAATTTACATATTGTAAAATTCGCCCTTTTTAGGTGTACTATTTCTGTGCTTTTTGACAAAATATATAAGTTCTATAACTACAGTTGAGATAGACAAATTTCCATCATCCCCAAAGTTCCCTCGTGCCACTTTTTAAATTTTTTTTTTTAATTTTTTGGCCGTGCCTTGCAGCACACGGAGTCTTAGTTCTCCAACCAGGGGTCAAACCCCTGCAGTGGAAGCGCGGAGTCTCAACCACTGGACCACCAGGGGAGTCCCTCTCATACCACTTTAATCAGCTTCTTTTTCCCACCCTAAGCCCTTGGTAACCACTGATTAGAATTCTGTCCCTACAGTTTTACCTCCAGAATGCATTGACAGGTTTTTAAGCAGGACAGTGACTCGGTTTTAGGAAGATTGGCCTGGCAACCTGTTCAGCAGAGGCCCAACTTATTGGAGAGGCCCAATCCTCTAAGCCTCTGCCATAAGCTACTGCAGTAATGGGGTCAGGAAGGCCAGGGAAGGAATGCAGGCTGAGCCTTAACTAGCCCCGGTGGTCTGTGTTTACCTTTCCTGCAGGAGGTAGAAGAGGATGATCCAGTGCCTGAGATCCGCCGAGATCACTTTGAGGAAGCCATGCGCTTTGCTCGCCGTTCTGTCAGTGATAATGACATCAGGAAGTATGAGATGTTTGCTCAGACCCTTCAACAGAGTCGGGGCTTTGGCAGCTTCAGGTAACTAGGTTTCAGTGGGCAGTGTTTAATTTGTCTTGGATAACTCTACAGCCAAGGTAGTTGGAGCCCTAAGGAGGCTAGAATGGGTAGTTGTGAAAATCCTACACAAGCCCTGCCCTAACCCTCTTTTTTGCCTCTGCTCTCGTGCAGATTCCCTTCAGGAAACCAAGGTGGAGCTGGCCCCAGTCAGGGCAGTGGTGCTGGCACAGGTGGCAGTGTGTACACAGAAGATAATGACGACGACCTGTATGGCTAAGTGGTGGTGGCCAGTGCGCAGTGAGCTGGCCTGGCTGGACCTTGTTCCCTGAGGGTGGGGGCGCTTGCCCAGGAGGGACCAGGGTGCGCCCACGGCCTGCTCCGCTCCTCGGTCTGAACAGTTCAGCCGCAGCCAGATTCTGGACCGGGGCTTGCTGTTGCAAAAAAATACAAAACAAAAGCGATAAAATAAAAGTGATTTTCCATTTGGGAGGCGGAGAATGAATTACCATCAAGAAATTGGGCCTTGGGCCCATGCTGTTTCTGTTGTAGTTTGGGGCAGTGCAGGGGACCTCTATGGGTGTGAACAAAGGCATTATCGCCATTCCCCACGGTAAAGCATCTGCACTTCACTCAATGCTGCCCAAGCCCTCCCTTCTTCCCCCTACCCAACCTGGGTAGGAGGGTGAAGGGCTACAGTTGCTGAGTGTTTATATAGAGAGTAGGTTGGTTCTTATTTTACATGCTTTTGAGTTAATGTTGGAAAACTAATCACAAGCAGTTTCTAAACCAAAATGACATGTTGTAAAAGGACAATAAACATTGGGTCAAAATGGAGCCTGAGTCCTGGCCCCTGTGCCTGCTTCTTTTCCTGGGAAGGGCCTTGGGCTACTCCAAGAGTGCCAAGGCACTCTTCCAAATGTGAAATTCTAGAATTAAGATTGCACCCTCTTCCCCTACTGATAAACATTGGTATACTGCTGCCTCGCCCAGTGTCTGCAGTATCACTGGATAGGACTGCAGTGGAGGGAGAGCAGCCTGATGGAGCTCCAGATGTGGTGAATGTGGGATCCTCTACCTGTATTTGATGTGGATGGTGAGATTAGGCCTGCAGAGTCCCCTTTTCCTGACCAAGGCTGAATTGGGGCGTCCTCCAAAAATCTAAAAGTTGTAGAAAGATACAGTTTCTGTCTGGAGATGGATGTTCTCTTGATGCATCTAAAAATTTCATATATTCATGTTCTGGTTGAGGATCACTTACAGTTATGTCCACCTTTATGTAATTTGTATTATGAAAACATAGCTTTTTTTCTAATATAAAATTCTAGTATTGGATGTGTTTCTTTCTAAACGAAACATCCTCCCCTCCTCCTCGTTTTTCAGATGATTGCTTGCATAGTTTTGTCCAGGTATAGAGTATCCTCTTCGTTCAGCAAGTACTAACGTAATCACTTCGTGCTTCTGGGATCGGTACCTCGATGCCTTATCGAAGAAGGAGTATGGTGCAGAGAAAATAATCCACTGAGTCAAATTAGTCATTCTAGTACTTATACCAGCCTCTGGTTTGATCTACATAGGTAGGTAAACTACAAGGACTCAAGATAGTCTGATTAAACTAGGGGTGATTAAACTAGGGCATCTTGAACTCATGTGCTGTGAAATAGATATTCTTGCACCTTTGTGATTTGCATTGACTGTCCCTTGTGACACTTCCTCCACTGGATCCTGTCTTTGGTCCTCCTTTGGTTTTCCTACCATTTTAGGTATCCTGACGGCTTAGCTTTCAGTCTTCCTACTCTGGACATTGTCACTCTATCTCATCCCTGTGGCAACCTAACCTCAGTAAGACCAAAGACAAGGTCTTTTGTGGTAAAGACATTTGATACCTCTGCATCAAGTTATGGGAACAGAACAGAAGGCAAGATCCCACAAAATAGGTAGAGGTACTGGTTGATATGTGATAGAAATTTGTGTTGGAATGATTGCTTTGCACTCACTTATAACACGAAGTGTGTCTATAGGGAAGGTGGTTGGAGCTTTATAGATTCTTTAGGAAAAAAATAAGAGCAGACTTGTGAGAGGCCTGGTTTTGCTTCTCACCCTTGTGCTTATAGCAGTGTAGCGTCACACAAGGCACGGAGCTCTTCTGGGGCCTCGAGATTTCTTAGTCTGATAAAATGATTGACAGTGCTTCGTAAATTGTAGAAAGCAGTGTGAGGGACTGTTTATTGTCAAAATGCACCTGTAGAAGCCTGCATACTTAAACCAAGAGGCAAATTGTATAGGCAGTTCATCTTTCTCCCCACAGGGTTCCCAGAAAGAAATTGGAATGTGATCTTACTATAGCCATCTTCCCACAGGATAAGTGCTGTGATTAGAAGATGGGTTTCTAACCAAAAATATGGCATCAAATTAGATCATGGAGGACCAACAGTTCACCACAGAGGCGAAAGCAAAGATGGAACTATAAATCTAAAATCTTGAAATATATTGGGGTCCAAGACACTGATCCTGCAAGTAGCCCTGAGAGTAGTGGTTACATGGTGCCCAGGATGCCAGTCATTAGTTTGACCGAACTGACCAAATGTTAAATGGTTTGTTAATCTTGCCCGGCCCTACAACCTACTGAGGGCTTAAAAAGACTTAAGAATATAGGACTTGGATGTTTCATAAAGCTATTCAGAGTTGCATAGGCTCATTAAATGGCCCTATGTCAAGTGGAAATTCAGAATTGCATTGTCTTTGAAACTATGAGACTATTTTTCTGGGGGTGGATAGGTGGGAAGAAGGAAAGTACCTTCAGTTCCACTCCTGGCCAGCAGGAGGTAAGTTGGGCTCAGACCCTATAGACAAGTTAGGGCTAAATAAAACTTTGGAACAGAATAGTAACATTAGTGAGAGGAGGCAGAGGGAAGCATGTACCTTCTGACTGTTTTCTCAACCAACTATACAGAGTAGAGCGAATGTTATGATTGGGAAGAGCACTGGTTTGGGAGTGTGAACTTGACCTCACAGAACCTCACTGTCTTTGAAGGGCTTGATAGCCATAATATCAGGAAAGCAGTGCTATCAACAAGACATAAATTGTTATGGGGCTGCAAAGAAGGGGAAACCGTACTAAGATAGGAGAATCTGAGAAGGCTGTGGAGGCAGTCTGAGGTGGGGGTTAAAGGAAGATGGGAGGCTTGACATTGGGTCAGAGCATGCTTAAGAAGCGTCAGGTTGACTAGCAAGGGAGTGAATTCTGAGAGGCCAAACCACATTGTGAAGAACCTCAAATGCCAGGTGTGAACTTTATTCTAATGATCTTGTGGGTCCTCTGGGGGTTTAGGCAGGAAAGTAACCGTCAGATTTCAGGGCTAGAGAACTTTTTTTTTCTTTTTTTTTTTGTTATGGCAAAATAACATAAAATTCATGCAAAAATTTCCAAGTGTACAGTACAGTATTGTCAACTACATGTGCATTGTTGTGTATAGATGATTCACTTTTTTTTCATTGACAGTTCACTTTTTTTTTTTTTTTTGTCTCACAGTGTGGCTTGTGGGATCTTAGTTCTCCGACCAGGGATTGAACCCAGGTCCCCGCAGTGAAAGCACTGAATCCTATCTGCTGGACTGCCAGGGAGTTTCCAACAATTCACGTTTTTTTTTTTTTGTTTTTCTTCGGTACACGGGCCTCTCACTGTTGTGGCCTCTCCCGTTGCGGAGCACAGGCTCCAGACGCGCAGGCTCAGCGGCCATGGCTCACGGGCCCAGCCGCTCCACGGCATGTGGGATCTTCCCGGACCGGGGCACGAACCCGTGTCCCCTGCATCGGCAGGCGGACTCTCAACCACTGCGCCACCAGGGAAGCCCAACAATTCACTTTTTCAAAAACTTTTATTTTTGGGAATTTCCTGGTGGCCCAGTGGTTAGGACTTGGTGCTTTCACTGCCATGGGCTCGGGTTCAATCCCTGATTGGGGAACTAAGATCTGTAATGCAGCCAAAAATTATATAGTATTCCCAATAACCAGAGATAATCATTTTTTTTTTTCTTTTTTAGATTGGGGCATGAGGTTAAAGGAGGAGTCAGGAGCAGGCTTCTGGCTTCAGTACTGGGGTGGATGTTGTACACCCCTTCAATAGGAATTCGCACATTGGAGGACAGGGTTAAAGGGAAAATGAGTAAGTTTTAGACAGGTTGTATATGAGACAATACTAGTAGGTGGTAAGATAGGTGGATCCTGAAGCCTAGAGATGGTTAAAAAATGACCCATGTTTTGAAATATCGCACTTAATGGAATGGGTTCAAGACACTATGTTTTTAATGGTATTGGTAAAATTGGATATCTTTTTTGGGGGTTGGGGGAGTTAGATTCTCTCCTCATACTGTACTCAAAAATTAGATTAACAATCTAAACATAACATCTATGGGAATTCCCTGGTGGTCCAGTGGTTAGTGCTCTGCCCTTCCACTGCAGGGGACACGGGTTCAGTCCCTGGTTGGGGAACTAAAATCCCACATGCTGCACGGCATGGCCAAAAATAAATAAACGAATGTCCATGAGGGTGCTAGAAGAAAGTGTCTTAGAATCCATAAGGGAACATGTTGGTAGATTTAAACTTCGGCATGGTAAAATCGCTTTAAAATTAGAAAATAAGCTACAGATTGGGAGAAACTATTTGCAGCATATTAACAGGTTGAGTTAATATCTGTGACAGACAGGATAATGCCATTCCCAAACCCCCTGACCAATGCCCACGTCCTAATCCTTGGCACCTGTGAATATATTGTGCTACATGGCAAAAGGGAATTAAAGTTGCAGATGGAAGTAAGGTTGCTAGCTAACTTACTTTAAGATAGGAAGAGTATCTTGGATTATTGAGGTGGGTCCAATGTAATTAAAAGTGTCCTGAAAAGTGGGAGAGGGAGGAAAAAGTGATGTGAGAAGAACTTGACTTGCCTTTGCTAGCTTTGAAGATGGAGGAGGAGGGCCAATAGCCAAGGAATGTGGGCAGCTTCTAGAAGCTGGGAAAGACCAGGAACGAATCCTACCCAGTGCCTACAGAAAGGAATGCGGCCCTGCCAACCTCTTGATTTTAGCCCTGTGAGACTTCTAATAAAATTAATTTATGTTGTTTTGTGATAATTTGTTATGGCAGCAGTAGAAAAGTAATAAAATACCCAGCAAACAGTGCAGTAGAAAAATGGTTATACGATATGAACAGGCAATTATAGAAGAAATTCAGCGATCGCTAAACATATAAAAAGGGACTTGTTTTTGTGGCCTTGGAGATGCATGAGCTAAACTAGAGAGAGAAAAGAGCAGAGGGCTGACAAGAATTGGCTAGAAATATATGTGGGGAACTTGTGTATCAAGTATGTGAAGAAGGGGACCATACCCAGGACCAAGAGCAGCTGCCTAGACCCAGACCAATTGTGCTCGTGTGAATGGATATATTTTTCTTCTGTTGACTTGCTGTGAAGTTTTTCTCAAGGGCAGCATTGGTCTGTGCTCCCCTGGCCTTAACAGCTTCACCCTGTAGAGTGAGGACTCCGGGTTGTAGACTCCAGGTTGATCATCTGTGAACAGCTTGAAAAGAAAGTTAAGCCTATAGAATCCTGAGCTCTCTACTTCTGGGACCTGATCCTGAGGAGATACAGCTGTAGCAGAATAGGGAACCGTCATTTCCAGTACCCCAGACTCCAAAAAAGACATGAGTGGGGTTTGTCTAGTTCAGCTAGTTTATTAGGATTTCCTTTGTGTCTCCACCCCCCAACTGGTTTGGCTTCAGGTCTTGGGGTACTTATATTGGGTGCCAGTACTACCAGCCTTTTCTCTGCTGACTGGATTTGGTGGGCAGGGGTCCATGGGTACCCAGAAATTTGGCTAACATCCTTTGGAGACCCCTGGTAAGGGGAGCCTGAGGTGTGGGGGAGGAAAGATGCTTCTGGGCCCAAGGGCAGTGCTTACAGTGCCGAGGGGCCAGGATGTCACCAGCTCCCAGCCTTGCCCCTCTCTGACCTTGGGAACCTGAAGCCTTGGAGTGAGGCTGCAGGGAGGGAGCAGTGTGTCGAGAGCTCTGGTCCCTGTGCTGAGATCTTTGCAAAAGTCTGCTTACAGGGACCTCTGCTAGTCTGGCCTGGGCTAGGTGGCTTTTCCCTGTAACTGTGGTTGAGCCCAATTTTGCATCCCCTTCTCCGTGGTCTCCTTTGGGTTTCCTGGGGTGCTCTCTCTTTTTGGCTGAAGACAGGGCTGAAGCCTTGTCCTGTCTCTTGCCTGAGGCTGGAACCTCAGGGTATGAGGGCTCTTCCAGGCCCGGGCAGTGAACACATGACCCCTGGGATGACATCTTCACATTCATTCTTTGCTCTTTCTGAGGCTCTTGTTCTGCCCTGCCAGACTTCCATAGCTGAGGTTGGATAGAGGAGTGGGAGTGATAACAGTGGGGGACCTGGATAGGCTGAGTTACTGTGCTCTGAGGTTTAGGGGGATGACAGCTTGAAGAGTTGGGGCACAGACTGAGGGGATGAATCTGCTGTGGTGGGCAAGAAGAGAGTCTCCGGGTGGCTTGAGTTGTGGAGCTCAGGGCGGGGGAGCTGCCAAATGATTGACTTGGGCCAAGAGATCTGGAAGCAGGGCTCTGCTGTAGTTTCTTCAGCCTGAGTTCCAACTCTTTACTCCAGTGCCAGGCCTGGATCCCAGAGTGGGTGGGCATCTTTGGGACAGCCTCACCCTGGGAGGATGGAGTCTCTGCCTTAGCCCCTGGGAACAGCTCTCCCTTGGGTAGGCCAGGCTGGTTGGACTCAATCTTCAGAGGTTCAGCTTGGGTGGGAGGCCAGGGTATTGGCTGTAGGGGATCCACTGCTGGAAGGCTGGGGTCCTGGGGGATCCCTCTTTGTTGCACATTCCTCCACACAAACTCAAGGTCAATGTGTGGATCTGGTAGAGGAGCAGAAAGTGACCTGGGGGTTGGGGCTGGGAGTTCAGTGGTGCAGCAGTTCCCTCTCTGCTCCACTGTTTCCCCCTCAGGTTTACAGTTGCATTGGTCTCCAATAGGCTCACTTGTGTGAGACTTTGACATAGAGTTTGGGCATGGGCTGGGACCCCACAATGGGGACACAGGAACACAACAGGTTTCTTTCTGCTCCATGTCCCCCGCAGTAGGCTCAGAGTCAGATTGGACTCCCAAGGGGTTGGCTCCACGTGGGTCTTGGGGTAAGCTGCAAGCCAGGAGCTCAGAGGCCCAGGAGTTCTTTCTCCTTTCTATGTCCCCACATGTAGCTTCAGAATCAAACAGGACCCCCGTAGGGCTAACTCTGAGGGAATCCAGTACAAGAACTGTGGGTGGGCTGAAGGCCAGAGATAGCGATTCAAAAGCCCAGGAATTCTGGGAATGATCAGTGTCCTTCCATGCAGTTTCTGACCCAGTGAGCCCTCCCACAGGATTGATTCTGTGGGGTTCTAGAATAGGAGCTAGAGATGGGCTGTGGCCAGGGCCTGGAGATTCTGAGGTCCAGAGGTTGTCTGTCTGCCTCATGGCCTCCCACAAAGCTTTGGACTCAGACAAGACTGCCTGGGCACCCGTTCCTAGGGACTCCAGCAGAGAGGCTGAGGGAAGGCTGGGAGATGAAACTGGGTCTGCAGAGACCCAAAGATTTTCTCTACTCTGCGTGCCCTTCCACGGAGTCTCAGATCCTGATGGGACACATGCAGGCATGGTTCCATGGAGTCCTGGGTCGACGTCCAAGGCTGAGGGCTCAAAGGCCCAAAGGTTTGTTGAATTTTCTCTGCATCTCCACTGGGGCTCATATCCAGATGGATCTCCCAGGGGACTGCCTCCCTGGAGTTCTGGCAGGGGATGTGGGGGAGGGCAGGGGGCTGGCGTTGGGGGCTGAAAGGCTTGAGTACTCTCTTTATGTCCTGTGGTTCCCCACTGAGTCTCATATACAGGTGGAACTTCCAGGGTGCTGGTTCCTTGGGGCTCTGTCATGGGGGCTACAGATTGGCAAGGGACTGAAGTCGGAGGCTCAGAGATCTGAGGATTCTCTCTTCGCCTTGTGGTTTCCCAGAGGGCTTCAGGTCCAGAGAGGCCTCCTATAGGGCTGGCTCCTTGGCATTCTGGCAGAGAAGTTGGGGTTAGGCTGGGAGTTGGCACTGCTGGCTCAGGGGTTTTAGGGTCCTCATTTTGCCCCGTGGTCCTCCATGGGGCCTCAGACCTAGTTAGGGCTCCCAGAAGGCTAGCAGGATTTTCTGCTAGGGAGGCACAGAGTGAGTCTGGAATGTGTTGTTGGAGGCCAGGATCCCATGGCACCTTCCACCAGACCTCAGATGAATGGAAGAGTTTGGAGGGCCTGGTTCTTTGGAGGTTAGGCTGTGGGTGCAGGGCTTGATCCTCAGAGACCCAAGGGACCTCTCTCTGCTGTGTAAGCCACTGTGTGTTTGCCTCAGTGTCAGATAGGACTCTCTTATGGTCCATGGGAAAGAATTTAAGTTGGAGGGGAAGTGATGGGACAGGAGGGGAAGATGGGGAGGGAAGTTGCTGAGGGTCAGAGGCCGTTCCTTCCAGATCTTCTGTAGTATGGACTTCATGTGTAGGAAGTGGGGTTGGGGAGCAATACTGGGGAAGCAGCAATACTGGGGTTCTAGGCAGGAAGGCAAACTTGTTAAAGAAGACAGAAGGACTGACAGACAACTTCAGGGGAGAGAGGCCACCTGAGCTCAGGAAGATGGCCTCCAAGGACTCACTGTGCAGAGAGGGGAGACCCCAGAAGAGCTGGCTTTCTCTCTGCTGTAGGTGGCTCCCTGATGCTGTCTTGTGCCTCACAGGCAGGTTGGTCAAGATCTGAAAGGTGGGGAAGGATCTGGAAGGGTTTGGGGTCTGCGTGAGTACTTGCTCTAGTGTCCCTATGGACTTGTGGAGGCCCTCAGAATCACAGGATGGCTGGGATGGGGCTGTGGTGGCTTGTTCTCCAATAGGAGCTTCTTTGGGAAGAGAACATGGCTTCAGTGGATCCAGAGATACCTCCTCTTCTTCTTCCTCCCCTGACTTCTGCTTCCACAGGCGATCAAGGAAAGCCACGCGGTACAGAAGTGGTAGGCCCTGGGGAATGGAGAAAGATACAATCTTTCTGGGGAGTGGAGAAAGATACAATCAGGCATGAAGGCTTTTTCAGAGACACAAGATGTACCGTTAAGCCCTCAGTCTTTGTTCTATAGTGAGTGAACAGTTACTCACTGGGGCCCACATCTGTGGACAATAGTCACTTACCCATCTGGTGTTAATGGCCATTACCCAACTACATTTGGAGATCGGCATTCCCTTACATAACCCCACCCACATCTAGGGTCAATGATCATTCAGCTGGCTTGAAATCTAGTGTTAATTGTCACTCACCCAGCCTCACATTTAAGGCTTATAGTCACTCTTTTGAGCCCACATTGATGTCAATGATTCCTTACCTGAACTCATGTGGTGAGTCATTTACCCAGCTGCACACCTATGTCACCCACCTTGCCTTGCATCTTGTCCCCAGAGTACCAGGGCTGAAGCTGTCGCCATCTCCCAAGCTGCCACCACCTCTGGATCTGCCAAACCACGAACAAGAATAGTGTTACCAGGTTCCCTGGACTCAGAAGGCAGCTGCTGCCACACTGTCTGCAGGCCAGGGCATGGGTCAACTGGCCCCAGAGAAGCCCCATGTCCCCCTCAGCCCCAAGCAGGCCCTCTGGCAGCCATTCCATTTTTCCTCAGCCTAGTGGCAGTTTACCCTGAGGTCATCACTGCATCACAGAACAAAGAACTCCCATCCCCCACATACCTAACAGCAGTCTCTGTGAATTTAGAGCCCCAAAATTGCTCCCACCAGACAACTCATACTTTATTCAGTGAAAGCTTAGTGATCCCCTTTTGTCTTGATTAACAAGGTCAGAATTATCTTCAGGCATTGTGGTTGAGGACATGGATTCTAGCATCAAACTACCTTATTCAAATCCTAGCTCTGCCACTTCCTACCTGTGAAATCTCAAACTACTTTATCTTTCAGTGCCTCAGTTATCTCATCTGTAAAATGGGGATAATATTATTACTTACCACATAGGGTTGTTTTGAGGGTTAAATGAAAACATTTATATGCTTAGAGTAGTACATAGTATATGCTATGTTAAAACATTATTTCTTTTTTTGCCATAAATGATCAATAACCAATCTATAACAAGAATAGAATAGAGGAGAGTTTTATTTGAGCCAAGCTGAAGACTGTAGCCCAGGAGACAGCCTCTCAGATAGCTCTGAGGAACTGCTCCCAAGAAGCTTGTTTTCCAGCACAGCTTTATATCTTGTCAGAACAAAGGACATCAAACATGACAGGGGTACATTCCTTCAACGTTTCAAAAAAGACAGATTAGTTCGTACACAGCAAGTCAGTATGACCTTCGTGCCTGGGAAGGGAGCCTTATCGTCAAAGGAGTACTAGCATTGACATCCCAGGAAGGAAGGCATTTATCTCTAATTTCATAACAGATATTCTTTACTTCTGGACAATGCACCCTTTTTTTTTTTTTTGCACGCTTTTCTTTAATGGTTAAAGCAGATGTGCAATGTATGTTTGATAGACCACAAGACAGGCTTGTAGTTAGTATAAAGTTCAAGTCAAATCATATATAAGCCAGAATGACTTCCCTATACCTCAGTATATGAAAATTTCTTCCATCACTTTTAAGGTTCCTGATTATACACCTCATTCCATCTTTAATAGATGGAGTCTGTTTCCTCTTTTACATCTCATGTCTTTAGGTTGCCCGAGACCTTTTTCACAAATATTCATGTTAAGGATGACAAATCAAACATGCTTGACCCTTTTTTTTTTTTTCTTTTGCCCCTCTTTTCCCTAAAACCACCACTCTGTTTCATGTCAACTCCTCTTTTTAGGGTCAAACTTCAACATCTGCCTTTGCAGTCCAATTCAATGCCTCTCTTCTCACCCCATCCCCCATCAACTGCCAGCTTAGTCTGGTAGGAAGAGCGCTGAGCTGAAGTTGAGGAGACTTGGATTTTCTAGCTCTGCCACTGTTTGGCCATGTAATCTTGGGCAAGAAAGTTTTCTCCATGGGTACCATGATTTGGACTAGATTTATTCATTCACTCATTCAGAGAATATTTATTAAGTGCTCACTATGGATCAGGTATCGTGCTCAGGCTTGAGGAGGCAGAAGTAAGACAGGGTCTCTGTGCTAAAGTAGGTCCCATTTCAGTGAGGGAAACAGTCAAATAATAGACAATTAAAATAGAGATATGTACAGGGTATTAAGGGGTGTGGAGGACATCTAACCACCTTGGGGTAGGGGGTTGCTTGTCAGGGGGTGCTTCCCAGAAGAGATGACCAGTGCTTGGTTTGAGGAATCAAGAAAATGAGAGTGTAGGGAAGAGGGGACAATCCAAGCAGTAGAAACAGCCTGTGTAAAGGTGGTGGGTCAGAGAAACCATGTCCCATTAGGGAAATTGAAGGTGTTGCAGTGCAGCTGTAGTATTAGTTAAGGGTTGGGGAAGCAGGAGGATAGACAAGATCACAAAGGGCCCTGAATACCGGACTAAGACGTTGGAAATTTATCCTGAAGGTGATGGGAAATAATTGAAAATTTTTGAGCAGGGAAGAGACAAGATCAAGTTTGTGTCTTGGAAAGAACACTCTGGCTATATTGAGGGCAAAGAGATTGAAGGCAAGAGATTGGTTAGGGAAACTTTGCTTTAGTTTAGGCAAAATGAAAGATGAGGCCTGAACCAAGGCAGTGATGGTGGGAATGGAGAATAACAGGTTCAAATAGAATTCTAAAGTTATAGTTGATTAGACTTAGTTACCAGTGGGATAGGGTGGAGTAGGGAGGGAGTTGAGAATGACTCTAGGGATTCTGACTTGGGAAACTGGGTGTGTATGTTAGTGACATTTTACTGAGGTAAGTAACACAAACCTGGTAACCAATTTAGGGTGAGGGGACAATGTGTTCCATTTTAGACATTTGCATTTGAGGTTCCTGTGACAAGGAAATGTCAGGCAAGAGGCAGATAGATACATGTATCTGAAGCTTGGGAAAGTAGTCTGTGGGGGAGATATAAATTTGACAGCCACCAGTATATATGTAGCAGCTGAAACCATAAAACGGCTTAAAGGTACATACTGAGGGGCTTCCCTGGTGGCACGGTGGTTGGGGGTCTGCCTGCCGATGCAGGGAGCGCGGGTTCGTGCCCCGGTCCGGGAGGATCCCACGTGCCGCGGAGCAGCTAGGCCCGTGGGCCATGGCCGCTGGGCCTGCACGTCCGGAACCTGTGCTTCGCAGCGGGAGAGGCCACAGCAGTGAGAGGCCCGCGTACAGCAAAAAAAAAAAAAAAAAAAAAAAAAAGGTACATACTGATATTTAACATTTGGCCCAGACAATGTGGCCAGCAGTTTTTTGTTTTTTTTTAAACGTGAATGGTCAACATTATAAGATTAGTAGATTGTACGTAATAATATTTTTGGCTTAAAATCTGGCAACATAGGGCTCTCATTCCCACAAAGTAATAACCATTAATTAATTAATTAATTTTATCTATTTATTTTTGGCCACGTTGGGTCTTCGTTGCTATGCGTGGGCTTTCTCTAGTTGCAGCGAGCGGGGGCCACTCTTCGTTGCGGTGCGCGGGCTTCTCATTGTGGTAGCTTCTCTTGTTGCAGAGCATGGGCTCTAGGCGCAGGCTCAGTAGTTGTGGCGCACGGGCTTAGTTGCTCCGCAGCATGTGGGATCTTCCCAGACCAGGGATCGAAGCTGTGTCCTCTGCATTGGCAGGCGGATTCTTAAACACTATGCTACCAGGGAAGCCCAGTAAAGACCATTGAGAGCTAAGTAGCAGGTGCTCCCTTAGTGGCCATGTGCTTTCCAGTTCACCATGTTCTCTTTGTTAAAGCCGAGGCTGAGGGCTAGTTGCTGTTTATCATTGTGCCTATGGTTTTGTTGTTTTCTTACACTTGCCTATTTTTAGTCATTTGCATTACCTGCCTGGTGTCTGAGTTTCCTACCTCTGGATGAATAAAGTAAGTTGAGTTCTGATAGGAAATAGAGAAGGCAATGCTGAATTCTGTGCTAGCTAATTTACATTTATGACAGGATAATCTACTAAGTTGTTGTCTGCTACTCATTGCCAAGAGAGACATTCAGTAGGATAAAAAGGTAACTTTGCTCTCCTCTCTTCCAGGAATTCTAGGTTTCTTGTCTCATGGAATAGTTGATGGATTTTGAGTTTATTAGTCCCAAACTAAAGTTGCAATACACCTGTTCTACAACCTTATCCAGGCTCTTGTGTGGGAGGAGAATTTAATTTAGCTGGGTGCTCTTCAGAAGGAGAAGATGGAGGAGATGCCGGGTGGAAAGAAGAGAAGTTGCCCAAGGATAGCAGTGGGTTCAGGGACTTGGGAAAAAAGAGTTATTGCAATAGGCTCCATGAGTGACAGAAGTCAATTAGGAGGCAGCAGGGCTTCTGATGGGGAGAGCTGATTTAATAGGGCACTAAACATCTAGTACATAGTCTTGGGAACTGCAGCAAAAGATGCTGATATATATACTTGGTAGAGATGCTGTGGAGCCATTTGCCTTTGAATGGACTGTATGAGTTTAGATAATGCACATCCCAGTGGCAACCATGACAGGATCAAGACCCAAGTTTCTTTCCTAAGTGGTTTTTTTTTTGGTCCATGTATATCACATAAAAGAGGGGAAAAACCCCCTTCCCTGACCCAAATCATGATTAATATTAGATGTCTTCCAACCCTGGTAAATGAGAGTTTCGAACCAGGTTTAATTTAATTTAGAAAAATTAAGTAATGTGATGTTTCTTGTGTTTCAGTGTTGTGGAACAAATTTATACTCTAACATTTATCTCATTTAATCTTTACAACTCTTTGAAGTAGGTATTGTTATATTCTTTCACATAGGGGAAACTGAGACACAAAGAAATTAACATATGTTAACTATTATCATTATTATTATATCTATATATCCATAGATATGTAGATATCCCAGAAGGCAGAGTTAGGGATTGAGAACCCCCTTGTATTGTGAGGAATCATTTGTATGTGACAGAAATTAAAATCCAGGGACTTCCCTGGTGGTCAGGTTGGTAAGACACCGTGCTCCCAATGCAGGGGGCCCAGATTCGATCCCTTGTTGGGGAACTAGATCTTGCATGCATGCTGCAACTAAGAGTTCGCATGCTGCAACTAAGAAGCCTGCATGCCGCAACTAAAGATCCTGTGTGCCGCAACTAAGACCTGGTGCAGCCTAAATAAATAAATAATTAAAAAAAAGAAATTAAAATCCAATTTAATCCAAATAAAAATCTGGTGTAAACAAATGGGAATGTATTGACTCATATCTGAACAATCCAGGGGTAGGGTTGGCTTCAGGCAATTGGATTGATGCAGAGATTCATTTCAATGTCATCGGGATTCAGTTTTCATTTCTTTTTCTTTCTTTTTTTTTTAAGATTTATTTTCTTTATTTATTAATTTATTTATCTATTTACTTAGGCTGTGGCAGGTCTTAGTTGCGGCACATGGGATCTCCGTTGCAGCATGCGGAATCTTTATTTGCAGCATGTGAACTCTTAGTTGGGGCATGCATGTGGGATCTAGTTCCTTGACCAGGGATCGAATCTGGGCCCCCTGCCTTGGGAGCGCAGAGTCTTTTTTTTTTTAAGTAATATCTTTTTAAAATTAATTAATTAATTAATTAATTTTTGGCTGTGTTGGGTCTTAGTTGCTGCGTGTGGGCTTTCTCTAGTTGTGGCAAGCAGGGGCTACTCTTTGTTGCGGTGCACGGGCTTCTCATTGTGGTGGCTTCTCTTGTTGCGGAGTACGGGCTCTAGGCATGCGGGATTCAGTAGTTGTGGCATGTGGGCTCAGTAGTTGTGGCTCGCGGGCTCTAGAGTGCAGGCTCAGTAGTTGTGGCACGTGGGCTTAGTTGCTCCGCAGCATGTGGGATCTTCCTGGACCAGGGCTCGAACCTGTGTCCCCTGCATTGGCAGGCAGATTATTAACCACTGCACCACCAGGGAAGTCCCTGGGAGCACAGAGTTTTAGCCACTGGACCACCAGGGAAGTCCCTGACTCTCTGTCTTCTGTGCTGACTTTATTTTTAGGTATTGTGTGGTAGCAAGTTCAAGTGAAGCTGAAAATGTGGTGTTGCTATGACAATATTGTGCTTATGGGTTCCAGCTGGTCATGCATACATCATTGAACTACTCACTGAACTGTACACAGGGGAACAGGATGCTTCCTCTGGCAGGTCTGAGTCACATACACATCCTTGGAGTAAGGGTATGGAGGGAAGAACACTATCTGCACATGGCCTGAGACCGAAGAAGTGGGGGTCTGGTCGTTCCTCCAGAAAACATAGACATCCTGTTTCCAGAAAGGTGTATGCATGCTGGTATCAAAACAAAATAATAGAGATGTCCATTATAGCTCTAACTAGCCCATTCTGTTTTCTGGCCCAGAGCCATGCCAGATCTTTTGGGATCTGAGGCTTAAGTTAAAATGTGAATGCAGATCCTATGAAGGTTGGTGAAGGGGCTGGATGGGGCCTAGGGCAGAGATCTTGAAGGAGGGAAATCTATGGGAAACCCAAACATCTGTGTGGATAACCTATTAAATGACCTAGACTCTCAATTCCTAGACCTTTTCATCTCAGAGTCCTTTACCTCAGCTATGGCCATATCTGAAGCATCATCATCAGGAACCACTCTGCCTTCTGTCTTGCATCACCCTCTGATTTCAACCTCCAGACTTGTCCTAAAATGCCAACTCTTCAACCTTGTCAGGAGTCTAGCCCATTGCTCTTTCCACTTTTTTCCCTGTCCATAAGAAACCTCTTGCCTTTATTTCCTCCCTCTCCAAGATAGACTTCATGGTTCATCACCTAATCAAAATCTATCAATTCATTCTCCTTTCATCATTTCTACCTGGCAAAATCCCCACTCTGCCTCTGCCAGAACTGCCCTCTAGGAAGGCAGAGGTCAGCATTATTGGATAAAATCACACTTATAGGTAAGTTGGTGGCCACCATAAACTTACGGTCTACAACTAATGGGCAACTCCATCATCACTTGAAATACATTTATTTATGCATTCCATTTATTAAGTGCCTGCTATGCGCTAGGCACTGTTCTAAGCGTTTGGGATACATGGGTGATCAAAACAGGCAAAGCTTCCTGGGAATTCCCTGGTGGTCCAGTGGTTAGTTACATCATTTATTCCTTAGTAAACTCTCCCATCCTACTCAAAATAAATTCAAACCTTTACTTTCCTCAACTTCTCTTTCTCCTGGCCTCTAGCAGATATGGTAGACCTCTACTTTTCAGAGGAACCAGGAGCCATCCAATGCGAACTTTTCTTCATCAAAAACCATTGCCTCCGATTTCCTTTCTTCCTGTTAGAGTGAAAGGTGTGTTCCTTTGTGAGACCTTCCTTGACCCTCCCAAGCTAGGACGGGTGCCCTTATCCTCCCCTCCCCCACCAGCACTTTCCGCACTAGATTGTTTAACTTGCGTCTTAATTATCTGGTCTACCACGTTCACCGCTTTAACCCAAACATTTGACGCTTAGTATCTGGTTGGAGCTCAGTACCCATGGGAGAGGGCCTGCTGCGGGGCGGGGCCTGCGCCGGGGAGGGCGCAGGGAGCGGGGCGGGGGTAGCCTCAGGGCTGTCCCCTCAGGCTTCTTGGAGGCCGCCTCCAGGCGACACCTCAGGACGCTGAAGTAAGCATCCTAGAGACCAGAGCTCACAGCCAAGATTCGGGTGAGGCTTTTCGGACTCCCCAGCGCCGGTTCCGCGGCAGGACTCCCTCATCCGTGGGGCCTCTGGATGGGGCGTCTGCGCCCAGGTGCCGCCGCGGAACCCGCCAGCGTCCACGCGCGGCCGTGGCTTCGGCTTCCTAAGCTACCCCACTGTTTTTTCTCCCTTTCCCTCTGCTCACCTCTCCCCTTCCCTGACCACTCTTTCCTTTCCCTCCTTTCCCTTTCCCACCTCCTCCAGAGGGATGCCGAGTAAAAGGCTTGGCCAGCAACTCAGCTCCAGCGGCCGCGCGGGCTCGGCACGCTCTTATCCCCTGCCCCTGAGGGGCCCAGTGTCCTGAAAATGTCAGGACTGGTCAGGACAGTGAGACCTGACGGAACCGCCCCTCCGGGAGGGGCCATCGTCCTCAGGACGGTGGTACACACCGTCCGGGAGGAGTTGTTTCAAGCGGGATGACGGCAGCGGGGAGGCCGCGGGGCTGGGATAGTGGGAGCGGAGGGCGGAGCCGGGCGCGGCCCGTTAGCCCGGCTGTGGGCGGGCCGAGGTGAGGCCGAGTCCTGAGGGCCGGCGGGACAGGCTTCTCCAAGGCAGGAAGATCCGAGGCCACTGCTCTCACATCTCAGGTGCTGGTCCTTTGCTGCATTTATCGGGGGCTTACTATGTGTCAGGTCCTGTATTTGATAGGAACTCTAGCTGTGTCCCGCTAGAGGTAAGAGGAAATGTTACTTTTTAAAGAACAGTTTTTCCCGTTATGATACTATTCTATACCGAATTTAGAATATATAAAAAAGTAGAAGGAAGAATCCCATAAACTTTCAATCTCAAAATAATTTCCATAGCATCTTGACGTAGTTCTTTCCAGACTTGGCTATTCACATTTTTACAGCGTTTAAATAAATGTAGGTTTTCGTAAGGTAAGAAAGCTGTTAATATTTTTTATTTTATTTTCTAAAAATAAATTTATTTATTTTAGGCAGCGTTGGGTCTTCGTTTCTCCACGCAGGCTTT